>NC_084850.1:106879932-107553785 GCF_033115175.1 Lepus europaeus | reverse complement strand
GAACAAAAGAAAATCTGGATATCACGTGCACACACACACACACAGCTCACCGTCTTTTTAAAGTATCAAACATATTACAAATTATTAATAAAATGAAATCTACACCTAGATACAGGATAGAAAAATAGAGAAAAATCTTAAAATAACCAGAGATAAAAAGGACAGACTATCTTGAAGAAGTGACAGTTTGACAAGTGACAATAGATTTCAGAAGACAACTGAATAATGTATTTGATTAACTGATGTAAAGTGCCATTCAAACAATTCCATACCCCCCAAAAATAATCTTAAATCATGGAAGCAAACTAAAGATAAACACAAACTGAAAGAGTCTGTCACAGCACAGCTATACCAAATAAATTTCTAAAGGATAATGCAATGGAAAAGAAGGTCAGGGATGCAGCAAAGAATGAAGAGCAAAATATGATGTAAATACATGGGGAAATCTAAATAAACAGCAACTATGTAAGACAATAATGATAATGTTTCTAATACAGAAATAACTGGAGCACAGGTATTTTAGCCTAGCAGTTAAGACACCTATGTCCCACATCAGAGTACCTAGGTTCAAACTCCAGCTCCACCTTCCTGTTAATGCAAACCCTGGGAGGCAGCAGTGATGGCTCCAGTAATTGGGTTCCTGCCTCCCACATGGCAGACCTGGATTGAATTCCTCTGGTTCCTGGCTTCGGCCCCAGCCCAGCCTTGGCTGTTGTGAACATTTGGGGAATGTACCAGTGGATGGGATCTCTCTCTCTCTCTCTCTCTCTCTCTCTCTCTCTCTCTCTCTTTCTGCCTCTTAAATAAATAAAAAATATATACCAAGAATTGAAATATATGTAAACATTAACATATAAATCAGCAAGAGATAGTTAAAATGTCCTCAGATCCTTTGAGATAAGGATAATGAAATTTATTAATGTTACACTGTGATAAGTCCATAATACATGTTGTTATTTTAAGGATAACTCCCAAAAGAATTGAAACACAGTATCTAAATTCCAAACTAAGTGGGAGAGGGAATGCAGTTATGAAAAACAATCACTGAGAATGGAGAAAATAAAAAGTGAGACAGAACAGGCAGGAAAACACAATGCAAAATAAGACAGGAAGCTTAAATTCCAATATATTACTACTGTATGCCAGCATACAGATATACAAACAATAAACAATATAAAGTATATTAAAACAGGATGCCTCTAAAGGAAAAGGAATAATGTAGAAGAATTAGAAATACTAAAATAGGTTTGAGATGGACTTTAATATTAAACAGGGCAGTCTGGGGAAGTCTCATTAAGAAGGTAGGCTTTGACCAAAGATTCCTTTACTCTCTGTAGCTGACTGAAAGGCACATACCTCCAATCACAGCCCTGCTGCTTGCCTTGGCAGTGATCATTATTTTCAATATATTGAATCCTTCCCACATTCATCACCCCTCCATTTCCTTGAGAGCTTCCAAAAGCATTCTCTCATCCAGGACTTGCCCTGATGATGACAATAACAGCAGTGCTACCATTCACTGGAGACCTACTGTTTGCCAACCACTCCACGAAGTGCTTTACAAAAAGTCTCATGCAATTTTCTTCACAGATCTAGAAGAAAGATACTATTATTTCCACTGTATACTGCAGAGCTAGAATTTTAACAGGAAATCTGCCTGGCCTCAAGGTCTATGAGCTTTTCACTGTCAATACTGTATCTTGTGCCAGCCACCATTGCCAAGAATAAAGAAAAGTGAATTTAGAAAGATAAAGGTTACAAAAATGGTCAGTAGATGCTGTTAGACACATTAAAGACACTCAACAAGCATTCGGCTGGCTGAGAATTCAGAGGACATTTTATGATCAAGAACTAGCTACAAAAAAAAAAAACACAGAGAACTGGGGTTACAGACTACAGAGAAAGCTACTGTTCAGTTATTTTCAATAGCTACACTTCCTCGCATCTTCTTGGTCTTCCTTTTCCTTTGGTTTCTAATGGCTATTTGTTTTATCATCTTAAGCATGTCTAGGAAATCTTAGTTTCTCTTAATCTGTAGGCAATAATGTGCTGTCCAGCCTCATTCCCTTTCTGTCAGCTGAACATCTACTTTTGAGAGATCTTCCCCAAATAATGAACATTTCAAATCTAGTTAACGGGAAAGTTGAACTATCTTCTTCAGGCACAGTGGTTTCAAGAAACTCTTACGTGATATCTTATTCTGTCAAGGCCTGGTGTATCCATGCTACACCAGAAAAAAGAGATTTCCCTGTTACTAAACCAGGAGCACCTTGAAGACCCACAATTAGACTGCAACTGAACTTCTTTGGCTTTCCCAAAACTCCTCACCCACTCTTTGCTTTGGAGATAGCAGCAGTGTTAGGGGTGGAGGGCATGGTCTCTAATAGTTTGAGGAACAGGAAGAATGAAGCCTATAGGCTGTGTTAGTTTTTTAGTGTTGTGCCAACAAATCATATCAAACTTAGCAGTTTAAAACACAAGTATTTATCATCTCATATTTCCATAGGTTGGGAGTTCAGATGGCTCAGCTAGGTTCTTTAAATTCAGTCTACCAGGCTGAATTCAAGCATGGTAGCAGCAGGGCTGAGCTCATATGCTCTGAGAACAACTACCACTAAGTTCATTCAGTGGTTGACAACTGTAGGACTTGGCTATTAGCCAAGGGCCACTCACGGCTCCTAGAGCCTATTGCAATCCTTGCCATGCAGCCCCTTCCTTTTCAAGCCAGCAATGAGATTCTCTCAAACATCCAATCCCTCTCATGATCTGGATCTCTTCCCTGAGGAAATCTCTTTTAGGTTGACCCTCTTCATGTAAATAAATTTAAATTTTTAAATTACACAGCATCCACTAATGGGAAATAGCATCATTTGCCATAAATGGAAGGTAAATGTAAAAATAAATAGAATGGACTGAAATAATGGTACCACAAAAGTGTAGGGAGGCACTCTTACCTTCTTCCAAAAGTTGTGAACTTGAGGGATATTCTTACTTAAACAAACAACATAAAAAGAGGCTATTTCAGTTATTTATCTTTAAAACCGAACAGATTTTTCTCAATGGCATTTAAATCAGGAAAACTGAAGACTACAGAAAATTCTTTCTGTTTTTTGCTGTTTATTTTAATGAGTTGTTGGAGTACCATCTAAAAACAGTCTACCACAATATAAGTCATGCACTTGGGGAACCAGTACTTTAAGCACAAGTAAGAAACTTCGTGGAAAGACAAGTGGTACAGGGTTTCCCTAGAGGAGTCTGAATACTATGTCACAGTAAAATCAGTTATAAATAAAAAAAAAGTCAAATAATCAGACTAAACCTAAAAAGATCATGGTTAATAAACTGCCCTGGGAGCTTCCAAAGACAAATGACTATATTTACAAGTAAACCATGCATACCTATCCCTCTGTTGCTGCCATTTCTAGTCTCCCTGCAAACAGAGGGATGGAATACTATTTTATCTTGCTCAGACAAGACTGCATTCATTTACGCATTCTTAAAAGAGACACTACCAAGTACCTAATGGAGTTGGGCAATATGATGATCACTTAATTCAGGAGTCAGCAAACTACAGGCCATAGGGTGAATCTAGATTGTAGCCTGTTTCAGTAAACACAGCTTTATTGAAACACAGTCATTTGCTTACATGTTGTCCATGACTGCTTTTTCACTACAATAGCAGAGCTGAATGGTTGTGACAAAAACTGTATGGCTTGCAAGGACTGAAAGATCTACTATGCAGCACTTTTGCAGAACTAAGTTACCTACTCAAGTGTTGATCTCAATCACATAATGCATTCAGCTTAAAGGCTTCAGATTATGTTAAATGACTGTGTTCCTAGCGCTTCAATTCTGCTACAGGTGAATTCAGTGTGTCAATTCTATTTTAATTGTTCTTCTTCAAGAACTGATACTACATTATTGGGATTGTCAGAGTTTAGATCTCACAGCTCATCCCTACCTCTGCTCCTCTAGCTCTTCTTTTTTTTTTTTTAACTTTTATTTAATAAATATAAATTTCCAAAGTACAACTTTTGGATTATAGCAGATTTTTGCCCCCATAACCTCCCTCCCACCTGCAACCATCTCATCTCCCACTTCCTCTGCCATCCCATTCTTCATCAAGATTCATTTTCAATTATCTTTATATACAGAAGATCTACCTAGTATTTACTAAGTAAAGATTTCAACAGTTTGCACCCACAGAGACTCACAAAGTATAGAGTACTGTTAGAGTACTCTATAGTACACATAGTACAACACATTAAGGACAGAGATATTACATGTTGAGTAAGTGCACAATGACTCCTGTTGTTGATTTAACAATTGACACTCTTATTTAAGGTGTCAGTAATCACCCAGGGCCCTTGTCATGAGCTGCCAAGGCTGCCTCTTGAGTTCGCAAACCCTGATCTGTTTTAGACAAGGCCATAGTCAAAGTGGAAGTTCTCTCCTCCCTTCAGAGAAAGGTACCTCCTACTTTGATGGCCCGTTCTTTCCACTGGGATCTCACTCACAGAGATCTTTCATTTAGGTCATTTTTTTTTGCCAGAGTGTCTTGGCTTTCCAAGAAACTCTCATGGGCTTTTTAGCCAGATCCGAATGCCTTAAGGGCTGATTCTGAGGCCAGACTGCTGTTTAGAACATCTGCCATTCTATGAGTATGCTGTGTATCCTGCTTCCCATGTTGGATCGTTCTCTCCCTTTTTTATTCTATCAGTTAGTATTTGCAGACACTAGTCTTGTTTGTGTGATCCCTTTGACTCTTAGACCTATCAGTGTGGTCAATTGTGAACTGAAACTGATCACTTGGACTAGTGAAATGGCATTGGTAAATGCCACATTGATGGGATTGAATTGGAATCCCCTGGCACGTTTCTAACTCTACCATTAGGGGTAAGTCCGCCCTTGCTCTTCTTAAATACTTCTCTTACCTCATCACCAAGAGATCATCTAAAAAGAAAGTCAGAGCACATGTTTATGATACTATTCTTTTTTAAAGTAAACTTCAGTTTTTAGAATAGTTTTAGATTTTCAAGAAAATTATAAAGATTGTACCAAGAGGGGCTGGCGCCGTGGCTCACTTGGTTAATCTTCCGCCTGCGGCACCAGCATCCCATATGGGCACTGGGTTCTAGTGCCGGTTGCTCCTCTTCCACTCCAGCTCTCTGCTGTGGCCCAGGAAGTCAGTGGAGGATGGCCCAAGTGCTTGGGACCCTGCACCAGCATGAAAGACCAGGAGGAAGCACCTGGCTCCTGGCTTAGGACTGGTGCAGTGCGCTGGCTGTAACGGCGATTTGGGGGGTGAAGCAATGGAAGGAAGACCTTTCTCTCTGTCTCTGTCTCTCTCTCACTGTCTCACTCTGCCTATCCAAAAAAAAAAAAAGATTATACCAAGAAGTTTCCATATACCCTGTACTTAGTTCCTCCATTATTAACATTCTCTTTTACAATGGCACATTTGTTTTAACTAATGAGTCAATACTGATAAATCAGTATTAACAGAAGTTCATTCATTATCCAAATTTCCTTAGTTTTTACCTAAATGTTCTTTTACTGTTTCAGGATTCCATCTAGGATACCCCATCACATTTAGTTGTCATGGCTCCTCAGGCTCCTCTTAGCTGTGCCTGTTTCTTAGACATGCCTTGTTTTAGATGAATTTGACAGTTCAAATCACCTCATGGGACTAATCTAGAACTAGTCTTGTATAACATGTCTAACACATTAGCTAAGGCCATGGACTTTCCAATTATTCTGTGTGTGTCCTCATACAAGCAGCTACCTCGTGGTTGAATGATAAAATAAATAAAAACCCTATAGAAAAGTGTTTTGTCAAAAGTAATAACAAATAAGAGAACTGAAATGATGCCATCTGAATATTATCTAAAATCCAAAATTTTATGAAGGCTTTTTTCTCCTAAATAGGTAGCCATTCTACAATTACCCTCACATTTTAGCAGAAACAAAGATGAAATGAGTATTTTTGACCTTGACCCAAATCTGACTCCACTCAAGAACAACCTGAAAAGAAATGCACAGTTAACGCTAACCTTGCTTTCTTCCTTAGGAAAAAATGAGAATCCAATTATGTTGCCTAGAAAGACGTATTTATACTGCTTAACATTAAGTACTCCTTTTACACTGAAGTAAAAGGTGAAAAATGCATGCCAAGAACCAAGACTTTAAAACAGTTTATCTGTTGTGCAACTCATTGCAGGGCTGTAGGCAATTGGGGTTTCCTCAAACATCTTTCACAGAACTGCTTAAAACAGAGGAGAAGAAATGTGTTCCAATGTACAGTCCCATTTTATTTAGGCTGTAATACTATTATTAAATAAAACTGAAAGCACCAAGTAACAAAGAGTTTATCAGCTGAAAAAAAATGATAGACCACAATTCTTTCTAGTAACACAAAGAAGCCATTACCAACTCTTGGTACGTGCACAGTACTGAACCGCAGAGTTACCATCCTTGATGAGATTGTAGCTTGTTACTTCTATATAACAGACTAGACTTCTTAAGCTTGTTTTATACTGCTTCCCTATAAATAGTTAGCTGATCTACAATAAACATAATCCAAAGTACTATATATATGCTGCTTTCATTTCTTGGACAGATAAAATAAATCCCAGTACCAGCTAAGGAAATCACATTATGCTAAAAATCTCACCTATAGATAGCACATTATTGAGCAAGACTAATCATTCTTTTTGAAAGCAATTGCTCAGCTTAAACCTTCACTCTGCTAGATAAAATGTATTGTAGTTTCCAGAACATATGTGGAAGGCATTTGGTATAGTGGTTAAGACATTGCTTGTGTTGCCCACAGCTCATTTTAGAATGCCTGGGTTTGAATCTCAGCTCCACTTCTGATTTTAGCTTACTATTTTTTTAAAAAGATGTACCTTATTTATTCAGAGAGAGAGAGAGAGAGAGAGAGAGAGAGAGAGAAAATATCAATCTTCCATCAGTGGGTTCACTTTCCAGATGGCTGCAACAGCCAGGTCTGGGATAGAGAGAAGGTAGGATCTCAGAATCCAGCTTCCTATTATTGTACACTCTGGGAAGCAGTTCCCGGCTTTCAGCTTTGGCCTGGCACAGCCTCAACTATTATGGCTATTTGTGGAATGAACCATCAGATGCAAGATGCTTTTGTTTATCTTTCAAATAAAGTGGGAAATAAAAAAGAAATGATAGTTGTAGCAATGCATCAAATTAGCAAAGGTTATCCTTGTCTTTTTTTTCCCCACAGAACAGAGACAAACATAAATGGTAACAAATACTTACTAATCAGGATTAGTACTTGATGCAAATATACAATGTTTCTCAAGCTTAATAAAACATTAAATAAATTAAACTATCAACCATAATACATAATGTTAAGCCCATTAGAGCAAATATGTGTTTACTGCTTTATCTAAGATTTTGGAGATTCCTACCCTAAACCAAGAAATCATCTCTCAGTAAGGTAATAGTTTCAATAATGTGCTTTTTCTAAAAAATTGTATTTATTAGGTCGGCGCCGCAGCTCAATAGGCTAATCCTCCGCCTTGTGGCGCCGGCACACCGGGTTCTAGTCCCGATTGGGGCACTGGATTCTGTCCCGGTTGCCCCTCTTCCAGGCCAGCTCTCTGCTGTGGCCAGGGAGTGCAGTGGAGGATGGCCCAAGTGCTTGGGCCCTGCACCCGCATGGGAGACCAGGAGAAGCACCTGGCTCCTGCCATCGGATCAGCGCAGTGCGCTGGCCGCAGCACGCTGGCCGCGGCGGCCATTGGAGGGTGAACCAACGGCAAAGGAAGACCTTTCTCTCTGTCTCTCTCTCTCACTGTCCATTCTGCCTGTCAAAAAAAAATTGTATTTATTTATTTGAGAGGCAGAGTTACAGACAGTGAGAGGGAGAGACAGACAGAACGGTCTCCCATTCACTAGTTCACTCCCCAAAATGGTCGCAACGGCCAGAGCATGGCCAGAGCTGGACCAATCCAAAGCCAGGAACCAGGAGCCTCCTCTGGGTCTCCCACGTGGGTGCAGGGGTCCAAGCACTTGGGCCGTCTTCTACTGCTTTTCCAGGCCATAGCAGAGAGCTGGATTGGAAGAGGAGCAGCCAGTACTTGAACCAGCACCCATATAGGAGGCTGGTGCTACAGGTAAAGGCTTAGCCCACCCCACCACAGCGACAGCCCCAATAATGTGCTTTATAAAAAGCAAAATTCTATATTTATGTCTTTGCCTACAGTGGAACTAATCAGAGACAATGAATATTTGAAAGACACCAGACTAATACTTTTCAGTTCTTCTGTCAGTTTCAGTCAGTCTTATTTTCCTGTTGGATTTTCTTTTCATGACTCAGTTTCTTGAGGGCATTTGTGAAACCATTTTAGTCTTCTTCACTTTCCCACCTTCAGCTCCTGACACAGAACATCTTGGTTTGCTCTAAGACTAAGCCATTTCATTCTCCTAGTCATCAGTAACATCAGTCTACCCCTGCTTATGCTCTCTGATTCCAGGTTACTGAGGTGTTTTGAAGAAAGTGTTAAAAACAATATCAAGGTGGGGGAATGTTGGTGAAGAGATCAGCAAGGGAATCACAAATGCATTTTAAATGAAACAGAATAATCAAGACAGTGTATAAGGCTTTCTTTTTAACAAAAAATTTACTTCATTTGAAAGACAGAGTTACAGAGAGAGAGGGAAAGAGAGAGATCTTCCACACACTGGTTAACTCCTGAAATGGCTGCAATGGCCAGGGCTGGGCCAGGCTGAAGCCAGGATCCAAGGAACTCCATCTGGACCTCCCACATGTGTGCAGGGGCCCAAGCACTCAGACTGTCTTCCACTGCTTTCCCAGAATCATTAGCAGGGAGTTGGATCGGAAGTGGGGAAGCCGGAATTTGAACCAGTGCTCATATGGAATGCTGGCATCACAAGCGGTGGCTTAACCTGCTATCCCACAACATGGACCCCAAGTCTTTCTTTTTAAAAAAAAAAGCTATACTGATTAGCATTAGTATATAATGACAAAGAAAAATTAATGTACTGCAATTTTACTGCAAAACACAACATACAGTGATGGAAGCCATAATTAATAAAATTTGATATTTAAAAATTCCTGGTTTTAGGATTTAAACAAAAAAGGATTAATTCCAATAAATATACTTTTAGGAAAATAGATGTGAAAAGGAAAAAGGTACTAATGTAGTACAGAATATTGATCAAGGAATTAACTTGGCTTAGTGGAACCATCTGGTTCCAAATAATTTTAGACAAAATATTTATTAATAAAATACTGATATTTACATCCAAGTAGTCAAAAGCTTCCACAGGTCAAAAGTGTTGCACTTGTCAGAGAAGTGTAACAGGATTACACATTCATGTGTTGCCTTTACCTTAGTCTTCCAACAACAGCCATAATAAGAATGAAAACATTATTAGTAACTAGTACTTTATTAGTAGTACATATTGGTATGTTATTAGGAGTTGTGGTTTGAATGTGTCCCCTAAAATTCATGTGTTGGAAACTTAATTCCTAATGCAAAAGTGTTGAGAGGTATGACTTTCAAGAGGCCATTATATCATGAGTGCTCTGCCCAAAGAAATGGATAATGTCATTGTCATGGGAATAGGTTTGCTAATCATGGGTTTGCTATAACAGAGTTGGGCTTTCTTGTGTGCACCCTTTTGCCACTGATGCCTTCCACCATATTATGATACAGTAAGAAGCCCTTGGCAGATGAAGCACCTCTGGCCAGTCTCTAGATTCATGAGCCAAATAAATTTGTTTATTATAAGTTACTCAGGCTACAGTATTCAGATATAGCAGCATAAGATGAACTAACATAGTACAGGTGTTGAGTGCTCACTATGTATGAGTCATTTTTCCAAAACTTACAGGTATTCACTTAATTCTTGTGACAATTATATAATTGGTACTGTCTACCAATTACAGGTAGTATCTCTAGCCCTATTTTCATCTGTTAAGATCAAAGTCAGCGAACTCTAAAGGCTTCCATAGCCCTGGCAACTCATGACTAGAGCCTAGGGAGATTACTGACACCATGAACAGGAGTGTCAAATTGTTAAGTAAGCAACAGGAGTCACTGTGTACTTACATCCCATGTGGGATCTGTCCCTAATGTGTTGTCTAATGTGCAGTGATGCTATAACTAGTACTGAAACAGTATTTCTACACTTTGTGTTTCTGCATGGGTACAAACTGATGAGATCTTTACTAATTATATACTGAATTGATCTTCTGTATATAAAGATAATTGGAAATGAAAAAAGGAAAAACCTGGTGTTAAATTGGAAATGGCATAGAAAATTAATTTTTTTAAAAAATATATTATGTAAGATCTCTGTCTTTAATGTACTGTACACTCTTATTTAATGCTATAACTAGTACTCCAACAGTATTTTTTTTTCACTTTGTGTTACTATATGGGGGCAAACTGTTGAAATCGTTACCTAATATATACTAAACTGATCTTCTGTATATAAAGAGAATTGAAAATGAATCATGATGTGATTGGAAGGGGAGAGGGAGTGGGAAAGGGGAGGGTTGCGGGTGGGAGGGAAGTTTTGGGAGGGGGAAGCCATTGTAACCCATAAGCTGTACTTTGGAAATTTATATTCATTAAATAAAAGTTTAATTAAAAAAATTTTTGTTAAGGGACAGGCATTGTGGCACAGCAGGTAAGGCACCGCTTGCAACACCAGCATCCCATATTGGAGTGTTGGTTCAAGTCCCGGCTGCTCTGCTTCCATTAATGGGCCTGAGAAGCAGTGTTAATGGCAGTACTTGAACTCCTGCCACCCACATGGGAAACCTACATGGAGTTCCTGGTTCCTGGTTTCAGCTTGGCTCAGCCCTGGCTGTTGCAAGCATTTGGGGAATGAACCAGCAGATGGAAATCTTTAAATTTATTTATTATACATTTATTTAAGAGGTGTGTGTGTGTGTGTGTGTGTGTGTGAGTGTGTTTACATGCTCCCTAACTGATTCACTCCTCAAATGCCTGCAATGGCCAGGGCCAAAAGCAAGAGCCAGCAACTCAACCCAGGTCTCTCCTGCATGGATGGCAAGAACCCAACTATAATACAGCAATGATAATTCTACCAAGTAACTTTCAGGAAAATAAACTATTAGAGGTAAACACAGAGGCACATTCTTATATATTTGGTATTAGGGCAATTAGGATATGAGTGCTTAGTTCTAGTTTTGTAACTGACTGGTTACATATATTTGAGTTTATAGTCACTCTATGCCAATTTCCTCATTTTTAACAGAGAGGATTAGAACTAGATAAACACATCCATTCTGCCAAGCTCTAAATTTCGAATTCAGGAAAAACCATAAGGCACTGGAGATTTATTATAGGTTTTTCTACTGACCCTGTCCTGTCCACTATTGGACAGAATTTGTGTGTTTTAGTTCTAAGTTCATCACTGTTAGTTCCAACTCTCTGGGGCTTCCCTCAAATAGGAGAATTAGACTGGCCTCCAATCTCTGTTTGTTGGGATGAGTAACTTAATTTACCCAAAGACTTAAGATTACAAATCAGGAGCCAAAGAGAGCATACTCATGAGACAACATCATTTCCAGAGTGGAGGAAAAATCTGTTCCTGATACACATGACCAGATTCCTGTCCCAATTGCCCAATAGATAGTATGAGCAAGAGAGAACCTATGGTAGTAACTTGAGACCATCAGAGAAATCAAAGGTCAGAGGGAGAGGGCATGGCAGTAAATATTAGACACACCTCCACCACTGTTTTTCCTGGAATACTCATTACCTTAAGAACACTGTGACACTGGACTATCTGTGCCTAACAAAATCAGCTATTGAGTAAGGTATTTGCTGAACTGAATTCCACCCAATTAGGTCCAACTACAATGGATTTACTTAATCCAGATCCAAAGTGCTAGAATTATCTTTAAAAAATCATTTAACTACTCTACACCAAGAATTTCTCCCTTTTCCCATACTTATCTAGGTAGGGTATTATAGCAGAAAGGTATAGACACAGTTGTGATGGCTTCACAACATTGTGAATCAATTATAGCCACTTAATTGTACACTTACAAATGATGGAAATGGCAATTTTCATGTTATATGCATTTCACTATAAATTTTTAAAAATTTAATGGGGAAGGAACAAAAATACATCTTGGAATGCATTTTATTTTCATGAGGAAATGAAATAAGGAAATGCTCTTAAAATTAATTACCACATGTTTTAAGTGAAATAAGTACATTTGGATTCTTGAGTCTTAAAAGATAAACTTTATTCACTAATAGAACTAATCAACCTCAAATAGAACAAAACCTCTTAAAAATCATGTTATATTTCTTAAAACTTTGTGACATTTACTTTTGTTACATTTAAAAAAAAACATTGTGAGTTATAAGTGAATTTATGGGGAAACGTACAAAACTCAACTTGAAAATGACCACACAATGATTTCCCTATAGTGAAGGATATTTGCTGCAAAGCAGACTGTCAATATATTATCTATAAATTCTGGCTTCTCTACATGGTTTTGCTAAAGTGAGGCAAGGTTACAAAACAATAAGGTCAGATATAGAGACGACCCCAGATGTCACTTGATCCAGTCCCTCATTTGTAGAGGAGATCTATAGGTATATGAAAAACAGGAGAGAACTACCATTTCCCACACACCTCCACACACACACACACACACACACGGACATACAAGGCACTAGTGACAGAGTTAAAATGTTGGCTCTGGAACCCCAAGTATAACAACTGTCATTCACTTAATACTGTTCCTCATTTCTTTTCCTTCCAAACATTCATCATTGCTCAAAAATGTAAATTTACTTTTTAATTCATATGAAATCTTAGGGCTTCAGGAAAAGAAGAAAAGGCTAGCATCAAGGGCCCTTATAAAGGACATAGGCCATGCTTTTCTATTTTAGGACCCTTTGCAGAACTGTTTACAGTGACTTATTTGATAAAATGGAATTCATCTCAATCTCTGGATGGATCCTTAATTACCAGATGTTTTAATGATGTCATCATCTTATTTTAAAAAACAGTCAGTATTCTTTGGTCTTGGTGAATAAATACCATAATTAACATTTGAATTCTTATATGATTTTTATATTCAGTCAAAACTGCTAAAAAAATTAAGCCTGGCATCTTGGCAATTCCAAGACCATTTACCAAAATTATTCTGTATTAGACACTGGAGTATGAAGCATTCTGAGAGCTTTGAAGCATTTCATGTTTTTTATTCTATCTTTAATTGAAAAATAAAATTGTATGTAATTATTGTGTATATGATGTCCCAAAGTGGTTGCTTATATTTTTAATTATCTTTGTATTCCTATCATATTTTTTAAGGAATGTCTCTCCAAAATGCTATACTAATCAAAGGTTCCAGGTTCTACAAGGGTTAAATAGATTTAGGAAGCATGCTATAAAATAGCTATCTTAAAAATAAATCAAGGCATATTATAAAATTTTAGGCTCTGAAAGGTCCTATGAAAAAGAGACTCACTAAACTTTATTACCACTAGCACTTCTACTATGGACTGAATGATGGTATCCCCTCCAAAATTCATGTGAAAACCTAATCCTCAATGCAACAGTATTAAAAGGTATGGCCTTTGGGAGATCATTAAGTCATGCGGACTCCAACTTCATGAATGTGATTAGCACCTTTATAAAGACTTTGAGATTGAAGGGAATACTTTCTTGCCCTCCCATTCCTTCTTTGAGGATACACTGTTCCTCCCCCAAGAAAAAGCAGCAACAAGGCGCTATCTTGGAAGTAGAAAGTCTTTAATGTGCTGTACACTCTTATTTAGTGCTATAACTAGTACTCCAACAGTATTTTTTTTTCACTATGTGTTGCTATATGGCGGCAAACTGTTGAAATCGTTACCTAATATATACTAAACTGATCTTCTGTATATAAAGAGAATTGAAAATGAATCATGATGTGATTGGAAGGGGAGAGGGAGCGGGAAAGGGGAGGGTTGCGGGTGGGAGGGAAGTTTTGGGAGGGGGAAGCCATTGTAACCCATAAGCTGTACTTTGGAAATTTATATTCATTAAATAAAAGTTTAATTTAAAAAAAAAAAAGAAAGTAGCCCTCATCGAACATCAATCCTGTCAGCAACTTGATCTTGGACTTCCTGGCCTTGAGAACTATAAAAAAAATTAATTAAGTTCTTTATAAATTACCCAGTCTCAGGTATTATGTTACAGCAACATGAAATAAAGACAACTTTCTAAACTTCTAAGCATATAACCTTTAAAAGAAAAATCAAGCCAATATTCTCTCAGGCATATTTTGTGAGATGCTATCCTAGAGCCTCATTCAAGACCTGGAATGTACACATATCTCTGGAACTGAATTCAACTCAAAACACATCAAATAAAGTATCAACAGAAAGCACAGCTACCAACTAACTACACATTTGATTCTTAAGGGAAGAAAAGGAATTATAACATATAAAGATAATAGACCCTTCAAAGTAAAAGAGCAAATTCTGACAAATCATTTTTATTCAAAGTTTGACAGAGTTTAACATCATTTGAATAAAAGAAGCGAAACAAGTTCCGATATGGAACGTGTTCATTACATAGACTCAAAGAATTTTCAAAGACTGTGACATATTAGAGGTAAACGACAAACACATGCTACTCCTGCTCTAAAGAACAAATATTCTTGAGATGGACATTCTCCCCAAGGTTTTGGGGAACAGTCTTTCTGTTGAAGTGATTATATAGATTTGGTGGCAACCGGAAGTGATTATATAGGTTTCCTGCTAACCTGAAGGTAGCAGGGTTGGCTAAGCCTACAGTAAACAATCAAAACAGCATTTTGTTAACTTCTATCAAATGCTGAATTTGGGGAACTTGATATAAAATGTAATTATATATACCATATGTAATTTGATAGTTTCCTCTATTTGAACTAACTAAAATGGCAAACTAGGACACTAGCTATAAGTACTTCCAAACTTTCTATCAGTTGGGCACTAGATGGCACGGGCATGTTTTAAAAAATCCTTTTCTAGGGGTAGGCACTTGTTCTAGCATGTCTGTGTCCCACAGTAGAGGGTCTGGGTTTGATTCCCAGTTCTAGCTCCTGGCTCCAGCTTTCTGGTCAATGTAGATCTTGGGAGGCAGTGGTAATGGCTCAAGTGATTGGCTTTCTGCCACCCTTGTGAGAGACCTGGATTACATTCCTGGCTCCTGGCTTTGGTCTGGCCCAGTCCCAGGCATTGTGGGCACTCAGGGAGGGAATTAGCAGGTAGGAGTTCTTTTTCTCTGTCTCTGTTTCTCAAATGAATTTTTTTTAAACTTTTATTTAGTAGCTATCAATTTCCAAAGTACAGTTTATGGATTACAATGGCTTCCCCCCCCCCGACATAACTTCCCACCCACCCACAACCTTCCCATCTCCCGCTCCCTCTCCCATTCCATTCACATCAAGATTCATTTTTGATTATCTTTATATACAGAAGATCAATTTAGTATATATTAAGTAAAGATTTCATCAGTTTGCCCCCACAGGGGACACAAATTGCCAAATACTGTTTGAGCACTAGTCATAACATTAATTCACATTGAACTACACATTAAGGACAGAGATCCTATGAAATTTTAAAAAATTATTTTCTATCCAACCAAATAGAAGGCTTACCTAGTAATGGGCCTCTGCTGCCTGAGAAAGACAGGCTCTAATGTGGTATGGGAGAGTGTTTGTTCCAATGAAGAGGGGTTCACTTTTACTCATGGGCTCATTTGACTACTGCTTTTCTTTCTGCCTAAACAGCAAGAGGACGTGCAGGTATCTGCAAAAGATTAAGATAGTCTCTTTTCCTCATGGGCTTTAACTTAAATTGCCTTAGGCTCATTCAGTTTGAAGATACCTTCTGCAACTGCAAACCTAAATTCTACCTTCTATCCAATGACTAGATATCTCAATATGAGAAATACCTCCACTATTATACATGCCAACCTACCTACCTATACACATTTCTCAGATCACCTATCAGTGCCAAGTAAAGGTTGTCCAGAAGATACAGAAGATAAGCTGGCTTTCTGAAAGAACTGAGAGTCACAGGATAAATGAGGGATGTGGGAACCCTATGTCCAAAGAACACCTTGTTAGCAACATGATCACAGGTGCTTGGCTGATTCAGTCTTCCTTTACTCTGTCTGATCCAGGCTGCGGTTGAGACCCAATTGTGGCCATCCCCAATGGATCATAGACTGAAACTGCTGACTATGTGGAGCCAAGTGGAAATAATTCAATGCCCGAGTATGCCTATGAAAATGTTAGACAAGTAATATCTAGTTCTAATTTTTTTCCAGTCACTTGTTTTTCAAATTCTATTTTAAAATACAGGAATCCTATGCAATATCCAAATGTTTATTATAAATATAGCTGCTATATTTGTTTATTCTTTGGAACTGTACTATATTAAAGACTTCCCAAATAAATCAGTAATCAAAGGGTTTACTAAGCTTTTGAGCTCAGTAAAGATAATTTTTAATATCAAAGACAAAAATATCAAAAATAAAATGGGCTTACCACTTTGAAATTAAGAATCATAGCTCATTGTCTTTCATTTACATGTAAATGTCAGAATAGACCATAAGGGTATCTAATAAGACCTTGCAGGAACATAATAAGGCACCACATATACTATGCCCACACATCTTTATTACGACTTTTCAATTATCCTTTGTTTTGTAGTTTTCAAAATTACTTCCTCATTCACCTGCAATTTGAAAGGTTTATTAATAATACTATAAGTAAGCTCTACATACTATACAACTCTGGAAACTGGTCCCACTTCCTAGCATCTAACTCATAATGCTAGAGCCAGCTTATTTTACTTGCACAACACTATCTGAGAGAGATCAGGACACTCTTTAATTTCTCATTTGTCAGCACTCCTGAAAAATGAAAACATTATTACTTCTATCTTAAACTATTTTAAGGATAATACAGTAGAAGCAAATGAGGCACTAAGAGGGCTTCTGGTAATGTACTAGTTTCTTGACTTGGGTACTAGTTACAGGCACAGGTTCAGTTTGTAAAAGTTTATCAAACTACGTAAACTTAGGACTGTATACTCTTCTGTATGTTATGTTATACTTCAATAGAAAGTTCAAAAAAGTTAAAAAATAAAAAGTAGAGATTCAGTTTCCAAAACATCCAGCCATTTTCTTTAGGTCAATAATAGAGGCCAACCCTGGTGCAGGCCATGTGACTTCTCAAAAGTTTCCAGTGCTCTATATCAAACTGCCCACATTGCTCTGACTGTTAATAATTCCTTTCCACTCAATCTCTTATTTCTCCTTCGATCATTAACAAAATATTCTGTCTCATCATCCGAGTATGGTGGGGAGAACACACTTACAAATGTTCTTTTCAGGCTGACTTAATCTTATACACTTATGGTAATATACAGTCATCCTCCAGTATCTGCAGGGATTGGTTCCAGGACCAAAATCCATGAATGCTCAAGTTCCGTCTACAAAATGGTACAGCATTTGCATACAACTTATACATATCCTCCCCTAAACTTTAAATCATCTCTAGATTACTTATAATACCTTACACAATGTAAATACTATGTAAATTGTTGTATTGTTTAAGGATTAAGGACAAGAAACAAAAAGTCTATATATGGGTCTGTACAGATACAATGTTACTTTAGTATTTCCACTATGGTTGGCTGAACCCACAGATACTGAACTCATGGATACTGACGGTGGACTACAACACCAAAGTCTCAGCTAAAAGGTCATCCAAGATTATTTTGCCACTCAATAGCCTTGCTTTGGCAGTCTGACTCCCACCCTTATAATCACTGCATCATGTACAATTATTTTTTTGACTCCAAGATATCCCGTTATATAAACTATTTAAGCCAATCTTTATGGTTTCTTTTTAAAATGCTAACAATCACAATATGGAATAGAAAAGAAAACCTGTCATCTTTTGGATTCTCTGAAATGGCAGGGGAAAGTGGAACAACTATGCTAAAACAGTTTGGTGATTATCAGCATCTCAAATCTTCTACCTAACATTCCAGCTTCATCTCTCAACACCATCTAGGCACATTCTTCCCCAACTGCACTAACCGCAATTATCTTCAAAAGATTAGGTTCTCATCTGCTCCCAAAGCCTTTAGGCAAATTTTGTTCAAACTGCTTTCTCTGCCTGAATATACTTCCCCTTGTCCAATCCCGCTCTACTAATTCTGCAAGACTTAAGTATCTAAGAATTGTTTTAATTCCCCCTCAGACCGATTTAAGCTCTCTGTCTCCCCTTGGTGCTCACGAAGCACAGGACTGCAGCATATCAGTACAAAGAACAATGGATCAAGAATCATAAAACTCACTGACAGAAGATTAAAGACTGTGGTGGAGTTTGAAAGACATCTTTACTCAGCAGGTGAATATTCTTGTAATTCTCACTCTTGAAGTAGGTTCAGATCCCTCTTTACAATCTATCATAGCACCTCGCTAGCTTTGCTTCACAGCATTCACCATGATTGAATTTTAAACAACTGTTTGTAAAATTATTTAACATCTTTCTCCCTCTCTAGATTGTAAGTTCCATAACAGAAAGGGCAGAGTCTATATTATTCACAGATGTATCCTCAAGGCCAAAAGAACCTGAACACAGTAACCGCTCAATAAATTGTGTGAAACGAATGCTTCTACAAAGTTCCATACCATTTTGGTTATTTGACATGCCATCTAGGTTGGCTACATGAAAAATTATATTCTTCTGATTTAGCATGTTTCCAATATGCAACTTATGTTTTACAGACATTTTGAAATGACCATAACAATAATGGCCAAGATAAGAAAGAGAAATAATTCAATTCACTATTTCCATACTTACCTCGCCTTAATAATAATAACTGAGTTCTCAAATGGCAGGGAACATATATAATTATGCAAATGTTCATCCATTAGAGTCAAACATCCTTAGAGTCCTAGCTTTCCTCTCAAGAGATTGATAACCTTGGTAAGTGGTTTACACCTCTCTGAGTGTTAGTTTACACCCATCTATAAAGTTAGGATAAAACCTTGTAGAATTGTTGTGAGCATTAAGTGAATCAATGTAAAATGTTTACCATTGTGTCTGGTATTTAGTAAGCACTCAATTAAAAATAACTATTATTAGGGGGCTGGCACTACTGGCACTATGGTGCAGTGGGTTACACCGTGGCTTATGTCCCCAGCATCCCATATTGGTGCACTAGTTCAAGTCCCAGCTGTTCCGCTTCTGATCTAGCTCCCTGCCAATGTGACAGAGAAAGCAGCAGATGATGACTCAAGTGCTTGAGCCCCTTCCACCCATATGGTAGACCTGGATGGAGTTCCTGACTCCTGGCTTTGGACCGGTCCAGCTCTAACCATCACAACCATTTGGGGAGTGAACTGGTGGATGGAAGATCTCATTCTGTCTCTCCATCTTTCTCTGTAACTCTGACTTTCAGATAAATAAAATAAATATTTTTTTTAAAAAAAACTACTATTAGCTATTATTAAGCCCTAATGTCAAGTATAATGGATGACAGTTGGTACTCAAATATTTATTCCCTTTGTATCTCACAGGATGTGAAAACACTTAAAGTTTTTAAAAAATGGTTCTACTAAAGGCCAGGTACTACTTAGTCTCCTCTTTGACACATTAATTTTTAAAGATTAAAAAAGGGGAAACCTAATCAGGGGAAACTCTTAAGGTAGAGAAGTTGCAATACGGCAACATCCCAAATTAAAAGAACCTCTATTAGGATTTGTCTTTTGCGGTCTATTCTCAGAACACTGTCAAAAAGTAAAGCTTGTGAAGTTTAAGTCTTATTAAACTTGAGTGAAATTGATTGAAATTACATAAAGGCAAATTTAATAAGCAGCTCTAAAAGAATTTACTTTTCATTGAAAGAAGAAAATAATTATACATCATCTAATAGGTCCTAACACTGGAGAATATAAACTACTAGTAGGTTCAGTTTTTTTAAAAAGATTTATTAGTTATTTGAAAGGCAGAGTTACAGAGAGGGAGAGACACGGAGAATCTGCTGGTTCACTCTCCAAATGGCCACAATGGCCTGAGCTGGGCTGATCCAAAGCCAGGAGCCAGGAGCTTCTTCCAGGTCTCCCACATGCACGCAGAGAGGACCAAGCACTTGGGCCATCTTCCACACTTGAGCAGGGAGCTGTATTGGAAGTGTAGCAGCTGGGACTCCTACGGGCGCCCATATGCAGGCAGTGGCTTTACCTGTTCCGCCCCAGTTTTGACCCTGTGGTTCACTATCTTCTTAAACAAGCTTCCTCTCACTGCAGATAACAATCATCACCCCAGGCAAAATACATCACCTGCTGGTGAAAACAAGAAAGTGGCCGGCATAATGTATTCTAATAGGGTCACACAGAAACCTCACTGTCCATTTTTTCTGGACCATTCATCCATCTACCGCTGATTAACTCCCTTCTTGACAATTTCATCCACATATTTTTTCCCTCATACTTTTTCCTTGCCTTCTCCAAATGTTTCTGCCCTTAGCAAAATCACTCCCCCTAGTCCTAATTTCTCCCAATTTATGATTCTAAAAAGTGAATACACCCCAAGTTGCCATCAGCTCTTGATGTATTAGTCTGTTTTTCATTACTGTAACAAAATACCTGAGGCTGGGTACTTATAAAGAAACATAGGTTTATTTAGCTCACCGATTTAGAAGCTCAAGGACCAAACAGCATAGCAGCAGCTGTGCAGAAAGACCCCTTATTCACCACCTCATGGCAGATGGCATCACAGGAGGGAGTGTGTGTGAGTGGATAAGATAACACGGCCAGACAGGAAGCAAAAGAGCAATTCAGGCTCAGGCTCTGGCTTTCATAGCAACGAGCTCTTGCAGGAGCTAGCTCAAGGGATCCACAAGAACTACCTTACTCCCATCCGAGGGCAGTGCCTCTAATGACCTAAGGACCACCACTAGGCTCCACCTCTTAATAGTCCATCACTTCCCAACACCACCACACTAAGGACCAAGCTTCCAACACACGAATCCCTGGGAAAAGGAAAGACTTTCATGAAAACCAGTTTTGAGAATTAATGCCATCAGTCTCTAATCAATTTATGAATCTTCAAACTAGCTACTCTTGTTAAGTACTGGCAAAACTTGTGGTAATACCATATGCCATATGAGGCTATAGTGTATGGAAATATAGGAAAATTTCAGGATATGGATGTAGGATGGTTTCCTCTCACAGTTTCTCAGTTCAGTCTTATGAAAGATCAAATCATACTAGTGCGAGCTATTCTATGCCTACAGTCGACCTAAATTGGTTGAGAGTCACATAATTTCAAGTTTTTGAGGGCTGCAAACACCAACAGCCTCTATACCCTGAAACTGGGATGACTATAAGCAGTAACTCAGAGAAGTGACTATCTTAGCAAGGGATCAGTCTATAGCCCCAAGCTGTTTTAAGACTCCTCTTCAGGACAAGGAAGAAAACCAGCCAGGAAAAATCAGATTAACAGTATTGCCTACCTCAAGGCAGCTGGCTATTAATTTAAAAGCTAAAAGAAAAGGGCAGAGTGCAGGGGACAGTAAGCAGAAAAATCATCAGGCCAAGAAACTGTCTAGACAGTGGCTTCTCCCCCATAGAGCTTACTAAAAGCAACAGATAAAAAGCCTGTATGTTTTTTTGGAAACAGTATGGTCATGGTAACCCAAGACTATCCTGCAGCAGCCAGCAAATATTACATCTCTAAAAGAATTCATGGCCCCACATCCTCACTCAAAGTGCATTAAGCTGTAAAAATTAGACAGTCCTTAAGAAAATCATGCTCCCCAATGAGCAATTCAGATGGAGCCACGAATGAAGGACAGGCAATAAAGAAGCACCACACAACAGTCTGGAGTCTATTCTTGGGCAAAGGAAATTCCCCTGTATTAGTCAGACCATCTGATTGCTGCTTTGACTCCGTTGTCAATTTCAGTAACCACAACTACCCTGCCTTTGGCAATGCCGCGCCACAGGGAATTACCCTCACTGTGTCTGGGTTTTCCAATCAGTGGCAGCAGTTCCCACTGTCATTTCTGACTGATCACAGAGGTCTTCAAGGATGCTGAGTCCTCCTCACAAATTTATTTCCCAGGGAAAAGAAATTCTCCTAGAGAACATAATGGAGGTTTATCAGATAGGCCACCCCAAGACACCAGGGCAGGGAGTCTACTTTTCCAGCACAGTAGGATTTGATAATGTTATACTTCTACCCTCCCCATTTTGGGCATGAGAACTTTTATTATGGTTTTTTAATGCCTGTGTAAACAATGAAGGAGGAGGTAGTCTGTAAGATACCAGACCACAAGAAGTCATACCTAGACCAAATGGGGAGGGCTGCACATCATCCAGAAATTGAGGACTTAAAGACTGGATACAATAACCAGATAACCCTTTGGGAGTATTTCTATTATGAAAGGGTGAGCATTTTCTTTGTAGAGAAGATAACCAAATAAGGATTGTATAGCTAAAGGGGTGTACTGCAGCAAAGGTTGTTCATTATCCACCCAATATTCACTGGCTCCTTCCTATCAGAGGCCCAATGTTTTTGGTTCTAATGTGCCCAAGTAAAATTTCCTAGCTCTGTAGGAGATGAGGTAGTCACGTGATATACTTTGGCCAATGATGTAACAGTAGATTTCACTGGGTGTGGTTTATAGGAAAGTTATTTAAAGAGGTCTTACTCAGCTGGCAGGTCCCATTTTGCTCCTCCCAGACTTCTAACATGCCTGCAACACAAATGGGATGACTAGAGTCTCAGGAGCTATTTTGTAACCATGAATATACAAAAACAATGGCTGGGAAGAAGGCGAGAAAGCCTTCTGAATTAAGTAATTCAGATATAATGATATGATCCAATTCTACAACTTTTGTCCAGTCACATTTCCTCAGAACCTGGTTCTTCATTTGGAAAAGATAGGAAAACCTACTTAACCTCATACAGTTGATGTGAAGATCATAAAGAAAGTGAAAATGAGTGAAAAAACTGAACCTTAAATTTTTATGAACACAAATTATTAGTAAATGTATAATATGTATTCTATTATTCACAACTAATATTAATAATTTGTTATCCATTAAGAATACTCAACATCTAAAATTAAATTTATTTCAAGAATATGGTTATATTGTCCTTTGTAGAGGAATAGAGGTCTCTACTAACAGTTCATTCTTCTGATTTTTATAACAAAGAAATACTGGATTGGGGTGGAGGGAGCACAAAATGATCAACAGTATATTCCAATTATCTCCACTGCTTTTTACGAGGCAGAAATAACACTAGAATTCATGTAAGAATTCATTTCTTACCCTGTTGGAATAATCTTTGAAAAATAAAGGAGAAAAACTAATCTTATGATGGTGATGGGAGTTTATTAGGTATATGTATGTTTCCTTAAAATCAAAGAAAAGAGGAGAAATCTCTTTAGCTCTACACTCTAAAATTTGCAATAAGGTAAAAATAACCTGACAAGTTGAACTAAATCAACAGATATTAGATTGCCTACTGAACATAACGATCTGTCACGATACAACAGGGAATAGCAGACTCTCCAATCTCAAGAAGAGCAGTGAAGTAGCCCAAGACAAAAAAATACCTTTTAAATTTCAGTGCTGAGAGAAGTTTTTGGTAATATAAAAAGAGTACTCAATTAACATCTCACTATTGGTGGTCATTAAAACAAGTGCTACCACACATATTTCCAGCTGAAGTTCATTATATTTGCCATAACTTATTTCAATTTCATTTTCAACACCATGGAACCATTTGGAAAGTGTAGAAATCTAAGTTTAAGAAGACTTTAGGAAGGAACTGTAACAATGTGGAACAAGTCACAAAGGTATCTTGAAAGTCAAGCTTGAATAGATCACTTTTGGAATACCTTCCACACTGAATATATAAATACAGCAAAAACTCTAGCTGCAGAAAATAAAAGGCATATACGCAAGTAGTACAACTGTTGAATCTAAATGCTAAATAAATGCTTTAAAAATGAATAGACAAGCACATGTGAGCAGTTAGGAAATTTCAAGTTAAAATCCAGCTAGATGAAAAGAACTTCATTCAAAAACTTAGCTACCTGCCAGAGATAAAAGCACTAGACATAACATGTTGTCTAATCCATCTTCTTTCTTGGCTGATGTGGATAAAAAAGCCCTAGTAACTTTCTAAAAGCCACTCTACACTGTAGCACATCTTTGACATCATGCTCATGTACCCACCACTATTGGGAGACATGCTAGAAACTCTGATATTAACAGCTCTCTCTCTATGACTATCCACAATGGCCACAATCTGAGCTGATTTAGAGTCATACAAGCAAAAATAGGTTTAAAATGCATTGTATATTCTCCCATACAGATTTATGTGTATACAGCCACCTAACAAATGGTATTAGATTTTGCCAAACTGCAAGTAATAACTTCTGAGAAAAATGGCCAAATATTGAATGTTGTATCAAAACACAACAAAGAAATTATGCCTGAGTTTCAAGATGAGTTAAACGGAACAGAAATCAGAGGACAAATTCTTCACCACAGGTATATCCCAAACCAGTTTCTGGTAGGTTTTCCCTCCTTCCCCAGTCCTGCCTTCTAACCAAGAGGCATTTATCTTTCTTCCATATGAGTCAGTCAGTATCTGTCTGTCTGCTTGTCTGTGGATGCACGTATTGTGTGTGTGTTTGTACAAATATCAGATTCTAAACCACTCAAATATTTAATATTTCTGAAGTCTTTAATATGTAAGCAAATAAAACAGTATGATACTTCTCTACATTTCTAAGATAAAAGCACTTACATATTCTAGATACATCCAGACACACAGTGAATGTTAAGTTAATTTAAAGAATTAGCTTGGATTCAAAAGGGCAGTAAACAATATAGTATGTGGGGAGAGAAGGGAGCAACTGAGTCAGGACCATTTTACTCTTTTCATTAAACCATATGACTTTATTTCAATGTGTCAGGCACAGCAGGCTCAGCAAATGCCGAAACGAAAGCTCAACAGCACTCTTTTGCAGACCTATACAAAGCAGTGACATTTTTCAAATTACTTTAACCTACATCTCTGAAGGTACCAACAATCCAATCATCTTCTGAAACCATCAATCCATTACAAATACCACTTTTCTTCTGCTAATTTCAGGTGAAGAAATGTAACTCTAAAGAAAAAAATCCAAAGCAGAATATGTCTGTAGACATAGTCTCCCATATGAGAAATGTCAATACTCTTCAAATTCACACAAAATATCATAACCTCTAATATCTTCTTTCTCCATTTCATTTTTCCTTCTGTTATGGAATTTAAAAAATGAGAAAAGAAAATCCTGACATCTTCCAATAGATAAACCAACTGAAGTTTTAGACAACACAGCAGCCATAGGTACCTTTAGATGGTCTGAAAAACTTGGAGACACTGGCTGCATGTCATCTACCTATGCTCTCTAACAAAAATCCCCTAATAACCCAAAACTGAGAGGAGGAAAATGACTTATAATACAAATGAAACCTATCAACAAAAAACAATATTTTGAAAGTAAAATTTCCTCTTAGTTGCCCAGTGTTGCTCTTGCTAACTTACATAAACTATGTAAGTATAAAATACTATGTAAATATTATAGTATAGTATAAGTATAGTGACCATTTAAGGATAAAAACATTTTAAGACATTACACTAACATAAACATCACTGAATCATAAAATTTTCCACCAGTAATATTTGCTTCATAGCAGCTTCATATTAGTCCCATATTTTTCATATAATTCTTGGAGGCTGTTCCTAGCCTTCAGCACTATTATACCCAATTTTTCACTAATTGATCTAATTCTACAGTTCAGTAAAAAGAAATATTGCACCAAAAGAAATAGATTTATTCTCAAGAAAGGCTGACATGAAAAACATCATAATTCAAAGGACTGAGGTATTATCATAAAGAAGTAGAAACTGGTAAAATTGATGGTGGCGGGGCCGGCGCCATGGCTCACTTGGTTAGTCCTCCGCCTGTGGCACCGGCATCCCATATGGGTGCTGGGTTCTAGTTCTGGTTGCTCCTCTTCCAGTCCAGCTCTCTGCTATGGCCCAGGAAGGCAGTGGAGGATGGCCCGAGTGCTTGGGCCCTGCACCCGCATGGGAGACCAGGAGGAAATGCCTGGCTGCTGGCTTCAGCGTAGCTCCGGCTGTGGTGACCATTTGGGGAGTGAACTAATGGAAGGAAGACCTTTCTCTGTCTCTCTCTCATTGTCTCTGTCAAATAAAAAAAAAATGATGGTGGCAAACCATACTTTCAAGCTTGACAGTTCTGCAAAACTCCGCTTAATTACTTTCTTGTCAGCATACCCTTTTAGTAATGAACTATTTAGTAAAAAACCTTTATGCTTATTAAGCTGTTTAATAAACTACCTTATCCACTATTATCCAAATAAAGTCCAGCTGTGCCTTTAAATTTCTATTTGGGGAAGGACTTGGGTTCTAAAAAAGGGTTCCTTGGGAAATAGTACTTCTTTTTTTAAGATTTATTTATTTATTTGAAAGTCAGAGTTACAAAGAGAGAGAAGGAGGGGCAGAGAGAGAGGTCTTCCATCCGATGGTTCACTCCCCAATTGGCCGCAATGGTCAGAGCTGGGCTGATCTGAAGCCAGAAGCTTCTTCCGGGTCTCCCACGTGAGTGCAGGGGCTCAAGGACTTGGGCCATCTTCCACTGCTTTCCCAGGCCATAGCAGAGAGCTGGATCAGAATCGGAGCAGCCAGGACTCGATCCGACGCCCATATGGGATGCCGGCACTGCAGGTGGCAGCTTTACCTGCTATACCACAGCACCAGCCCCAGGAAATAGTACTTCTTAAAAACTAACTCTGTTCTTTTTTTTTTTTTCTAACTGTTCTTATCCAATTTCTCAGTTCTCTTTTCCTCCTTTCTCTCTCTCTCTCTGTATATGTATATGTGTAAAATTCCCCTTTATGTTCAACCTACCATGTCCCAATCCCATGGACTATTGACTTTCTACTGTGGAAATAAAATATTTTGGTAGAACTTTCCTAGAAACCAACCTGGCAACCTGTATCAAGAGGGTTAGAAATGTCTACAACCCTTGATCTAGAAATCCCATTTCAGAACTTCATTCGAAGAAAATAACCTGAAATCTGAATAAAGCTTTGGCAGTAAGATACACCTTGAAGTATTAACTATAAAATTTTAGAAACTGGAGGAAAACTTTATTTAGCAAAAAAATATGTTAGGCACTGAGGATGAAGTAGTAAACAAAACAATCCCAGACCTCATTGAGTATAGAGACTGTTGGGAAAAGCAGACAAATTACACAAGTAATTATCTTAAGTCCAACAATAGGGGAATTACCAAATAAATTAGCAGACATTCAAATGATGAGATGATACACAGCCATCTGAAATTATTTATAACGGATTATCAAGAACACAAAGGAATACTTACACTAAATTAAAAATCTATCAAACTATAGGCTATAAAAATACACTGAAAGCAGAAGAGGGTAGGACAGGACTCATGCAATGGCAGAGTGAGGACCTCAGTTACTGATACTAGCTAGGTGAAATCAGCAAGTTCTGCAACTTTTTGACTCAGGGCTGCTTCTATCCCCACAACCATAATTCTATGGCCTTATAATTTTGTGGACACTGCCACTGAAGGGAGCTGACCCGATCTTGAGTCCAAGGGAAAGCCGCATGGCCAAGGGCATTGTTGAAAACAATATTAATCATTTGCAAACAATTAAACATCACAGCTGCTTACCCTGCAGTACCGGTTGGGATAAACAAGAGAGTAGGCAAAAATGTAAAAGGGAGATTTGGGAAATGAGACAGTCATAGGGAACTTAAAGCTCTGATATATTTTGCCAAAGCATATTTCTAAGTTGTACAAATTTTAAATGTGTGCCACTACCCACACATAGTCTCCCAACCATAAAAGACTGAAGTCTTACTGGCTCAAAGTATTTAAGGAAAACTAGTCAATCAACACCAACCACTAAGCAATACTGACCTAACAGAAACACCTAGGAAGACAGACTTAAAAATAAAAACAAAAAAATTTTTTAAAGATTTATTTATTTTATTTGAAAGTCAGAGTTACACAGAGAGAGGAGGAGAGGCAGAGTGAGAGAGAGAGGTAGGTCTTCCATCCGATGGTTCACCCCCCAGATGACCGCAATGCCCAGAAATGTGCCAATCTGAAGCCAGGAGCCAGGAGCTTCTTCTGAGTCTCCCACGTGAGTGCAGGGGCCCAAGGACTTGGGCCATCTTCCACTGCTTTCCCAGGCCATAGCAGAGGGCTGGATCAGAAGAGGAGCAGCCGGGCCTCGAACCTGTGCCTATATAGGATACCAACACTGCAGGTGGCGGCTTTACCTGCTATGTCACAGTGCTGGGCCCAAAACAAAAATTTTTTAAAAATTAAAAACCCTAGAAAACTTCAGTGGCCACACACTACAGGAAATGCAGACTGCAAAATTAGTCCAGGCAAGTCACTAACCAAACAACATGAAAACAAAAGATAACAACCACCTATCAGAAGGGAGATCAGAAACCAGAGTTGCTACACTGTATTATCTAAAATATTATCAACAACAAAAATATGAAATGTGCACAGAAATGGGAAAGGATAACCCATGCATAAGAAAAAAAAGCAGCTAAAAGAAACATTCCCTGATGGTGGGTGGGGGGCAGATGTTGGTCCTGGTAGACAAACATAAACACTTTAAATTAGCCATTGTAAATATGTTCAAAGAGTTCAAAGAACTAAAAAAACAAGGCTTAAAGGATTAATGAAAAGTGTGATGACAATGAATCATAAAAAAAAGAACCATGTAGAAATTGTTGAACTGAAAAGTATAACAACTGAAATGAAAAGTTCATTGGAAGGACTCAACAGCAAGTTTAAGTTGACAGAAGAAAGTAATCAACAAACTTGAAATTAGGTCAATATAGATTATTCAGAAAATCTGTAAGATAATATAGCAGCTGGCGCCATGGCTCACTAGGCTAATCCTCCACCTACGGTGCTGGCACCCTGGGTTCTAGTCCCAGTTCAGGCGCCAGATTCTGTCCCAGTTGCTCCTCTTCCAGTCCAGCTCTCTGCTGTAGCCCAGGAAGGCAGTGAGGATGGCCCAAGTGCTTGGGCCCTGCACCCACATGGGAGACCAGGAGGAAGCACCTGGCTCCTGGCTTCGGATCAGTGCAGCGTGCTGGCCGCAGCAGCCATTTGGGGGGTGAACCAATGGAAAAGGAAGACCTTTCTCTCTGTCTCTCTCTTTCTCTCACTGTCTCACTCTGCCTGTCAAAAAAAAGATAATATAGCAAAATATTGATAATATATGAGATTATCAATTTTTTTCTTAATTACAAATAATCTGTGTACTAAGAGAAGGCACAATAAAGAAGAAACCAACCACAAAATAGTCATTTCAGATCCATCACAATTATTCTACTAAATATGACAGCTCTCAGAATCAAACTGGAGTCACTTATGTCAAAACAATTGGGAGCCATGAAGGTGGGGGCGAGGGGATGGGTCTTCATGCATATTGTACCCAATAAGAAGAAGTAACATTAAAGACTCTATCAAAACCATAATCTTTCACGAAAAATATTTCTATGGGAGGACTACCCAAAAACTATTTAATCTTGAACTGATGCCATTCTTATTATTGATCTTTGTAGCCAAGGACAAGCTATTTCCTCAACTTATGTAACCTTTTTCATTTTGTCTTTTGCCTCCCTGGCTATGTCCATGGTCCACCATACCAGTTATATCGCAGATTGCAATCTCCTATCATCTTGAATGAATTCTTTGTTTTGGAGAGCTAGTCTCCCTGCCACTTATTTGAAGTTGAGACAAGCACTTATGATCCCTTTAATAAGCTGTTGATTTCAGTTCACTAGTATAATATTGAGGATTTTTATGTCTAATTTCATAAAAGATTTTGGCTTCTATTTTTTCCCCCTTCAGTGCTTTAAATATATCCTCCTGCTCTTTCCTGGTATGCAAGGTTTTGGCTAAGAAATATTCTGTGATCTCATTTATTCTTACGGTCTTATGGGGGTTCTATTGCTAGTAACAATTTGCTTCTCTCTTGGTGCTTTCCAAATTCTCTAAAAATTTGATTATATTATGTCTCAGTGAAGATCTCTTTTATATTTAATCTATTTAGGGGTTCATTGGACTACATGAATTTGAATGTTCATTTACCTCTTCAGATTTGGTATGTTTTTTATTTCTTTCAGTAAGCTTCCCCCCTCCCCTTCTCTGCTCCTACTAAAATCTCATAATGTACACATTAGTTTGCTTGATAATGCCCCATAATTACCGTAGGCTGCCTTCACTCTTTTTCGTTTAAAAAACTATTTATTTATTTTGAGAGGCAGAGATACAGAGAGAGCTCCTATTTGCTAGTTCATACCCCAATTATTCCCCACAGCTGGGGCAGGATCAGGCTGAAGCCAGCAGCTGGAAATTCAACTCAGGTCTGGAACCCAAGGACTTGAGCCATCCCATTATCTGCTGCCTCCCAGATTGCACATTAGCAGGAAGTAGGAATCAGTAGAGCTGAGACTGAAATCCAGGCACTCCAGTATGCCTGGATGCAGGCATCCCAGGTGGCATCTTAACTTTTAGGCCAAATGCCTTGCTCATTCTTTTTTACTGTTTGTTTTGGTGACTAGATAATTTCAAATGATCTGTGTTCAAACTTACTGATTATTTCTTCTACTTGGTTGACTCTTCTATTGATGCTCTTTATGGAGTTTTTCAGTGCACTCACTCTGTTCTTCAGCTCCAGAATGTTTACTTCCTTTTTTTTTATGGTTTCCATCTCTTCAGTGAACCTCTAATTTTGTTTAGCTGTCTATGTTTTCTTGTAGCTCACTGAACTCCTTTAAGAAAATTATTTTGAATTCTTTATCAAGCAGTTCATAGATCTATATTTCCTTTTTTAATGATTTATTTATTTGAAAGGCAGGGTTACAGAGAGGCAGAGGCAGTGGCAGAGAGAGAGAGAGAGAAAGAGGCCTTCCATCTGCTGGTTCATTCCCCTAATGGTCACAACGGTCAGATCTGGGCCAACTCAAATCCAGGTGCCAGGAGCTTCTTCTGGGTTTCCCACATGAGTGCAGGGGCAGAAGCATTTGGGCCATCCTCCACTGCTCTCCCAAGCACATTAGCAGGGAGCTGGATCAGACTGGGACTTGAACTGGTATCCATATGGGATTCCCACACTGCAGGTGGCAGCTTTACCCACTATATGCCACAGCGCCAGCCCCTATATTTCTTTACAGTTGGTTACTGTGCTTCATTTTGTTTCTTTGTGATGTCATGTTCCCCTGATGATGTGAGATCCTTGTGGCCTTATGTTGGCATCTGCACATTTGAAACAGTATTTTGTTGCAGATTTCAGACTGGTTTCAGCAAGGAATGCCTTTCACCAGTGAGCCCATCCGGAAATTTGAAAGAGGATCTTCTAGTAAGGTCCACTGATGGGCTTCCTACTGGAGTTTTCAGACAGACTGGCCAGGAGCCTGCATCTACTGGGACAGGGCTGGATTTTAAGATCATGGAAGCCATCCTGGTTCTGGTGTCCACTAAGATCGACCTGTTGACTGGGCCAATAGAGTCAGGCCTGCAGCTTGTGTTCATAGGAATCAATGTGAATCCTGGGTCCACAGGATCAACCTGGACCTTGGGCCTCTGTGCTCAAGGGCCAGCCTGGAACCTGGGTCTGGTGGAATGGGCCTGGAATCTGAGTCAACTGGAGATGGTAGCCTCCCAGACTGCCAAAACACAATTGCCTCCCTACTGAGTAAATATCTTTTAACCTTAGGAATATTTAAAAAATTAACTACAGAAATGGAAACGGAGGGAAAAAGCCTATTAAGAAAATAAAACAGCTTCACAAGAAGATGCTTACATTAAGATTTCCACTAAGTTGGGCAGGTAGTGTATGCACATCTAGTGTTGGAAGACTGCAGAAGGAGAAAGGAGACTATCCTCCGCTATAGCACAAAAAGAACTTTGCGTTTATGGTGGTTTAAATAACTCTGTTAGGCTAGCAACAAAGTGGGAGTGGAGGATGGATGGCAAGAAAACCAAATGCCAAAGCCAGAGAGAAACAAAGTAAAATAGAGGTTAAGTACTTTTTTGTATGATACAGCTAGGTTAGAAAGTTGGCTCTACCCTCACTAGCTATGCAAATCTCTTAAAACTCAATAAAGCCTGAATTAATTAATTTGTAAAATAAAAATAATTTTAATTCATTTATAATTAATTCATTTATAAATTAATTGATATAAATTAATTTATCAAATAAAAAATATTCACAGGACCGACCAATGCATTTGTTTTGAGAATGAAGTGAAAATAGTTTTAGGATCTTTTAGGGCAACAGTCAGAATGCAACAAAGAATAAAATTACTTAGCAATAACATTTTTGTCAAAGCATAATCTGTCTACCATTCTCTGTGTGTGATTTTTGTGGTTTTGTTTTTGTTTTTGTTTTTGTTTGGTTTTTGGCTATGGTCTTTCTTATTTTTTGGTCCCAGACTGAGAATCTCAGTTTCTGTAGGTTAATATTGCCTAATACAACTTTCTATAATGAAAGAAATGTGGAAAAGTTCTAAATCTGTATTTTCTATCATGGGGCCTCTAGCTACACATAGCTACTGAAAATTTAAAATGTGACTAAGGCACTGAAGTTTTAAAAAAATCTTTTATCAAGATATAATTCATGGGGCCGGCGCTGTGGCATAGTGGGTAAAGCCAACATCTGCAGTGCCGGCATCCCATACAGGCATCGGTTCATGTCCCGGCTGCTCAACTTCCAATCCAGCTCTTTGTTGAGGCCTGGGAAAGCAGTGAAAGATGGCCCAAGTCCTTGGGCCCCTGCACCCATGTGGGAGACCCAGAAAAAGCTCCTGGCTCCTGGCTTCACATCAGCTGAGCTCCGACCACTGCAGTCACCTGGGGAGTGAACTAGCGGATGAAAGACTTCCTCTTCCTCTTCCTCTCTGACAATCTCTCAATCTCTCTCTCTGCCTCTCTGCCTCTCTTTCTCTCTCTGTGTAACTCTTTCAAGTAAATAAATAAATCTTTAAAAAGAAAAAACATATAATTCACGGAGCCAGTGCTGTGGCATAGTGGGTAAAGCTGCTGTCTGCAGTGCCAGCATGCCATATGGGTGCCAGTTTGAGTCCCAGCTGCTCCACTTCTGATCCAGCTCTCTGCTAATGGCCTGGGAAAGCAACAGAGGATGGCCCAAGTCCTTGGGCCTCTGCACCTACGTGGGAGATGTGGAAGCAGCTCCTGGCTCCTGGCTTCAGATCAGCCCAGCTTTGGCCATTGAGGCCATTTGGAGAGTGAACCAGAGAATAAAAAGACCGCTCTCTCTCTGCCTCTCTGTAACTCTGCCTTTCAAATAAATAAATAAATCTTTTAAAAAAAAAAACTAATAATAAAACAAATCCAAACCCATAAGTAGTCATCCCTGATCTATTCTACCTCCCATCCCCTGGTAACCACTAATCCGGTTTTTGTCACAACAGATTCACCTAATTTGGACATTTCATATAAACAGAATGACACAATATGTAATCTTTTGCATCTTCTTTCACTTAGCATGTTTTCAAAGTTAATGCATGTTGCAGCATATGTCTGTATTTCATTCCTTTTATGGCTGAATAATATTCCATTGTGTACAAGTACCACATTTTATTATCCATTCATCTGTTAATAGACATTTAGGTTGTTTCCACCTTTTTGCTATTATGGATAATGCTGCTATGAATATTCATGTATAAGTTTTTGTGTAAATGCATGTTTTTAATTATCTTGGGTATACACCTAGGAGTGGAACTGCTATAAAATCATATAGAAACTCTATACTTAACTTTTTGAGGAACTGCCAGCATGTTTTCCACAGTAACTGCAGCATTTTCATTCCCACTAGTAATGTATGAGAGATCCAATTTCTCCACATCTTTGGCAACACTTGTTACTTTTCATCTTTTTTATTCTAGCCATCCCTTACTACATGTGAAGTGGTATATAATTGTGGTTTTGATTTACACTTCTGTAGTGACTTGATGTTGAGTACTTTTTCATGTATATATTGGCTATTTCTAAATCTTTGAAGGAAATGTCTATCCAATGAATGTTTAATTTTATTTAGTTCTAATTAACTTGAAACAGCTACATCTGGCTGGTGGCCACCATATTAGGCAGATATTCAGATTTAGCATCTGGCCCCTTACCTTTGCTCAAGATTGACTAGGACTGGCTAAGTGACTGAAGGTCACGTCCAGCTTCACGACCCACCCTACATGCCCCAAATGGAACCATAAGTCAGCAAGTAGAAAGGAAAAGGGAATCCATGTGACACTTGGAAGAAGGAAGAGCTCAGCACACAGGGGGAACTTAGGAAAGAACTCAAACTGCTCCAGCACTTGCAAGGCTCCATGTACTATGTTCCAAATTCACAATCTCATTTCATTTCACAAGAATCCTATCAGATTTTACTGTCTCCATTTCACAAAAGAGTAAATAGTTTCAGATACAGTAAGTCTGTTATCAGTAATTTTACTCACTATAAAAATTCTATTTCAACTTTATACACTTCTTTTCTTCATCTGGTTTAATTATAACAATGATCTTATAGATCTCACCCAAGGAATCTAAGTATTATTTGGGATTCCATCAGTACGTTCGGCATATACTACACAATTCTATGTCTACTAAACTTTCTCAAAGAGATATTACAGGAATTAGATGGTTTTCAAGCAGCAAAATATTAACACTAAAGGAAAATATGCACTCCTGACAGTGTGCATTTTCTTTTGTAATGTGTTTGCTCACTTCCTCCTCTTTTTTTGAATCAATTAAACAACTATACACTGCACATCTACTATGTAACAGACACTACCCTAGGTGGTACAGATACAACAATGATTATAACAGCCAGGAACCCTGAACTACTGAAGTTCAAGACACATATAAAAGAAATATGGCTTTAAAAGAATATAAGCTCCAATAATTTTGTCACAGAGGCCACAGTGTAGTGTCCATTTCATAATGAACCTTACCAGATACAGCAGATACTGAGTATCCTTAAATGATACTCTCTAAGGAATTCTGAGTATGAACATTACAGCCTTCAAAATGGCTCAAAATCCACACATTTGGCTGAACTTGTGTACAGTAGTTGCTACTCTGGAAGTAGCACCCAGCTCCCGAGCATGACCAGCTGCCAAGGAACTGAGGGGAATTATTAAAGTTTACCTCCAGCTCTGTAGGGTTGTCCCAAGACTCACGCACAAGAGAGTGGGGGAGGGGGGGGAAATAACAACACAAACATCATCAGACCATGTCTCTTGCTTTGAGTGCAGCGTGACTTCCTAAGCTTTATTCATCACCTGCCCCAACCCCTGTTTCAGGAGGATAAAAGAGAAATGATAAGGTTGTTCATATGATTCCAGTGGATGGCTATTGTGTTGGCTGGGACAATAACACTGTTCTCTTTAAAAGAGGTCACATGTTATTCACAGCTATAAATAACAATTTAATTTTTAAAATGTTGCATGTCCAACACTATATTGCAGAAAACAGTAAAGTTCAAATTCTCTTGTAGAAAGGATGCATTTCCAGTCCAGCTCTCTCCTGTGTCCCGGGAAGGCAGGGGAGGATGGCCCAAGTGCTTGGGCCCTGCACCCACGTGGGAGATCAGGAGGAAGCACCCGGCTCTTGGCTTCGGATCAGCGCAGCACGCTGGCCATGGCAGCCATTTAGGGGGTGAACCAACGGAAGGAAGACCTTTCTCTCTGTCTCTCTCTCTCACAGTCTAACTCTGCCTGTCAAAAAAAAAAAAAAAAAAAAAAGAAAAAAAAAAGAAAAGAAAAAGAAAGAAAGGATGCTTTTGGCAACATACCTAAGTACCGTACTCTAACAGCTGGCCTTTGCCCAACTCTCTTTTTGTACCTTGCCTCTGGGATGAGTATGCAGGGGAAAAGGTATGAATTAAGTTGATTGGGAAAGCCTATATGAAGGGACTAACTCAATCGTTTCCAGTTTCAAGCTCATTGACTATTTTGTGTCTTACCTAGCATTTCCTACCCAGATTAACTGAAAGAATCACGGTCCAAACTAACTCACAAGTAATATAGCTCAGTATCACGTGGCCCATCCGTATTTCCTAACTTAAAACATCAATAATGTATGGAAAATATAACCATGGAATCACAGCTGCAAAACAACATTTTTACCTGATCTTATTACTAGAGCAAATGGAGGCTATAAAAAGGCCTTTCTTTCAAAAGCTACTACATTTCCTTCAATGGTATAGGTAGAAAAATTGTATCAATAACAACAATGGTAAATTCAGTTGCTGTACTTTATATGAAGCTGACCACCAATTGCCTTAATGAGAGAGAAAGTACAAAGGAAAATCAAGAGTGCAACATGACATTACAATGACAGATCAGAAACAGCCATCCTTGGTTGGATGTGGGAGAGCTAATGACAACTCCCAACAAACATTCTAAGGTCGCTCACAACATTCAGTATCTGTGAGGGTACTTCAAAGAGTTCATGGAAAATTTACATTATGCAAAAACTATGCACGGATTTCAAATATTATTATACAAAGATAAACTTATCTTTTAATTCTATTTTTCCACAAATGTTTAGAAGCATCCTCTTATGCACTCAACAAATATCCTGGTAAAATATAAGTGACTATTGTACTCTATGAGGAAGATAACAATTTTCCAGATGGGATGGTGCTGTTTAGAATGGCCCAGTGCACATCAAACAGCTCACACGAATGCCCAAACTGAGCAGTCACAAGGTGGGCTGTCTCTTGAGGAAGTAAAAAAGCAGTGAGAATTGGGGGAGGGGGGGCGGGGAGGTGGAATGAAGATCATAATAGATGATTAAGTTAGGCTACACTGAAGTGCAGAGAAACCAAGGACATACTAGCTCAGAATCAGCGAGGAAAGGTCACAGAATTGTTAAACAGGCTACCACCATTACCAAACAGAAAAGGAAAGGGCACAGTAGTATATTATTTTCATTCACAAGGCTCTCATCAGTGAGTGAATAATTTGGTATCAGAGAGAGAAATGGGTTTATAGAAATAAGAGGGTTCAGCATAAAGGCAAACAGAAGTGTGTACGTGATGATTTTAGCTGTTCACAGTGGCAAACTAGGGGCAAGAAAACAGCACTAAAGCTTCATGGCAAGCAGGGATCAGCAGGCTTTTGTGTAAAAAGCCAGATAATAAATAGTGAGGCTTTGTGGGCCATTCCATCTCAGTCCTACTACTCAGTTCTGCTCTATGGCATGAAAGCAGCCTTAGCCATCCTTAAAGAAATGAGCATGGCTGTGTTCTGAAAAACTATGTACAAAAACAGGCAGCTGGCCAATTTGGCCCATGGCTAAAATTCACTGACCCCTGATCTCAGGTTCCAAGTCGGCAGTTCTCAAACTTCAGTGGACTTCAGAATTCCCTTGGAGGGCCTGTGAAAAGAGAGATAGCTAAACCCTATCACCAGAGCTTCTGATGCTGCAGAGCTGGGATGGGGCCCAAGAAGCTGCATAGTTATCAACTTCCCAGCTGCTGCTGCTGATCATGAGATCTACATGTTGAGAATCTGTTATTGAGACCTTACTGACTGAAGAGTATGTCAACATTTTAAGTAACTGTCAACGTTTGCAACTCATTGACTATATACCTTTGCCATTTGTAGTAAGTTCCAAACTTGAGAAGTCAATCAAAATTTAATAATTTAAAGAGAAGCAGGAAGAAACACAATAGTATGGAATTCTTTCTTCATTTTGATTTCAGTATAAATTTATCATTGCCCCATCAGTAAAATAAACACAATTCACCCTCAAATCTCTTTATTCAACATTTCCCCCTAACATGGTCTAAGTCCTATAAAGAGTTGAGCAGTATTAAGATCTATACTACGGTTTAAGTATGATTTGGCTTCTGAACTCATGCAGGATTTTAAAGTCCTAAGTCAACGTTACCAAGAGTGGAAACTTAATTTAATTATGATATCTGGGAGGTGGGCAAAGTGGGAAGTCCTTAGGTCACTGGGGGTGTGTGCTCAGGAAGGTTGTTGTCCTGAGAGGGTTGGTTATAAGAGCCTGAATGGGACCCAACTTCTCTCCCTGCATCCTAGTCACCATGTGACCCTTCTTCTGTGCACATTCCACCACTGCCATCCACTACCCTCATCAGAGGCCAAATCAAAGGGGCCACCCAATCATGGACTATGAGCCTCCAAACCATGAACTAAATAAACCCCCTTCCTTCATAAGTAGCCCATGTCAGATATTTCATTATGGTAACTTAAAGCTGACTAATACAGTCAATAAATAAACACAAAAAGAAACTCAGTTTTAAAGACAAAGGTTAATGACACTTGTAAACTCCAATTTCTAATTAGAAGTGCTTGACTTTAATAAAATTGAAACATATATAAGATTGTTTAAGACTTTTTAAGAGTTGCCATTTTATGTTCATAAGAATCTCAGGAGGCAGATAACATTGCTGTTGCCATCCTTCCTTTACAAGATGAAGAAACTGAGGAAAATAAGCCAAATAGTGATAGCATGCAGATTACTTGAAATGTTTCCTTAAAGTACTTACTTTGCCTATCAAGTCTTAAATTGCATTTTTCAAATCAAATTTACACATATCTTTTTAGGACTGTCTACAAATATGTCTTCCTGGAGAAAATATTTTAATAAGATATACAAACCCATATTCTTATTTGTGGGTCTAATCTTAAAACCACCCATGCAAGTCTAACCAAGAATCCTGAACTTGAATCAGATGCCAATTTATAAGACCACTGGACCATTAGTGCAAGTGGGTCACAGATTATGGAAGTGTGGTGACCCAGCAGTATAATAGAAATACTCATCAAAGGGAGAAATATTAATGTAGATAATCCAAAAAGTAGAGCAGCAAGCCTAGAATGAGCCCTCTCCAGATTTTCAGGCTCTTTCTGTAATGATGATAATGAAAGTGTTTGCATTTGAATAGGTATTTATCTAAATCACTTTCACATCCACAAGAGGGAAATGTTTCAAAAAATAAATAGAAAAACATAGCCCCCCAATATGTATGGTGAGGATAGGTTTTTCCGTTTAGATTAGCATGTCTTTAAAAATATTTTTAAAAATATTATATATGTTGATTATAATGTGTGATAATGACATTCTCACTCTAATCTGTGATATGAATATTCCAGTAACAATTTATATGAAATAGTATAATTAAAGAAAGTCCTCAGTAAAAACAGTTTTTTGTTTGGTTTACAAGTATCTAATTATTTCACAAGTGATTAAATTAAAGAAAAATGATTTATTAAAAAGATAATCTCAAATTCAATGTCATATTATGCTGCTGGAACAAAAACCTAGTTAAGATATTAAGCCTAAAGAGAGGACTGGTAGAGATTCTATATAAACAAAGGCTGACAATTCTGCTTTTGAACCAGTGACTCACATGCAAGTCAGCAAAAACTGGTAACCTAAATAATACTACCCAAGGATTATCGTAGGAAAAGATGCCTTTTACTGTTCTCTGAAGCTAGCCTAAAGGAATATTTCCATAGAAGTAAGTGGTCTAAATAGAGCACTCAATTTCAACACCATCATTCTTATACCTGATAATGTAATATGACCTAGTAGATGAAATGATAATCTGTGGACTTAGGTAATTTGAATTCAGTGCCCAATTGTATTAGAGACTACAACTTTCAGATGTTTCTATCTCATTTTTGCTGTTAAGATGTAGAAATGGCTGTCACAATAAAACCTGGTGAAGTTGTGTAAAAGAACACTGTAGTAGTTAAAAATCTCGTATATAGCTGCTGCTTAAATACATATTCTGGAATTCTCCTTTTCTTAGCCTTGAAATTTCACATATGAGTAACTAATTACTCTGTCAAGTGTCCAGGCACAAAGGTAACAAGTATGATATAAAAGTCCCACCTATGAGAGAATCTTTAGAGTTTTGCAAAACACTACAAAATTATAATCTAGAACAGACTTGCAAACAACTCAGGGAAATCTATAAACTCAATACTATCTTTCCTGTGTACATAAGAGGCAATGACCTTTTTTTTTTTTTTAAGATACAAAGCACTCTTAAATGTTATAAACCTTGGAATTTCTTTCTTTTTCCCTATCTGTATTCATTTACTCTTTTTTTTTTAATAAATGAGTTACCTAACCAGAAAATGGACAAATCATGCAAGTCTCATTCCTCCATAAAGATTCCTCCAGGGGGCCGGCGCCGTGGTGCAATGGGTTAAAGCCCTGGCCTGAAGTGCCGGCATCCTATATGGGCACTGGTTCTAGTCCCGACTGCTCCTCTTCCACTCCAGCTCTCTGCTATGGCCTGGGATAGCAGTGGAAGATGGCCCAAGTCCTTGGGCCCCTGCACCCACGTGGAAGACCTGGAAGAGGCTCCTGGCTCCTGGCTTCGGATCAGTGCAGCTCTGACCATTGCAGCCATCTGGGGAGTGAACCAACAGATGGAAGACTTCTCCTCTCTCTCTCTCTCTCTCTCTGTGTGTGTGTGTGTGTAACTCTGACTTTCAAATAAATAAATCTTTAAAAAAAAAGATTTCTCCAACTTCCTAGGAGGTTGTCCCACAGTCTACAGATTTCTCACTTACATACTCATTCCACAGCTACAAAGTACTTCCTTGTGTGGTTACCATTTACTGAGTTATGCAGAGGGCAGGTGTGTGAACAATTCAGTTATGACTAAGGCCTTTCAGGACTTAAAATCCAGTTAGATTAGATCTAGATTCAACTATTTGTCAATTTTTCCCATTGATAGAGAGCTCCTTGAGGCAAGTATTTAGTGAATACTAGCAGTAATGGCATAATAATAATAACAAACTTTAGACATTTAACATACATCATCTTATTCCATCCTCTCAACAACCTATAAGCCCTGACATAGATATTATCACTGTCATTTTACAGATAAAGAAATTGAGGCTCGGACAAGTTAACTAATTATCCCACAGTTAAAAATGAATGTATAAATTAATAAATGTTAGTACCACGAACAATATTGTATACGTGGCAGAAAAGAGCATTCATTTCACTACATTATTTATGTAACAGGGCCCGTGTTTAGCACTGAGAAAGTGTACAATGGAAAGTGTAAAGTGGAAATTGTTGAAACTTCCGTATATAACTGCCGAAACTAATTTGAGTATCTCAGAGACATTTTAGAAATAAAAAATACTATACTGCACTTTGCAATCACTAATCCATATAAATGGCTGGTTAAGCAGCTACCATTTCTTTGTATAAATAAGGAAACAATGGCTACATTGTGCCCAAAGGTTACAAGACCAGATCCTGGGGGCTGCCTGACAAGCCACAAAGCAATAGTGATCTATATGTTTAGGGGCAATCTCATACCAAGGGTATGTAGAAAGGTAAAAAATTGACGATGTTTTCTAAAAACACAAATTAGAGTCCATAAAATGGTAGCAGTACAATGGTAATCCATATACCATCCCATAGCAGGACTGGAGACCACTGTAAATTAATCAATAACATCAGCATCATTTAATTTAACTAAACAATAAAATCTGCATCTGGTTAAATGGTAGTACTTCCATTCTAGATTTAAATATCACAAAACATTCTAAGCTCAGGGTTAAAAGCCTGAAATACATAACATTATATTTTGGATATTTTTAAATTATACCAAAATGAGAAAGAAGAAAGAACAACTGTCATTCTTATCTGTCAAAAATCCAAATATTCAAAATAACAGTTATAAAGCAAAAAAAAGTATATCAAAAGAAAAAAAAGCTTGGGGAAAAAAGAATGTGCAACGGCTCAGTAATAGAACACAAGAAGCTGAAGTGAAATGTGTATTGATGGCCAAAAGAAGTGGCCTCAGTGCAATAAAGTAAAAATGTGTTATTGTCAATAGATGTTGACAACTCAAAAAAGCCAACCAACAAACTTAGTTATAGAGTACAGATGGGAGGAGGACTAAGAAAGAGGAATAGTACACCCATCCACCCTGGAGAAAAACAGGAAGGAATTAAGTTCCCCAAAGTACAAGGATTTAAGAAAACAATGGTTTGGTAAATATGAAGAACTTAAAGTAAATTTAAAGTATCTGAAATTTACTTTGTCAAGTCATGAAAAGCTTCCATATAATTGATAATCATGTACGAGTTAGGGAATTAAAAGGACCTGATCTTAGAAAACCAAATGATTTCATCTGAAAGCCAGCCATTCGGATCTGCAAAACACAATTGCAGTGGGAAAGGAATCTACTTCTTTTTTTTAACCCTAAACATGTCCATTTTGAAACAGATTCATAGAGAGATAATATAAAAGGACCAACATTCACAGAAATAATGCCAGTACCTAGCTTTTCAGACACATGATGAACTGAATATTAAGCATTCTATTCATTTTGATAGATGCTTTAAATTGCCTGCCATCGTCACACCTTTTCTTAGTCCTCAGTGTGTTGGCATTTTACATTATTGAACTTCCCCACTTTGAAATTGTGTTATCCAGCTTATCCTAATTCTTCTAACTCTGTGAGTTATACTTCAAACCAAAGTTACCCAACTCAGTCAAGCCCCAAAAACTCATTCACTAATAGTTTCACTTTCACACAGAAGACTCCCAAATCTTCAGTCACTCCATACCTCTTACCCAAGTTCTACTCTGGTATTTCCAGCAATATCCAATTGGAAATGGCTTGCACTCAATCCAAAGCCAAAGCGCTAATGCATATCGTGAATACTAGGCAGCAGCTGAAGCGCAGACAGATATACTGATGGATAGGGAAAGTTCATCAGATCTATTACTTTTGGATGGAGAATGAGTATTTCAGTATTGTGTACAAACATTCTCCCATTTTATTTCTTAAATAAAAAATTTCCAGAAAGATACTTAAGAAACTAAAAAAGTTATGTATGGAGAATGGGACATCAATGGTGGGAGACTGGAGAGATTCACTATTTACCTGTGTACTACCTGAGAGGGAACTATTAAAAGTTCATAAAAAAAATAGAATTAAAAGATAAGTTTATTTTGGGTACAAAAATTTTTGAAATCCATGCAATTTTTTCATCATTCACATTTTCCATAAGCCTTTTGAAGACACTTTGTATGCACAGATTGCAAAAAAAATTTTATACCCAAATAAACTTATTTTTTAATTCCATTTCCCCAGAAACTTTTTGAAGTACTGTCAGGTATTTTTAAATTTACTATGTGCATCATTAATTTCAAAATTAATTTATGAAAACAAATAAAAGAAAAATTATTAAATTTCAAAATTTAAAATACACATTGACTACAAGTCAAATCACCTTCCAAAGTGAAATCTTCCCAGTGGGAAAAGTCAGAGGGAAACTTTTCCTATACTGACTTGGGCTCGATAACCAATAATAGCATGGTGGCCCCAGAATAGAAAGAAAGGAGAATAGGTTCTGTATCATCTTGAACCCTGTTGCATAAACCCACAGCCATATGTGGTTGTTCTAGAGCCCGTACTGTCAGTAGCTACTAAAAATTTAAAAATGGGGGCTGGTGCTGTGGCATAGCAGGTAAAGCCGCCGCCTGCAATGGAGGCATCCCATATGGCGCCAGTTCGAATCCCAGCTGCACCACTCCCAATCCAACTCTCTGCTATGGCCTGGGAAAGCAGTAGAAGATGGCCCAAGTCGTTGGGCCCCTGCACCCATGTGGGAGACCCAGAAGAAGCTCCTGGCTCCTGGATCTGTACAACTCCAGCTGTTGCGGCCAATTGGGGAGTGAACCAGTGGATGGAAGACCTTTCTCTCTGTCTCTCTCTCTCTCTGCCTCTCCTTCTCTCTCTGTGTAACTCCGACTTTCAAATAAGTAAATAAATCTTAAAAAAATTTTTTTAAATGTTGGAGCCAGCACTGTGGCACAGTAGGTTAAGCCTCTGCCTGCAGTGCTGGCATCCCATATGGGCAGCAGTTTGTGTCCCAGGTGCTCCACTTCCTATCCAGCTCCCTGCTAATGGCCTGGGAAAGCGGTGGAAGATGGTCCAGCTACTTGGGCCTCTGTACCTACATGGGAGACCCAGAAGAAGCTCCTAGCTCCTGGCTTCGGATCAGCTCAGCTCCAGGCGTTTGCAGCCATTTGGGGAGTGAACCAGCAAGTGGAAGACCTCTCTCTCTCTCTCTCCCTCTCTGTCTACAACTCTGTCTCTCAAGTAAACAAAATGTAAAAAAAATAAAATTGCTTTAAAAATAAATAAATAATGAAAAATTTGAAAGCAGTCCATTCCATTGGCTTGTTGGCTGGGTCAGATACCTATTCTGTCTGCAACAGTACTTCAGTCTCTTGATTATTTAGGTGTGCAGTACCGGTTGGCAACTGAGATGCCTAGTGTCAGCAGCTGCAGTTCGAGTGGTTTGTAGAGACGATTTCAGTATTTTATCATAGGATACAGGAATAACCAATCTGTGGAAACCACCCCAACCCACCCCCAACAAATACCTGTCTCTCAAACCTCATTACTTCTGGTTTGGCAAGTGTGGAATAGTTAATCAACTATTTTGTCTGCTGGGTCAGGGAAATTGGAAGGAGAGTCAAAGGGGTAGAGAAATCACCACAACAAATTATATTTTGAATAGACGACTAAGATTTTATATTTCTATTGCTAAAGAATACATGGATTTATCAGTTTGGTGACAAACACTGATACTTCATTAAAGAGAAAGGCCCAAATAAAAAATAAATCATTGAAAGAATGGATTGTATATATAGTCCCTACTTAAGAGGTAATAAATTTAATTATAAAGTCAAACAATTAAAATTTACAGTAATCAGACTCTGAAAATTAAGACCTGTCTTATTTTAAGGGAATCCAATGCAGCATTTTCACAACTTGAATTAGAGCAGAATGCAGCCTGAAATGAATAGACTTTAGAACAAGTTGGAATCCTGCATGATCTTGGGCACCTTACTCCCACCCCCTCTGGATCACAGTGTTCTCTGTAAGATGGGCACAATGATATGAGATAAAACGTGCACAAAGCCTAACATTAGAAAGATGAATGTCAATTCTCTTTACAAAGTAGGCATTAAGTTATGAAAGTCTTCAAAAAATTTTTAAATAACCTTATGTCAAAGTTCCTCTAAACAGTGTTCTTATCACACTTAAAATTCAAAAACATTTATAAAAATGCAATAATTTAAGAACAATTTAAAAAATAAGGTATACTTGTTTATTTATTGACTAGAGCTAAATGGAGAGGGAAAATTTCAACTTAAAGGAAATATGCAGGGACATGATTTAAGGGACATTAGTGATACAGTTCCTCAGATGAAATCATTATGGATAGAAGAAATAAATGGAGGGAGATGAGCAGTAAATGCCAAGTATATAGAAGCATATCACACTCATGAGAGTTAAGGGAGTCCACAAGGGATGACTTGCAAATGATACGTTCTAAGGCAATCTGTAAAAAGCAGACATGAAGAGACCAGGAGAAGGCTGTACACATGCAGAAAAGCAATGGAGTTAACTCAGTGCCCTGCCAAATGGTCCCAAAATCAAACATCACCAGAAATCAACATTGCTTCCCTATGAAGTTTGCCATCTGTAGGAATCCAAATCCTTTGTTGAAAAGGTTACCCCTCTGTGGAAACACAGCTCAACCCCCACCATTTGGATTCTTCCTGGGCTACCAGCAACTGAGCTTGTAACTGTGTTTCCCTGACCTTGTTTCATGTCTGTCACTATGATCAGGCACTCCTTTCATGAACATCTACTCATTTCTGGAAAATTCTCAGTTCCTTCAGACTTTTACTAACACGAAAAACCAGTTTACCTACAATGTACAATTATAATTTCCAGGAAAGATTTTCCAACATCATGTAACACTCCCAATGTCATATTAGAAACCAAACCACTGAATCAATCAATACAAGTAAAAATGATAGTAATTAGTACAAATGAGTATAGCTAAGTTTTTTCTATGCCAAATTATATATTTTACATATTACTGATCTAGTATTAATGTAAAGGTGCATTTAACTCAATTTTCTGGCAAATGGCATTCTTTGACTCAAAAGAATGTAATTTAAAGCCCACAAGAGGGCCAGCGCTGTGATATAGTGGGTAAAGCCACCACCTGCAGTGCTGGCATCCCATATGGGCACTAGTTCTAGTCTCAGCTGATCCACTTCCAATCCCACTCTCTGCTATGGCCTGGCAAAGCAGTAGAAGATGATGGCTCAAGTCCTTGGGCCCCTGCACCCGTGTGGGAGACCCAGAAGATCCTGGCTCCTGGCTTCAGATGGACTCAGCTTCGGCCATTGGGGCCAATTGGGGAGTGAACCAGTGATGGAAGACCTCTCTCTCTCTGCCTCTCCTTCTCTCTCTATGTAACTCTTTCAAATAAATAAATAAATCTTTAAAAAAAAGCCCACAAGCAACTTAACTATTCTCTTTTCATAGAGTGTATGTATAAACACAATTCATACACGACTGATAAATATCTTAATATTAAATTAAGCCACTACAGTGGAAAGCCATCAACTGTTATTGAAGTAATCCTTGTTCTGTATTGTTTCAAACATCAGACAATCACCATGTTAGCATTAGATGAATGTCATAAATCAATGTGAATCTTAAAAGGCCCAAGAAATCAAAGCCATACATAGGCGGAAACTAAAGTCTTACGCAACAAGGTTCAAGTGCACAAAAGATAAAAATCCTTGTTATGGTCCTCTAGCTTCAATACTCCCCCCTCCAAAAAAAAGTTGATTCTACTTTGTAAAAAAATGTAAGCCTCCAAAAAGCAAACCCCAAAATATTATATATATATATATATATGTATATATATATATATATATATATACACCTAAGTTTTAAACCCATAACTCTCAATCATAGGTGCAAATAAGAATCACTTAGAGGGGCTGGTGCTGCGTGTGGCACAGCGGGTTAATGCCCTGGCCTGAAGCACTGGCATTCCATATGGGCGCTGGTTCGAGATCCAGCTGCTCCACTTCCAACCCAGCTCTCTGCTATGACCCGGGAAAGCAGTAGAAGATGGCCCAAGTCCTTGGGTCCCTGCACCCACGTGGGAGACCTGGAGGAAGCTCCTGGCTCCTGGCTGCGGATTGGCACAGCTCTGGCTGTTGCGGCCATCTGGGGAGTGAACCATCAGATGGAAGACCTCTCTCTCTCTCTCTCTCTCCCCCACCCTCCCTCTCCCTCTCCTTCTCTGTGTAATTCTGACTTTCAAATAAATAAATAAATCTTTAAAAAAAAGAATCACTTAGCTTTAAAAATATATCAGCGACTATGACCCACTCCCAGAGTTTTTGCTTTCAGCGCTTTGACACAGAGCCCTTGCATTGATCTTTTTTAAAAGCTCTCCTGGTGATTTTAGTATGAGCCCAGTGGAGAACCACTACTTTAAACTCACATAGCCTTTTGGAACAACAATCACTCTGAGGTTGATAAACACACTTCTTGCCTTTGAATGAGATTTTATTAAAATCATTCAATTCATTCCACAGCCAATGAGTGACTCGCATGTTGCAGGCAGTGTGTTAAAGTAGTGGAGAAAGATGTGTGAGATGCATTCCCTGCCCTCAAGAAGCTCCCTATTAGCTAGGTAGAGAGATCCATAAATAAGTAACTGTAATTAAATATGGTAAGTGCTCTGGAGGTGTAAGCAAATACAGCATGCCTCGCAGACTTGCATGTCATCCTTGCACAGGGGTCACGCTGCATCATTCCAATTTTAGTATATGTTCTACCAGAGCAGGAAAGTCAGAAGTTACAAGTTACTGAACACCCTAAGTAATGGGGCAAATACTCATCCTACACAATGTGAAAACAGTGTACATTTTGCTACTCTTCTCCAAATTGCTGTACCAAGCAGAATAGACATTTTTCCATGTTTTAATTTAGATGAATTGTCTTAAAATATCCTGTTACTACTGACTGTACACTTACCTATAAAAGTAAAAATTTGCAAAAGATACCATAAGTGATTCTGACATAAAAATTAGACCCTAACCTGTATTTGCATAATACCTTTCCTTTCCAGTAATTGCTACATTTTCTAAGGAAACTTTTGAGAGGATAGAATATCGTTAATGGAGATTTGTTTAAGTCCTTTGAAAGATGCTACATGAAAAATGTTATGGAAACAATGACATTCAACGGATTTTTTGCAAAACTTTCAAAAATAAGAAACACAGGGAAAAAAGAGTTTAAAGTTTTTAAATTTGAAGGAAATGGCATCCTTCCAATTTACAAAGCAGGTACAAGATTCCTTCAGAGCCAGCTTTCACCAGAGTAAAGGCCACAGCCCCTGGAAAGAAAACATACACCAAACAGTGCTCTAATACTTTAAAACCTCACTAATTCTATACGATGTCCTTCTCAACTAAAGACAAAATTCACAATAATGGATCTAAATTAAATGAGAACTTCCATTTATGCCACCAAGTAAGGCCTAGTATGGAGTAGATGAGTGAGTGCATAGCCAATTAGCCTTGAAAAGTGAAATCTACTTTAAAATAATCTCAGTGAAAATTTCAACCTATTAAGACCTAGTGCTGAAAAACAACTTGTGATACTAGTTTGGTATAAAAAAATCAAAAAATTCCACAGCACTTGGCTAGAAATCAACAAAAAGGTTTTAGTAAAAGTGAACATCTTCAAGGCTTTCCTGTTGGAATCCAGGCTGAACAAATTCCAAGTTAAAATGTATGCTGTCAAGGTCCCTGCAAGAAAATCTCAAGCGAATTTCAATTTCCAGATCAATATATACTGAGACACTTTACCAGAGAAACCTCCAACCTTTACACGGGGTGAGGAACATGATCATTACATTCTTTAACACCAAGACTGTCTTGGATTCATTATTTCATGAAATGGCATTTTATAAATGGCACTGACCAAGTCAGATTTTTGTAGGGTATGAATGAGATTTCTCACTTCACAGTAAAGGTAGCCATAGAGTACCTGTTACCTCAAGATTAGCCTGCTCTCCCTCTGACTGCCATTCTTAAACAACAGAAGAGATAAATTTAATTCTTCCTGAAAGTACTGGATCTATTATAAGTCAGCAGAAGATCATCTGTGTTAATGTGATGCTGACCACTTCTTTCCGATATCTAGAGACCACATCATCACCCTTCCAGACCTTAAGGAATCAGAACTAGTTACCAACATTGATTCAATGACAGCTATTTTCCATCATCACAATATAATTAACATTTTAATTTCACATTTTCTAATTATGACTTTCCTGGCTCATTTACATCAGATACAACAAAGAGGCAAAATACACCATTCACCCAGACACAGTCATTTGGGGGCTTCAGGGAAACACCTAATTTACCTTCACTGAGTGCTCCTCAGAATGAAGAAACCAAAGGAATCTGTGATATATATTTTTCCCTCTAGAACTGTGCTATTTACATGTGGCTATTGAGTACTTCAACTGTGGCCAATCTGACTGAGGAAATGAATTCTGAATTTCATTTAATTTTAATGAATTTAAATTTAAGCTTACAAAAAGACACAGGATTCAGTTACTGGGAAACTTTTATATATGTTTGGAACAACCTGGGTTTGTGAATCCACTTTTGCACATGCAAATTTTATGAAACCTAAATACACATCAAATATTTCTGATGAAAATCTAACTCAGCATGAGAACTGAGATGTACTCTTAGTGTAAGATACACATTGGTTTTCGAAGACTCAGTATAAAAGAAAGGATGTAAGACATCTCATTAATAATCTTTATATTGGTTACATGTTGAAATGAAAATAGTTGGGATCTACTGGGTTAAACCAAAATTATCAAAATTAATTCCACGTGCTTGTTTTTAATCTTTTTGAAGTGGCTACTAGACAATTTTAAATTGCAGATGTGGCTCTCATTATATATCTTTTGGACAGCGCTGTTCTGGAGCACTTCCACAATCACTTTAGCAGGCACATTTGGAAATCCTCCTGCTGACAGACAGGCTGGTCATACAATAGGGGCAAGGAGTAACATGTCCTCCTATCAATTGGGTCTGAGTAAAGTGTGTAGCAAGCTCCATCCCACAATTTCACCATGTGAGGCAACACTGTAATACCTCAATATGGAAGGGGGAAAAAAAAGAGTTATCAGCACTCAAACAAATTGAAATTGAGTACTGCAGACAACTTAACAGAGACGGAACCAACTGCTCTAAGGTCTTGGTTTCATTTCCCAACTGCAGCCCTTAAAATAGACAATAAAGCACTGCTTGCAAAAAAAAAAAAAAAAGAAAGAAAGAAAAAAGAAAAAAAGAGGTAAAATGTTCCAACGGCCTCTATCTAGCAATCCGTATTAAATGAGCGAAAGCTGCTCTTTAATCGTATCTCAACTTGGAAAGCCACAGAATACACGTTGAGCTAGGAAATCAACTTCAGATCGCCAGCATTGCCCTCACAAGCAAATTAGCAGGATTGTGCACTTGGAATATTGTTTGACAAGAATGAAAAGGAAACTATTCAAAACAGATTTAAGGAATGGACAATTAGATGAGGAACTGCAGATTTAATTCTCAATCAGCACTGTGATTAATCTGATTCCCTGCTTTTCCCTAGCGTAATTACACAACACAGATGAAAGGATGAGCATCTGGACTGTCAGTTCTATATTCTAGACCAGCCCGGTGACTCAAAGCAGACGGCTCGACCACGCTAACCACCATCCCATCAACAGTCAAGGGGAGCCTCGAGCACTGATTGAACAGTTATTGCATAACGAGGCATTAAAAATCCGGGTGCCCCCCAACTCTTTCCACGTTCGTCTACACCAGGTGAGGAATTTGCTGAAACTGAACGCATCCCGTCTTAAATGCCCCCCTCCGATCCGAGCATAGCGTGAACACAAAGGCATCTGTCTAATATCCTGCACAATAGACACACACCCCACAATTAAAAATCCTGGACGCTCTTGCTCGCTCCCTCCACGCAAGCAAAGGAAATGCAAACTGCTCTTTTCGCAAATGGTCTATGGTACTCGCAAGGTAACAATAACCCCAACTGTTCCCAGGGAGCAACTATAAAATCGTTTTGGCCACGTCCCTGTGCAACCGTCAGAGAAAATGCAGGCAGCCGGCCCCACGCCTTACCGGGTGGCCGACCTCGGCTCGGATTCCCGAGAACCCCCTAAACCCCCGCCCGGCAAAAGATCCAGGTACACGTCTATAAATACTCCAGGGTGAGGAGGACGAGGGAGGCAGAAGGGAGGAGGGAGGGAGGGCAGGGGGCAGGCCCGTAGCGGGTGCGGGAGGACCCGGGCATCATTGAAATGCATTTTTCCACACTCCCGCTCCCTCGCGTGGAGACTCACTTGCCGATCACCTCGCACAGCTCGTACACGTCCTCGAACAGCACGTCGTCGTCGGCCATGGTCCGGAGGGGACAGCGGCCGCAGCGTGGAGAGCTCCGAAAACGGGAGTGGGGGCGCCTACGAGCTCAGTGCCCAGCCCTGGGCTCTCCTCCTCCCCTCAGGACCCGCGAGCCCTCTGTGCCGAGGAGGCTCGAGCGGGGCAGCGAGGCCGGGGGACTGCAGCGCCTTCCTCTGCGGGCGACCGCCCCGGCGCGGGCGGCGGGGCCGGGGCGCGGGAACGAGGGCGGCCCGGGCCCGGCGCCGCCCGCCCGCCCGCTGCTCCTCGCGCTGCTCGGGCCGCGGTGCCCGCCGTGCGGATCCTCGGGGACCGCGCGGCGCCGCGCTCTCCACTCGTCAGCCCGCGCGGGCCGCGAGGCCGCGACCGCTCCCTCTGCCCGAGGCCGGCTCCGGCGCGGCGCGGCGCGGCGCGGGGCAGCTCGGGCTACAGGGGGGGCCGCAGCAGGACCATGGAGGGAGAATCAGCGCGGAGGGAGGTGGCGGCGGCGGATCGGCGCTGGGGACCAGGAGGCGGCGGCAGAGACGCTCCCTCCTCCTTCTCCTCCTCCCGCCGCCGCCGCCGCCGCCCGCCCGGGAGTGGGAGGGGGCTTCGCGGGACGAGCGCTCTGTGCGGGCGGGAGCCGCGACCGCCGCCTTCAGCTCCTCCCCTCCGCCTCGGCAGCCGACCGGCTCGGGAGCCCCGCGCACCCGCCTCGCGCATACACGCCCCACGCCCTCCTCCCGCTTCGGCCCGCGCGGCGGCACGACCCACAGGCCCCGCCCACTCCAGCCGGTCGGGAGGCGGTGGCCCAGGGAAAAGGGGGGCTCGGGCCGAGGAGCGCATGCGCGCGGCGGCGGCCACGTCACGGTGAACGGTCGGGCGCCGGGAATCTAGAGGGCGCGGGGGGTTGGCAAGTGGGGTGCGCGGGCTGCAGCTACCGAGGCGGGGCTGCTCTGGGTCGTTACCTCCGCGCCCGGCCGCGACCAGACCGCGAGAGGGGCCAGGGACAAAAGGTGGCCGGTCGCCTGCACGGTCTTCGTCGAGATGCTTGGAACTCTGGCCGTTCCCCCCCGCCCCGCCCCCTTCTTTTGTAATCGCAGGAAGCCTTTCCCAGTTTTTGTTGGGGGAAAAAAGGCAGGGAAAGGGTGCTAATGAATGGGAAAACAAGAAGAGGGGTGGAGAGAGGTTGTCACTCAAGCATCTGCTTGCCAGCGGCAGCTTGTAGGTCCAGCCTTGTCATTCTTTAATGAAGAAGAGGGCTGGGGGCGGCGGGGGTGGGGGTCGTCCCAACAAAAACTGCCTACGAAGGTGTGCAACGACAGCGTCTCCCGCGTTCTGCCCCAAACTAACAAATACCCATTCAGAACCTACTGCCACCAGAGACAACCTAGACTAACTGGAGAGAGGTCAGGAAGGCAGGGACATACCGAGACTCTCAGCCCCTTTGTGTTTCGTCCCCGAACGCCCAGCGCCTATTCTGTTCTCCTTACTCCCCATAAAGGTTAGACTTGTCAGGGTGCAAATGCAACTACAGGGAGTGAAAGCACAGGTCAGCCCGGCAATGAGGTTCTGGGTGTTGCCGCTGTGCTAGATGGCATTCAATATGAAGATTTCTGTTCAACTGAGCATGTGCGGAATGAGCCAACGCCATCAGACAGGTATATGCCTTAGTTGAAGACCAATAAAAAAAAAAGTCTTTGTTCCTCCGCACAGCAGAAGTGTCCAATTAGTTCATAAGTCAGCTTCCAGAAGTCATCAGTTAAAATCCTCAGTGCGGTAATTCAACAACAACAACAAAAAAGGTATTTACCGAAGTGGAGTGGGTGGGGTGGAAACTCGCAGCCTATTTTTTTTTTTTTTAAGAAATGTTTCTGCAAACCCTTAACCACTCCCTCAAGGGGCTGAGAGGTCTGTCTGTTAAAGATTTGGCTACTAAACCTTTTTTAAAACATGCAGATCAGAGGGAAAATATAATCGCACAAGATTTTCCTCCTTTCCCAAAGAGCTTGTGCCTTCTCTAAAGCAAGGAGCTTCAGAGCCTGAGAACCCTCACCTCCTGTGCGAGTAAAGCAGTTCCAAATCACTCACTCCAAGGTAGCATGTCCACCTTGCACCTAATGAATAAGGAGTCACTCCATTTTGTCCCCAGGGTGTGCAGCTACCCTCACAAGTCACCTTGTCAGCTAAACCGCATTCCCAGCTCAAATCTGAATTATGCCAAGAGTTGGAGACTTCATTTCAGCATTTGTTGCCTTGCACAAGGACCTATGCTCAGAGCTAGAAAAGGACAATCGTAAAGTAAAACAAGAGAAAGTGGAGGGGGAAAAGGCAACTGCAAAGAAAGGTCTGCCCTCTGCTCATGAAATCACAGCTGGTTTCCAGCTGTGCAAAGAGCCTTAGAGGCCAGCTAGTCCAACTCCCCCATTTACAGATAAGGGGGATGTGCTGGTTGCTCTTCCAAGAGCCATCCCACCCCTCCGCTCTTGGGTAACAGCTCTGGGTTTGAGGTGGGATTATAACCACCTTAGCTGGAAAGGTGAGCCCTAATTCATTACATCAATAAATGCAGCCCCCTTGCCACAGTGATTGACCTAACTTAATCAGGTCTTGTCATTCTCAGATCACGTGCCTGGATTGGTTCGAGGGCTTTCAATCAGCACGGGGCTCAGGACTTTCCCCCTCTAATCTGAATTTAGCTCTCTCGGCTCTCCATATGGAGTCATATGGAAATTCTCTGCAATACACATCTCTCAGGACTTTTACTATTTACGATGGCTACTGGAAGCTCCCCTCTGCTTCTAGGACTAAAGCATGCATTTGGCCTAATGGTTAAGACGCCCACAACCCATATAATAGTACCTGAGTTTGATGCCCAACTCTGGTTCATGACTCAAGCTTCCTGCTAATTCTGGGAAGCTGTCTCAAGTAATTAGGCTCCTCTCACCCTCTTGGAAGGCCTGGATTGAATTCCCGACTCCCAGCTTGGTGCAGCCCTGGCCATTGAAAGCATATGAGAAGTGAACCAGCAAATGGGAGGGCTCTCTCTCTCTCGCTCTCTCTCTCTCTCTCTCAAATTTAAAAATAATAATAATAATAATAACCAAACCTTTTAAACGAAGTTAATTCCTCTCTGAGTTTTTCCCAAAAATCCAATACTCTTCCAACAAATACATGCCACTGTAAATGGTCAGGTGTCGATAATTAGTTAATTTAGTTTTCACAAAGGAAATGTTAAACTAGGCATGTCAGATTGTGTTCAGATGTTAATAACTGAATATTCAGCTAATAGTAGTTTAAACAAATGGGGCAGGTTGTCTTTCTCATGTGACAAGTCTGAGGATCGGTCACTACTAACATTAGATCAGCTACTCAACAGAGTCATGAATGAGTGTTCTTTCCACTCTACAGTCCTTCACATGTAAGCATCTCAGCCTCATGCTTGTTGCCTCATTATCACAAGAGGGCTGCCAAAAACTCAAACATCGAAGGCAGGAAGCAGGAGGGCAGCAAGTGTAGGTGAGACCTTTTTGCTCTCTCCCATCTCTTAATAGGGAAAGAAAATATCTTCCTATCTCATTAGCCTGAACAGAGTCACATAGCAACCATAACCTGCAAGGGAAGCTGGGGACAATGGTATTTGACTTTTTCTGCTTCCTGTCCAGAGCTGGACAAGGCAGAAGTAGCTAGGGAATGGGCTTCAGCAGCCAAGCAGCAGTATTATGGTTTGAACAGGATTTGGCTCCCCAAACAGATTCAGACATTTAAACCCCAAAGTGTTCTGGTTGATGGATGAAGAGTGGAGGCTTGATCCAATAATAATGAAGGGAACAGCCTTTTGGGAAGTGACTGGATTGAATGGGGTTGCTGGGGTGAGGCCCATGATCAAATTATAGTGACCTTATAAAGACAGACACATAGACATGGAAGAGTGTGCTGCCTGTCTCTGCTTCTTGGCTCACCATGTGATCATTCTACCACCCCTGTCCTAATCAGTTGCCTGAATCAATTGGCCCACCCAATCCTGGGCTGTGAGCCTCCAATCTGTAATGTGAAACAAACCTTCTTCCCTTCTAAGTTGTTCTTCTCAGGAATGTTGATTAAACTAACAAAAAACTGACTAATACATGCAGTGTTTCTAATAGCAGGAAAATTATCAAAGGAAGAATTCTCTATCTTCATCATAATGTATGTATAACTCTAGCAAATATGTGAGAGATCTTTACAAAATGTAGAAACCTCTAAAAACCCACAAAGACGCAGCTGATGGTACACATTCTCAGATGTCAGGACAAATCCTCAATGACTCTGAGGTGCTGGGCTTCCTCACAATTGCATTAGACATTCTCAAGTTGTAGGACTCCCACGTGGTTTCAGCACTGACACAGATACCGAAAGGGAAAACACACACTTGTAGAGAAATATCAGCAGGAAAGCCACACAGAGGTCACTGTGGCACAGGGCTAATTTAGGCAATTTTGAGTTCAGTCTCACTCTGTAGTTTGATCCTTTTAGCATGTAAATTATTACTGAATTAATGAATAAAATTAAGAATGACGCTGCTCTCCACTGGAACAAATAAAGTTACTGCCTCGTGGCATAAACAGGATGTTCTACGCTCAAATGAAAGACATCATTGTCTCTCCAGAAAAAGCTACATATAAGAGGGCACTAAAAAAGTTCATAGAAACATAGAATTTAATGAAAAGTTTATTTGAGTGCAAATTTTTTTTGATATCCGTGTAGTTTTCTCATAATTTACTTCTCATGAACTTTTTATGAAACATATATTTTTGCAACCAAATAAATTTTTCTTTGAATTCCATTTTCCTGTGACCTTCTTCAAGTATCTTGGTATCATTAGACTTACATTCCAATATCATGTTGCAAGTTATTTATTTTATATTCATTCAATCATTGAATGTCTATGTTAGCCATTGGAGCTATAAGTACAAATACAGTACAAATAGTTCCGGGCCTCTCTGAGGTCCCTTCTGAAAGAAAACAAGGATTGGTTACAAGAAAACAGGTAATTAACATGAAAGAGTGATGGTTATTAGCATTTGGGAAGCCTAGGGAGCAAATGTCAAGAGGATCTGTGGGACAAGGAAGGCCTAGGGAGCAAATGTCAAGAGGACCTGTGGGACAAGGAAGGCCCAGCTGAAGGAATGTTGAACCTAAGACCGAGGAAAGCACTAAAATGAACCCAGTGAGAGGCCAGTTGGTTCTATGCGGATGGAACAGCGTTTGTGAAGTCTTCAAGATGAGCAAGAATATGCTTTTTTGGAGAAGATTATGGTTGGATCATAGAATACAGGAAAAAAGAAACCAGAGAAGATTGGAAAAATAGGCAGGAGCCAAATGGTACAAGTGTCAAAGAATCCAGCCATTGACAGACTGCAGATTTCAGTGGCACTAAAGTCTTATGTGTACTGAGTACCCCCAAACCCCACGCATGAAGGGAATTCTGTTCTCAAATCATCCTTCCACTTGTACTGTCCTCTCCCTTAATTACTTTAAAAACTGCAGATACTCCTGTAGTAAACGTGACATCCTTTAAATTGTGATCCATTCAAATCCTCTGTGCTCCCTTTTACCACCTCTGTGTGCCCCAACCCAGCTTCAGTGCCAGTTTGCTTCCAAGCCCATGTCTGTGGCTTCAGAGGGCTTTCCACAAGCCGCTGCCATTGTTTTGTCCACATGGAAAAGCCTGAGAGTGTAGGTCTCCTCCCATATGGCTATTAGTCATCAGGTCATGCAGGAATGTGAAAGCCCAGCTCCCTTGCCTGGAGGAGAAAGGATGACTCTGACAGGTCACTTGCACTCTGGAGCTCCCCTGTGGGACAGGCTCAAGTGACTCTTCACCAAGTATTGCCTGCAATTGCACCCTTGCTTGATTCCCTCCCTTCCCTTTCCTCCTTCTCTCTCTCCCTAACAGGTTTCTCCTGGGAGCAGTTCCTTGATAAATCACTTGCTCAGGAATCTCCTATTAGAATTGGCTTTTATTTATTTTATTTTATTTATTTGACAGGGAGAGAGAGAGAGAGAGAGAGAGAGAGAGAGAGAGAGAGAGAGAGAGAGAGAAAGGTCTTCCTTCCGTTGGTTCACCCCCCAAATGGCCGCTATGACTGGCGCACCGCGCCGATCCGAAGCCAGGAGCCAGGTGCTTCCCCCTGGTCTCCCATGCGGGTGCAGGGGCCCAAGCACCTGGGCCATCCTCCACTGCACTCCCGGGCTACAGCAGAGAGCTAGACTGGAAGAGGAGCAACTGGGACTAGAACCCGGCACCCATATGGGATGCCGGCACTGCAGGCGGAAGAGAAACCAACCTGAGACAGTGATGTATTTTGAAGTGACAATTGCATCATTAACTACCTGAGGGCTTAATGGAAAATATTCAAAATGTTGATTCCTGGGTCCTACCTAAGACGTACCAAATTTGAATTTCCTTGAGCACGTTGCAGGGATCTGAATTTTTCTGTTCCTCAATTGAGTCTTGTACACTTACAAACTAAGAGCCACTACCCTAACCCTGGCTGCTGAATAAGCTTTCTTGGGGAAGAAAAGAAGCCAGGGCTGACTTCATCATTAGGGTGGAGAAGCCATGAGAAATGTAAAACGACACTTCTGGGAGCAGAAGAGGATCTGAATAGAAAGATATTTCCTTCCCAATTTCTTCTGGTGTCAGTCTTGTAACCCTGTGTCTAAAGATTCACTTTGCCCCTCTTCCTTTAATATCAATGAACAAGTGATGGGAAACTATTGCTTGATAGTGGAAACAATGTTGCTTTGGCAGCACAGTGTCAGTATACACAGAAAATGTTGTAGCTTTAGAGTTAACCGAAAGATACCCATTCACTGAATCGCTTATGATCACAAGTACCCGCTGAGCTCTGGGGGCCTCAGCATTCTATTTCATGCTAATTGGGACTGCATTACTTAGGATTCTAGTGATTGCAAGCTACAGAAAACTTAAATGAACTAAAAAAAGATATATAGATAAGCTGTTGGCTCACAAGATTTTAAACCGAGATGTGTATTAGCTCCAAACGACACTTGATCCAGAACTCAAATGATGGCACTGAAGATTCACTCTCTCCCAGTCTGTGCATTCTTTGTCATTGGCTTTATCCTTAAGTGCCACAAGGTAGCCCCAAACTCCAGGCTCTCCCCTTGGGGTAGCAAAACAGATGCCACTGTTCCAGATTTCACTTCCTCATAGAACTAGGATAAGAGAAAATGTCTTATGCAGTAGGTTCTACTCATGATCTAAGATTCATTTTTCTCTCATTGCCTTAACGTTAGGACACACGGCCGTCCCTGAACAAACCACTGTAGTATGCGAATGAGAGCCAGTGAATAACTTAACACATGAGGGACTACCCTTGAGCTGGGACTAGGAATAGAAAGAAAATGCCCCAAAGGAAAATTAGGACACTTTTAGCAGAAGGGCAAAATGAATGGTAGAAAGGCTTTGGTCTCTTAGTCACTTGAAACACTTGGCTTTGTTTTGGCATTCTGCTTCTTTCTCTTTCTCAACCACTTGCCTCCTCCTGTCAATTTTTCTTTCAAAATTTCATTTAGATTCCCTTTTTATTTTCTATTTCTTCAGATCCTACACCAATCCACTGCTTCACTTTACTCATTGGGTCCTTGCACCCAACTGCTTATCCTGTCCTTCTCATCATGAGGAGGACCAATGCGGATCTCTGAAAGAGAATTCTCAGCATTTAGGACAACAACCAGTTGTAGTGGGTATTTAAAAGGCATTTGTTGGGGTCCAGCATTGTGGCATTGTGGTGTAGTGAGTTAAGCTGCTGCCTGCAATGTCAGCATCCCATTTGGGCGCTTGTTTGAGTCCTGGCTGCTCTACTTCTGATCCAGCTCCCTACTAATGTGTCCGGGAAAGCAGTAGAGAATGGCCCAAGTTCTTAGATCCCTGCACCTACATGGGAAACCCGAGTTCGTGCTTAGGCACCTGCGCCCACGTGAGAGATCTGGATGAAACTCCTGGTCCCATCCTGGCTTTTGCAGCCATTTGGGGAGTGAACCAGAGGATGGAAGATCTCTCTCTCTCTCTCTGTCTCTCTCTCTCTAACTCTGCCTTCCAAATAAATAAAATAAATCTTTTAGAAAAAGACATTTGTTGGGGGTGAGTGTTTGACCTAAAGGTTAACACACTCAATAAGATACCTGTGTCCCACATCAGATGTGCAATGGGTTGGAGGTATCCCATACATTTTCCACTAACAATATTTTCAAGTTATGATAGGTTCATTGGGACATGAGCTCACTGTATCGAGGAGCATCTGTAATACATTTCTTGCATTTGATTAGAGAATCGTTAATATAAAGAGAATGAAGAATTAAAGGAAATAGTTAAGTGGTGAATCCATGGTGGGGATTGCTTAACTTGGAACAAGATTTTCGAAAAGGAGGGGAGGGTCAAAATATCAGAGCTGAAAAGAAATTGATGAGTGCAGAGACAAACAAAAAAATCATTGAGGGTGGAGGCACTGTTTGGTGCGCTGGTGTTGTACTATGTGAATTAACGGTAAAACTAGTATTATACTTTGTGTGTCTGTGTGGGTGCAAACTGTTGAAATCTTAGTATATACTAAATTGATCTTCTGTATATAAAGATAATTAAAAATGAATCTTAATGAAGAATGGGATGGGAGAGGGAGTAGGAGATGGGATGGTTTGCGGGTGGGAGGGAAGTAATGGGGGGAAACTGCTATAATCCAAAAGTTGTACTTTCAAAATTTATATGTATTAAATAAAAGTTTAAAAAAAATAAAAAAGACAACATTCGAGCTGGTCATATCTCCTATGGGAGTACGTGGGTTTCAGTACCCCCTCTGCTTCCGATCCAGGATCCATCTTCCTGCTAATGTGCATCCTGAGAGGCAGCAAGTGATGACTGAAGTACTTGCATCCCGGCCATTCACATGGGAGACCTGGATTGACTTCCAGGCTCCTGGCTTTGGCCTGGCTGTTGCAGGCATTTGGGGAGTAAACCAGTGGATGGAAGAACTCTCTCTGCCTCTGCTTCTCTCTCTCTCTCTCTAATAAAATGAAAATGAATTTTAAAAATGAAAAAATTTGAAGACATTGGATTTATTTCTACTAATTGAAAATTGTTCTACTAGCTACCTTTCGTGTAGAAAAACAAATTAAAATCTCCTACAGCACTGGAATTTTTCCTTCTGTCTTAGCTATGAAAGATTTCAAAAGTAAACATAAGAAATTAAATCTCCACCGTACTTTCTTTCACCTGTGCCTCCTGATGCATTCTTTCCAGACTGCTGTTAAACTCTCACAGCTCATGGTAAAAATGTGCTATCAGGGGCCAGCGCTGTGGCACAGCGGGTTAACACCCTGGCCTGAAGTGCCAGCATCCCATATGGGCAACGGTTCGAGACCCGGTTGCTCCTCTTCCAATCCAGCTCTCTGCTATGGCCTGGGAAAGCCGAAGAAGATGGCCCGGGTCCTTGGGCCCCTGCACCCACGTAGGAGACTTGGAAGAAGCCTCTGGCTCCAGGCTTTGGATCAGCGCAACTTCGACCATTGTGGCCAGTTGGGAGTGAACCATCAGATGGAAGACCTCTCTCTCTCTCTCTCTCTGCCTCTGCCTCTCTGTAACTCTGCCTTTCAAATAAATACATCTTTAAATAAAGTGTGCCATCAGCTACAGTATGTACAATTGGTGACATGTATGGAGTTCAACCCTGACAAACAAAGTTGCAAGCCTCAATATAAAGGAGTATAATTTACTATGCTAAGTGCACTGTGGAAAAGGTTAAGTGAATAAGAAGTCCCCAGTATGAAATACAAGCCTATGAAGCTTATCAACAGTGGAAGGTTTATCACTTACCCTCCCTGAGGCTTGGGTGAAGCAGATCCCTTTTGGGGATCTTTTCTGGTGCCATGGATCTATGAAACTCCCAAAGAAGTATTTCCTTTTTTTTTTTTTTATCATACTGGGACTTTCTCATAAAACTATAGCGTTTTTTCTTAATGGCAGCCCTTTTCCTGAAAAATCTTTATTTGAGCAGAGATAATCCATAATGTCAGGATCTGCACTAATAAGATGTTTTTCATTTTGGTCAAGAGAAAAAAATAGGCTGTTGGTGGTAATTTCCAGGTCTGATAGGAACTCTTCAGTGATATTTTTCCTTAAGTGTCCTAATCAAATATTTCCCAGTCAAGCTTATTTACCCTCATTATTGCTTTTAAATTGTGTAAGTGGAGACAATAACTAAGAAAGTAACCTTTTAAAAGATAGTAGCAAAACCAAAATAAGGTGGAAAAATAGAGATTTTAATGCCCTGTAAAGAAATAATGGAAGGATCATTTATTGAGAGCTTATTATAAATGCCAGACACTATGCGAAGACATAACACATATCTCATTCAATCCATATCACAACCTTATGAAATACATATTATTGTCCTTATTTTACAAATGAGGAAACCAAGACTTGGAGAGAGATTAAGTAAAGTACCAAGGATCACACATTTAGAAAGTGATAGGTCCGGTGATTTAACCAAGTCTGCCACATCTCAAAGACTGAATCATCATGCACTCTGCCATTGGCTTTCTTGTGTTCCTCTGAGACAGTAAGTCTTATTTTTTTTCAGGTTAAGCAAAATATGTCCTAGGCAAAGGTTGAATAACATCAACAACAAACATAATAGTTTTATTTAATATAAGGCACTGTGGTTTATCTGCTCATTCAATGAAACTTTATTAAGCCTTTAATGTGTTCTAGGCACTGAAGGTACACCAGTGAGTAAAGACATAATTCTTGTCCTCTTGGAGCTTACAAGTTAGTGAGGGAGGCAGCCATTAATCAAATAATCACAGAAATAAACATGTAATTATCTTGACAAAAGTATTAAGATCATTCAACTAGGAAAAGGGCAGGACTTTCAACAAATGACATTAGGAAAACTATATGTCCACATACAAAAGATTTAAAGTTGGATCCTTACCTTATATCATATTCAAAAATTAACTCAAAAATGGATCTAAGACCTAAATGCATGACCTAAAACTATAAACATTTTAGAAGAAAACACAGAGAAAGAGTTTCGCCACACTGAATTTTTCAAAGATTTCTTGAATATGGCACTGAAAGCACAGGAAACAAAAGCAAAGATAGATAATTTGGGTACATCAACATTTAAAACTTCTGTGCATCAAAACCCACTATCAATAGTGAAAAGGTCACCTATAGAGTGGGAGGAAATATTGGGAAATCATACATGTAGGTGATTAATATCTAGAATATGTAAAGAAGTCCCACGACTCAACAACAACAATAACAAAAATCCAAATAACCCAATTAAAAATTAGGTAAGTGACTTGAATAGATGTGTTCTTCAAAGAAGATGCACAAATGACCAAAAAGATTATGAAAGGTGCTCAATGTCACTTATCATTTGGGAAATGAGAATAGAAACCACCATGAGATACCACTTCACAAACATTTGGGTGACTGTTACAAGAGATGAGGAAAAGGCGGGAGGGTGAGAGAGAGGAAGGAAGGAAGGGAGGAAGAGAGGGAAAGAGGGAGGAAGGAGGGAGAGATTTAAGAAGGGAAGAACAGAGGGCGGGAGAGAAGAAAGGGTGAAGACAGAGAAATTGTAACTTTTGTGTACTACTGATGGAAATATAAAATTATGCGACTTTTATTAAAACAATATTGTGGATGCCTTAAAAAATTAAAAGTAGATTTACCAGTGATCCAGCAATACCACTTCTGGATATATAGGTAAAAGAATTAAGGAGTGGACATGTAGACCAGTGATCAAGATGCCCATGTCCCACATCAGAGTGTCTGGATTTGATACTCAGCTCCAACCCCTTTCTCCAGCTTCCTGCTAATTCAGATCCTAGGAGGCAGTAGTGGTGGCTCAAGAAATAGGGCTCCTGCCACCCATGTGTAAGATTTTGTGTCCCTGGCTCTTGGCTCTAACCCCAGCCCAGTCATTGTGGGTATCTGCAGAGTGAATCAATCATTGGGATCTCTCTCTCTTTTTCTGTCTCTGTCTCTCTCTGTCTCTCTCTCTGTCTCTGTCTCTCTCCCCACCCCTGCCTTATGCCTCTAAATTAATTAATTAATTAATTAAAAGCAGGATCTCTAAGCAGCACTCTGGCCTCAGAATTAGCTCTTAAGGCATTCGGATCTGGCTGAAGAGCCCATGAGAGTATTTTAGGCATGGAAAGCCAAGACACTCTGGCAAAAAACAAACAAACAAACAAACAAAAACAAACAACAACAAAAAACCTAAATGAAAGATCTCTGCGAGTGAGATCCCAGTGGAAAGAGCAGGCCATCAAAGAAGGAGGTACCTTTCTCTGAAGGGAGGAGAGAACTTCCGCTTTGACTATGACCTTGTCTAAATAAGATCGGAGTCGGTGAACTCAAAATGCTTCCATAGCCTTGGCTACTCATGACAAGAGCCTAAGGTGATTACTGACGTCATAAACAAGAGTGTCAATTTATTAAGTCAACAACAGGAGTCACTGTGCACTTACTCCTCAATGTAGGATCTCTGTCCTTAATGTGTTGTACAATGTGAATTAATGCTATAACTAGTACTCAAGCAGTATTTTACACTTTGTGTTTCTGTGTGGTGCAAACTGATGAAATCTTTACTTAATATATACTAAATTGATCTTCTGTATATAAAGATTAATTGAAAATGAATCTTGATGCGAATGGAATGGGAGAGGGAGTGAGAGATGGGAGGGTTGCGGGTGGGAGGGAAGTTACGGGGTGGGGAAAGCCATTGTAATCCATAAGCTGTACTTTGGAAATGTGTATTTATTAAATAAAAGTTAAAAAAATAAAAGCAGGATCTCAAAGAAGTATTTGTAAACCCCTGTTCATAGTAACATTATTCACAACAGCCAAAAGGTGTAAATAACCCAAATGTCCATTAGTGAATGAATTAGCAGAATGGAGTATATCCATAGGTGGAATATTATTCAGCCTTAGGAAGGGCTTCTTTAGCATGCTATAACATGAACGAATCACGAGGATATTATGCTAAGTGAAATAAGCCATCACAAAAGGTGTGTGCTGTATGATTTCACTTATATGAGAGATCTAAAGTAATCATACTCATAAAACCAAAAAATAAAGTTGTAGTTGACAGGGGCAGGGAGAAAGGGAGAAGAGGAAGTAGTTCAATGGGTATAGAGTTTTGCAAGATGAAAAGTTCTGCTGATTGGTTGCACAACAGTGTGACTATGTTTAATACTATCAAACTATACACTTAAGAATGATTAAGATGGTAACATTTGTGTTATACGTATTTTATTGCAATTAAAAGTATAAGATAATTTTAAATGTATAATTAAAACATCACCTCCTTTAATCATTTTTTAAATATTTATTTATTCATTTATTTGAAAGTCAGAGTTACACAGAGAGAGGAGCGGCAGAGAGAGAAAGAGAGAGGTCTTCTATCTGCTGGTTCACTCCCCCATTAGCCACAATGGCCGGAGCTGTGCTGATCTGAAGGCAGGAGACAGGAGCTTCCTCTGGGTCTCCCACGTGGCTACAGGGGCCCAAGGACTTGGGCTATCTTCTTCTGCTTTCCCAGGTCATAGCAGAGACCTGGATTGGAAGTGGAGCAGCCGGGCCTCGAACCGGTGCCAATATGGGATGCTGGTGCTTCAGGCCAGGGTGTTAACCCGCTACACCGCAGTGCTGACCCCCATCTCCTTTAATCTTCTAGCCAACTTTGTGAGAGCTTTTCTGTGTTCATTGTATAGAGTTTTAGGGAGGCCACGCCACCTGCCCAAGGTGACACAGTTAGTAATGGATGGTAATGGAATATGAGTCCATTTCCTAAGCCTAAAGTTCATGTAGGAAAAACAGTCACCCACTTAGATAACTAGGTCTTCAAACTAATGAGCAAAACTACCTCTAGGGTTTGATCCCTGCAGTTGGAGAGATCACAAAACACCAAATTTAGAGTGGAGTGTGGGATCCAGTGGGTGTCAAGGTTGCTGAAAATGGGCCTGTCTCCCATAAGTGTGCCGGTCCCTCTCCTCACCCCCGCCAATGAGAAACGCATCTAACTGTGGAATCAGGATAGCAGTTTGGTTTCCTCTGTTTCTATTCCAAAGGCTTTGTTTCATCCTTCACCGAAGATAACACCTTAAGCCTATGTGGAGGTGGAGCCAAAAATGTAGAGTAGCTGCCTTAATAGTTTGTTGGCAGGGCAGAATGGCAACCTAGGGCATCACATCCAAAGACAAAGCCCATGGTTATATCTTTGAGTTCAAGTTAAATCATAGATTGCTTTAGCTTACATAAAGTAGCTGGTGGTGTTGAGATGGCAAGCAGTTTTCCTGGGGGAAAGGAGATAAATAGTGTTGGCCAGATGATTGTGAAGGCTGTGTGGGGGCTACGACCTATTGGAGCTGCTGAGGCACATCTGAGCAAAGCTACCATACTGTTAAATAAAGCCACCCACCTGGAATGGTTGAGCAGATCAAAGCTGATGCTTTGGGTCAAAGGAGAAGTGCCAGCAGGTAGCCTGGGATAGAGCAGTGGGTGGCAAGAATGGGCCTGAGATGGACAAAGTGTTGCGGGCTGAAGTGAGACAAACAGGAACTGAACTTTGGTCATGTGAAGGAATGTGGCCCCACCATTCCATCATAAGCTCAAAAATACCAGAGTAAAATGGAAATGGTAGCTATAGCTTACAATTGATTGCATAAGCAAATTGTAGTTTTATTCCCAGAAGGCCAAAATCTCTAGAAATTCTTTAGGGCCACAAACTTGAGAATCTAAAAAGAATGGGAGGGTTGGCGCCACGGTTCAATAGGCTAATCCTCCGCCTGCGGCGCCGGCACACGGGGTTCTAGTCCCAGTCAGGGCACCAGATTCTGTCTGGTTGCCCCTCTTCCAGGCCAGCTCTCTGCTGTGGCCTGGGAGTGCAGTGGAGGATGGCCCAAGTGCTTGGGCCCTGCACCCCATGGGAAACCAGAAGTACCTGGCTCCTGCCTTCAGATCAGCGCGGTGTGCCGGCCACAGCGCACTGGCTGCGGCGGCCATTGGAGGGTGAACCAATGGCAAAAGGAAGACCTTTCTCTCTGTCTCTCTCACTGTCCACTCTGCCTGTCAAAAAAATGGGAAAAAGATTCTAGGTTTTTTTTTTAAAGATTTATTTTATTTATTTGAAAGACAGAGTTACAGAGAGAGGTAGAGACAGAGAGAAAGGTCTTCTATCCACTGGTTCATTCCCCAGATGGCCACAACGGCCAGAGCTGGGCTGATCTGAAGCCAGGAGCCAGGAGCTTCCTCCAGGTATCTCACACAGGTGCAGGGGCCCAAGGACTTGGGCCATCTTCCACTGCTTTCCCAGGCCACAGCAAAGAGCCAGATCGGAAGAGGAGCAGCCTGCGCTCAAACCAATACCTATATGGGATGCCGGTGCTTCAGGCCAGTGCTTCAACCTGCTGTGCCACAGCGCCGGCCCCCTCTAGGTATTTTGATAATGAAACTTTTTGATCTAATGTGATGCTTTCCAATAAGAAGAAAAACTATCTACCCTTAGCCTGTGAGCTATTTTCCTTACAATTACTTTTTCTGAAAGCAATATAATAAACATTAAAAAGAATGCTAGAATCCACGATGGTCTGGAATGAATGTTTTAAGGAGACAAGAAATATCATTTGAATAGATTTATCACATAAAAGACCACATAGACTACTTGAAATAGTAACTTGTGGCTCTCAAGCCAAACTGAAAGATTCACATTGCCTCATGAATACTTCAATCAAGGAAACGAAATTAGTAGTAGGTTTGTAGAAAAGGCTACTAAACTTCAATGTGAGAACTTAGATTTCTAAGACATAGAGGATCATTTTTTTAACTTTTGAGTTATTGCAACTCATAAAACCCATCATTAAAAGTCTTTACATACCAACGTACACATAAATACTTAACCCACCTAGGACTATGATCTCTTTAGATCAGACTTTTGACTGAGAAACTCACACTGCAGCTGGTATAGAAGCTGAAATTTCTGGAGTCCTGAATTCTTATTCTTTGTGACCCAGGAAGTGGGACAAAGGCTGAGGAGGGGGGTGAATGAGGCCCCTGCTTAGGTCGTCATTTATGTCTAGAACGCAGAGGCAGTTTTGTCATACCTTTTCTGGGAGACCAGGTGCTGAGGCTGTGCTAGAGAATGTGGTTATAGGACGATGATGGAAGGTATCATCACCCTCAGAAATGAAGGTAGGGAACACGTTTTGGCACGGAAAAAACTGCTTTCTTTAGCAGCTTCCTGTATAACTGGATTGGAAAGCTAATTTTCGTTTCCATACCCACTGAAGGTTTTACTTGATTCAAAGAGTTGAACTTAATGTGGAAGTAATTTGCTAACATTGGTCTTTCATTCTTTTAGGGCTACTAAGTGATCAGCAGAGAAGACACGTTGGGAAACAAAACAGAGGAAGAAGCTTCATCAAAAAAAAAATCACACAAAATGGAATTAGATTTCTTCTTCAAAATATCACATGGAATGGATATAGATTTGTAACTTAAGATATGTGCTGTCACGGAAGACACCATTGTATGTAAAACGGGAACTTAACTTAGACTACCTGGACTGGGATTGTGGTAGCAGGAGATCGCCTAAGTCTTCCCCAGAGCAGGTATGAACCAGGTCAAGTGTTGAGCTGAGGATGGGGAAGTCCAGACAGAAGAACTAGCATGTACAAAGACCCTGGGACTAGAAGGTAAAGTTTTGGATTGTAATCTTGAAAGATGCAATCCCAAATGTTGAAATCCCATTAGCTAAAAATACTTAAAGACTAAATGATAAGAATTCCAAAAATATAATTCTGAAAAAATATAAAAGCTATTTAAAAGACATTCATCTATATTTTTAAATGGATACTTATCTGAGAGACATATGAAACATGTTAGAACACTTCATAGGTTACTGTTACAATAAAATAGGCAATAATAGCATATGTATTTTTGCAAGCATAAACACTTGGATATACTAACAACAATTGTGCAGCTACACAGGAGCAGATAAACTATATTCAGAAAGAAATAAGTAAAAAAGCAAAATGTATAAATCCTTATCTCTATGGTTGGTAATTGTGTGCATTGTTTTATAACCATGGCCATCTGAAATACAGCCTTGAAAAATCTACGTTTTTTGACAAGAAATGTCTGTTAAGATCCTTTGTCTAGGGGCCAGCACTGTGGTGCAGTAGGTTAATCCTCCGCCTGTGGCGCTGGCATCCCATATGGGTGCTGGTTGAGTCCCAGCTGCTCCACTTCCAATCCAGCTCTCTGCTATGGCCTGGGAAAGCAGTAGAAGATGGCCCAAGTGCTTGGGCCCCTGCACCCACATGGGAGACTGGGAAGAAGCTCCTGGCTCCTGGGTTTGGATCGGTGCAGTTCTGGCTGTTGAGGCCATCTGGGGAGTGAACCAACGGCAGGAAGACCTTTCTCTCTGTCTCTCCCTCTCACTGTCTGTAACTCTACCTCTCAAATAAATAAATAAAATATTTTTTAAAAAAGATCCTTTGTCCATTTCTTGACTGGATTGTTTATTTTTTGTTGTTGAGTATTTTTTGTTCCTTATAAATACTTCTTCATGTTAATTCTTTGTCAGATGTATGATTTTCACATGTTTTTCTCATTCAGTTCATTGTCTTTTCACTATTCATTGTTTCCTTTTCTGTGCAGAAGCTTCTTAGTTTGATCTGATCCCATTTGCCTATTTTTGCTTTTGGAACCTGTGGTTTTGATGGCTTACCCAAAACATTTCCAATGTCTTGAAGTGGTTCCCTTATATTTTCTTCTGGTAACTTCAGCTTCAGGTCTTACATTTAAATCTTTGATCCATTTTGAGCTGATATTTTAACATTTTTAAAAAATTGTTTATGTCAGAAGCACAGAGATGGGAGAGAGAGAGAGAGAGAGAGAGAGAGAGAGAGAGAGAGATGGAGGGAGAGAAAGATTGTTCATCTGTTTATTTCACTCTGCAAATGCCACAATGCCAGGACTGGGCCTTGGTTGAAGCTAGGAGCCTAGAATGCAATCTAGCTCTCCCATTCAGGTGGTAAGAACCCAACTACTTGAGCCATCACTGCTGCTTCCCAGGAAGCTGGAGTCAGGAGCCAGAACAGGCCATGTTCACCCCAAGCACTTCAATATGGGATCTGTGTGTGTGTCCCAATTGCTAGGTTAAACAAGATACCTACTCCTTGAGCTGGTTTTTGTAAAGAATGCATAGTTGGTGGGGAAAGGGTCAAGTTTCAATCTTCTGCATGTAGTTATCCAGTTTTTCTGCCACAATTTATGGAAGACACTGTCCTTTATTCATTGTGTGTATTTTTTAAAAGATTTATTTTATTTATTTGAAAGGCAGAATTACACGGGAGTGGGGGCGAGAGAGAGAGAGAGAGAGAGAGAGAGAGAGGGAGAGAAATCTTCCATCTTCCATCAGGTGATTCACCCTCCAAGTGGTTGCAATGAGCAGGGCTGGGCCAGACTGAAGCCAGGAGCCAGGAGCTTTCTCCAGGTGTCCCACACAGGTTACAGGGGCCCAACCACTTGAGCCATCCTCTGCTGTCTTCCCAGGTGCATTAGCAGAGAGCTGGATCAGAAGTGGAGCAGCTGGGACTCAAATCAGAGGCCATAGGGGATGCTGGCACCACAGGTGGCAGCTTTACCTGCTATGTTACAATGGTGGGCCCTCAGTGTATATTTTTGGTCAAAAACTGCAATGTGTCAGTGCTGTACATACAGTCATTCAAAGTCATATCAAAAACTTCATCTTTCCCAAGTGCAGATCTATGAAAAGGATATCTCTTCATTTACTGAGGGAATGTTCAGGGCTTACACACAAAGTCAATGTTATACTAATGGGCTTTCATTAAGTCAAATTTACTAAAAATGCATAGTTATTTAGAACTGTCTAAAAGTCTCCCCCAATTTATACCTCCAGTATTGAAATGACACAAAAAAGAAATACATAGCATAACAAATTGTAAAAAAAACAATGCTGATAATTTAAAATATTGGGGAAAAAGCTAAAAAAATTAAAAAATAACAAGCAACTAAAAAGAAAATGTAGTATAACAGGGTTAGGTTGTGAGCAATTGCACAGAAGTAGTCCATGCGAGCTGGCCAAGTTTCCCAATCATTAACTATATTCTGAAGCCACGCATGGGGGTGCATAAGGCGTGGCTCTCCTGGAAGAACATGTTCACATTCATTTTCTACATGGCCTTGTTCTTTTTGAAATCACTCTATGGTCCCATTTTCAGTGGCATGAACATTCCCTATTAACTTTTCCCATCTTCTGTGCCATGCTTCTGTGTTGTTTTGGGCATGCAGAAATCCAGTCTGCATGTACTCATATACAGACCACAAATTTGGCAGAAATGATACTGACGATAGAATGGCAACAGTGTTTTTGTAGGTGTCTTCTAATTCTACTGTGCTACATAATTGGTTCCAATCAGACAGCAACTTCACTGGCTTCTTCAGGCAAGTGTGGCTTTAATTAATTAAAAGCTCCTGGAATTTCATTAGGTGGAAGGAATGCCAATGCAGACAAATGATGCATTTTTAAACCAATGTTTTCATTATTACTGTATTGCGTGCATAATATTTTCGCTAGAATTCAGTTTTCTATCCATTTATAAAATCTTTATTTTTTTCATGGGAGTTGAGATTTTTAGGATTTTGGCTTTCAAGATTTCAACATTTGGGTGTTGAGTCTTTTGGGATTGTGATTTTGGGCTTTTTGATATTCTTTTTTTTTTTTTTTGACAGGCAGAGTGGGCAGTGAGAGAGAGAGACAGAGAGAAAGGTCTTCCTTTACCGGGTTCACCCTCCACGGCAGTGGCCGGCGTGCTGCGGCCGGTGCACCGCGCTGATCCGATGGCAGGAGCCAGGTGCTTCTCCTGGTCTCCCATGGGGTGCAGGGCCCAAGCACTTGGGCCATCCTCCACTGCACTCCCTGACCACAGCAGAGACCTGGCCTGGAAGAGGGGCAACCGGGACAGAATCCGGCTCCCCGACCGGGACTAGAACCTGGTGTGCCGGCGCCGCAAGGTGGAGGATTAGCCTATTGAGCCGCGATGCCAGCCGTGATTTTGGGCTTTTTAGACCTTGTGGATTTTGATTTTTTGGGACTTCAGCAATTGAGATTATGACATTCAGGACTGTGTCTTTTAGGCTTATGATCATCACTAGGAAGACACAAGTCATATTATAGGAACTGAAAGAAAGCCTGGAGCCAGCGCTGTGGTGCAGTAGGTTAATCCTCTGCCTGCAGCGCCAGCATCCCATATGGGTGCAGGTTCTAGTCCTGGCTGCTCCTCTTCCAATCTAGCTTTCTGCTGTGGCCTGGGAAAGCAGTGGAGGATGGCCCGGGTCCTTGGGCCCCTTCATCCACATGGGAGACCTGAAGGAAGCTCCTGGCTCCTGGCTTCGGATCTGAGCAGCTCCGGCTGTTGCAGCCGTTTGGGGATTGAGCCTCAGGAGGGAAGCCCTTTCTCTCTGTCTCTCCCTCTTACTGTCTGTAACTCTACCTCTCAAATAAATAAATAAAATCTTTAAAAAAGTAAAAATAAAAAAGAAAGAAAACCCAAGGTGGCAGAAACAAAGGGAGTGATGGGGAGAGTGACCTAAGGTGAACTTAGGGCAGAGTAAGGATTGCGATCTTTTAGGGAAGCCATTGGTGAATTGTAAAGAGGGATTTACTACGATCAGATTTTCATAGAGATTTCTTCAACTAGTTTAGAGAATATTTCCAAGAGGAGTGAAAGTGGATGGAGAGAAATCACTGAAGCTGGTGTGTAGTACAAGGTGATGATGCATTGTGTGGGGGTAGTGTGCTAGATGGTCTCCACGTGTCCCTCCACCTTTTCTCTCCAGCCTCTCCATTCTACTTTAGTTTAGGCCATGGGAAGCTGAACTATACAAGCTACAGAAACACGATTCCATGCTCTCGGGTTTCTGGTTGAGTTTGGCCAACAGGGAGACCCTGTAGGAGACTAGACATTTGGAGGAGAATGAGGCCAATGTATTTATTTTCCCAGTTCCTTACTCCTGATTGGCTCTTGCTGCCTGTGTCCTTGAACTGAAGATCTCATTCATCTCCAATCTACCTTCTACCTATGACTCTTTCTTTAAAGGTTCCAGTAACTTCTCCCTTCCCCTCCCCAATCCCTTCAGGCCCAGGGGTGGGGAAAACTTTGTTCTTATTGTTGAGAGTTTCTGTATTTTCTATTTGGTGTGCACAAGGCGCCCCTTTGTAAATAATCCCTCCTCCAATTCTCCCAGCTTGTGTGTATCATGTTTTCCTTTTGGTACCTTCACTGATGTAGGTGGTGGCCAACTATGAAGAGAAATGAAGTTAGGAGGTTAAATTAGCAGGATGAGTGATCATGGAAAGTTTTACTTTAGACATAAAATATTGCAGTCATAGCACCTTTGTTTTTATTATTAACCAAATAGATGTCATAGGCTATTAGCTTACATTAACAGTATTCACTTTCATCATCATTTGCAGGCATTGTGATTTTCATAAGCAGCAAGATGTCAATAACAACAGTGATTACAACAGTGAGGGAAAGGTAATATTCAGGAATTGCATGTTAGCCCTCCTGTTCTCTTCTTCTCAGTTTGCCTGTCTTCTCTTTCCATAAATCTGCTCTTGAATAACTTTTTTACTTTGAGTGTGAGAAAAAGACACGCACACTCAGAGAGAGAGAGAGAGAGAGAGAGAGAGAGAGAGAGAGAAACCTCCCATCCACTGGTTCACTCCCCAAATATCTGCAACATCTAGCCCTGGGCTGGGGGCAAAGCCAAGAGTCAGGAGCTCAATCCAGGTCTCCCACAAAGGTGGCAGGAACCCAACTACTAGAGCCATCACTGCTGCCTCCCAGGCTCTGTATTGGTAAGAAGATGAAATCAGGAGCTAGAGCTGGATATTGAAGCCAGGTACTATGTTATGGGACACAGATGTTTTAACCAGCATCTTTTTTTAAAACACCTTTTTTAAAAAAAGATTTATTTTATTTACTTCAAAGACAGAGTTACAGAGAGAGGTCTTCCATTGGCAGGTTCACTCTCCAAGTGGCCACAATGGCAGGAGCTGAGCTGATCTGAAGTCAGGAACCAGGAGCTTCTTCTGGGTCTCCCACATTGATGTAGGGGCCCAAGGAGTTGGGTCATCCTCTGCTGCTTTCTCAGGCACATTAACAGAGAGCTGGATCAGAAGTGGAGCAGCCGAGACTTGAACTGGCACCCATATGAGATGGCCGCACTGCAGGCCAGGGCTTTAACCCACTGTACCACAGCACTACCCGCATTAACCAGCATCTTAACCACTAGGTTAAATGCTTGCTTCTGTTGTTGAATATCTTAACAGGAAAGCTAGTCATACAACTCTTTTTTTTTTAACTTTTATTTAATGAATATAAATTTCCAGTGTACAGCTTATGGATTACAATGGCTTCCCCCTCCCATAACTTCCCTCCCACCCGCAACCCTCCCCTCTCCCGCTCCCTCTCCCCTTCCATTTGCATCAAGATTCATTTTCAATTCTCTTTATATACAGAAGATCAATTTAGTATAAAGATTTCAACAGTTTGCATCCACATAGAAACACAAAGTGAAACATACTGTTTGAGTACTAGTTATAGCATTAAATCACAATGTACAGCACATTAAGGACAGAGATCCCACATGAGGAGCAAGTGCACAGTGGCTCCTGTTGTTGACCCAACAAATTGACACTCTAGTTTATGGCGCCAGTAACCATCCTAGGCTGTCGTCATGAGTTGCCAAGGCTATGGAAGCCTTCCAAGTTTGCCGACTATGATCATATTTAGACAAGGTCATAAAAGACAGAGTGAGGATAGTAACCAATGATCCTAAGAGTGGCATTTACCAGGTTTGAACCATTATACAGCATTAAGTGGGGAAGAGGACCATCAGTACACACAGGTTGGGAGTAGAGCCATTGGAGGTAGAGTAGAGGTTATGATTACAAAGGAATGAGGCCCAAGTGCACTAGACAGGGCCTAGAACAAAGGACAGAGTCATTATTAGAGGAGCTAAGAAAGGTGCTGTCTAAGCTACAAGTAATTTTTCTGATTGAGAGGCAAATAGAACCTGATAGAAGGGGCTTGATAATAATCTGGTGGGCTTTAGGCCTTGTAAATTCAGAGGCCCAGACCTATCTATCTCTTCACATGGGGTATATGCTAAGGGAGGTGTGAACCTCCTAGGGGAAGGCACTCTGTTGACTTTCATTACTTGGCTGGCCTGGGAGGAGAGCTGGCCAGGTAAAGGCAGGGGGCATCTCTAACAAGAAATTTACAGTTCTGCCTGCAATGTTGCTGACCCTACTTGACCATCCCCTCAGCTGCAGTGGTCACTTTGGAAGTTGGGCTGAGTGAAGGGCTTTTCAGCTTAGAGCCAATAAAATCTGTGGCTCTGACCTGGGCATCCTTCGACTCCAGGGCAGGTCCATTTCCAGTGATCCAACTCTTGGCAGAGCTGCCAGGGCTCTTCACAAGCTGACTTCTGCTGAAGCCCAGGCTTACCATATTGAAAGTCACTGCAGTGGACTGGCCTGTTGGGTCTCCTTGAGGGCAGATCACTGTACAGATCAGCCATGAATAGGCCTGCCACCCATTGCTTCTGATGCCTAGCTTTCTTTTCCTCCTGGTTTGTGTTAAAGCAGACCAGAGGATGCAAGTCAAGGGAGTGCCCGTGTCCCATCTCTAATCTTCGGTGGCCTGAACTACAAGTCTATAGTCACAGGCATGTTCTGTAGTAGTTTTTCTAAGGTAGACAATGCCCATGAGGAAAATTATATTCTCACTTTAACACTTTCTTTCCCTTTGGTCTGAAAGGGAGGTTTTTTCTACTTACTGTATACTTCGCTGATGGCGAAGTGAATCTAGCTATGAGATTATTATTTAAGTTCTTATTTTGGCTATGCTATTACAGAAAAATGTTAGCCATCTCTTTTATAAGGTCTAAAGATTAAATTGTGCATCCTACAGATTCCTTCATAATAGAATTAGTTTCCTACCTTGAAGAGAATAGAGAAATGAAAGAACAAGTTGGGCTTAGAATAGAGAAATGAGGGAGCAAGTCCTAGATCGCTTGCTGACGATAGTCATAAAACTCTAGATCCAAACGAGGATTGTCTGCAAGGATTTTCTTTAATGATCCGACTTGTCTTTCCAACACATTTTGCCTGGAAGTCTCCCCTGTGCTTTGCTCCTATACCCCTTCCAATCCTGAGGTAATATCAACAAATTTGTTGAAAGGTCACTTGGGATCTGTGCAACTAAGTGTTTGTTGTTGACCATGAGTTTTAGCTGGACTGCACCTAAACCACACCACAGTAGTAAAGAAAGCTGCTTCTGTTGAAGTTCCTCCTCAAGAAGACACTGCCACCTTTCATGAAATCAACTGCCTAATGATGTTTCAGTCTCCTTTGCTTGATTTCTGTGGGCTTAATTCTAGCTTGTCAACATAATATGAATAAACAATGTTCATTGACTTGAAAACTTGATCTTTCCAAAATTATCTGTCCCATTTCCTTGAGTTAGCATTTAGCTCATGTAATAGTTTCTTTTAAAACTGCTATTGTAATAAATGACCACAAACTTGGTGTCCCAAGCCACATAACCTTTTTTTTTTCTTTTTTTCCCCTTACAATTCTGAAATTTCAAAGACCAAAAAATGAATTGAAAGAGAGGCACTCCTCTGGGGTGTTTAGGGCACAATTTGTTCCCCTGTTTCCTGCCTTTCTAGCTTCTAGAAGTCACTTGACTTCTTGGCTCATGGCTCCATTCTCCATCTTCAAAGCCAGCAGCATGGTATCTTTTCTCCCTGTCTTTCCATCATCACATTGCCTACATCCTTCTGCCTGTGACCCTCCTGTATTTCTCTCATAAAGACCATTGTGATTACCTTGTCCCTCCCTCCAGATAATCCAGAATAACCTCCCTATCTCGATATCTGCAAATTTCCCTTTGCAATGTAAGGTACCCTTTTCATAGGCTCCTGTGACTAGGACGTGGGCATCTTTGGGTCATAGGGTATCAGTCTACCATGGCTTCATTCCTAGTGATCTATTTCACACACCTCTTCTTCCCCATTTGTTCCTTTTGCCTAAGTATTCTCCTAATAACTCTGAATGCCTTAAAATCTTCTTCAAATTCACTAACATTTTAACAAATATTTTCTGAGTAAAGTGCTAACCTGCAAATGTACTCTCTGCTAATATGTCCATTCCCTCTGTAACCTCCCCACTAAGCTCCAAGGAGGTGAATTGAGCTCTGAGTTTTTACCAGCTGCTTGGAGATGCGTGGAGAACACCCAGTTCATTTTAAAGCTCTCATTCCTCCAATAATTTCTCACCTTACAAAAAACATTTTCAGCATTTTTATGGGTCTTCTCTGTATCCTTTCCACTTCCTTTTAGTTTAGAAGCTGGTATAAGACATAGTTCTCTAGTAATATTAAAAAAGTTTTTCGATAGGCAGACACTGTGTGTGTGTGGGGGGGTGGTGGTGGCTCACACCCAGGGATTCATCCTTAATGGCCACAATGACCAGAGCTGGACCAAGGCTGAAGCCAGGAGCTGGGAACTCAATCCAGGTCTCCCATAGGAGTGGTTAGAATCCAATTATTTGAGCCATCATTCCTGCCTCTCCATGATTTGCATTATCAGGAAGTTTGAGTCAGGAACCAGAGCTGGATATTGAATCCATGTACTCTGATATGGGAACTGGACATCTTAACCCCTAAGCTAGATGCCTGCTCTTTTAGTAGCATTTCAAATACTATAGGAAACAAAGAGATTAATCAAAGACATTATGAATAACAGAGGAGGCATGAGGAAGGAATATTTCTGGGTATTTTTCTTTATACTTACTTACCAAATGTTCTACAATGAACATGTAGTATTCTAATTAAATAAAGATACAAACTAAAAAGACAAAATATTTGCAGTTTCCAGGTTTTAAAATGCAAACTCCACCATAACAATTAACCCTAGATTTTGCACAGACCCAGAAAACAAACCTGCTTCACAACTGAAGAAATTATTTGGATTAACTATGCAATTTGTGGGACCTAGTGTAAAGTGGAAGCATAGGTCTCTTCTCCAAAAATTATAAAAATTCCAAGGCAGCAAAGTATGAAATGGAATGTGGGGCCCTTGCCATCACAGAGCATTGTGTCTCCAAAGGTGGCCTGCCAGAAGCTAGCCCTAGTGATTATTGTCACTCACAGATACAACATATTGGGTAAAACATATGAACTGGAACTAAGTTTTGCCAATTTTGGAATGAGAAATGAGCTTCACATGTGGTAATAGTTACCTTTGCCTCTTTTTGGTGTTTTCTTCTTTGTAAAGTTTTGATAATAATTATTAGTTTGACTGTGCCTACCTGATATCAACATTCACTTTAAAGATGTGAAACATTCCATCAATTACTTGGATCTTTCCCCAGAGCTAGATATTTCATATTATGCAACAAACAAATGGAGGCTCAACCTTCAATAACTACACTCAATCTGTGTGTTGCCTCCAGAATCACTCAACCTACCCAGTCAAAAGGAATATTTCACTCAACTGACAAACAATTTGTGTCTGGCTGTTGAGTTAGTGGTAAAATATGAGCCCCCAGGACTACTGAAGTTTCTTCTTGACTCTGTGTTTAAATGGCTTTGGGTAGCTTATTTCATCCTGCTGTGAAAGGGAAATAATTTAATTCTTCAAAGTCCCCTCCAGAGTGGTGCCAAATGAAGTCAACACTTGAAGAGCCTCGGATGAAATGTGCTCTCAAGATGCAAATCTTCCCCCATTTCTTCAGCCTTAGCTTCTCCTTAGCCGAGGAGTGACCTCTCCTTAGAATCGTTTTCTGGTTCCCTCCCTGCTCCAGTCACTGATCTGTGTTTCCATAGCAACCTGCACACACATCTATCATAGATTTTCCCACATTATGATAGAATTGTATTTGGCTATGTTCTCCCCATCAGACTGTTGTAGACACAGAGATGAACTGCCTAGGTCCCCGTACAGAGGAGGACTTTTTGTCCAGCTGCAGAGACCCCTCTTATCCTAGGTCATCTGCTTGTCTCTCCCTGGCAGCCTACAATCAATGAGTGATCAAGCCTGGGCAGTGTCCAGCTCCAGCCAGTTCAGCAAGACATGGGACAATTCTTGTTCTAGAGTTCCCTTGTGGATTGGGGGAGAATCTATGGGACTTGGATTGCAGTTCAATGTGTCTTTTGGCCCATTCTCACTCCTACCATATTCCTTTCACAGATATCAATCCTGAATCACTCCATGTACTCCAAATTCCATTTTGTTCTCTGCTTTTAGAGAATCCAGCCTATAACACAGACTGGGTTCCTTGTCGTCTTGCCTCTGTATTTGTGGCTCTTAGCACATCACTAAGCCTCAGTACATACCCAATAAATGCTGGTTGAATGGAACAGCTTACTATGGACTTAAAAAGTATGGCATTGTTCTTGATTTTCTCTCTGTCACAAAGAATCATATGATGAAAATCACCGTGAAGCTTTTTAATGTTGTTAAACACACAACCAATACAGAAAAATGTAATAAAGTGGTGCTGAAATATCTTTAAAGAAATTATTTAGCCAATATAATCTTTATGTGTTATCTGTATAATGTTTTAACATGGTAACATCAGCATTTTAATATGGTATCAGACTTTGCCAGTCTCTTTATATACTGTTAAAACAGTATCTTTGTTTAAGCCTTGGGAAAATGTTTATTGTTAGTAGAAATGAAGGCAATCCTCAAAGTGCTCTTTAATATGAAGCATGCAGCTTGGGTTCTTAGTTATGGGTTTTCCTTATAATACATTTGTGTTTGTTTTTTAAACAAGATGCTTTAGAAGAGAAATCAGCTTGTAGGGGAGAGTTGAAGGAAGCAGTGAGGAGAAGAGATAAAGAAGAAGCAACGAAGAGAAGAAGTAAACAAGTTGCTAGCGATGTCAGGAGGCCGTGAGTGACATTATAGTTGCTAAATCCGTTCCCACTGCAATTAGAATCAGGAAGAAAATTGAAAGAAACATCACAATAAAACAAAACAAGTGTCAAACAACATCCCCACAGCCACCCTCCTGGAGACATGTCCCCATAAAGCCACACAAAAATGAAATATCCAATAATCTAACATTATGCTAAGTACAATGGCTTTGACTTCCAATTAATAGGCAGTAAATTAATCTAAATGCAATGAGTTTTGCAGCTCAAAAGATGCTAGAACTCAAGGGAGAAGGTTGCTTGCGTGCAGAAGGGTGAGAAGAGACAAATTGGGGTAAGACTAAATCCGTGAGAACAAAAGATCTGACGTAGAGCTTGTTTATTCAAAAAAACAACTTTATCAGTTTGCAAATATAATATCCATATTTTCCTTTGAAAGGATGTAAATTTTGATAAAACTAAAGGTTACCTTTTTCAAATCTTTTGCAAGCGTTTATTCAAAGCAATGTTACAGTTAAAGGGATAGAGGCAGTAAAAAGATCAGTGTTTTTGAGGCTGGAGGGAGGAAGAGGAGGGATGTAGAGATGGGAGCACAGGAGACGTTTAGGGCAGTGAAACTATTCTGTATGATTCTGTGGTGGTGGCTACTTGACATTATGCACCTGGTCAACACTGCGAGTGAACCCTAATGTAAGCCATGACTTCAGTAATAATAATATACCGATATTGGCCCAGCGATTGTAACAATTGCACCATACTAATGAAAGATGTTAATATCAGGGAAAGAAGAAAGAGGAGAGAAGTATATAGGAACTCTTTGTACTTTTTGATCAGCTTTCCTGCAAAATCTAAAAAATGTTCTACAAATTAAAATCATTCATTTAAAAACAAACAAACTTGATTTCTCTCTATGATAATGACTACTAAAATTGAGATGAACAGGTTTGGTTTTTTGTCTGCCAAGAATTCTTTCTTTGATACTTCTGTTGGTAGGCAGCCCCCTCTTCCCATCTCAGTAAGTGGGTGGATGAGCAGCCCTGGTGACTTTTCTTCGGTCACAGGCATTAGTCCAGAGCTTGAGTCAAAGGCAGACCTGGGATTTTTCAAGCTGAAACTGAGAGGGACGGGGTATTCTTTCCATTAGTAGTCTGCCTGTAGTAGTTTATTTAATTTAATTTAATTTTTTTTATTTTTATTTATTTATTTTTTTTTATTTTTGACAGGCAGAGTGGACAGTGAGAGAGAGAGACAGAGAGAAAGGTCTTCCTTTTGCCGTTGGTTCACCCTCCAATGGCCGCCGTGGTAGCGCGCTGCGGCCGGCGCACCGCGCTGATCCGATGGCAGGAGCCAGGTGTTTATCCTGGTCTCCCATGGGGTGCAGGGCCCAAGGGCTTGGGCCATCCTCCACTGCACTCCCTGGCCACAGCAGAGAGCTGGCCTGGAAGAGGGGCAACCGGGACAGGATCGGTGCCCCGACCGGGACTAGAACCCGGTGTGCCGGCGCCGCTAGGCGGAGGATTAGCCTATTGAGCCGTGGCGCCGGCTTATTTCATTTTATTTTATTTATACATTCATCTGGAAGTCATTGAGAGAGAGAGAGAGAGAGAGAGAGAGAGAGAGAGAGAGAGAGAGAATGAATCTCTTCTATTGGCTAGTTCATTCCCCAAATGACCACAACAGCCAGGTCTGGGCCAGCCTGAAGCCAGGAACCAGGAACTCCATCCTGATCTCCTATGTAGGTGGCAAGGGCCCAATCACTTGTGCCATCTTCCACTGCCTACCCAGGCACATTAGCAGAAAGCTAAGATCAGAAGCAGAGGAAGCCAGGACTGGAACCAGTGCTCTGACATGGGATGTTGGCATTACTAGTGATGGCTTAACCTTCTGCACCACAATGATGGGTGCCTCAAAGGGTAATGCAGACAGGAGCAGGATCCAAAGAGGATATCCACAGTTGCAACATCCAGTCACCCAAGGTTACCTTACTTATGCTCATTGTTTTAGTCTTCTGGCCCAACACAAGTCCCTCTCTTTTTAAGCTTGTTTGAATTGAGGTTCTGTCCATGCCAGATAACCAGCTATTGGGCACTAACAATGTGCTAGGCAGTTGTTATATAGTATCTCACGTGATTTTCATAGGAAATGTATGAGGATGCTACATTGTATATGTGACAAAATGGGGTCCTGAGAGATTAGGGAATGTGTACAATAATAAGAGGCAGGATTTGAATCCATGTCTGAGTCAAGACAAATCCTATGCTCATAATCTGTATGCAAAATGCATCCAAGATATCTTTGTTACCCACTGAAACATAGCTTATTCAACCCTGGACTACATCTATTAGATTCACTTTTGAATCCTCAAGCTGTGTTCTCAATCTGTACTCAAAGCCCAGCTCTAATGTTTATTGTTAGGTGCAACCTAATGAAATTGCTGATATTTGACTTTTTTTGACTTACAAGAATAGCAATTTCTTTCAATTCAACCTGGTAACTATGTGATGTGGTATAGTGCGTGTTACCTAATCATTCAGAATCTCAGTTTGGGAGATAGCATTGTGGTATAGCGGGTTAAGCCACTGCCTGAAATGCCGGCTTCCTGTATGGGCTCTTGTTAGAGTCCTGTCTGTTCCATTTCCTTTTCAGCTCCCTGCTGACGCTCCTGGGAAAGCAGCAGAAGATGCCTCAATTGCTCAGGTTCCTGCTGCTACCCACGTGGGAGACCTGGATGAAGCTCTTGGGTTCTGGCTTCAACTTGGCCCAGCTCCAGTTGTTGTAGTCAGTTGGAGAGTTAACCAGAGGATGGAAGATCTCTCTCTGTCTCTGTAACTCTGCTTTTCAAATAAATAAATCTTCAAAAAATGTTCATTTTCTTACCTGTTAAATGATGATGTTGTAGTCTAAGCAGGTCCTGAAATAAACATTTCAATCAATGACAGGCTCTAAGACAAGGATTTAGGTGCAATTATTTATTGGAGGATGATTTTGCAGGAAACCCAGGAGAATGTAGGGAGAGAGCCAATAAAAGGTGTGTTTGTGAGCAGTTTACTGCTGTAGGTAACTGGGCCCATCATGTAAACTCCAAGGGGCTGTGTGGGACATAATTAAAAACATTACCTCAAGAGACAAGGAAGCTGCCGTATTTATCCACCAACTCCTATCACCGGTGGGATGAGGAGGATGCTCTGGCTTTTCCAGCCTATACCTCATGCAGGCCAACAATGTTCCTGCCTCCAGGGAATGTCCTCAGGCAAAAAGATGCAGGAAGCAAGGTCTGTACTGGAATTTCCTGGAGGTAAACTATGGGTGGGGCATAGGATGTGAACAGGGAACTGATAACAGCTATCACATAGGATGTGACCACTCACTTTACATAATTTTTGGTAAGGGTGAAACATACGAGGGAGTCTTCAGAATGTTCGTGTAAAATGCCTATGATGAGGATACTATGCATGGATTTCAAATCTTTTGTGCCAAAATAAATTTACTTTTTAATTCCATCTTCCCATGATCTTTTTGAAGTATCCTTGTATATAATATATAGTTGCCAAAATAGTGAATTTAATTGGGAAGTAAGGGCCAGATTAAGTAAAACCACTACCTGGTGTTTCATAGATTTGAAAACTCAATGGTTTTATTTGTAGATATTTTATTTGCAAAATAAACATATCTTATAATGGATATACTTGACCTTCCCTTTGTATACATATGTATACATACTGTTTTGTAATTTGATACATTAAAAAGTATATATCTTGGTCTTTTTGTCTGTCAGTCCATATGGCTATATGTCATTCTTTTGAATGTCTGCAAAGTATACACAGCCATTCATTGTGAGGATTTACTATAATTTGCATACCCGTTGTGCTGTTCATGGGTAATAACTTACAGTCCAGTTTTTCACTATCACAGAGTACTGCAATGGACATGTTATATGTATGTATATATATATATATATATATATATATATATATATATTACTGAATCCTTACACAAGTGTGTCCATAAGATAAATTCCTATTAGTGTGCTCGTTGGATCCAAAAACATGTACATTTACAATTTTGATAAATACCGACAAATTAGCCTCAGGAGGCTTGCACTCTTACTAAGAACGTGTACTTTGCTATTTCTTCACACCCTTGGCTCTACTGCTTAGGTTTCTAGATGCTATTTTGAGAGGAAAGTACATATGGATAGAGTTTAAAATCACACGATGAGCTCTTGCTTCCTTTCAACTGAAATAATAATAATAATAATAGATGGAATAAACTATTGATTCAGTTAACCAAACTAAAAGCATTATTTTAGGAGCAGCATGTGACAACATGGTGCAAAGGCTGAGGATTAGAGATTAACAATTGCATTGTTAAGGATTTTAAAGAATGAGGGTACTTCAAAAAGTTCATAGAAAGTGGAGTTTAAAGATAAGCTTATTTTAGTAAACCAAAAAAATTTGGAAATCCATGTGCAGTTTTTTCATAATATGCACATTCCATGGACTTTTTAAATGTTTTTCTTAGGCATAAATTTCAATTTTTTTTTTTACCACAAAATAGTCTTATCTTTTAATTCCATGTCCATGAACTTTTTGAAATACTCTCATACAGTTAAATGTACCACTTCAGGGAAAAACAGCAGTGTGCAGTGAGAGAAGGTACCAGCTGCTATGGGTGCCCTGCCTAAATCTTTACCAACTTACAGCACTTTGCAGGGAAATTAATGCTCCCCTGGGAGTATCAATCAGCTGCTCAATGGCAGAAATCAGTGTAGAAGTATCCCAGCTTCCTAGCCTCTTGTGTGGAATAACTCTGAGATGTACGTGGTCTGGTGGCTCCCCAAATTCCTCAGTGGACTAGAATTCGAGTTGCCCAGAGTCATAACAGATGGTTTTGTTGGCTCTTTTCTGTCTCGCTTCAGCACTTGTGCCACTGGGTGTTTCACTTGCCTTCCAGTCCCTAATTTGAGCATCCCTAATCCCCAAATCCCAAATCTAAAATGCTCCAAAATCTGAAATTTTTGAGTATGAGCAGATACCACAAGTGGAGAATTCCACACCATGAAACTTTATTTCATGCACAAAATTATTTGAAATATTGTATAACTCACAGGCACAGCAGGTTAACACCCTGGCCTGAAGTGCCGGCATCCCATATGAGCACCAGTTCAAGACCCAGCTGCTCCATTTCTGATCCAGCTCTCTGTTATGGCCTGGGAAAGCAGTGGAAGGTGGCCCAAGTCCTTGGGCCCCTGCACCCACGTGGGAGACCCAGAAGAAGCTCCTGGCTCCTGCCTTTGGATCGGCACAGCTCTGGCTGTTGTGGCCACTTGGGGAGTGAACCATCGGATGGAAGACCTCTCTCTCTCTCTGCCTCTCCTCTCTCTTGTAATGCTATCTTTCAAATATATAAATAAATCTTTTAAAAAATATTGTATAAAATTTCCTTTAGGCTATGTGTACAATGCGTATCTGAAACATGAATGTATTTCATGTTTAGACTTGGATCTCATCCCCCAAGATATCTCATTGTATGTTTGCAAATATTCTGAAATAAAAAAATGAAATCTGGAATATTTCCGGTCCCAGTCATCTCAGATAAGAGATACTCCACCTCTAATCTTTTACTCAGGGTCTGATTTTTGAGCTCAAATGTAAGACCTATGCTTAACCTACACTTAACTTTGATGCATTGTCCTGTAGTTAATCCTTACTCCTATATATAGTAGTTCTCATAATCTCTGCAATTTACAATCCAGGAAGCAATAGTTGTAAGTCAAGTCCTAAGAGCTTACTTTCAAAATCTCTCTTGAATTCAGTTTTGTAATAAGCAATGGAGATTTTAATCTCAAATGAGTAAAGGATACCTTTCAAAACAGTCACAAGGCTATTTGTTCTTCCCAAGCTCAAAAATAATCTTCCCCTGAAGTGTAGAGGTTTTTGTTCTCAATTGAATGTTTTGTTTTCTACCTCTGGCATCCTCATTGTGACAGATGTATGTGCCCTTTGTCCTCTGAGACTTTAAAATATGCAACAACTGGCACACATGGCCTCCACTTTGAAATCTTCACAGCCCTCAATGACTTTACCTGACTGCTATATTAAAAGATTCAATGGTTGTGCCCCCCCCCCCCCCACATACTGCCTATTCTGCCCAAGCAATGTGAGTGCAAATATTCAGGGTTCATTTGAATTCGCCAAGCTTAAACCTATAAAATAAGCAGTCAGTGACCAAACTGAAAAGATTTCTTTGTCCCCAGTGGATTGATTAAACATGGAATTCCGTAAAGCTACTGCTGTCCTGTGAACTGTGAGGCTACAGTGCACTGAGTTAATTTGTTTCAACAAAACTTTGCAGGTTCTTTTATGTGCCATGACTTTTAGATATAGTGCAGTGACACTTTCTACAGGAAAATAATTTCATTTGAAAGCAGGAATGCAAATTAGAAAATTTTTTCAAATTTTAATTACTTAAATTTCCTCTCCCTAAGGGTTGTGAGGGAAAGGAAGGGCCAGAAATAAAGGGTGCATTTCAGAAATCAAGTTCTTGAAACACTGTGAGTGGAAAGGGGCAAACACAGACCTGAACCACTGTTGTCATAGCACCTACAGGGGAATTTTTAATTTGCAAATGAAAAATAAGCTAAAAATGGAGAACTTCTCAGGGTAATGCTGGAGGAGGGTATTTTAGAACAGATTGCCCACCTAATAAGACCTAAAACTACTGATGATGGTCCACGAGGTTTTACTAGGTGGTTGAGTTCCAGGAGCAAAATAGAAAGGCAGGGCTGGGAGCATAGCATAGGTGTCATGGATCCAGGAATTTTGCATGCTGGGCACTCTCTGGTGTCAGCCTAGGTGCAGAGGCCATAATCCAAATGTAGGTACATCTCACAGTTTCTTGGTTCAGAAAGGAAGCAGGGATACCTTTAAGGACAGAGCCACCAGGAGAAAGAGAAGCATCTTATCTGACCCGGTGCCTTTATTTATGCTTGCAGTTTCTTCCCCATCTGGCCCTCCCCCTGTAGCCTTAAATACCACCAGGCTGTCTCCAAGGAGAGGGGATCAAAGAGACTGAGATCTGCAGAAGTTTCTGTGTGTAAATCTTGGAAGCCTTTTAATGCAGATGCTGTCTGCAAACCCCAAGCTCTGAAAACCTTTATGTTGAAAGTTTGAGGATAAACTTAGTTTTCTTGACATTACGTAGACTCCATGTGGGGCATGATGACTTAGACCTAGATTCCTTTTCTGTCCCATGTTCTGCCATCAAGTCAGGGATAGCCTCTACACTAGGTTCATCTTCCAAAGATCATAACCACTTAAAAAAAAAAACCAGAATGGTTATTTACTGAATGTTCTAGGTAAAAGTATGAAGACATAAGGGTACCAAACAATTCGAGGAAAGATGGAATGAAAAGAAAATGTATGTTTTCTATGAACTTTTTGAAGAGCATTATATATATATATATATATATAATATACAAACATGAATATGTGTATTTGTTAACTTGCATATGCATGAAGAATCTTTGGAAACACAGGCTAGTGAACTGGGTGGCTGACAGTAAGAAATAAATACAAACTTTCTGCTATATAGAGTCATGTGAACCTTTTGAACCATGTGACTATGAACATATATATATATGTACAAATACATATAAGTTTCTTTCCCTCAGTGTTACACATATGGCAATATACCATGTACACTATTCTGCATCTTCCTTTTTTTCCATTTAACAACATTTGAAATCTATTTTACTGCACTCAAGAGCCCCATCATTCCTTTTTTTTTTTTTTTAAAGATTTATAGCATTCTATTGCAAGGATGCATTGTGGTTTATTTAGCTAACTTTTCACTGTGGAAAAAAATTAGGACATTTCTGTTCTTTTCTATTATGAACACTGCTGAAAAGCATAACTTTGTATGTGTTTCATTTTTTCCATGAACAAACATTATGAAGGTACTTCAAAGAGTTCGCAGAAAAATGAAATTTAAAAGTATGAGCTTATTTTAGTGCAAAACATTTTTTCACAATATGTGGAAAATGCACATTATGCTAAAGCTACTCATGGATTTCAAAAAAAATTTGCACTAAAATAAATTCAGATTGTAATTGCATTTTCTACACACTTTTTGGTCTCCTTGTGTCTGTAGGATACATCCTTACAAGTAGAATTCCTTAGTTCAAGGTCATGTGCTTTGATGCTTCTGATAGATGTGGTCCAACTGTACTCCATAAAGTTCTCAGCATTGATTGATGTTTTATTCCCTTCTAAACACCACCATGCCTGAATCACAGGTGTACATTTGTCTGCTTTCTGCTCATCTGCCACATTTAGGGTATGTTAATCAATAACTCTTTTTGTCAAGCATCCCACAGGTATTTCATTCTTATTCTTTTCTTTTAAGATTAATTTTATTTATTTGAAAAGCAGAGTGAGGGGACCAGTGCTGTGGCATAGCGGGTTAAAGCCACTGACCGCGACGCCAGCATCCCATATGGGCACTGGTTTGAGTCCTGACAGCCCCACTTCCAATCTAGCTCCCTGCTAATGCACCTGGGCAAGCAGTGATGGATGACCCAAGTGCTTGGGCCCCTGTCCCCATATAGGAAACCCGGGACTGGCTCCTGGCTCTGGCTTAAGATTGGCCCAGTTCCATCTGTTGTGGTCATTTGGGGAGTGAATCAGCAGATAGAAGATTCTCTCTCTCTCTCTCTCCCCCCCTCTGTAACTCTGACTTTTGAATAAATAAAATAAATCATTTTTTAAAAAAGTAAAGTAGAGTGTTAGAGAGAAAGAGACCTTTGTCTGCTGACTCACTCCACCAAATTTCTGCCATGGGCAGGACGGGGCCAGGCTGAAACTAGGAGCCAGGAACTCCATCTGGGTCTCCCACGTGAGTGGCAAGGATACAACTACTTGAGCCCTCTTCTACTGACTTCCGAAGTACATTAGCAGGTAGCTGGATTGGAAGCAGAGTAGCTGGGACTCAAACCGACACTCCTAGATGGGATGCTGACATTACAGGTGGCGGATTAATCTGTTGTGCTACAATGCTTTTCCCTTTGTTCTCATTCTGAATGATAATTTAGCAAAAAGAAAAAAAGGAAATTGGAATCAAAAGATTTGGGTACAAGTCTTGGCTAGATGAGGGTACCTACAAAATTCATGGAAAATGGAATTAAAACTTAATTTTATTTTGGTACAAAAAAATTTGAAATCCATGCAGTTTTTTCATAATATGTATTTTCCATGGTGGGGTATTAATGCTGTGAGTATTTGATATTGTATGGCACAGGTGACTTTAAGAAAGGGTGAGTCTCCTCAGTGGGGTTGACTAATTCAGTGAACCCTCTAGAAGCCAAGAGTTTTCTCTGGCTGGTCACAGAGCAGAGAAACACAGTGACACTTGGGCTGACTCGAAAGAAAGCCAACATTCGTGTGAACTGCCTATGGAGCTGCATGTCTGTGAACAGCATGGGCAGTCTCCAGATAGCGGTTAGCCAGAAAATGCGGATCTACACTCTCCGATTGCATGGAAATGAACCCTGCCAACAACCAGTATGCTTCGCCCCTGAGCCCCAGTGAGCACTTCCATGTCATCCTGGTGAGGAGATGCTGAGTAGAAAAATCTGGGCACACTGTGCCCTGGCTAATCCTACAACATTGTAAGTTAAAGAACTTATCTCATTTTAAAAAAATATATTTTACTTATTTAAAAGGCACAGTTAGAGAGAGAGAGAGAGAGAGAGAGAGAGAGAGAGAGAGATCTTCCATCCCTGCCATCTGCTGGTTCATCCCCCAAATGGCCACAACAGCCAGGGCTGGGCCAGGCTGAATCCAGGAGCCAGGACCTTCATCCAGGTCTCCCACATGGGTGCAGGGACCTAAGCACCCGAGCTGTCCACTGCTTTCCCAGGCACATTAGCAGGGAGCTGGATTGGAAGCAGAGAAGCTGTGACTCGAATTGGCATCCATATGGGAGGCTGTTTATCCCACTATGCCACAACACTGGCCCCTAAAAAATGTCATTTTAAGCCATTTAGTTTGTAGTAATTTGTGACACAGCACTATAAAATTAATAGAATATATGAATTCTATGCCTGTGTGATAAACCAGTGGTCAAATTGATAGAGGCCATAGAAAACAAGAAGCTAGCATTTGCTATCTTTTAACACAAAGCCAGCATCATTTAATTTGTGTTTCACTTGATTTAATGCTTATCTTTCTTCTAGGAGCTAATTTCTCCAAGCAGAAGAATATACAAAACACCTTAATAATCATTCTTTTTCCACTTTTAGAGCTGTGCATTCACTAAATGCCCATAGCTTGCTTCCAAGAGAGCATTTTTTTCTTTCATTTTTCTTGAAACAGTTTTTGTTTTAATTTGTAACTTAATTGTACTATGTTTTAAGTGATAAAATCTGACTTAAAAAGCACTTATGTGACTTTTGCTGGGGTTCATTTTATGATTCAGGAGTGCTAGAGCTAACCTCTCAGCTGAAGAGGAAACTGAGGATTCCATGTTCGGATTTGTTTGTTGTTATTATCCATTCCCTTTGAATGTATTTAGTGTATTTTCCAGCTCCTATAAAGACAGCTGTCCATTCTATGTAAGATGGACAGGTAACTGTGCATTTTCTAAAGGAAAAACCACTAGGTGACTTGACTTTTAAGTGATGACAGTAATGTCCATAAGAACAAAATTATCAACCGGGAACGCATGTAGAAGCTTAATTTGAAAGTTTATGAGGGGTATAAGACCAGCCATTATGTAGTAACAATTATCTGAGAGATAAAACTGATAGGTACCATAAATGTGTTAAGTGTGCTAAGACATCTTAACTTTTCAAATTATCACCTTAGTCTGGTCTTCTATAAGGCTGAGGATTGAAACAATGATTGTTTATTTAAAAAAGTCTGAAGATTGAAACAATGATTGCTTATTAAAAATATATTTAAGGCCGGCGCCACGGCTCAATAGGCTAATCCTCCGCCTTGCGGCGCCGGCACACCGGGTTCTAGTCCCAGTTGGGGCACCGATCCTGTCCCGGTTGCCCCTCTTCCAGGCCAGCTCTCTGCTGTGGCCAGGGAGTGCAGTGGAGGATGGCCCAAGTGCTTGGGCCCTGCACCCCATGGGAGACCAGGAGAAGCACCTGGCTCCTGCCATCAGATCAGCGCGGTGCGCCGGCCGCAGCGCGCCAACCGCGGCGGCCATTGGAGGGTGAACCAACGGTAAAAAGGAAGACCTTTCTCTCTGTCTCTCTCACTGTCCACTCTGCCTGTCAAAAAAAAATTAAAAAAAATATATTTAAGAGGCTGGTATTGTGGCACAGCAGGTTAAGTTGCCTCCTGCAACACCAGCATCCTATGTGAGCTGGTTCAAGCTCCACTTCTGATCCAGCACCTTACTAATGTGTCTGGGAAGGAAGAGGAAGATGGTCCAAGTATTTGGGCCCCTGCCATCGACGTGGGAAACCGGGTTATAGGCTCCTGAAACCGGGTTATAGGCTCCTGGCTTTGGCCTGGCTCAGCCCTGGCTGTTGCAGCCATTTGGGGAATGAACCAAAAGATGGATGATTCTCTCTCTCTCTCTCTCTCTCTCTCTCTCTCTCATTCTGCCTTTCAAATAAATAAATAAATCTTTGTAAAAATAGATTTAGTAAGAACAATATGATAATAAAGTATATTTCATCTAATTTTAAAAATCTACTATTTTAGGACACAATATTTGCTTGAAGTTTGACTTACAATTTTGCATTCTGATTCCACATGGTAACATGCATTTTATGCACTGAGCCATTTGAAAAGATTTATTTATTTATTTGAAATGCAAAGTTTTACAGAGAGGGAGAGACAAAATCTTCCATTCACTGGTTCACTTCCCAGATGGCCACAATGGCTGGACCTGGGCTGATCCAAAGCCAAGAGCCAGGAGCTTCTTCCAGGTCTCCCAGGTGAGTGAGGGACCCAAGTACTCAGGCCATCTTCTTCTGCTTTCCCAGGCATGTTAGCAGGGAGCTGGATGGGAAGTGAACAATTGGGACTGGAACTGGTGCCCATTTGGGATGCTCGCATCACAGATCACAGGCGGCAGCTTAACCTGCTATGCCACAATGCTGACCCCAACACTGAGCCGATTGAGTGACTTAAAAATGATTTGGTAGACATGTATCCTTGGGTACTAACTAGCTATTTCTCATATGAGAGTACTTTAAAAAGTTTGTGGGAAGTGGAATTAAAAGATGGGCTTATTTTTATGGCAGTTTTTTAGAAATATATGCATAATTTTTTCATGATACTCATTTCTAATGAAGTGTTTGCAGACATGTTGTATCCACAGATTTTAAAAAAGTTATACCAAAAGCTTACCTCTTAATTCCATTTTTCATGAGCATTTTGAAATACTCTCTAAGAACGTGCAACATATGGGAGGAGCAAAGATTTAGATGCCACTTCTATTAGAGGTTAACTTGTTGGATTAGGAGCTTGTAACACGAGTATAGATGGACTGAATCTGGCTGTGATTGCTATGTTATTTTCCATCCTAAAGATATTAATTATTTTAAAAATTATTTGGATGGTTTAACTTTCCTAAATAAGAGAATGAAAGTGCCAGTGTGAGGCAACCAGCTCCTATAGCTGTTAGCCTCTGGTGGCTAGACTTTGGCTGTTGCCTCTACACCTTACTTTTCCCATTGGCACGCAAGGCATTGTGCAATTAATCCTCTGAACATGCATTTACACTTGATTGAGAACAGGTGGTGGTGTCTTCATTTCACAAGTAAGACTCTTACATATATGGAGGTTAACAATTTGCTGACAAGCCAGCAACAAAACTGGGATGCCAGCCCTCATGGCTGCTCTCCCGGCCCAGCATCCCCTGCTTCCCACCATCATGCTTTTGCCTTCACAGTCATAGCTCAGGGAAACTGGTTTTAATTATAAACCACATGCTTGCTTTGGGGACAAAAATGGAAAAATAGACAAAGCAGCTCCTTGATCATACTGTCTTTATTGTATCATTCACATAGTCACTGCTAAAAGGTTGCATTTGTAAAAATGTTTCTATTTAGTGTGAGTTTTCCTTTTGTCTTTGTGAAGATGTTTTTAAAAATGAAGTGGACTATAATATTTTTATTTTTGACAAATACCTCTGGAACGTTGCTACAATAACAATATACACATTTTTAGCAATCTATAATTTTAAGGTGAAGGGCTGATGTGGGATTATCCTGCCAATGGCATGAGGATAGCTGAATAACAAAGAAAATACGTTTTAGGTCCTGCGAATTTCCTGAAGTGAGCTTCTTTTGTAACAGTGTTAAGACTGCTAAGATGCTGGGAGGTTTTATGCAGTCGTGATTATCAAACAAATCTTAGAATTTGAGGAAAGATCAAAACACCTTAGGACCACGCTGCACAATTTGAGTGGCCCCACTGTTATGAAATTTAAAACGGAGAGAAGTAATTGCAGACCCCACTTTGAAGATATCAAACACGAAGACGCTGCTCAAGCTGCCGCCCCTCTCTCCAGCTGGCAGCTTCATCCCCAGAATCACAAACAACAGCAGGTAACTTCAGCAGAATGCGTCTCAGCATCTCAGCTGAAAGAGAAAAAGAAAATGCAGCTGTACCGACAGGCGAGAAAAATGCAACAATTAACAAATAATGTGGCATCAGGTCTGTAAAGAATATTCAAAAACTGTAGCTGAGCTTGGAAAAATGCAAAATTGATCCAAAATATGGAAAACTCATGGTTGTCTGCTATGGCCAGGAATTGGAATATTTTTATAAGTCAACATTTTGGTTAATAGAGGCAGCATGGTATTAGATAAAGAAGTTTATGCGATTATGAATCTGAAGAATGACCTCTGTGCATTCATTTGACCTCTCTGGATTAATATTTTTTCTGTAAAATGGGATGGTGCAGAAGGCAACACAGATTTTTTTTCCATGTCACAAGCTTATTACAAATAACAGAAATGATTATAAAGTCTAAGGTTTTGTCAACCATGTACTTAAGTTAGAAACATCTTTGTATGGCATGAAAGCTAAACTGTATATAAACACATCCTTGATAAAGCAAGCATATAGCATTAATGAATCACAGTACAGAAACCTATGGGTACAAGAAATGACCTTTACATTTTTTCAAGATGTCACTTCTGTCATCTTTGGCTGTCCCTTCCCTAAAAGTGCTTCCCCATGGCTGGGATCTTACCCAGACACAAGGTACTGTGTATGTGGCAGTGTCCATCTGGTCTTCTGTGATTGCTCCGCACTGAGACTCTGACCCTGACCACGTGCCTCCCATTCCCATTTCAGGTGTTGCTCCCTCCTCAAAGGCATTACTTAGAAACAGGGACCAAGTCTCCCTGCTCTAGAGACCCATTAAAACTTGCCTCTGCCAGTCTGGAGGCACTTCTTTCTAGTCTGAGAGTAATCCTTTTCTCTACATGTTTCTTTCTTTTTTAATTTTTTAAGATTTACTTATTTATTTGAGAGGTAGAGTTATAGACAGAGGGAGAGACAGAGAGAGGTCTTCCATCTGCTGGTTCCCTCCCCAGATGGCCACAATGTCTGGAGCTTGGCCGATCTGAAGCCAGGAGCCAGGAGCTTCTTCTGGGTCTCTCACATGGGTGCAGGGGCCCAAGGACTTGGGCCATTTTCCACTGCTTTCCCAGGCCATAGCAGAGAGCTGGATTGGAAATAGAGCAGTCAGAACTCGAACTGGTGCCCACATGGGATACTAGTGCTACAGGCAGAGGCTTTACCCACTATGCCACAGTGCCAGTCCCTACATGCTTCTTCAAGAAACTCTACATAGATCTACTAATCTTTTTTAAAAGACTTAGACTTTTAGAAAATAAAATCCATGGAGATTTACAGACTTTCCCAACTTTTGTCCTGCTGCCTATCTCCTCTGAGCCATAGAGCTTATCTGATTGGAGGTGGGTCTAGAAGAGGAAGGAAAAATTCCAGATTAGTTCTGCAAACATATTCATAGTCACTTATTCAAATGATACATGGTTATTGAGTAGCTACTATACCAGAAGCCTTCAAAAATTTCATGGAAGATGTGTATTATAAAAAACTACTCATGGGGCCAGCGTTGTGACTCAGCAAGTTAAGCTGCTGCCTGCAATGCTGGCATCCTATATGAGCAAGGGTTCAAATCCTGGTTGCTCTGCTTCCAATGCAGCTCTCTGATAATGTTTCTGAGAAAGCAGTGGAAGAGGGCCCAAGTGCTTAAGGCCCTGCCACTCTCATAGGAAACCCAGATGGCATTCCAGGCTGCTATGCTAGCTTTGGCCTGGCCCAGCCCTAGCCATTGCAGGCATTTGGGGAGTGAACTGGCTAATGGATGATCTCTCTTTCTGTCCCTCCTTCTTTCTCTGTAACTCTGTCTTTCAAATACATAAATATATCTCCAAAAAAAGCTATTAATGAACTAATTTTTTTATTCAGGGAAATTTATAAAAATTTTATAAATTTTAATTTTTGTCATTTTACAATTTTTAAAGATTTTGCCATATTCACTTCAAATGTAGAATTTTCTTGAAAATAGATAAATTAATATCACAAAATGAGAGATTCATGATAATGATCATAACACAGGGAAAGGAGTATATTGTCATTTACACAGTATAATTCAGTAAAATAATATTTTAAACTAAATACCAAATGATAGGACATTTACACAATTTTTATACTCTATTAAGTTCTACAAATAAGAGAAAGTGTGTTATTTGTCTTTCTAGGTCTGGCTTATTTCATTTAGCACAATGATCTCCAGTTTCATCCATTTTGTTGCAAATATCAGAATTTCTTTCTTGTTTATGACTGAGTAATATTCCATCATGTGTATTATACGTGTATTATCTACATGCCACATTTTCTTTATTCAGTCATCAGTTGATGGACATGTAGCTTGATTCCATATCTCTGCACTTCTGAATTGAGCTGCTATAAACATGGAAATGCAGCTATCTCTTTCATAATCTGATTTCCTTTCCTTCAGAAATATTCCCAGGTGTGGGATAGCTGGGTTATATGGTAGATCTAGTTTTCTGAGAAATCTCCACACTGTTTTTCATAATGGTTGCATCAATTTGCATTCTCACAGTGTATTAGGGTACTTTTTTCTCCAACCCTCTCTGAAATTTGTTAATTTTGATTTTTGAATAATAGCCATTCTAACTGGACTAAGGTGAAACTTCATTGTGGTTTTTATTTGCATTTCCCTGATGGCTAGTGATCATGAGCATTTTTCCATGTGTCTTTGGCAATTTGTATTTCATCCTTTAAAAAAATACCTGTTCATATCCTTTGCCCATTTCTTAACTAGATTGTATGTTTTGTTGTTTGATTTCTTGAGCTCCTATTTTCCAGATATTAATCCTTTATTAGATGCATAGTTTGAAAATATTTTCCCCAATTCTGTTGGTTTCCTGTTCACTTTGTTAATTGTTTGCTGTGCAGAAGTATATTAGCTTGATGTAATCTCTTTTGTCTATGCTTCCTTTCATTGCTCATGCTTCTGGGATCTTATCTAAGAGGTCTTTGCCCATGCTAATATTTTGTAGTGTTTCTCCTATTAATAATTTGATGGTTTCAGGTCTTTTACACCAAAATAAATAGCTTTTAATTCCATTTTCCATCAAATCTTTGAAGTCTCCTTGTATATTGTGCTATAACTCTTAGGATGCAGCAGTTGAACAAGATAGGTACAATCTCTGCTGAGAGGCTTACATTCTTGAGGCGACATACATTAAAGAGCAACTTAAACCATCAATTATTTAATTACAATTTTGATAAACATTCAATAAAGGATTTGCAGAAATGAATCTTGGACCAGGGAGGGGTTCTTTGAGGAAGGACTGTTGAAGCTGAGCTCTGAAGGATAAACAGTGGTCCGTGTGGTGTAGGGAAGGAAATTCAGGAAGAGGAGAGGGTGTGTGTTTTACAGATGGCAAAGTTGAGCTGGGTTGACATTACATACCACGGCATAGGTGTCTGAAGAAATACAACATTTTGGGGAGGAGGGGGAATCAAACTCAGATCTAGATCAAGGAAATGATCTAACAAAAGTAGGTAATTTATTCTATCATTTTCCAGCATACTTGATCCAATTTATTAAATATTTTCCCCAATTTAATGACTGCAATTTGTCACTATCCAATTTAAAACTGTGTCAGTTGTCATTACTTGTCACTATCCAAAACCACTCCTGATATTCTTGGATTCTCACACAACTATCTGGGAGTTTCTAACTTTCTCCTTTTCCCCAGCTTTTGAGCCCAAGGTGGAGTGGGATCCTGGGGACTCCTGTGCAGGCTTATATGTTAACTTTCCCTCTCTCTATATAATTAAGAATGGATGGAAGGAAGGCAAGAGAACATAGGAGACCAGATAAGAGGCTGGTGCAGCAGTTCAAGTGAATATGACAGTATTAAGATGAGAGACATAGCAGTGATGATGTAAAAGTAATATAAGTTAAGACATATAGAGGAAGGAGAATAAATAGAACTTGCTGGTTGATTGCATGTGTGTATGTGGACATTTAGGGAGAAGATAATAACTTCTGAGTTTCAGGATAGGTGGTACTGCCACCTACTGAGATATGGAACACTGGAGGAAGTCCAGGTTTGGAGTAAAAGAACTGGAGAAGATTTTCTTTGTAGGAGGATGTATCATCAAGCTAGTATTTTTCTAACAAGGGTTGGCATCCTTGGAATTGAAGCTTAGCAATTACTCAACTGGACTGCCTGCTGGGTTGATTTGGATCCTTCCTAAGAATTTTCGAAGAGACAAATGCTTCCTTAATCTGTCCTCTTAGGTGCGTAACTGCCATCTTTCACTTAACATGTCCCTAATGGAGTTTCTGGTCTTCCTTCTAAACCTACTCCTCCTTTAATGTCCTTTATCTCAAGAAATAACTCTTGTCTTTCCAGATGCTCTGGCCAAAACCCTGGAGTTGTGCTTAATTCCTCTCTTCTATACCATGCACATACAACTAACCAGCACATCCTCGTGTTTCTACCTCAACATTTATCCAGAATCCCATGACTTTTCACCTCCGTTAATACCGATTCATTCCAACCATTATTATTTTAGCCTTTCTTTCCTGGACTGTTCCATGATCCTCTCCCCGGCTTTTCTTCTTCCACTCAGGCTCCTCAAGAGTCTACCATCCACAGAATAGTCAGAGTGAACCTCGTAAAATAAGCCAGGTCTCATCACTCTTCTGATTAAAACCCTCTGAGATTCCCCACTTATCTCAAGGTCAGAATCCTCATAAGGCCCGACATGACTTTAGCTACCTCTCTGACCTCATGTCCTACCACTCTCTCCCTTGTACACTCCTCTCTACCCACACTTGTCCTCGCCCTATTTCCTTGTTATGATAATCATGTTCCCATCTCAAGGTCTTTGCAAAATCTATTCTTTCTGCCTGGAATGCCTTCCTCTCTCTATATGCATGGCTCACTTCCTTACCTGCTACTCAAATTACACTTTATCAGTGAGGCCTTCTCTGACACCCTATGTAAAATAGCGCCATTCCCAATGTCATTGCTATCCCACTTCTTTGCTTAATTTTCCCCTGCAGCATTTATAATGAGTTAGCATATAATACTTGACCTTTTTATGATCTGTGTCCCTCTCCCTACTAGATTGCATGCTCCACAAGGGCAGGGGTTTTCTGCTTCTCCTTTACCATGTCTTCAGGGCCTAGCTTGGTGCTGGACACACAGAGGAGTTTCAGCAGTTCTTAGTTGCAACCAGCCCAGCTACATCTCAGGTTTGGCTGTGTATTTGCAAGAATCATCACATTTGCCCAGCTGGGAGGATCATAGTTTTGGAAGAGTCTCAGGAATCGGAGTTTCAATTCCTTTGGCTTTTCCATGACATTCCCATCTCAGTGAATAAGACTTGAATCTTTTCCACTTAAGCCCTTAATTTTAATGAAAGGATTCCAGCACAGCATAGAAACTAAGTAGTGCTATTCAATCAGGCTCATGCCACATCCAGCTAGGCTCATGACTCTCTCCTCCTTTGGGTCCCACTAGATTCAAATTTCCAGAATATTGGGTCAGTTTTGGCTTAAAATCAGTAGTGAAGGATTTCATGAGCCTTTTTTTTTTGAAGATTTATTTTATTTATTTGACAGAGTTACAGCTCCAAAGCTGAGGTGGATGATGACGGCCCTACAGCATGGAGCTGTCAGTTGACTGAACTGCTTGCAGCTGAAGGGCAAGTTCTTTCTGGAAAGATGATCTGAGCAGCACACCTCTATGACTGCCACCTATGCTCAGTTAAATGTTGGTCTGTGAAGAGGAAGGAACAAGGCTTCTGTAGCGGGATTTGTAGGCCTAACCTCAATCAACTGACAAGTGGTTGGTAGCAAGATTTTCTTCTCTTTCTTCTTTTCTTTCCCCTTTTGGTTAGGGAGACAAGAACTGTAATCTACCTGGCTTTTATGAATTTGATTGAGATAACTGCTTCACTACGGGAGCTTTTGAGCATTAACCAAAGCCTCATCTCTTAGTGACAGATAGGGAGATCCAGAGCTCTGGGAGAGCATCAATCTTGTTGATATATTTTAAAATATCTCTTACAACTAATGCAAATCCAATGCTTTACAATTTTAAATCATCCCCACCAGTGCACACTTCAAACAACTGACTAGCACTGGCAGTTATTACATCATCTTAAAAAAAAACCACCCTCTTGTAATCAATTAAACTCATTACACCTGAATAATCATTACCACTGCTGTATAATTTAAGTAATCTCTGCGAGATGATTTATTTATGACTTTCAGGCCTGCTAACAACTTTCCAAAGCATTACTCAGTAAAGTATTATAAAGTTTCCCATTGAAGACATTTCAGACCTCAGGGAGTTTTTAGGATTGCCCTGGAGTGAACCGTTGCAGACAGAAGAGCGGTGCATGAAAACTGGGTGTGTCTTGCTTTTCCTCCAGTGGGGCATGTTGGGAGGAATTTGCCTGTTTTTAAATGTTCTTTACTTAAGCAACCAAATGTAACTAACTCACTCAGCTATCACTACATTTGGCTACCAAGTCTCTCAACTCTTCTTTCTCAAAGGGCAGTCATTCAGAGACTGATGTGAGCGTTGACTATAGCTTAAGCAGTTGCTTTGCCACCAATACATGGGCTACTATTTTTCCAGGCCAGGACTGGGGGCATTGTTTTTACAGCTGTTCTTATCATCACTCCATGGCCAGATTCAAATGATCTCTTAAGATCTACTGTATGCAGCTTTACTTCTGTTCAAGCATGATAACAAGAGATAAAAATTTGCTCAAGCTACCCTTAAGTGAAGCAGGATTTATTGGCACAATAAGTGCTATAATCTCATGGGCATTCAAGGATAAGAACTGGATTGTGGCCACACCAGACAGGAACGGAGACTGGGATTGTCAGACACTGAAGGAGGTCTTGCCAATTCTTGTGACCTACAGCATAGTGTCTTCTCTTGGCAAGGTTGTTCGGTATTGCCTTTCATGCCTTTTTCACACCTCCAGAACTTCAGTTCATGTGTGGCATTGGCTCCTTCCCTGTCTTGACTTGATTTTCTATCCAAGATTCAGTCTCTCAGTGTCCTGATTTCTGAATTCAGTTTCAAAGTGTTCTAGTTCCCAAGGGAAACTATCTGATCAGCTCAGATTGGGTCAGGTGTAAACTCAATCAACTATGACTGAGAATGACATGACATAACATTAGACTTAGTAAGCTTGTCCCTTTTATGACGGAAGATAGAGTAAGTTTTCTGAAGAGAGAATCTAGGTGGCAAGGTAATAATTGCCATGCCAACTGAAGGTTGGGATTCAATTTATTGAGTTACAGAAGGTAGTTAGGAATAAGAGTAAGAATTTGCATAAGTATTTGAATAATTTTATCATCAAGAGGTAGTATAAGCACAGTGATTGAGAGCATGGACTCTGGAGTCAGACTTATTATAATCTATGTGTCCTTGTGCATCTCAGTTAAGTTCTCTGCACCTCCTTATATGTGAAATGGAGATAATGGTACTTATGGTGCTGTTGTCAGTTAATATATGTAAAGTATAATCTACATAACTTATTTATTTAGAGTTACTGATGTAAACTCTACTGGAAGACTAGTGAACCATGTAGGCTACTGCCTGACTCAATTAAGTGTTAAATAAACCTCAGTTATTATGATCTTAACTATATATATAATATATATTTAAGATTTATTTATTTATTTGAAAGGCGGAGTACAGGGAGGCAGAGGCAGAGAGAGAGAGAGAGAGAGAAAGAGAGAGAGAGAGTCCTCCATCTACTGGTTCACTCCCCAAATGGCTGCAATGCCAGAGTTGAGCTGATCTGGAGCCAGGAGCCAGGAGGAGACTGGAGCCAGAGGCTTCTTCCGGGTCTCCTGCGTGGGTGCAGGGGCCCAAGGACTTGGACCATCTTCTGCTTTCCCAGGCCATAGCAGAGAGCTGGATTGGAAGTGGAGCAGCCAGGACTCGAACCATTGCCCATATGGGAATGCCAGCACTGCAGGTGGTAGCTTTACCCACTACGCCATAGCACAGGCCCCAACTATATATTTATTAGTACTCATTTTATTTATAGAAAAATAAATATTACTTATGTTATTGGCATCAATTGTTTGACATGTGGTATGTGTTGATGGGTAATTTCAGTTTCATGGCTATTTGGGGGCATTATTGTTTAGCACAACGTAGTATTTCACAGTTTACTCATGAAAGTTCTGACTTTTGTTATATCTGCATACCACTTGTCCTACTACTTAGTTAATATTTTCCCTTAAATTAGCATACTTGCATGAAGAAATGTTTTACCTACATTTCCTTAAAAGAAGAAACACTTGGGGCCAGCGCTGTGGCATAGTAGGTTAAGCATCTGCCTGTGGTGCTGCAATCTCATTATGGGCACTGACTCGTGTCCTAGTTGCTCCACTTCCTATCCAGCTCCTTGCTGATGGCCTGGGAAAGCAGTGGAAGAAGATCCACATGCTTGGGACCCTGCATCCACATGGGAGACCCAGAAGAAGCTCCTTTCTCTTGGCTTTGGATTGGCCCAACTCCAGCCATTGTGGCCATTTGGGGAGACAACCAGTGGATGGAAGATCTCTCTGTCTCTCCCTCTCTTTGTAACTCTGCCTCTCAGATAAATAAATCTTAAAAAAGAGGAAACACTTTGTCACTAGAATAAATAAATACCCCCTGTCTCTTCTTTCCTTAAATAGAAGATTGCCATAGATACAAGTACAATGAAAACTGTAGTGTTACTGAATTCTAACTAAATGTACTTGCTTCTCAGAGCCTGAGGTTGGCTTTCTGATTTTTTTTTTTTCAAAAGTACCAGAAAGTGTTAGAGAGTATTAAAAGACTAGCACACTGAGTTGAAACTTTGGTGGTGATGTAATCAGAGGATTAAAAAGAATTGAACAGGGAATAATGCTCTCACTATGTGACTTAATGTTATTTAATGGCAGGTGTGAGGACTGCCGAAAGCCATCCCTGAAATTATCTCTCTTACCACCAGTAGTACAAGTTCTACACAATGGGAAACCACAGTTCTGAAAGGACTAAAAGCCTAGAAGCAGGAAGAAAAATAGGAATGGTGCTTTGTTCTTCTTTTTTTAAACTCTATTTTCTCTATGGGAGAATTATATCTCATGGAAAGTTGGGGGGTCCAGAGTCCAAATCTGTTCCCCAATACTTCCTCATCTTGGAAGTGACCTAATAATTCTTGATTCTTCACCTGCAATGTGGGGAGAAATAATAGTGTCTAACTTGCAGAGTTATTGTGAAGATTAAATATGACAACACACAAAGAGCATTTAGCAAGGACCTGATAAAAATAAGTCCAAATAATATATGTGTTTTGTATTAAAAATGAGGTCATGCATATACCCACTTGCTTTTTTATTCTCAGTGTGTAACCTACAATGATGTCTCCATATGAGTTCATAGAAATGTATCCCATTGTATAAATGACTGCAGGGAATTCTAAAGTTTGTATATTCTAAATTTTCTTGAATCAGTCTTTGCTGGAGGGGATTCAGGTAGTTGTTGTTGTGTGTGTGTCCACATACACATGTACATATTTTTTTCCAAGTGAGAGAACTGGAGCTCAAAGAGCCTAGGCAAGCCTGAGTATGCCAAAAATAACACCATGTATGTTCTGAACTACTCGCAAGAGCAACTTCATCCCTACCGATGGTGATGCCTTATCTACAAGAGACAGAAATATTACCTGCCCCGGAGTGCCCAATTGCCGAACTAGAGTTAAGGTGAGTTTGATTGATATGTAAATGATGAACGTTATAACTTTAGGGGTGTGGAAAAGACTTGCCTTTGTGAGAGGCTTAAGTGTGTGGAGCTGAAGGGAAATGAAAGGGGTGGCCAGAGGCCATAGAGGGCTGAGAAAGACTAAAAGGATACTTGGAGGGAATGCAACACCAGGACTCATCGGAAGAGATGTGAAGGGAAGGTGCAGGACTACTTTACAAGCTCATTTCACCCACATCTCAATTTTGGATCCTCTTTTGTCATCTGTTTGTGGTGTAGAAGAAACAGCAAAGAGTGTTTCAGTGCCTGTCTAGCACAATGCCTCATCCTGCAAATGTTTAATACATATTTACTGAATGAGTGAATAGATTTACATTCCTGATTATCTGAGACTCAGAGAATCTTGAGCCAGGCATTCAGGTGTGGCAGGGACACCATCTGGGACCGAAGGCACCATCCAACTTGGTCGCACACAGACAAGCCTAGTCAGAAGCTAGAGGGCAGAGGCAGGAATTAAATTGATGGTTGCCACGTGGAGTAAAATACAATTAATAGCATTGTTTCAGGTGTTAGTGGAGGAAAACTATCTTGAAAGAACCATTACAAGACTTCCTATGCCCTTGGTGTAGCACCATAAAAATGGAATAGCTCACCCAAGTTTATGATTTTCCATTACAAAAGGAAAATAAAGCCATTAGTAAATCTAAGGAAAGATATTGACTATACATTGCTTTGTCCAGATCAGTTTACAGAACATATTGAATTGGGCTATGTGGCCCTCAAGAGCAAAACCTATGAGTTATTTTTAGTGGAGTTAGAGCAAGTCTAAATAAAGAACAAGGCTGTTCGCCTTGGGTTGCTCTTTATGTGTAGCCATATCAGCCCCTATATATACTAGACATGCTTTCAAGATGCAATACTTAGAATGCAGGTAGCCTGCCTTCCAGGTCAGAGTTGTGAACTGAGTACTTTCAGAGCAGTGGCTCAAATTGATTTGAAGTAGTTCAAAACAAATGTGAACTATGGTATTTGAATTCTGGCTGTGTCTCATCTTAGCTGTGTTTATTAGTCTTCATTTTGCTGAAATGATGCTGTGTAACAAATAACTGTCAAGTCTTCCTCACTTTTTTTTGCTCCTGGACTAGTGGCTTGACTGTGGCTTTGTTGGGTTCAGCTAGCAAGAGCCGAGCTTACTTCCAGGGTACAGGTTGGATGCAGGTCTGTTCTGTTTCTCCTGATTCCGGAGAAGCTACTCAGGGTATGTTCCTTATGGCAAATGGCAGAATTTCTAGAAAGCAAGCCAAACTACACAGGCACATTTAAAACTTCTATTTGTGTTATGCCAACTAACATTCCTTTAGCCAAACCATATGCTGATGGGGCAGGGAAGTATACATCTCCCGTGGAATGTGATTGTGATGGGGAAAGAAGGAAAAACAGTAAGTAAGCAATACAATCTATCACATGGGACCTTGGTTGAGATGACAAATATCTTTGTGCTTCGGTTTGCATCATCTGTAAAAATGGCCATCATAATGTTATCTACTGCAGAGGAGTGTGTTGGAGACTTATATGAGTTAATCTGTGTAAACTCATTGGAATAGTGTCTTGATTATAGTAAGCACTCAATAAATGTCAACATTTCATACTTAAGCTATTTTCTTTTTTTAAAAAAGATTTATTTATTTATTTGAAAGAGTTACACGGTGGAGGGGGGAAGGGAGAGAGAGAGAGAGAGAGAGAGAGAGAGGTCCTCCATCCGATCATTCACTCCCCAGTTGGCCTCAATGCCCGGAGCTGTGCTGATCCGAAGCCAGGAGCAAGGAGCCTCCTCTGGGTTTCCTACGTGGATGCAGGGGCCTTCTGCTTTCCCAGGCCATAGCAGAGAGCTGGATTGGAAGTGGAGCAGCCGGGTCTTGAACCAGCATCCATATGGGATGCCAGCACCGCAGGCCAGGGTGTTAACCCTCTGCACCACAGCGCCGGCCCCTTAAGCTATTTTCTAAAGAGGAAAATTGAAAAGTTATTGATTTCTAGGGCCCCAAGTTCCAACATGTTTTGACATAATTATATTGTCCACACCAAAGGACATATTAGAAAAGATGATAAAATATAGCTGGAGTAAGTAAAAATTTTGATTAATCAGGATTCAATTAGCTTGGCTCTAAGAATTTTTGACTGTTAGGGGGCTTTGGCAATTCTACCTTCTCTGAAAGACCATAGGATTAGGATCTGAAGACAAGGATAGTATGAAGTTTTCACTACTTGGAAACCAATTTGAAACATCTGTAAAATTGAGACAATGAGGTTGCTATTATCATCAATCAAGTAACATAGAAACATTGTATTTAAAAATATAAAGTACTACATAAACAGTATTACTCTTATTTCAGTCTCTTTTTTTTTTTGACAGGCAGAGTGGACAGTGAGAGAGAGAGAGAGAGAAAGGTCTTCCTTTGCCGTTGGTTCACCCCCCAATGGCCACTGTGGCCAGTGCACCATGCTGATCCGAAGCCAGGAGCCAGGTGCTTCTCCTGGTCTCCCATGCGGGTGCAGGGCCCAAGCACTTGGGCCATCCTCCAGTGTACTCCTGGGCCACAGCAGAGAGCTGGCCTGGAAGAGGGGCAACTGGGACAGAATCCGACGCCCCGACTGGGACTAGAACCCGGTGTGCCGGCGCCGCAGGCGGAGGATTAGCCTATTGAGCTGCAGCACTGGCCATTTCAGTCTCTTATTTTATGGAGAGCAGAATTGAGGCTTGAGAGAAGACCCATATTGCACAAGTTCATTTAATTCATTGTAGAAGAGTCAAGACCACGATGGTGTCTTCTACTGTAAGGTGTTACACTTGCACTTAGAGTTTTTCGTATTCCCCTTTTTGGGAAAAAGAAAAAAAATAGGTTTATACCAAGAATATAAAAATTTTTAAATTATCTTCCAGTATATGTCCCAGTGTCAGTAGTTTTCAACATAGTTTATTCCTTTTTTCTCTATAGTGCTAAAGTGAGGATCTATAGTGATCAAAAAATTACCCTAAGATCCTTGTAAAGCAAAACATTGAATTGTCTAAGGGAGCATTATTGCTATTCTTAGAAAAGCAGGAAAACTAACATATTTTTAAAGGATGTTAAGAATTAAGATTGAAACAAATTTTTCTAATTCACCTCCAAATTGCTTGTAGCCTACTACATGCAGGTGTTGTCATTCATCAAGTTTATAATACATTTATAAACTGTGAACATTTTAGTATATGTTAGAAAATGTGAGTTACTGGCTGTCTTGAGAGAAGCAGCTTGATTCAGCACAGAGTGTGTAACTACTGGAGTCAGAGAATTAGATTCACATTCCAGTTCTGGTACTGAATAGTTGTGTGGCTTTGTGATTACGTAAATGATCTGGGCCTCTTTCCTAAGTGTTGGTGCTCTAGTTGACAGTCTCTACCCCCACCCCCAGGTTGGTTGATTGATTCGAAAGCCAAAATTAGAGAGAGAGAGGGAGAGACAGAGATGGAGGGAGAGGTCTTCCATCTGCTGGTCCACTCCCTGGATGGCCACAACAGCCAGGGATGGGCCAGACCAAAGCCAGGAGCCAGAAGCCAGAATCTTCTTCCAGGTCTCCCACATGGATGAAGAGGCCTAAGCACTTGGGCTATCTTCTGCTTTCCCAGGCCATTAGCAGGGAGCTGGATTGGACGTGGAGTAGCCAGGATTTAAACCAGTGCCCCTATGGGATGCAGGTGCTTCAGGCAGTGGCTTAACTCTCTGTGCCACATAGCACAGAAAGTTGACATCCCCCCTTTAGTTGACAGTCTCAGTCAAGCCCAGCCTTGGGGTCATCCCAGCCTAAGTGCCAGATGAATGAATGCAGACACCTCCAGCCTCCAGTCTTTCGAGTCACCTCGGGCTAAATCTGAATCTATGTGCCCCCCAATTGCAGCACAGAAACATGCTATCATTGCCAGATCCTATCCAAATTCCTAACTCACAGAATTTGTGAGCATTACATGTCAGGTGCTCCAGAGAAGTAGAAGCAAGAGGGGAAGATTCAATATAGACAGAGATTGATGACAGGGGTTTGGCTCACATGGTTATGGCGGCTGAGACATCCCTCAGGTGCCCTCCCTGTGCGGGCTGCAGACCCAGGAGTGGGGTGGGGTAACCCAAAGCCCTGAGAACCAGGGAGCTGGTGGTGTAGATGCCAACCTGGCTCTGACGGCCTGATACTCAGGAGCACGGAGGGTGGGAGACCCCGGGCCCAGCTCCAGCAGTCACCCAGTGGAGCACAGAGCCCACCTTCCTCTGCCTTTTTGTTCTACTCAGGCTCACTGGACCAGATGAGGCCACGCACCTGGGCAGGATCACCTGCTTTACTCAACCTGCCAGACCAGATCCAAATCTCTTCCCTCGCAGGCACACCCAGAAGTAGTGGTTGACCAGTGTGTGAGTGCCCTGTGGTCTGGTCAAGCTGACACCTAAAATGAACCATCACAGGGTGTTTTGTTACAAATAGATTACCCAAATGCATGTGAAAGAAGTAACTGAATTTAATAACACCCACAAGGAGGCGGGGGAGTGAAAAGACCAAGATCATTCTAGAGTCCCTTGCTTGAGGGCTGGGGGAATGGTGGCCCTCATCACTCATGGCATGTGGATGGCCAGGGACAGAAAGAATCAGAGAAGGAGAGCAGTGTGATCATCCCTAGATGGAGTACCTTCAAAATGAGGGAACGCTTCTGTTGGAATGAAAAGCTTGGGATCGGGCTCCCTATCATCACACTTAGCACTCCGAGGAACACCACTGTAATTCTCAAAAGTATTAAAATTTCAATTTATTGCAGCAAAGGTGACCCCGACGAAGGGTGGCCCAGCCCACGATAATGACTGTGACTTGGCTGAAGTGGACCACAGTCCTGCATATCAAAGTGCCAGTGAAGAATGTGTACCAGCATATTGAATTCTTATGAAAGCTGGTTAAATAATGAAAACTGCTGATGCTTGCTGCAGGACTTTTCAGATAACCTAAATTATGACTATTCAATATATACAAAACTGAAAAAATTATGAGATTGAAGAATTATGTTTAGACCCAATCCATTCTCAGAGGAGTCTCAGAGGAGTCAAAAAAATACTCTCATAGAAAGCAGCCTTAGTAATCCTTAAACATAACCTAACATAATCAGCTGAGATGCAGGTTAAAATAGGAAAACCTCCAACTGAACCAGAGCTACATCACAATCAGTACCTACATTCTTGGCTACAGGGAAAATGAAGGGAAAAGTAGACTACAGGTAAGTGAAGTTTAATGAAAGATTTCTCAAAAAGAATATCACAATATTTCTTCTTCTTCCTCTTTTTTTTTTGAGAGGTACATATGTGCAGACGAACACACACACACACATACACACAGCTCCCAGTCACTGGTTTACTCTCCAAACCTCTGCATTGGCCAGAACTGGATCAACACTGAATCTGTGTACTGGGAACTCAATTCAGGTCTCCCATATGGGTATTGGGAACCTCATTATTTGAGCCATCACTGGTGCCTCCCAAGGTCTGCATTAGCAGGAAACTGGAGTCAGGAGCTGGAATTTGAATCCAGGCATTTTGATAGTGTACAGAGGCATTCTAACAACTAGGCCAGTACTGATGCCATAAACTAGAGTGTCCATTTGTTAAGTCAACAACAGGAGTCACTATGCACTTACTCCTCATGTAGGATCTCTGTCCTTAATGTGCTGTATATTGTGATTTAATGCTATAACTAGTACTCAAACAGTATTTTTCACTTTGTGTTTCTATGTGGGTGCAAACTGTTGAAATCTTTACTTAATATATGCTAAACTGATCTTCTGTATATAAAGAGAATTGAAAATGAATCTTGATGTGAATGGAAGGGGAGAGGGAGCGGGAGAGGGGAGGGTTGCAGGTGGGAGGGAAGTTAGGGGGGGGAAGCCATTGTAGTCCATAAGCGCTGTACTTTGGAAATTTATATTCATTAAATAAAAGTTAAAAAAAACCAACTAGGCCAAAGGTCCACTTCCCCTTCCCTTTTTTGCTGTTTAGTTAGTGATGATCACACCAGGTGGTTACACTTATATTCTTTAGAACCATCTGGAATCTGCCTCACAATTCATTTGAAATGTGTCCTTTAAGAGTACCATTAAAAAAAGACCATTTGGTGAAAGCCAGGGGTACAAATCAACTCTCATTCTTAACTGCTCATCTGTGCTACTTTAAATAATTTGGCCTTTTAAAATCCTCTCTCTTACATTCTGGGATTCTACATTGCTTTGCATTCCTTCTTATCTGTTTGACTCTCCCGTGTCTTTGTTAATTTTTCTCCCCCCATTAACTGTAAGCCACAACTTGTGGTTTCTGCCCTTTTCATTCTTCAGGAAGCTTACGACACATACATACAACATCCACACATACAATGTAAGTATTCCTTCTTCCATGACTTACTGATCCTTACAACTGTACCTCCCAGCTCCTCCTCCTAACCAGTCTTCAGTTCCCTCTCTCCACTTAGCTGTTTTTGCAAGAGAGAGAGAGAGAGAGAGAGAGAGAGAGAGAGAGAGAGAGAACCTATATATCACCTAAAGTGGTTGGAAACAGTTTTAAATGGGAAATGGGAATGGGCATCAAACCTTTTAAGTTTAATGAATTTGGCTCTTGAATCTTGTTGTCAGTAGTAACATTCAAACAGAGGCCCAATAAGCCATTCTGATTCAGTCTAATTTAAATAATAAAGTTTTAAAAACAGATTTATTTATTTATTTGGAAGGCAGAGTTACTGAGGCAGAGGCAGAGAGAGCGAAAGAGGTCTTCCATCCACTGGTTTACTCCCTAGATGGACACAATGGCCGGAGCTGGGCTGGGCCCAAGCCAGGAGCCAGGAGCCTCTTCCTGGTCTCTCAGTTGGCTGCAGGGGCCCAAGCATCTGGGCCGTCTTCCACTGCTTTCCCAGGCCATAGCAGAGAGCTGGATCAGAAAGTGGAGCAGCTGGGACTAGAACTGGTGCCCATATGGGATGCTGGCACTGCAGGTGGCAGTTTTACCCACTATGCTGCAGTGCCAGCCCCTAAATTACGAGGTTTTAAAGAAAGCCAAAATCAGTGTTAGATAGCATAAATATTATGTTGCAGACTTTGGAGGAGAAAAATTGAAATTTTCTTCCCACGAGTATGAGAAAGTTGGAGTAGATTGTTGCTTGTTAAATTGGATTATATGAGAATTAGGGGTTCTCTGCCCTCCCTTAAAGGGTGCTAGTGGGTGCCAGGGGGCTCCCAACAAAAATGTCTCCCAACCCTTGCCCCTCACAAGTGTCTACAAGAGTCATCCCACTGTCAGCTCTTTTTCATATTGTAAGACTTTGTTTGTGCAAGGGTTTCAGAGTCTAGATGTTTTTTGAAAACTCACAGACTAGCTGATCTCTAAGACCTCCTTTAGTTCTTATATTCTGTGGTTCTGTCAAGACTTTGAAAAGAGGCTACAGGATGAGGACTCTAAGCAAAATAGTTTAAATATATCTTCATTATATACCTTCATGCGTTAGACAAGTTCAGACAGCAAGTGCAAGGGAGCTTTATTGTATTGTATTGTGTGGCTCTGCTGATACTCTTGATTTGCAAGGGCAATAGCACTTCTGTTTTGCCACAATTCTTTAGCAAAATAAAAGGTGCCCGCATTTCATAATCTCCTGTGCCTCTTAAGGCATCTTTGGGCTTTGAATAACTAGACATTGGAGACTTGACAATCAGTGCTGCAAATATTGTTGGTGCCCACACATATTCTTGCTCTCACCATTCCCATACATGCCCACAGCTTCTTGCCATACACCCACAACCCTCTGTGTGGAGGCTTTCTCCAGCCACAGGAGCTTGCTTAGTCTTTGCTCACGCAAGACTGGAGGTGCTGGGGAGTTAATGTCTCCAGAACTAACCTTCAAGTAATGAAGGAAAGGAGTTGGTGGATAAATGCTCCAACAGCATAACCTTCGATTGGGACAACTGTGATCTAAAGAGACATCTAGAGGTCCCCAGTAAGGGTCAAACCCTAATTGTCCACGGTAGTAACCTCATTAACCCACCCTGTATTGCCTTCCTCCCCTTCCTTGTCTCTCCTACAGGTTCTTCTTGGTAGCATCACCAAAATCAACTACTCCCAAATAATCTACTTGTATTCAGATGCTTTTTCTCAGGGTTTGCTTATGTGGGGAACCCAAGCATATCAGTTGGAGGCCTGTTAGGAAACAGAAATCCCACTAGTTGTTTTTTTTCAAAGACTTGTTTATTTATTTGAAAGTCAGAGTTACACAGAGAGAGGAGAGGCAGAGAAAGAGAGAGGTCTTCCATCTGATGATTCACTCCCCAATTGACCGCAATGGCTGGTGCTGCGTCAGTCTGAAGCCAGGAGCCAGGAGCTTCTTCCAGGTCTCCCACGCAGGTGCAGGGGCTCAAGGACTTGGGCCATCTTGTACTGCTTTCCCAGGCCATAGCAGAGAGCTGGATCAGAAGTGGAGCAGCCGGGACAAGAACCAGCGCCCATATGGGATGCTGGCGCTTCAGGCCAGGGCGTTAACCCGCTGCGCCACAGTGCCGGCCCCTCACTAGTTGTTTTAACAGAGAGAATTGATACACAAATTGTTAACTAGGCATGAAGTTGTCAACTTGGTGTTTGTACTAGTTTCCTGGAGTGGTTGTAATGAAGTACCACAAACTGGTGGCTCAACACTGGAAATATGTTGTGTCACAGTTCTGGAGGCCAGAGTCTGAAATCAAGGATGGGTTCCTTTCTGTGGGCTGGAAGGGGGAATCTCTTCCAGGCCTCTCCTAGTGTCTGGTAACATCGGGCTTTCCTTGGCCTGTTGATGGTGTCCTCCTTGCGTCTTCTTGCTGTCTTCCCTCTGTATGTATTGTCTCTGAGCCCTAACTTTCTCTTTATGGAAGGCCACTAGGCAAATTGAATTTGGGCCCATCCCAATAACCTAATCTTAACTTCCTCATGTGCAAAGACTGTATTTCCAAATAAGGTGACATTCTCAGGTATTGCGGGCTAGCATTTCAAGGTCTTTGGAGGGCACAATCTCTATCAATACTTGCAGAGGCCAAAAGGGAACTCTAATGAAGTGTGCAGGCAGAAACTTCAGGAAATAGTGAGCATTCCTGGGGCTGAGGGCGCAAAGGGCACAGGTGGAAGTTATTAAGGCTTAAAGGCCTGGAGAAGGAACTGCAAGAAGCTGAAAGGCAGAAACTTGTGGAAGGGACACGAGTTGGCTGGTGCAGGTGCCTTTGTGCTGAAAGAAGAGGTCTTCTGGGGCCCAGACCCAGGCTCCTGGGCAGGGAGTGCTGGCTGGTGCAGGCCAGTGCTGGTGTCTCTAGATGGGGGCAGGATGAGATTGGCTCTGAAAGTGTTGGAAAAACTGCCAAGTGTGTTTAGCTGCTGCCACGGGAAGGGATTGCTGGGATTAGGAAGTGAGGTTGAATTATTCTCACAGGAACAAGGAGCAGATATGAAACCCCAAGAAGCAGAGAGGAAGTCAACAGGAAAGAGCACATCCCTTCTTCCTCCTCCAGCCTCCTGTCTCTCTCAAGCACTCTGTATGGACAGAGCCTAACAGGGAAGAGTTGGAAAGCAGAAATGTGGTTTGTAGATTTCCAGTATCTCCAAGCAAAGTGTAAGAGGTTGGGTTTGGGGCTGAGAGAGGACAGTTTAATAACTGCCACACCAACCTTATATAATCAGGCAATTCAGAAGAGATTTCTATCCCAAGCAAGGTAAAGATTAGGCCTAAGAACATCAACATGGGTGCTTGATTAATGGCAGTTAATGAGGCAGTATCTGAGTGAGAAAGAAACACCTTCTGTTAGAGGTGTGGCTATAAAGTGATATGATTGAATCTTAACAACATACTAGAACTTCAGCATGCAAATGAGAACTGTTCTCTGCAAAGTAGTTTCAAGGGGATTTTTAAAAAAAGATTTATTTATGTATTTGAAAGAATTACACACAGAGAGAGGAGAGGCAGAGAGAGAGAGAGAGAGAGAGAGAGAGAGAGAGAAGTCTTCCATCCGGTGGTTCACTCCCCAACTGGCTGCAATGACCATAGCTGCACCAATCCGAAGCCAGGAGTCAGCAGCTTCTTCCAGGTCTCCCATGTGGGTGCAGAGGCCCAAGGACTTGCACCATCTTCTTCTTTTCTTTTTTTTTTTATTTTAACAGATAGAGTTAGACAGTGAGAAAGAGAGAGACAGAGAGAAAGGTCTTCCTTCCGTTGGTTCACCCCCCACCCCCAAATGGCCGCTATGGCTGGAGCTATGCCGGTCCCAAGCCAGGAGCCAGGTGCTTCCTCCTTGTCTCTCATGCGGGTGCAGGGGCCGAAGCACCTGGGCCATCCTTCATTGCCTTCCCGGGCCACAGCAGAGAGCTGGACTGGAAGAGGAGCAACCGGGACTAGAACTCGGTGCCCATATGGGATGCTGGCGCCTCAGGCGGAGGATTAACCAAGTGAGCAATGGCGCCGGCCCCTCAAGGGGATTTTTTCAATGCATTTTCTTAACATGGCCATGGCTCAAAGGATCTTTAGAACTAAGCTTTGTGAGCCTGTGGCCTGAACTTTTCATTCAATTCATGTTGTCATTTTTTTGTTTTTGAGGGTGAATTAACTTTTTTTGGAGAATTTTTTTAAAAGATTTATTTATTTATTTGAAAATCAGAGTTACACAGGGAGAGGAGAGGCAGAGAGAGAGAGAGAGAGAGAGAGAGAGAGGTCTTCCATCTGATGGTTCACTCCCCAATTGGCCACAATGGCCGGAGCTGAGCTGATCTGAAGCCAGGAGCTTCTTCCAGATCTCCCACGCGGGTGCAGGGGCCCAAGGACTTGGGCCATCTTCTACTGCTTTCCCAGGTCATAGCAGAGAGCTGGATCGGAAGTGGAACAGACAAGACTAGAACTGGCACCCATATGGGATGCTGGCACTGCAGCTGGTGGCTTTATGCACTATGCCACAGTGCCGGCCCCTAGAAAAAAAATTTAAGATTTATTTATTTATTTGAAAGTCAGAGTTATGGAGAGGGGGAAGCAGAGGGAGAGAGAGAGAGAGAGAGAGAGAGAGAGAGAGAGAGAGAGAGAATGCTTCCACTTGCTGGTTTACTCCCCAAATGGCTGGGTCAGACTGAAGCCAGGAGCCAGGAGCTCCATCTGGGTCTCCTGCATGGGTTCAGGGGCCCAAGCACCTGGGCTGTCTTCTATTGCTTTCCCGGGCACTCCAGCAGGGAGCTGGACTGGAAGTGGAGCAGCTGGGACTCGAACTGGCTCCCATGAGGGATGCCAGCACCACAGGTGGCAGCTTAACCTGCTACATCACAGTGGTGGCCCCTTTTGAAAACAATTCTGTATCATCTCAAGCTAAACATGGTGAATATATGTTACATGATTACATGATCCCACTTTATTCTACTATTTTTGGTGACAATTTGGAAAGTGGATTTTTTGGAGAGCTAGATCAAAATCAAGGTGTAATTTCTGTCTTAAAATGATATCTGGCTCGTGGTCTCTGATGCTACAATTCTCAACTTGTCAGGAAAATGATCATGAGCGTAGAGAAATATGAAGGCTTTCAATGAAGAAAATCAAACTGAATATTTTGTAATTTGTCAACTGCGTAATTTTACTTAGCATAAGGGTGATATAGTTGTGTGAAAAATACAATTTGTGTTCTACTGGTGCTTTGCTGCAAATTACAGGCAAAGTCTGGCAATATGATAAAGCGAGTCATTTCATACTACCTTCTCTGTCTTTTCTGTAACTCAGCATCATCAGATTGAACCTACTAGAAAACATGGCAGCCATCACCTATGAGTGGGGAGCTTTTATGAGACAGAACATTCTCTTTCTTGCTTATGTCCTTTTCTACTAGTACAGTTCTTCATTTATTTAGTAGAGGCCAAAAAATCTTTCTGAAAACTGTTGGCAAGAAAGTAGAGAGGGGATTAATAATATCTTATTGCAGTCCAACAGACCAGAAGAATCCTTTCCATAGTGCAAGCTGGTGATTACGGTTTTCTATGTTCACAAAGCATCACAAAACCAAGCTATCGAGGTAGGAGAAGGTTTCAACTAAGTACAACAGAAATGCCCATAGTAAAAATCTTCTGGGCATTGAAAATTGGATTCGGAACAATGGACATCAATGCAATTGAACTTTCAGAAGGCGAACTGAGCAACAGACAAGGGAAAATGAGAACAATCAAAGGCTGTCATTTGGTAAGAGCTGGGCCGGATTAGTTCTCTTCATTTTTGAGGATGATCAAAGACAAAAAAGTTACACAGGGGTCTGTGAAAAAAACAAGAGAAGAAAACATCACCCTGAAGACTCCAGAGAAGAATGCACCTGTGAAAATGATGTACTATTAAAACCAGAAGAAGATTATATTGTTAAGATGTGACTTCTTAGGGAAACTAGCTGCAGAAATGAAGATAGCTATAGGAAAGTGGTTGTAAGAAAGAAAAAATAAATAAAAAGAAACTTAGAGAACCAAAAGTGCCACAGCAGAATAAAAAAATCCCTTTTAGGGGCAGAAAAGAGCAGAATGGACACTAACATTTGATAATGCAGGAGACAAATACAAAAGTTTTTCTCAGAATATAGGGAGTAAGCAGAAAAAGGAGACAAGGAGAACAATTATCAAACCTAGAAACTATAGGCACACCATGGAGAAAGATCATGTATGACTAGAACACAGCAAGAATCAGACATAATTGAAGAAAAGCTTCATTGGGGGTAAAGTGATGCAGTTATGCGGATTAAAAAGGTCCAGATTCTTCCAGGTACAAAAAATTAAAAAATTCTAATACAGATGTATTTTAACTCATAAGGATTTAAACATATAATTATCAAGACATTTCATTAGTTTATTTATAAAGGATGGACAACAATCAAACTAACTCCCATGTTTTCAGTTAGATTAAATTCTGAAAGACTGCAGAGCAATGACTGAAATCCTTGGACATAAAGATTTGGTTCAAGTAGTCATTTTTCATATTATACGAAGGCAGTGGAAAGACATGAGTATTAAAGACTCAGAAAATATGCCATCCATGGTACTTCTTGAAATGACTTGAAAGATGTATTCCATTGGTGTAAACAAGGGCTGGCAGTGTGGCGTAGTGGGTCAAGCCACTGCCTTTGATGTCAGCATCCCATATGGGTGCTAGTTCGAGTCCCAGCTGCTCCACAGATCCAACTCCCTGCTAACGTGCCTGGGAAAGCAGCAGCAGATGGCCCAAGTGCTTGGGCCCCTGCAACCTATGCGGGAGACCCAGATGGAGTTCCAGACTCCTAGCTTTAGCCTGGCCCAGTCCTGGTGCTATGGCCATTTGGGGAGTCAACCAATGGATGGAAGATCTGTCTAGCTCTCCCCCCTCTCTGTAACTCTACCTTTCAAATAAACTCTTTTAAAAAGTTTTATATATATAATATAAATTATTAAAATTCTATAACAACATATAATAAAAATTGGGAAATGGTTTGATAAGTGAGGGAAAGTCTGAGACCAGATATCATAACATAATTTTTACTTAGAAAACTGGAGTCTGGGTTAAACACTAGCCTTCAAAATTAAGTATTATGCTTAATATAAAAAGTTTATACTTTCTGAGTGACCAAATAAGATGAGCACAAGCAATGCATAAATTATATGTGTTAAAAGGAAAAACATGAATGCCAAAAAATGCCATAAAAGAAATAAAATATAAGCTATAACAATAATTATAAATTGTTAAAAACTTCTTAAAATATAAATACTATGATTAAATAATAGTATAAAATATACCTGTGTATTGCTTTAAATAAATAAAAAACACTACATCTTAAAAATGAAAAGATGAACAAGAATTTATCTTTGTTTAGAAGCACAAACAAATAAAGCACAGGTGGCAATATTAATTTTATTTATTTTTATATATTTTAAATTTTTTGAAATGCTTAATTTTTTAAAAATATTGAATTATTTATTTGAAAGGTAGAGTTACAGAGAGGCAGGCAGAGAGAGAGAGAGAGAGAAAGAGATCTTCTATCCTCTGGTTTACTCCCCAGATGGCCACAATGTCTGGAGCTGGGCCGATCAGAAGCCAGAAACCAGGAACTTCTTCCAGGTCTCCCACGTGGGTGCAGGGGCCCAAGGACTTGGGTCATCTTCCACTGCTTTCCCAGGCCATTGCAGAGAGCTGGATCAGAACTCGAGCCAGAACTCGAGCTGGTGCCGATATGGGATGCCGGCACTGCAGTCAGTGGCTTTACCTGCTACGCCACAGCTCTGGCCCCAATATTAATTTTAGACAAGGCAGAATTCAAGTCCAAAAGCATTATACAGAGTAAAGATTTAACAATCATGAGTTTTGTATACATATTTACTAAGTGTCAATATTTTAAAGTAGAAATTTTCAGAAAGTCATCAAGAAACTCACATAAATTTAGTAGCTTTGAGAGACTTTGATGTAACTATCAGCTAAAACAAAAACAAAAGGATGTACAGAATTAAATAGTATAATTATTAAAATTACTTTAATAAAATATATTGAACTTCATACCTTACAGGAAATGTATTTTGTTTCCAATTAGGTATCCCATAATTATAGAAATTCATATTATTCTGCCCCACAGAAACTTCAAATATATTTCAAAATAGAGAAGTCATTCATGCTATGCACTTGAGCACAATGCAAGAAACCTAGAACATAATGGCAATAATTTAAGAAACCCCTGAAACATTTCAAATTTCAAATTTCAAACTATTTAGTTACTCTTGCTTCAAAGACTTCAAGCTATAATTTATGGATTGAGAACAATCCACATTGTGGAATGTAGCTACAGCTGTCTTCACAGACAAATTCATAACCTCATTTGAAAAAAATTCTTGGTAAGACTAAATGGAAGTAAATGAGCAATCAGCTCAAGAATTTTGGAGTTTCTCTTCAAGTAAATCTCCTGTTCTCCTATTCCTCACTCAGTCCTTCTCAGAGGAGAGTGCCTTCCTTGGTCGATGAACTTGAGAGAAGACATCGGACCCACTTAGCCAGCCCTTCATAGCTTCTCCCTGCGGCAATACCTTGACCACAGCATGCGTACCATTTCTGCCTGTCACTGCCCCTGTGCTGGAGGCCTACATTGCCCAGGTAGAGTTTAAATCTGTCTGTTTCAGTCCATTTGCTGCAGCTCTGAGAAGATTTTCTGAAGTTAGCTTTAGCAGTAATAAAACTGACATACTATTCATTTCCACTCATTTCTCAGTTGGTTTACATCTTGGGAGGGTACTTTTTATATCCTAAAAACTGAAGGGCAAAAGTAAATTTGGAAATCTCTAATCAGTTCATTTGACAGAATAAATAAATACATAAATAGTGAAATTGTCAAGCCTTTGGGAAACCATTTATTCTCCTAACAAACATTTCTGGAACACATTTAGATACAAGCCGCTATGATCTGGGGACACAATGGTAAATAAGATAAACACAATTTTTATCCTCATGGAGCATATATTCTAGTGCAGGAATAGAGACAAGTAAACAGCCGGTACATGCAATTATCTTACAATATAAGTCCTCTTGTGTGAATAAGTCACTTTTGAAGCATTGAAAGAAGCTCAGTACAGCAGCTTCCCCGCTCTGTGGTTTCACTTTCCGTGGCTTCATTTACCTGCATTCAACTGTGGCCTGGAAATCTGAAATGGAAAATTCCAGAAATAAGCAATCCATAAGTTTTAAATAACTTCTATTACAGCATATTGTTATAATTGTTCTATTTTAGTATTAGTTACTGTTGTTAGTTGCTTACTGTGCCTAACTTATAAGTTAAATTTTATCATAGATATGTATGTGTAGGAAAATACAGTATACATAAGGTTTGCTACTATCGTGGTTTCAGGTGAGCACAGAATTTCTTAAAACATCTCCCATGGATGAGAGGGTGGGTACGGTACTACTGTATTTGTAGGGCACAGGGTTTGAAAGACTGACTGGAGAGAGATGAATTGGGAAGAAGTCAGCAGGGTTCAAATCATGCAGGATCTTTTAAGTTTAAGAAATCTGAAATTTATCTTAAGAGAAGTGGAGATCCATCAACAGCTTTTAAGCAGAGGAGGCTTAGAATTACATTTTTTTTTTTTATTTTGAGGAGATTTCTGGTCATAATAAGGAGAACGGGTTGAAGAAGGCAAGCTTAGAGCTCATCGACTGTTGCAATAACCTATTTGGGAACTGACAGTGGAGATTGGAGAAAGGTGGGTGGATTTGGGAGCTACCTAAGAAGCAGACATTCTAGGACTTTGTCGCTGATTAGATGTGGGACGTGAAGGAGAGAGGAGTCACAAATGATGTGAAGCTTTCTGGCTTGGACAACTGAGCGGATGATAATGTCTTTCACTGCACAGAGATCACAGCAGTGGCAGGATTTAGCAAATCACCAACTCAGTTTTGAATGTGTGGAGTATGAGAGAACTGTGAGGCTTCCTAGTAGAAATGATATCCAAGCAATTAGAATAATGGGAATGAAGCTTAGATCTGGGGACTTGGGGATTGTCAGCATGTAGAGATGATAATCAGAGCTATGGATATCTATAAGAGTGCCCTGTGAATATATAAAGAATGAAAATAGGACTTATTCTTTGTTGTATCATGACAGCTGTGGAAGTGTCTCAGTTTACAAATAGTAATGAGCACACTGAAAGAAATAGGAATATTCATATAGAGAATGCAGTAGCATTTAATACCAACACTAATGATCTAAATTGTAAGGCTATTCTGGACCAATGAGCCAAACCATCCTCTCTATAGAGACAATCATATCCCTATTTCCTTCAGTGTAGAAAGTCTGCTCTATATAACTGACAGAGGTCTTCATCTCTGAGTTTAATTCTTGGTTTCAAGATGAAGTCAACTTTCCACTCCTCAGCATAGCCTGTGGTGCATTTGACAGTCTAGGATGACTTTACACACTATTGTAAAGAAAGTAGAGCAGTTCTTCGGTAAAATTACAACACTATATAAATGTATGGTAGAACTATATTAAGTTAAATTTCTAACCCCAGGAAAAATTCAAATATGCACATCTTGTCATTATTTCAATGGCCTTACTCATAAGAGAACTCTGAATCTTTCAATGGAAAATTTGGGGCAGGAACTTAGACATTGACATGCTTCAAGGACCTCAAGTGGCTATTTCACATGTGTCAGTAGATATTCAAAGGTTCTAGTCTAGAATTGAACAGGTATCTATATTTTTCAGAAGGTAAGCCAAGCTTTTGTTCAATCTTTTGAAGTCTACCAAATTAAATTAGCCCAATCAAAATAAATTTTTTGAAGAAAGTCCCCTTTGCTTTTATTTATTGTCAAATAAGCAGTGAGATCTTTGATAAAAATATATGTTACATAAGATAAAATATGTGATATATATTCTATATAAGCACATTATTGTATATAAAAGCACACTCAACTAATTTACTTATGGACAGAAATATGTGGAATAAGCATAAATCTATATCATTAGTTAAATTGGCCATTTTCTTCTGTTTTGGGAAAATGTTCACATTTTTTAAAAGTTGGAACAAAGAACATTGGACACTATAGATTGTCTACCTGGTATCACCAATTGTAAATGATTCCCCACAATTGGCTTTTTTTTCTCTTTTTCTCAGTCTATGTATAATGTCCTCTGAACTATTTGAAAGTGAGTTGCAGAAAAGGTATAATGCTGCTTCATTCCTAAATACTTCAGGCTGTGGTTCTTAAGAATAGAGCCATAATGTGGATGCACAATAAGAATATCACAATTATGCTGAAGAAATTAATATCATTATAATAATATTATCTAATTTGAAGTTTACATTCAAAATACTCCCAACTGTCCTCAGTAATGACCTTTTCAACTGTTTTGTTTTAAACTAGTATGCTTTCAAGGACCACACATTGCATTGTCTTTCATTTTCTTTAATCTAAAACAATCATTTTACTTTCTGAGGCCAAGCCTGTTGGCGGGGGGGTGTGGGTGGGGCAGTTATGGCAGCATTCTTGAGGAGTCTAGACAAGTTGTCTTGTGAAATATCCTACAATATAGATCTGTCTGATTATTTGCTTATGCTTAGATTCGGTATATACTTTTTAAAAGGATTTATTTTATTTATTTGAAAGGTGGAGTTACAGAGAGAGAGAGAGAGGAGGAGACAGAGAGGCAGAGACAAAGAGAGATATTCCATCTGCTGGTTCACTCCCCAAATGGCCACAATGGCTGGAGATGGGCCAGGCTGAAGCCAGGAGCCAAGAGCTTCTTCTGGGTCTCCCACATGAGTGCAGGGGCCCAAGCACTTGGGCCATCCTCCACTGCTTTCCCAGGCACATCAGCAAGGAGCTGGATCAGAAGTGAATCAGCCGGGACTAAAGCTGGCGCCCATATGAGATGCTGGCACTGCAGGCAGTGTCCTAACTTGCTACACCACAACGCTGAGCCCAGTGTATACATTTTTGGCAAGACTTGCTGATGTGTTGTGCTCAGTGCATCACATCAAGAGGTACATTGCCTCAGATTTCCCGTCATTCATTGCACTGAGTTGGAATAGTTGGCTAAAATAGTGTTAAGCAGATTTCTCCATTGGAGCTTTCCTCTGTTGTGCCTAGAAAGGGATCTGTGCTGAAGAAGGCAAGACTGTATAAATATTCTGTTCTCCTACAACCTTTCACCAAGGTTTGACTCAATTATTACAATGGTGGTGGTAAGATGATAGTGTTATAATTTTTAGTCTTTTTTCTATATTTATTAGCTAGCATTCTGGGGAAAAAAACAAAGAAAAAAAGATTTTCTTCTTCATTTTTGGTAAAAGTCCAGTATGTTCTCATTTATTACTATTATTATTCACTTTGATGTTCAAATTGGCCCAAATTCGGCCATTTTCATTTGAAAGAGAATACAGGTAGAAGTCAAGTAAATTCAGTTACTTCTTCAGTAAAGAAGGGATGACCAGAGATCAAGTGCGAGAAGCCTCAGGATGCATTCTAATCTTATCATCCATGGGGCTTAGGAACATCCTTTTCTTGCCTCCTCTCAAACCAGTGAAGGCTCTGACTCCCACATTTCTCAGCTTCTCTAAGAAGGTTACTCACATAGACTGTTGGGAACTACTTTCTTTTTTCCAAGGGAGTTTGGTCCTGCATCTAGACTGGTTTTGGCCCATCCATCTAAGATAATAGCTTGTTTTTCCTCATTTGCTTTCATTACTGAACATGCGTTAGTCTAATCTCAAATTCCATTACTTTCGTTTGCTACCAGGCTGGTTTTACTTAGAAAACAAAAAGAAACTAGAATCAGTTCTCCAGATTCATGGGTTTTGCATCCATGAATTCAACCAACTGCATATCAATATTATTTTTTAAAATTGTGTATCTATATTGAATATGCAGACTTTTTTCTATGTTATTACCTAAACAATACAGTGTGACAATGATTTACATAGCATTTACATTATATTAGGTATTGTAAGTCATCTAGAGGTGATTCAAAGTCTACAGGAGCCTGTGCCTAGGTTATACGCAAATACAACACCACTTTACATAAGGGACTTGTATCTGTGGATTTTGGTGTCTGCAGTAGTCCTGGAACTGATCCCCTGTGGATGCCAAGGAATGGCTGTATTTGTACTCTTTAGGATATTGGTACAGCTGTTGCAACAGAGAAACATAAGCTAATAGCAACTTAAACAAGATGGAAGTTAATTTCTTCTTGCAAAAATCTGAGTAGACCACAGCTGGTATGTTGGTTCCATAGTCATCTTCTACTTGTTTGTTTCTCCTCCACCTTTAATGCATTGCTTCTAACTTGTGTCCAAAATGTTTGCTTCCACTCCCACTGTCACACCAACATATTGGTAAATAGGAATGAGGTTAAGTGCAAGGTGAGGGCAGGCTTCTGCTCTATAAGGGCATAACCTAAAAGTAGAACATATTACTTCCATTCATACACTGCTGTGTAGAATGGATCAGGAGGCTGGGTATTCTGGGTGATCATATGCCATTGCTATTACTCTGGAAGTCAAGGAGAATGGATTTAAGGGGACAGCTAGTGGTCTTGGGCCCAGCATCTTCTCAGCAGACAATTTACACCACAATAATTTTAATCATGCAAAAACCAATGTCCGTTTTCAGTTGATCTCCACACCCTCCTATTCAAACCCATATAAAGGGGATCCAAGAGGGAAAAGTGTCAGATGGCATTGGTATACGTCTGATTTGTTTTATTGTTTATTTTTTAAGGTTTGCACAGAGATTTCTTTCATACCATGGAGGCGACTCTGCACTGTGACTTGTTCTATTTCTTACAGTGGCTGTGTGTATTCCTGATGTCCACAAGGGGAATCTATTTGGAGAATTGAGCACACCTGGGAATAGAAGAGCTATTAATATGTAATATCCCAAATTTAGAGATGTCAAAGACTCCTTTAAGATTTTGCAGCAGTTTGGGTTTTACAGACAGAAACTGCTGAGTCACAGTGCAGATGACCCTGCTTATCTAGCCACAAATCTTTTCTCTCTCTCTCTCTCTCTCTCTCTTTTTGCTGGATAAATAAGTGTGTGAGAGCTTAATTAGTGTACACTTCTTGGGAATGAGTCATCAGTTACAAACCTTTTATTTTCCTTGGGCCACACCCACCTAATATTCAGGCTGATGTACGCATGAGCACATTCCTCCAAGCAAAATGTCTGGACAGCCTCCCCCTTCCGAGTCTGTTTCCTCATCTTCCTTAGAACAATTAGAAAGTCATTTCCTTCCTCTTATCCCTGTATCTCCCTCTCACCTTCCATGTCTTTTTGTTCCAGTAAAACTACTGGAGAGCATTGGAGCTGGAGCTGGTGGTTGAAACTGCGAAGATAATTTTTTGGATGGTGGAAATGAAATCTCAAGACAGTTCTTGGGATTGATGATATTACTGTGGCCCACCCCTATTGCCAAGGGCCTTGTTCAGCAATACATCATCCCTACTAGGAAAAGAACAGTTGTGATAATACTGATTGGTTGAGAGGTGGAGAGAACCTACGTTGTCCTTCAGTAAATACCTGAGAAGGTTAAGGACATTACAGATTAAAATTCTTTGCATAAATTAAATTCATTAGAAAACTAATATTGGTGAAGATTTTGTTTAAATTATTGTTTTCTAGAATATTGAACTTTGATCACAAGAAGTAGTCATGACATTAGCCAACTTTTAAAAAAAGGCCTGAGCATGAATATATCAAATATTCCATATCTAAGGGATAGCTTCCTTCAATTAAAGATGGAGAACATTTTCCCCAATAATTTAGGTTAAAAATCTACAACAGTGGCCAGCACTGTGGCGCAGCAGGTTAAAGCCCCAGCCTGCAGCGCCAGCATTCCATATGGATGCCGGTTCTAGTCCTGGCTGCTCTTCTTATGATCCAGCTCTCAAGCAGTAGAAGATGGCCCAAGTCCTTGGGCCCCTGCACCTATGTGGGAGACCTGGAAGAAGCTCCTGGCTCCTGGCTTCGGATTCACCCAGCTCCAGCCATTGTGGCCAATTGGGGAATGAAGCAGTGGATGGAAGACCGCACCCCCCCCCCGTCTCTGCCTCTCTCTATAACTCTTTCAAATAAATAAAAATAAATCTTCTAAAGAAAATCTACAGCAACCTCTAGACTTATGTGCTAAGTTTGTACACTTGATTAATAAAGCCCCAAACTTAGATTTCAGGGGCTAAGTCTTGTGGCTCAGTATCTGATTAAATAAATAGCAACCTGAATACAGTCTGAATAAGTCTGTAACAGCTTAGTGAGCAAGGGGAAAAAAGGAAAAAAAATTTAGTGTAGTTCCAACAACGCAGGACAAGTGTGTGCCAGATACAACTGCATTTCTGTGCTATTCTGATTCTGGTTGACTATGCAGTCAATACAGAGAGAGAACTCTGTCAGGAACATGGACGTAGAGAGAAAGGAAGCATGATGGCACAATCCATTTAATTGTTCTTTCATCTGATATTTATTGAGACCTTGTTGAGAGTCAGATGTTGTGTAAGGCAGTGGGGAGAGATTAAAACTCTTGAGGGCCTTTCAATCGCGTCAGGGGAGACACATATAATCCCATACAATTCATGTGATGAATGCTCTGCCAGTGCTTCTCAAACTTCCATATGCATAAGATCACCTGGGGAACCTGACTGAAACACTTGCCCAGATCGAGGCACCTGCAGAGCATGGGGGCTCCAGGAAGAGGGAATCATCCTTTTTACCTGAAAGTAATGCTTCAGGCTGAGTTTCCAAAACTAAAGTAAGTAGATATCCACCGGACCAACAAGGGAACGTGAATTGAATTCAGAAACAGTTTGCAGTGTTCAGGGTACAATGTGTGACTGATAAGGATGTAGAGATAGGTATCATCCATGTTAAGGAGTTGAAATTTTTTCCAGTAGACAATGGAGAGCCATGGAGAGTTTTAACCAAGGGAATAAGTCATGCAGGTTTCTGAAGAGTGTTCCAGTGAGAGGAAACAAGAGCAAAGATCTTGAAGTTGGAATGTCCTTGGCCTTTTCAAAGACAGGCAAGGAGGCCAGTATAGCTGGAATACAGAGATAAAGGAGGACAGTACTAGGTGATGGAGTCAGAGAGGTTGACAGAGGCCAGATTATGTCAGGCCTTAGGGACCATCGCAAGAACATTGGCTTTTATTTTAAGCCTGTTAAACATGGGTAAGACAAGATATGACAGGTCTGAAAGTATCATAGTGGCTACCATGTGCACCATAAGGGGGCATGAGTGGAGGCAAGAAAGAAATTAGAACACTGTAGGAGTCCCAGGGCAGAGCTGATGGAGGCTTGGATCAGGGGAGTTTTGACAAATTAATGTATTTATGTATCTACCACTACAATCATAACATAGAATAGGTCCATTATTTTAAATATTTCCTCATGCTTTCTGTAGTCACAAGATCCCTCCCCCCCAACACCAACCACTGTGAACTACTGACATTTTTCTGTCCCTATAGTTTTGCCTTTTCCAGAATTTCATGAAAATGGAATCTTACAGCTTGTAGCCTTTTGTTTCTGGCTTCTTTCACTAAGCAAAATGCATTGGACCTTCACCTATGATGTGTGTGGATCAACAGGTCATTCATTCCATTTTATTGCTGAGTAGAATACCACTGTATGCATGTACCACAGTTTATTTCTCCATACACCAACAGAAGAACACTTGGGTTATTTCCAGTTTTTGGTGATTATGAAAAGCTGCTATAAACATTTGTTTGCAGGTTTTGTGTGGATATAAGTTTTCATTTCTTTTGGATAAGTGTCTGGGAATATGACTAGGATAAGTGCTAAGTGCATGTTGAACATCAGAAGAAACTGCAAAGCCATTTTCCATAGTAGCTATACCAATTGCATTCTTGCCAGCAATAAGAGTGTTCCAGTTGCTTGGCAACAATGTCAGCATTTTGTTTTATCAGTATTCTTTAATCTAGCCATGGTAGTAGGTATAAAGTGATAGCTCATTGTGACTTGAACTTGCATTTTCCTAACACCTAATGATGTTGAAGAAACTAGAGCTGGATATACTGAGGTAATGGACTGGGGATGCAGAAATGAGGGGTGAAGGACAATTTCAAGGTCTTTGGCCTGGGTGAAGTAACAATGAAAGAGGTGAGTAGAATTCAGAAGCAGTTAGTGTGACATGATTTTAGAAAAAATCTTGGAGATAGTCTTCAGAAAAGAGAAAATGGGTGTTGTTATTGGGCAAAAAAGGTGATAGCACACTCCTATATGCCCCGAAGATTTTTAAAGAACTTTCATGGGCGGTGTGTGGGTGGAAAATGAAAGGTGTCACCCTCAAGGAAAGACATGTCAGTCTGGGAAAAGGAGGCTGTTGTTACCATCTTGGCGATATGATTCACTATGAAAACGTGAAACCTGTTTTATAGCCTGGGTGGCTGGTGGCTGAGGCAGTTGTTTTTACTGACACAAAGAGAAGAAAGAAGTTGATGGATTGGATAATGGAACCTGGTACCTGGGCATAATGAACCATGATGTCATCTTGAATAAGCAAACCTAAGGAAACAGTTACACTGGTCCACACCAAGCATACTTACAGGAAAGCTGGCAAAGCAAGAAGGGTTTTTTATAAACACTATATGTTGGGTTCTTCACCTGATTTCTTAGAGGGACCCAGGCGACTTACTGATAAGTGGATTTTCAATCATCTCTGGCTTAGATATAGGTGAGGGTCATTTAAGAATAAATAGAGATTATCTGGGAGCCCTTGACTCCGAGACCATGGTAACAGTTTTCAATCAAGAAGACACAGAAAGATTTTCCCACCATGTTTCTGGTACGATTTACTACCCAGTTTCTAATTCTGCTTTGGCTTCTTTATCAATCTCTTCAACTTTCTATTTTTATTTATTGTCTTAACCACAAAAATAGTTTTGTTATTATTTTTGCTTTGCAAAAAATTCAGTTTCAAAAAAATGTATGAAAGAAAGTAAGCATGTTCTGAAACCTCACCACCCCAGGGGTCTTCACCATTAATTTTTTTCGGAATCTAACTTTTTATGTTGATACATACACAGTTGCTTCTGTATCTTTATTTAAATAAGAAAATGTCACACATACAGCTTTCTCAAATGTGCAGATAACTTTTTAAAAAATAAGTTTTGTTTGTTTTTTTATTGACATCTCAACCTCCCATTGACCTGCTGCACCACAATATCAGCCCCTCTTCTGCATTCTTAATGATATTGTTACCACTAGATACGAAAAGAGGTACATTAAAATATCCCAGTATGATTTTTACTTTCAATTATACTAACCATCATTATACATATTTGAAGCTGTCATTAATTACATTCAAATTTCAGATTGCTATAGCTTCTTGTTGAACTGATCACTTTGTCATTAAGGAGTAGCATTCTTTATCTTAAATAATATTTCTTGCCTTAAAGAATATTCTAATCTTATTATAGTTGTACCCGTTTTCCTTTGGTTAGTGTTTTTCTTTCCTTTCCCTTTCTTCTTGTGTTGTTGTATATATAAAGCATGTCTCTTCAAGCAGTGCATAGTTGATTTCTTTTTCAAAATCCAGTCTATAATTTTGTCTTTTAGTTGGAGTATTAGTTCATTTATATTTAATGTAAGCAGTGACAGAATTCATTGTAAATGTGCCATTGTACAATATATTATACGTCAACCCCATCTGGTCTCTTCCTTTGTTGCCTTCTTATATGTTATCTGAGTATTTCTTATTATTTCATTTTCCCCTTCTGTTAGTTTAATTATATAGTCTACAATTTCATTTTAGTAGTTCTGCTTCTAGCATGATAGTATGAAAAGTTCAGTGGACTCATATCTCAGTGAAACTGGTGAAAATTATAACTATAACCTCACTATTTCTAGTTTCAGAAAATGGCCTCTGGGGCCGGCGCCGTGGCTCACTTGGTTAATTCTCCGTCTGCGGCATGGGCATCCCATATGGGTGCTGGTTCTAGTCCCGGTTGCTCCTTTTCCAGTCTAGGTCTCTGCTGTGGCCTGGGAGGGCAGTGGAGGATGGCCCAAGTGCTTGGGCCCTGCACCTGCATGGGAGACCAGGAGGAAGCACCTGGCTCCTGGCTTCGGATCAATGTAGCGCCGGCCATAGTGGCCAGTTGGGGGGGTGAACCAACGGAAGGAAGTCCTTTCTCTCTGTCTTTCTCTCTCACTGTCTATAACTCTACTTGTCAAATAAATTTAAAAAAAGGAAGAGAGAGATCTCCCATCCACTGTTAAAAAAAAAAAAAAAAAGAAAATGGCTTCATGGACACACAGCAAGTGAAGAAACATATATTCCAGAAAATCCAAAACTTGGTAAGAATTGAAAAAGTCTGTAGTATTTGAACCAATACCTGTGCTGTCTTTCCCAGTCTCAGCTTAGTGAGATGGAAATTTCACCCCAGACTAATAAACCAAGAACACAAGGCTCCCTCTTTCCCTATCTCACAGATGAAGGACTAATTTCCAAGGAGGCACAGGGTGTCAACCTTTCTCATCCAGCTCCCAGCTACCTATTACTGAGACTAAGTACCATATGAGTGGGGCTAAGAGAAAGGGCTCCCTTCTGCTCAGTCAGTAGTCCACATGGGATAGAGGCTCCGCTTTGGGCATGGTTGTGCTTAGAATACTGGGGCCCAGGTTGCCCTTGCATCTGGTTATGGGGCAGGCATTCCTTGCTGAAGCATGCAAGCTGATGCTCCTTTCTCCCTCATCCACTGAGTTCTCAGTTTCTAAAGCAATGATGTCACCGAGAAAGAAGCAAGTTATCTCTGCATCCAGCACTAGACTTGCTTCAGGGATTTGGACTGAGAGAAAGCAGAGTATAAAGCACAGATGCTAAACTCCATCCAAAGGGACTGATTCTGTTTGCAGCATAGACATGGACAAATTCAAGCCCAAGAGGCTCACAAAACAGTGGAAATTACCATGAAAGGCAATTGAGGAATTCTTTGGATTCATTGGAGATAGAAGCTACATAGTAAGCCTACCAGTGTGTCAAACAAGGAAGACAACTGGGCAGATCTTCTGGGATTAGAACAGATCTCAAACACTGACCTCAGGAACTATCCCTGCAAAGGAGCTGGAATTACAGAGTGTAACTTAACAACCGGGTGTGGTCAGAGAGGGAGACAGCCAAAGAGAGTCTTGGAAAATCTTTGTTGTCCTAGGGTTGATTGTGATCATATCCAAGTCTGCATCCCTGAGGAAAAACATCAGAGGCTTCACACTACAGTGGAGGAGGGAATGGAATTTATTAAAATAACCCAGGCACTAAACTAATAAGCCAATAACAACCAGACCCAGACAGGGGATCCCAGTACCAAGAATTGCTACAATACATCATATGAAATGTTTGGTTTCCAACAACAAAGAAATGAGATATGCAAAGAAACATGAAAGTACGGCCCATGGATCAGAAAAAAGTAGGCAACTGAAAGTGTTTGTGTGAATGAGCAGATTCTAGATTTAACAAGTGCTCCACAGTAGTCATTATAAATATGTTAAAAAGTCAAGAAAACCATGATTAAATATTAATAAAGAGAAAATATTAAAAAAGAACTGAATGGCAATCGCATAATTGAAGCATACAGTAACTTAAATGAAAAATTCACTCGAGGGGTTCACAGTATATGAGTTTTTGTACTGGCAGAAGAAAGAAGCAAACCTGAAGTTCCGGTAATCACATGTGGGAGCTGGTTTGAGTCCTGGCTGCTCCTCTTCTGATCTAGCTCCCTGCTAATGTGCCTGGGAAAGTAGCAGATTATGGCCCAAGTGCTTGGGCCTCTGCTCCCATGTGGGAGACCCAGAAGAAGCTCCTGGCTCCTGACTTTGGACTGGCCCATCTTTAGCCATTGTGGCCATTTTGGAAGTGAACCAGCAGATGGATGATCTCTCTCTCTCTCTCTCTCTCTGTAATTCTGCCTTTCAAATAAATAAATCAATCTCAAAATAAAAAAAAAGAAAATGAATAGATGTCCCACAGAGTGCGGAAAATTGACAGATTTTGTTTCTGATAAGGGATCTGTCCTAGAATATGCAAAGACTTACTACAATCAATAATAAAAAGGTGAATAAGAAAATTAAAAATGGGCAATAGATCTGAATAGGTATTTCTCCAAAGAAGATACATAAATGGCAAATAAGCATATGACAAAATATTCAACATCATTGTATTCATTAGGAAAGAAGAAAACAAAACCACAAAGAGATGCCAAATCATACCCGCTAGGGTTACTGTATTCAAAAAATCAGATAGGGGCTGGTGCTGTGGCATGGCGGGTAAGCCTGCTGCCTGCAGTGCCGGCATCCCATATGGGCGCTGATTCAAGTCCCGGCTGTTCCATTTCCAATCCAGCTCTATGCTATGGCCTAGGAAAGCAGTGGAAGATGGCCCAAGTCCTTGGGCCCCTGTACCCGTGTGGGAGATCCAGAGGAAACTCCTGGCTTAGGATTGGCACAGCTCCAGCCATTGAGGCCAATTTGGGAGTGAACTAGCGAATGGAAGACCTGTCTTTCTCTGCCTCTCCTCTCTCTGTGTAACTCTGACTTTCAAATAAATAAATAAAAAATAAATCTTTTTTTTTTTTTTTAAATTTTTATTTAATGAATACAAATTTCCAGTGTACAGCTTATGGATTACAATGGCTCCCCCCCCCATAACTTCCCTCCCACCCGCAACCCTCCCCCCTCCCGCTCCCTCTCCCCTCCCATTTGCATCAAGATTCATTTTCAATTCTCTTTATATACAGAAGATCAATTTAGTATAAAGATTTCAACAGTTTGCACCCACATAGAAACACAAAGTGAAACATACTGTTTGAGTACTAGTTATAGCATTAAATCACAATGTACAGCACATTAAGGACAGAGATCCCACATGAGGAGCAAGTGCACAGTGGCTCCTGTTGTTGACCCAACAAATTGACACTCTAGTTTATGGCGCCAGTAACCACCCTAGGCTCTCGTCATGAGTTGCCAAGGCTATGGAAGCCTTCCAAGTTTGCCGACTCTGATCATATTTAGACAAGGTCATAAAAGACAGAGTGAGGATAGTAACCTATGATCCTAAGAGTGGCAATTACCAGGTTTGAACAATTATACAGCATTAAGTGGGGAAGAGGACCATCAGTACATACAGGTTGGGAGTAGAGCCATTGGTGGTAGAGTAGAGGTTATGATTACAAAGGAATGAGGCCCAAGTGCACTAGACAGGGCCTAGAACAAAGGACAGAGTCATTATTAGAGGAGCTAAGAAAGGTGCTGTCTAAGCTACAATTAAGTTTTCTGATTGAGAGGCAAATAGAACCTGATAGAAGGGGCTTGATAATAATCTGGTGGGCTTTAGGCCTTGTAAATTCAGAGGCCCAGACCTATCTATCTCTTCACATGGGGTATATCCTAAGGGAGGTGTGAACCTCCTAGGGGAAGGCACTCTGTTGACTTTCATTACTTGGCTGGCCTTGGAGGAGAGCTGGCCAGGTAAAGGCAGGTGGCATCTCTAACAAGAAATTTACAGTTCTGCCTGCAATGTTGCTGACCCTACTTGACCATCCCCTCAGCTGCAGTGGTCACTTTGGAAGTTGGGCTGAGTGAAGGGCTTTTCAGCTTAGAGCCAATAAGATCTGTGGCTCTGACCTGGGCATCCTTCTACTCCAGGGCAGGTCCATTTCCAGTGATCCAACTCTTGGCAGAGCTGCCAGGGCTCTTCACAAGCTGACTTCTGCTGAAGCCCAGGCTTACCACATTGAAAGCCACTGCAGTGGACTGGCCTGTTGGGTCTCCTTGAGGGCAGATCACTGTACAGATCAGCCATTAATAGGCCTGCCACCCATTGCTTCTGATGCCGAGCTTTCTTTTCCTCCTGGTTTGTGTTAAAGCAGACCAGACGATGCAAGTCAAGGGAGTGCCCGTGTCCCATCTCTAATCTTCGGTGGCCTGAACTACAAGTCTATAGTCACAGGCATGTTCTGTAGTAGTTTTTCTAAGGTAGACAATGCCCATGAGGAAAATTATATTCTCACTTTAAAACTTTCTTTCCCTTTGGTCTGAAAGGGAGGTTTTTTCTACTTACTGTATACTTCGCTGATGGCGAAGTGAATCTAGCTATGAGATTATTATTTGAGTTCTTATTTTGGCTATGCTATTGCAGAAAAATGTTAGCCATCTCTTTTATAAGGTCTAAAGATTAAATTGTGCGTCCTACAGATTCCTTCATAATAGAATTAGTTTCCTACCTTGAAGAGAATAGAGAAATGAAAGAACAAGTTGGGCTTAGAATAGAGAAATGAGGGAGCAAGTCCTAGATCACTTGCTGACAATAGCAATATCACATGAATACTTAGCAAACCGTTTCAACCATTAGATAACAACTTAAGAAAACATTTACCAGAAGGTCCAATGCCTTCTATAAATTTTAAGAATCATGTATTTGAAAACACCTCTTAAATATCTAATATGGTGTAGTTTGTTTAGCCAGTAAACTTAAGCACAACCATCTAAAATGTTTTTAGTTTCTTTCTACCAACAAGTCTAAAACATATGATACACAGATTCAGGTCCCACAAATTAAAATGTATCTTTGATTGATTTTAGCAGCTTAAATTTATGGACAATCTTATCTATAAGCCATTTAAAATAAAACTCTTAATAAAATTTCCCCATGTGGACATACAATATGTACACACATATAATATAGCATAATAGACCAATATAGCATTTTTAATAATAGCTTTTAAAATCTTTAACTCTTTTTGTAGATTGCCAATTGATTTGAATTGCTTTTTCTTTTTAGTAACCTCAGTTAACCATACTTTCTCTCAGTTGGTACTGTTAATACATTATTGGCTTCATCTGTTTACAGAGCCATCCCAAAGTACTGAATACAATAAAAGTGGCTGGAAAAAGTCCATAGGAACCTATAGGAGGACAGCTAAACACAGAACCAACAACGCTTTAGTTTTATGAGCAGCAGATCATATATAACTGTGGATGACAAAAGACTTTAAGTCGCCATGTTTAAAATTATAAACTCATCAACCAACAAGAGGCACTTGCTTACTTCACAGTATTTTTGAAAGCACCTGTAGGATTTTACAAGTATTTAACCCTTTAAGCCTCTGGGGCTTTCTCATGAAGATAACTATCATGTCTAGTAACACAAGATCATTAGACTTTTTAATTCTCAAACATTTGTATTAATAGCATTTTCCATTATAGAAACTTAAAGTCTGGTACCACATCACATCTTGACAGTACTTCTAATATACTCCAAATAGACTGATTAGTTGGTGTCTCTATAAGATGAGAGACATAGGTCCTTCGATTTTTTCAGTTGGGCCCAAACTGGAAAACCCAAAGTCCAGGATTTACTGGAAATTTTAGAGACCAGATTGTTTGAAACTTTGATTTTTTGAATGCCTGTCAAGAATGCCAAGAAGGCTCAAAATCCAAAATATCTGGTTGAAATAAGATTTCTTAAAATCATGACATAACATAGACCAAATTTGATCATTGTTACAAGGTGATTATTCAAATTTTTGAAAAAAGCACATATTTAAATAACCCATAGCTCTTAATAAAAATTCAGCTGTTTTTGAACAATTAGAATTTAACAGACATCAAGAGAACATAATAGATTACCTTAACACATTGCTTTAACAGAGCATCAGAGTTTAATTCTATGTCAAAGAGAAATTGAGCTTCCTGTGATCTTTTGCTGTGAGGTTTCCTTCCTTTACCTTCTTTCATATTGGTGACCATGTTTCTGTGTTTCTGTGTGTAAGACATCTTTAAGCATCTTTTGCAGGGCAGGATGAGTGGCAACAAATTCTTTCAGTTTCTGTTTGCTATGAAAAGTCTTAATTTCACCTTCATTCACAAATGAGAGCTTTGCAGGATATAGTATTCTGGGCTGGCAGTTTTTCTCTCTTAGTACCTGGGCTATGTCTCGCCATTCCCTTCTAGCTTGTAGGGTTTCTGATGAGAAGTCTGCTGTGAGTCTAATTGGAGATCCTCTAAGAGTGATCTGACGTTTCTCTCTTGCACCTTTTAGGATCTTTTCTTTATGTTTCACTGTGGTGAGTTTGATTACAACATGTCGTGGTGAGGATCTCTTTTGGTCATGTTTATTAGGGGTTCTATAAGCTTCCTGTACTAAGATGCCTCTTTCCTTCTCCAAACCTGGGAAATTTTCTGCTAGTATCTCACTGAAAATGCCTTCTAATCCTTTCTCCCTCTCCATGCCTTCAGGAACTCCTAGAACCCGAATGTTGGGTTTTTTAATAGTATCCTGTAGATTCCCGACAATATTTTTTAGATTTCTAATTTCTTCTTCTTTTCTTTGGTTTGCCTGTTTCCTTTCCTGTTCTCTGTCTTCTAAGTCTGATATTCTCTCTTCTGCTTCGCCCATTCTGTTTTTAAGGCTCTCTAATGTGTTTGTCATTTGATCTATTGAACTCTTCATTTCATTATGATTTCTCGTCACTATCAGAGTTTCTTGTTCCACTAGTTGTTTCATTTCATTTTGATTCCTCCTTAATATTTCACTTTCACGAGAGAGATTTTCTATCTTGTCCATGAAGGATTTCTGTAGTTCAAGAATTTGTTTTTGAGAACTTCTTAATGTTCTTATCAATTTTTTGAGATCCGTTTCTTGCATTTCTTCGATCTCATCATCTTCATAATCTTGAATTGGGGTGTCTTTTTCATTTGGGGGCGTCATAGTTTCTTCCTTGTTCTTGTTAGCTTGGTTTTTGCGTTTGTTGTTTGGCATGTTGGAGATATTTGGTTTCTTCACTGTGGTGTTTTTTCTTGTTACACTATGGCTCTATATTAAGTGGACTGTCTGCTTTCAGTGGAGCTTTAGAGGCTTGAGATGAGTGTGGACTGAGAGCTGTGTTTGGTTCCTCAGGGTTGAGGGTGTGTCAAGGATGACACTCCCAGGTTAGGTGTGGTAAATCTCTCTTTCTTTTTTTGATTTAAAAGGGAAGTAATTCCGCACAGCTGAACGTAATTGGAGGTAGTTAGCAGGCAAATGATATACCCACAAGAGCCAGAGATCGGAAGCTCTTTCTCAAGGACCACACAGGGAATCTCTGCTGTCCTTAGTGTGGGCTCCAATTCTCCTGCAGTCTCCCACTGGGTTGCCAAGTTAGATGCTAATCTCCTGTTATTTCACCTCTCCCCACAGAGTCAGGTTTTTCTGCTAGGCTCAGGGCTGGTGCAGACCTGAGGTCGCCCTGCTTATGACGTATGTCCAAAATGGCGCCTGCTCTGTCTTGCTCGCCTGTGAGAGGTGAGCGGAGAGAGAGAAACTTGTGTCCGTATCAGTCACTTTTTTTATTTTTTTCCTCTCTCTCTTCTAGTTAGCCTGGTGAACTTTTCCCCACGGAGTTTCAAGCCTCGTTCCCTCTAGCCTCCTCTTTCTGCTTGCCCGCTGGTGTCTCGGGCTATGGAGATTCGGCTCACCTCGCGTTCCAGCGCTGGTGCGTTGAGTCTGCCGCTGGTGTCCCGAACTTGGGCTTCAAGATGGCGGAATAGGCAGGAAGCACACTTAGTCCGGGGGGAGAGAAAGTTTAATATAAGTGGAGATACTGCAGGGTCAAGGAAGAGTAGGGGAAGAAACATCAGCGGAAACTCTTCCGGAACTAGTGATTCACAGTGGACCTGCGTGGAGAGCGTGGAAGCCCAAGTTCGGGACACCAGCGGCAGACTCAAAAAATAAATCTTTTTTAAAAAAAGGTAAGGTAATAACAAATGTTGTTGAGGATGTACAGAATTTGGAACCCTTATACATTGCTTGTGAGAAAGTAATGTGGTGTAGCCACTTTGGAAAACAGTCTGGAAATTCTTTGAATGATTAAACATAGAGTTAACCTATGATCCAAAAATCATACTCCTAAGCCATATATTCACAGGAAATGAAAGCATATATCCACACAAAAACTAACTCATGTATGTTCATAGCAGCATCATTTATAATAGCCAAAAGGCAAAAATCACCCAAATTTCTATCAACTGAATAACATATAAAAACTGTGATATATCCATAGTATGGAATATTATTTGCCTATAGTAAAGAATTGAGTATTCTATGACTGAATGAAACTTGAAAATATTATGCAAAGTGAAAGAAACCAGTCACTGAAGACCACATATTGTCTGATTCCATTAACATGATATACAAAGGATAGGCAAATCAAACAGATGTTAGATTAACATTAGGATAGAGTTGGGCAGGATGGGGAAATGGAGTGATAAAGAGGGTCAGGTTTCTTTTTAGTGACAAAAATACTCAAAGTTGAATGCCACAGTGGCCCTTGCCTGTGCATAGCCTATAAACTATCAAATTGTGAATTCATGCATTTAAAATGCATGAATATATATGTGAACTATAGCTCAATGAAGCTGTTATAAAATTCTATTTTAGTGTCCACTGTATAGATTATCACAAACGTAATTGCCATATTATAGCTAACCTTAAATAAATGCTTTTATCACTTCCCTTTAAAAATATTTGTTTATTTATCTTAAAGGCAGAGAGAGAGAGAGAGAGAGAGAGAGAGAGAGAATCTTCTATCTGCTGGTTTACTCCTCAAATGTCTGTGAGAGCTAGGGCTGGGCCAGGCTGAAGTTGGGAGCCAGAAACTCCATCTGAATCTGTCAATGCGAGTGATAGGGACCCAAGTACTTGAGCCATCATCTGCTGCCTCCCAGGTGCATTAGCAACAAGTTGGATTGGAAGTGGAGGTAGGACTTGATCCCAGGCTCTTAGATTTGGGATGTGGGTGTCCAAAGTTTCAGTTGAACTTGCTGCACCACAGTGCCTGCTCCACTTTTATTCCTCGAGCAATGTAAGAATTTTCTACCTCTTTAGCTCCTTTTGTTCTCCTCCACCTTTTTATGTAACTGATGTCAATATTTAATTCTTCATCTATATTAAATCTTTCCAAGGTATATTAAAATATCATTTGAGTGCTAAATAAGGCACAGCATTTAGAGCTAGTCACCTATTTTGTTCTTCCAAATGCTCTTCATTGCTTTTTGTATCATTTTGCTTCCATTGGGATAATTCTCCTTCTCTCTGATGAACTCCCTTTAGGATTTGTTTTGGCGGACTTCTGCCTGAACTGTCTGATTTTTATTTGCTGCAACATTTATTTTGCCTTATTTTCTGAAACAGCTTCCCTGAGTGAAGATTCTGTGTGGCTATCTCAACTGTAAGCATTTTAAAGATGTAATTCTATTATCTGCTGTCTTCCATGATTTCTTTTGAAAGACAGTTATTGGTGTCTTTGCTATTTTGGTAGTAAAGTGTCTTTTACCCCTTTTCTAGAATATTTTAATGCCTTTTTTGTGTTGAGAAAGAAAGTCTTATTATGAAGTTCTTTGTATTGATCCTACTGGGAGTCCATAGAGATTCTTGACTTGAGATTTGTGTGTGTGTGTATGTGTGTGTGTGCATGCTCAGAAAACTTAGCAAGCATTTCTTTTTTAATTGATTTATTTGACAGAGTTATAGATAGAGAGAGATGGAGGAGGGTGGGGGAGGGGAGAGAGAGAGAGAGAGATAGAGAGATCGAGAGAGAAGAGAGAAATTGATTTTGCATTTGCTGGTTCATGCCCCAAATGTTCACAATAGTTATGGTTGGGCCAGGCTGAAGCCAGGAGCCTGGAGCTCCACCTGGGTCTCCCACATGCATTGCAGGAACCCAAGTCCTTGGACCATCATCTCCTGTCTTCCCAGGTGCTTTTGCAGGAAGCTGGATCAGAAGCATGGAGTAACTGGAACTCAAACTGGCATCCCAATATGAGATACAGGCATCCCAAGAGGTGGCTTAACTTGCTACACAAAAATGGCCACCCTTTGGCTACTATTTCTTCAGTCATGGTTTTTGTTTTCTCTTGTACTGGGACTCAATTAATTACATATTTGAAATCCTTTAATTTTGTCACTTCTTGGCCTTTTGGATTGAAATCCATTAGTTTTGCCCTATATGTTTATTTTCTTTTTATTTCCTCTGAATTATGGATATTTTCTATTGCTTTGTATTCAAGTCAACTAGTTCTCTCTTCTTCTATTAAATCCAAGTAATGAATTCTTTTTTTAATAAACATGTTTATTGTTATATGAGTACATATTTGTGGGAAATACTCTGATAATGCCATACATGTATAAAATGCCTAACAATCAAATCAAGGTAATTAGCTCCTCCATATCCTTAAATGTTTATTACTTCTTTGGGCAATCTTTGAATTCTTCTCTTCCAGTTAGTCATAAAATATATAACAGATTATTATGAACTACAGTTTCCCTACTGTGCTGTAGAGCATTAGAATTTATTCCTCCTATGTATGGTACCCATAATCCATCCCTCATCTACCTCTCTCACCCTTCCTCTAATCTTTAGTGATCACTATTCTACTCTATACTTCTATGAAATCAGATTTTTTAGCTTCCATATGCCAGTAAGAACATGTAGTATTTGTCTTTCTAGCTTGACTTATTTCACTTAATGTAACTTCTGCCAGTTCCATTCATATTGTTGCAAATGGCAAGATTTCATCTATTGAGTTTTTAATTTCATTAAATGTACTTTTTTGTTTCTAGAGTTTCTGTCTGTCTCTTTTTCTCCCCATCTCTCTCTCCATCTATCTATTATTTCAGTTTTCTGGTGAAATTTTTCATTCTTTGCTTTCTTGAATGTGTAATTCAGAGTTATTTTTAAGTTCTGATAACACAGATATTGAATTGCCTATATATCTACTTTAATCTGGATTTCTTTTTATTTTCAGGCATTTATTCTTTTTTTTTTTAACATCTCAAGAGATTCTTTTTGGGGGTGGGCATTGTGGCACAGTGAGTAAAGTCACTGCTTGGAACACCCATATCCCAGTTTGGAGTACTGAAGTACTGATTCAACTCCTGACTACTCTGCTTCTGATCCAGCTCCTTGCTAATGTGCCTGGAAAGCAGTGGATGCTGCTTAAGTTCCTGGTTGGAGTTCCTGGATCCTGGTTTCAGCCTGGCTCATCCCTGGCTGTGTGGCCATTTGGGGAGTGAACCAGCAGATGGAGGATATCTCTCTCTCTCTCTCTCTCTCTCTCTCTCTCTCTGTGTGTGTGTGTGTGTATCTTTGTGATTCTGCCTTTCAAAGACATCAACCTTTAAAAATGCATTAAAGACTCTCTCTCTGTCCACTCTGCCTGTCAAAAAATAAAAAAAAATTAAAAAAATGCATTAAAGAAGTCCTTTTTATCTGGATGCATGACATTGTATATGGAAAATTCTAGATGCTTTAACTCATATTAAATTTCTCCTGGCAGGCAGACATAGCACTGGGGGATCATCTTGATTCAGTTGATGGTAGGTCTTAGTCTTTGTTGAGGTTGTTCTATTTCCATTTTTTTTCCTTACGAATAGTGTATCACCCTTACTTTTAGGAATTGTTCCTTTCTGGAATGTCACTATAAAACCTCATATGCACTAAGGGATACCCCACTTTGTTGAGCCTGAATTTCATCCTCTGATTCTCTAGCATTATAAGACTGTTCAAATATTTTATTAGCTCTTTGGCCTCCAGATGTTCCTTTGTTCATGATTTTTTCACCTTGAGTATGTATACAACTTAGGAATCAGCCAACATCTCAAGGTAAGATTGATCCCAGACACTTTCTGGTTAACTTTCCTCTTCCATTTGAGTTCTGGTCTTCTTGGCAACACCAAACTCCTTTCTCTGCAGACTGGAGAGATTTCTACAAGCCCCTGGCTGCTGCTTTCTGCTGGGCCTCTAGTCTCAGTTCGGTGAAATAGCAAATTCCCTCAAGGAAAAGTCACAGGCAAATGTGGAGTTCCCTTCTATGTACCTCTCAACTCTGAAATATTGACCCTTAGAGTCTTGTTAGCCTTACTCTTCTCCAATAATTTCAGATACTTTATGTATTCACTAGCTTTTACAATGGAGCTTGGCAGGAAGACTATTGCATGACAATTTGCAACTTTGCTTTGTTTTTTGTAATATTTTTGTCTCTTCATCTTTCATACCAGAAATATGGGTCTCTTTCTTTTTTTTTTATTTGACAGGCAGAGTTAGACAGTGAGAGAGAGAGACAGAGAAAAAGGTCTTCCTTCCGTTGGTTCAGCCCCCAAATGGTCGCTACGGCCAGCGCGCTGTGCTGATCTGAAGCCAGGAGCCAGGTGCTTCCTTCTGGTCTCCCATGCGGGTGCAGGGCCCAAGGACATGGGCCATCCTCCACTGCACTCCCGGGCCACAGCAGAGAGCTGGACTGGAAGAGGAGCAACCGGGACAGAATCTGGCACCCCAGCTGGAACTAGAACCCGGGGTGCCGGCACCGCAGGTGGAGGATTAGCCAAGTGAGCCGTGGCTGCCGGCCATGGGTCTCTTTCTTTTTAAAATTTTGTTTATTTCTTAACATTTTATTGCAGAATCATTTTAATTGTACAAAACAAAAGCCGTTAAGCACAAAGAGTTTCATATACCCCTCACCCCATTTCCTCTATTACCGTCTCATATTAGTGTATTTGCCACACTTAATGAAATGTAAAATAAGCTTTGCCTATTTTATTTTATCCAAACTTCCTTTATCCCTTCTACCCCTCCCAGCCTCTAATAATCAACATTCTCTGTTCAGATTAAGTTTTTATTTTTTTAAATTTTAGTTTCCACATATAAGGGAGAATGTACAGTATTTGTCTTTCTGTGTCTGGCTTACTTCACTCAACATGATGTCCATTGATTTTTATTTAAAAAGTGGAAAAATCCATGTTTCTTGGTCCCAGTAAGTCTTATTTTGAACTGTTTGATCATCAGCAGTTCCTTTCCTTTTCTCCCTGTCATTACCAGTGTCCTTTAGTTAAGTCTGCTTCAATATTGCAGTTCCTCTCCGGCCAATTGCCTGCCCCCTGTAGAGACACCAGGAAGAAAGCACACTGTTCACCGTTTTTCAGACTGAAAGACAAAATTTTACAGCTTCTGTGATAAGGAAGACTCACCTCCAGATTCAGCTTTCCCATAGTTCCTTTCGGGATCCTTCTCTGTGGTTTTCATTACTCTTCCTCCAGCATAGGATAAGTTCTGAGATTGTTAGGGAGCAAACGTATCTCCAGGAACTGATCTGGTTCTCGCTCCCAGAGCTTCTTGACACCAGAATTTCCCTAACAAGCAAAGTGCAGCCATGTCAGCTCCTTCCTCAGGGCTCCAAGGAATTTGATCAGGGCCTTCCTCACACTTTTCAGACCCCGCCTGCCCTTTGGACCTGTGACTATACAGGAATATAGGAGAACTAAAAGGCATTTGGATTAGTGTTGCAAGACATAGGGCAGTAGGAATACATGTTTCCACTGACATCTTCCCAGAATCCCTTCTAGCCTTCTCATATCTGAATTTAGGAGGCACCCCCAGAAAACTAGATCAAGGCATTGGTGCATAGAAAACCATGTGAGCTGAGAGTCTGAAGGGTAGTGAACATTGCTTAGGTTAAGGAACTCGAAGATCAATACATTTAAATAAGATGAAAATTCGGCTGAAAATTCTGAATATCATGACTCTGGTGTATGTGGTGGAATGAGAAGGCCATGCCAAGATGGCCGCTGGCAAGCGAGTGTCAGTTACTCAGAAATGGCTTTGAAACCCACCTGGCAACGGAGCCTGCTTGGCAACAGGCTGTGATTAGATAGCTTTGAAACCCACATGGCAAACAGAGCCTGCCTGGCAACAGGCTGTGATTGGTTGGGGCATAGACTGCCCCTTGACCGGATTGGCTGGTGTTGGCTATATGAGCTGTTGTGCTAACTGAAATAAATGAGTCTGCGGGCTACTTGCCTCAAGCCCGCTTTCACCAGACTCCCGGGGTCTGTGTGGTGACTCCGCGCTTCTTGCCCCCACCACGCTCCTCCTCTCAGAAACGAATCCACTGCAACATGGTTGAGAAATCAACTGCAACAGGTGTACATGCTTTAGTTTGACCCTGGGTCTCCATGAAAGAAGCGTAAATACAATTTCATTAAAGTTAGAAATGTGTCAGTATCCAGTGCTTTCCAAGCTGGCTTTAGTGGGGTGGGGTGGGGTAAATAAGGGTGCCAATAGGTTTGTTTAACTTTTCAACAATGTTACATAGGTTTTGGTTTTGCTGCTGCACTTTTCACTGCCATTCCTACCCTATCTTGTGTCTTGTAAACTCCTGAGAAGGGGAAATCAGTGATCCTAGATCTACGGATCACTGTTTGGGGAAATGTTGCTCTATTCCAATGACCTGTGAAATAACAGATCATTCTGTCAATCATTGATAACATCCCCACATGGCTGAGTCACTGTGTTTTAATTTGCATTGTCCCCCAAAAAGACCTTAGGAGTAGATCTGAGTGAAGAGTTTTATCTGGGAGGTAATAGCAGGAAGTGTTATGGGACATGGGGAAGTGATGCAAGGAAAAGAAAACAGTCAATGAACAGGGCCTGTTAATAGTGTACAGGTTGAGTATCCCTTATCTGAAATGCTTGGGACCAGAAATGTTTTACATTTCAGATATTTTTGGATTTTGGAATATTCGCATGTACATAGTGAGATATTTATGTTTCACACAGAACTTATACACGCAGTCTGAGGTAATTTTGTACAATATTTTACATAATTTTGTGCATGAAACAAAGTTCATAGTGTGGAAATTTCCACTGGCAGCATCACGTGTGCACTCAAACCGTTCTGAATTCTGGAGCATTTTGCGTTTTGGAATTTTGCATTAGGTATGCCCAACCTGTAACTGGAATCAAGCCTGCCGAGGACCTCCAGGAGTGGGTATGGAGCATTCCACTTGAGAGGCAAAGAAGCTGAGGAATTTATTCAGCAGCTCTCGTCCCTTTGCATCTGAGGGTGGTGTGTAAAGAATGGTGAGTTCCGATGGGATATGGGCGGGCTGCCAACAGTTTCTGCTGCATACGGTAAACAATATTACAAAGGGCCTTGCACATCATATTTATGTTGCAGATGCATTGTCTTTTCCCTTTTGCCCCTCATACCGGTGGTGCTTGACATCCTGACCAATTTAATATTCTGTGTCAAATACTACTCCCCTCAGGCATTCTGCCTTCATCTCCCAGCTATAAATGACATCCTTACTTGGATGATTTTTCTCTTCTCTTGTGCAATTTCCTGCTATGGTATTTTAGTTATTCGTAAGTAAACTGCATCTCTCCTGCCAAGATGCTTTACCCTTGAACAGATGTGTCTATCTCACTCATCTTTCTAGATCTGCAGCACTTAACACGGTGGCTTGGGCAGAGAAGGAGACCAACCAGTGTTTTTTGAATGACTGAAAGTCTTCAAACTCTAGAAAAAAAAGGCAGTGCTAGCACAATATGAATTAAAGCCTGAACAATTCAGTTGTTACTTTCCACCACGAAGAGGATGGCTTGAACCACTTATTTTTGAAATAGTCATTTGTTGGATGAAGTTTGTATCTGGACAACCAGACATTGAAATAAATGCCAGGAGGGACTGGGAAATTTCATCATTCCATCTGTACCGCAAGACACATGTATGGGTGGGTCTGTTCTGAAGTCATGCTTAGAAGCTGTTAAGTATGTCCTTGGGAATTTTCTGACTTAATTCAGACACATGTTTTCTCTAAGCAGTATTGGTCTTTGTTTAGACAAAATAAAAGTCAGGATAGTTCCAGTTTGTGTTTTTTAATACAATAATCGGTGCTTCTTCTGCATTCATAATGAATGTTTATAGTCATTTTTATATATTAAATGCTATTAATCAAGAGAAGTAATTTGAGTTAAGTTATTGCCCTAAATAAGGAAAAAATGAGACCATAATTGGAAATGGCTTCCCTTCTACTATTTTTGTACTGTTCTACTTAATATTTGGCAGATGGAGTATGAATAGAAATGCTTAAGTTGGAATGCTTTATGGGGTTTTAAACTGTTGTTAATTAGTCGTGAAATAATTTTAATTACTTAAAAATTCCATTATGACAGTGCTTCAAATATGTGCCACATATTGGCAAACTATTACAGACCATTATTTTGTAGATCATTTTACTTACATTTATATTTATGGGAGGGAAAATAAGGTGAACATATTTAATATATTTATAGAGAGGAGATTTGACAGGGTAAAGAAAAACTGTTTACCTCAAATTGGGCTATAAAAATCTTGAAGCCCTTGAGATTTTGTCAGCAATTCAAAGCAATTCCTTTAAGAAAAATGGAAAAAGTGGTGTGAAAGAAAGAGGAAGATCAATTGAATCTGAGCCTTATCTAAGCTTGCATTACTTTTTCTTGTATTTTGGCTTTATTTACATTTTTGCTCTTAGCCTACCTGAAAGGTGCTGGTCATGGTCATCAAAAGTAGCCTCTTCGTTTTTTCTCCAGCTTTACTGAAGTATACTGGAGAAGTAAGAATTGTGTACATCAGTTCATATGGTACCTATTTTTTGTGTGGTAAGAGTACTCAAGATCTACTCTGAGAAAACTTCAAGTACACAATACAGCAGTATTTTAGCTATAGTCTCCATGCTGTAGTGAGGTCTGCACAGCTTATTCTTCTCATAACTGAAAGCTTGTGCCCTTTGGCCACCATCTCCCATTTCCCCTACCCCCTGACCCCCAGTAGCCACCCTTCTACTCTCTCTTTCTATGCATTTGCCTTTTAAGAATTCCAAGTACAAGTGAGATTAGGCAGTATTTGTCTTTCTATGTCTGGCTTATTTCACTCAGCATAATGTTCTCCAGGCTTGTCCATGTTGCACAAATGGCAGGATTTCCTTCTTTTTAAAGGCAGATAAAGTAGATTGCTTTTAATATCTCTGGGGAGATTGCTGAGGAAGGATAATGTTATATATCAGGCACTGGGGAGCAGGGAGAAACTCGTTCATTCGTTTATTCGATCACTCAAATATTTGTCAAATGAAAAACAAAAGCTCGAGAAGGTACAATTTTCAATTTTAAGGGATTCATAACATAGTAGGAGACAGAATATATGCAGTCAAAGGAGTATTATAGATCATATAGGGAGGGGCCGGTGCTGTGGCGCAGTAGGTTAACACCCTGGCCTGGAGTGCCGGCATCCCATATGGGCGCCAGTTCTAGTCCTGGTTGCTTCACTTCTGATCCAGCTCTTTGCTATGGCCTGGGAAAGCAGTAGAAGATGGCCCAAGTCCCTGGGCCCCTGCACCCACGTGGGAGACCTGGAAGAAGCTCCTGGCTCCTGGCTTTGGATTGGCGCAGCTCCGGCCGTTCCAGCCAATTGGGAGTGAACCATCAGATGGAAGGCCTCTCTCTCTCTCTCTCTCTCTCTCTCTCTGCCTCTCCTTTCTCTGTGCAACTCTTTTAAATAAACAAATAAAATCTTAAAAATATCATATAGGGATACTTCAAAAAGTTTGTGGAAAAACAGAATTAAAAATAAGTTTATTTTAATTAATGTAAAAAGATTTTGAGATCTGTACATGGGTTTTTTTTATAATGCACATCTTCCGTGAGCTACTTGAAGATCCCTGGTAGATTATCTAAGTACCAGTTTAGGGATGGGTGTGGAAGCTTGGAAGACTTCTTAAAAAGTGGTAGCATTTGTGAGCTGGCACTGTGGCACTGCAGGTTAAGACACTGGTTGCAAAATCAGCATCCCATATTAGATTTTCAGTTTGAGTCCTGGCTGCTCCACTTCTAATCTAGTTCCCTGCTAATATGCTTGGGAAAGCAGAGGAAAAAGGCCCAAGTGCTTGGACCCCTGCCACCCACACGTGAGATCTGGATGGAGTTATAGGCTCCTGGCTTTGGCCTGGCACAGCCCAGCCCTGCTGTTGTCTCCCTCTGGGGAGTGAACCAGTGGATGGAAGATCTCTGTAACTCTCTGTTTCTCTGTCACTCTGCCTTTCAAATAAATAAAATAAATTCTCTTGAAAATGTGGTGGCTTTTGAGTCTTATCCTAAAGGATGGGTAGAATTTTAATAGGCAGGTAGGAGAACATTCACAAGAGATATGTCACACATTGCCCCTTCCTAACTGTACCCTCCCTTGTAAGCCATGAATACTGGGGACAGCAGACTCCATCTAAGTGTTACCAGGGTTGCCTTGATAAAATTCAGCAGATCAGCATCTTCTGTTCTTCAGACTGAGGTAGCAGAAGGGCTAATGTAATCATTGGGTCAGAGATACCGGTGAGTTCTCTGCAGCAGAGGTCTGGATTAGAGGAGGTTCAAGGGCAGCAATTGAGCTGATTAGACCACCAAGCTTTTGTAGTGTTAGGAAATTGTATTGAATTGCAAATATCTTGGGTCCATTACTTAACTCAAGGATGTTGATTCAACTTGGAATGTACCTATCAGGTTTGACTAACAAAAAGAAATTATTCCCAAAACATATGCAGACCTGCTACTTTTTTCTGGCTCTGATCCACCAGACCTTTCAACCTGGTTCTAATTGGGCATCTTCTCCAAACTCCCACTCCACATGGTGATTAGTTCTTCAACTGAATCTTCATCGATTTCTCAGATCTGTTCATTTCTCTGTCTCCACTGCTGCTATCCCAATTCCCGTCATTACTTTTTATCCATATGACTGTAACCCTTCCTAATTTGCATACCTGCCTTCCATCTGATCTCTTCTCATCCCAGAATGACCTTTTCAGGACTAAAATATGATCATGGTATTGCTGAGCCTTGTCTTTAGCCCTGCTCAACCTCCATCTAAGCCCCCATTATCTGAACATACAATGGCTTCTTAAACACCTTTACTCATGCTGGCTCTTTGCCCACTGCCATTGTGTCCCTTCTCTATGCCCTCATATTATGCCTCATTCTTCTCCAGAGCATTAGGGAGGATTAACTTTTTCAACTTAATTCTCAACTCACAGAGACTCCAGGGGATCTAGTACATGGATTTCCTGCTGTGACTATGGGGGTGAGCACTGCTCAACAGAGTGTCAACTGGTTTGGGTGAGGTGTTTCAAGAGATGTGGTGCAAGGCTGAACCTCATTCCAGTTTTTTTCCTCAATTCTTGTGACACTAACAAGTGAGTGAGGGCAGGACATTGGACATTAACCAAGGTCAAGACAGCCAGAAGTTGGAGTCTAGAGAGATATGAAGTCTAGATTTGTCTAAGGCCTTAGAGCAAGACAGGGAGGGCAAAGGGTTAAAGGCTGTGGATCTCATGTATCCTCTGTCTCCTGGTTTTGCCTTGTCCAGCTTGCCTGTACCACCCCTGCCTCCCAAAGGTGGCTGATGGAAAATTATCTTGATGCTTAAGGGGACTGTTTTACATTATTTTTGAATCTCCTTATGAAATTTAATAAGAGCTTCTAGGTTGTGAAAAAGTTTACATTTGAAAAACTTTTCCAGTAACATTCATCTCTAAATTAATTTTGTTCTATAGGTAGAGAGGGCAATTAAATCATTCATAAGAATGAGCTTCTGGAATAATTCCTCTCTTGCCTCATGCCGTGTAGAATTTTTAACAAAGTACCAGATAAATTAGTTCTGCCTCTGTGGCGTTTTCCATAGCGAATGTTTTACAACTGTTCAAAAACATAATCAGTCATTAGAGGACAGCAGCGTTTGCAGCTGCATAACAAAGAAAGTTGCCTGGTCTGGATTTGCCATGTTTGCCAGTTTTAATGTTGTTGCTATCAGACTCGTGTTAATAAAGACTAAATAAACTCGTTTATTCAACAACTGTTTATTGAGCATTTAGTGTAAGAAGTACATTGTTTCAGGCACTGGCAGGAGTGTGAGGATGGAGAAGATCCACTCTAGCTCTCAGGGACAGAATCTCCCATCCAAGTACTAACCAGGCCCGACCCTGCTTAGCTTCCGAGATCAGACGAGATCGAAAGGGACAGAATCTAATAGGGAAAATAAGATCCATAGAAAAAAATAAAAATGGAAGGAAAGACGTGATATGTGCCATTAAAGAGTTATAAAATCCGGTAGTTATTCCACTGAGTGATTGATTCTTTAAGTGTAAGGGAGGATATGTTGAGGAGGGAAGGAAGGAATGTCCAGGGAGAGAGAACTCCACCATAAAAGTTCAACCATAAGGAAGCATAGGGCTTGTTTAGGGGAGTGAAGAGGGGGTATTGGGAAGTGTTGATTGCAGAAGATTATCTAAGGCTTTTAAAACATGCCAGAGTGAGATGATTTTGTTTTTGCCAATATTTCTTTACATGAGATCTACAGACCTGGTCTACAAGATTCATGTCTTTTCTTTCAGATTTAAAAAAAAAACCTACAATGGATTATTTTTTTGTCCATACTGCATCTACTTTTTGGGTCATTTGTGGCTCTGCTTTGCTCCAAGCCCCAAGCTTTTATGACAGCATCTATCTGGAACGTTGCTGGTTGGCAGGACAGGAGGAAAGAAAACCATGGAAAGCCATGCTACGTGCTTTGATATTTTTATCCAGAAATGATGCATTTCATTGGCCACAAGATATATGAGAATTGAAACATTTTAATGTTTTCCTAAGTGATATTCTAAAAAAAACCCCAAATTCAATGTATACTGGATGATCTGCACATTCATTTCTAAACTGAGAACAGCTGTAAGATTTCAGAGCCTGTGTTGGTTCCATTGATTAGATGGCACCAAACAGGACTATCAGGTTATTTTATTAGCACTCCCCAGGCAATTAGAGGCAGTCTGAAAAAATAACTGGTCCTGATGCCTTTGCTCTAGATGAAGTTGAATGACATCACCAGTGTGCAATGAAGATATTCCAGGACTTTGAATAAAGGCATGGGATGATTTAATCATCGCAGGTGCATTGCAGCAAAGGTGTGCCAAAGGCAACAATCACTACCACTGCTGCCGCCAAGCCTGTGCCATAGCATTCAGTGCCACACTTGTTTAAGGTGGTAATCTAGTTTAAGCTAATTATTGTTTATAACATTAAATCATTATTGTTAATTTGACATTTATTGGTTTGGTAATTTTGGCTTTATTTAATTTGTAAAGTTATCTTAGTTTATGGCTATGTAGTACTTTTTAAATTTATTTTTTGAAACTAGATTTCGTTTTTTTGTACAAACATATGTATGAGTGAGAATGTTATAAATAGCAATTTCTAGCACTTATTACAAAATATCCTCTGATATTTTTTTAAAGATTGATTTATTTGAAAGTCATAGTTACACAGAGAGAGGAGACGTAGAGAGAGAGAGAGAGAGAGAGAGAGAGAGAGAGAGAGAAAGTCTTCCATCTGCTGGTTCACTTCCCAATTGGCTGCAATGGCCGGAGCTGCACCAATCCGAAGCCAGGAGCCAGGAGCTTCTTCCAGGTCTCCCACGTAGGTGCAGGGGCCCAAGGGCTTGGGCCATGTTCTACTGCTTTCCCAGGCCATAGAAGAGAGCTGGATGGAAAATGGAGCAGCCGGGACTAGAACCGGTGCCTATATGGGATGCCAGTGCTTCAGGCCAGGGCATTAACCCGCTGCGCCATAGCACTGGCCCCTCCTCTGATAATTTGATTGGATTACAGATGACTGAAAACTTGACTTCAAGCTTGGCTTTTTTTTTAAAGATTTATTTATTATTTGAAAGTCATAGTTACACAGAGGAGAGAGAGAGAGAGAGAGAGAGAGAGAGAGAGGGAGAGGTCTTCCATCGGATGGTTCACTCCCCAATTGGCTGTAACAGTGGCATCTGCACTGAAGGCAGGAGCCAGGAGTTTCTTCTGGGTCTCCCATGCAGGTGCCATGGGAGTCTTGGGCCATCTTCTACTGCTTTCCCAGGCCATAGCAGAGAGCTGGATTAGAAGAGGAGCAGCCAGGACTAGAACTGGCGCCCATATGGGATGCTGATGCTTCAGGCCAGGGTGTTAACCCGCTGAGGCACAGCGCTGGCCTCAAATAGGTTTAAAGATCAAGAAGAAAATGAATCTTTTTTTAGTGAGGGGTGCTGACAGAGTTTACCCATAAATAATCTAATTTTTCTATCTTCAGCATCTAGTTCATTGCTTGGCATACAGTATGCATTAAATAAATGTTAGATGAACTAAATTTGTTGATGTGAATGAAATAGGACTATTTAAAAAAGATTAATTGCCTGATTTCCATTCCTGGCATTAAAAACTTTGAAGTATTCTGCTGCTTCAGAACAACTATATTCTTCATAGGACACCATTTTTGAGGCATTATTGGTATTACCAGCATAAGGGGGATATTTACGGATTCACTACTAATATACCATGAAACAGAGCTGGAGGGGCAGGGAATGGGGATCACAGCAGTGGACCACTGTGAGGGTCAGAGTTGCCTTGAGGATTTATGATAGTTGTGGCATTGCTGCTAGAATACTAAATTTTGGGACAATGAATTAAGGAAGATTACCCAGGGACTCCCGCTTTAAACGGAAGCAATCTCTTGGCTCCTGGCAGAAGCACAAGCAAATGCTCTCTAGAGAAAACTTCTCCAATTTTTGTCCTCAAAACTCTCACTGAGTAAACTGAAATAATGAGCTCACAATCAGAGATTATGAAACCCATGGTAAGGAAATTCACAATGAGTGAAAGTCAGGAGAATCAACTCTAGATTTGAAACGTCCAAGGATGCAGATATTAGAATGATCAAGTATTAAACATAGAACAAATGAACATGAAATGTGTAACGAAATAAAGGACATAATAAGAAATACAACCATTCAATAAGATTGTCTCAGTAATGACCAGATAAAATTGAGAAAGGTGAGAAGTATAATTTTTGAAATAAAAAGCATAATGACAGATTAAACTGCATATTAGACAAACTTAAGAGAGCATGAGTGTGTGAGATACAGAAAGAAAAAGAGATGGAAAACACAAAGAAAAATACAAAATAGGTTGAGAAAATAGCCTAACATGCATCTAATCTGAGTGCCAGAAGGGGAGAAGAGAAAAGGAGGAGGAAAGGAAATATTGAAGGATGAAGGATGTGAATTTTCCAGACCTGATTAAACATATGAACTCACAAACCCAGGAAGCACAACATACTTCAAACAAGATTAATAAAATGCAATTAGAATTACAATGGACTTCCAGTAGCAACAATGGATATGAAACGTAGTATAATAATATCAAACTGTTAAAAGAAAATACTTTGTCAACTGATACATGTATATTGGAAGATTACATTTCCAAAATGAGAGTAAAATTAAGACATTTTTAGTAAGCAAAACAAAATAAAATCCACCTCCAAGATATTTACATTCAAAGAAATTCAAGATGGTATTCCTCATTTATTAGAACACAATTATACAGTAAGGATGGTAAGAAAAGCAAGAAGGGATGGTGACAAATGTAGTCATAAGTGAAAGTTTGTGGGGATAATGCCTCCCCCCAAATCAGGCCCTTTCCACATAAATAATTCATTTGAAAAAGGGACAAGATAATATTGAAGATGACGTATGCAGCATCAGACCACCCATGCCATCTGTGAGGAAGAAATTGAGCTTGTTCCTGACCTAACTGAACAGGACTTGTGATTTACCGCAGAGAGATGGCCAACCTCATAGACATCTCCACTGGCCCAGCTCACCCAGTTCGGATTGAAAAATCAGAGTGGAGCAGACTTTCTGTTCGATAGGTTCCAAACCTGTCAGACCCAGCTTAGCTGTAGACAAGAGCACAGCTTTCCACAGAAGTTTCACCAAGTGGGCTCAAGACCCCAAAACACTTATTTCTTCAAGAAAATGGAAGAGGAGATGAAACATGACCCTACCAATGTGATCCTGAAGACAAAGCACATTTCTCAATATGTAAGAGTAAATATATGGCAGTTTTGAACAAATCATTAATAGTATTTATCTAATGAGCATATATAGAACTCCACACTCAATTGTTAAAGAACACTCATTTATCTACATTCATGTGAAATATTTATAAGAATTGGCCCATAAGGCAAATTTTAACACATATCAAACAAATGATACCACATAGAACACAATTTGTTGACTATAAAAGCATTTGTTTTACTATAAAGGCTTTTTTTTTTTTTACAAAATTCTATTATGTTTAGAATTAACCAAAAACTCTTCCAAATGAATCAAAGTGGAAGCTATAGTGAAAATTTTAAAAATACTTCTAAGTGAGTAATGACAATACTATATATCATTTTGGTGAGATGTGTAGGAACCAGTAATATCAGTATTTATAGGAAGTGTTATAATCTTAAAATGTTTATATTAAAAAGAAAAACCTTTACATTAATGAGCAAAATAAACAACTAAGAAGTTAGAAAGATAACAACATAATAAATCAAAGAAAGTCGGAGAATAAAGAGAGAGATGATTAACAAAGCCAAACTTAGCTCTTAGAAGATACTAGCCAAAAATAAGCCTTTACCAGATTCATTAAGACAAAGAAGAAGGATGCATAAATACTAGGAATTGGATTAGGAATAAATATTAAAAATTAAAAAGGATATGCAATTGTAGGCACAGAAGAGATTAAAGCAGTAATAAAATATTATTAAGATTTTATAAACATTGTTTCCAATCAATTTAAAAATATAAAGTGGAAAAATTACCAGAATAACATACCTCACCAAAACTACTTCGAAAGAAAACCCCAATAGTTCCACAATTATCCAAGAAATTCAATAAGTTAAACATTTTTCCATAAAATCTATCTCTACATGGTTTTACACATGAGGTTTATTTATTTATTTCTTTTTTAAAGCTATAATAGGGGCCGGTGCTGTGGCACAGCAGGTTAAAGCCCTGGCCTGAAGCCCTGGCATCCCATATGGGTGTTGGTTCTAGTCCCGGCTGCTCCTCTTCCAATCTAGCTCTCTGCTGTGGCCTGGGAAAGCAGTAGAAGATGGCCCAAGTCCTTGGGCCCCTGCACCCGCGTGGGAGACTCGGAAGAAGCTCCTGGCTCCTGGCTTCAGATCAGCTCAGAGCTCAGCTCCGGTCGTTGCGGCCATCGGGGGAGTGAACCAGCGGATGGAAGACCTCTCTGTCTCTACCTCTCTCTGTAACTTTGTCTTTCAAATCAATAAAATAAATCTTAAAAGAAAACAAAATAAAAAACCAAAAGATAAACATATAGAAAAACTATAACAAACAAATCATTCCAATGTCTTACAAAATTTTTACAAAATGTAATTTATATGAGAGGCAGCAAGACAGAGACAGAGACAGCTCCATCCAAAGGTTTACACCCCCTAATGTCTGCAAAGGCCAGGGTTGTCCCAGGGCTGGAACCAGGCACCATGAATGCAATCAAGGTCTCCAGTCTTGCAGGAACCCAGTTACTTGAGCTATCACCATTGCCTCCCGGTGTTTGGGAGGAAGCTAGGCGGAAGCTGGAGTCAGGAGTTAGAGCTGGAAATCAAACCCAGGTACTCTAATATGAGACTAAATGTCCACTCTCTAATTTCATACAAAGTTTTATGCAAAGCTTTTTCAAAAAGCTAACTGATATATTCCCCCAAGTTATTCTATAAACTTGAAACTAGACAAAGATATTGTAACAATAAAAAAATTACAAACCAATCTCATCACTGAATATATGTTGAAATCCCTAACAGATATTAGCAAACTTGACCCAATCATGTGTAAGAAAGGTCAAAAGCAAAAGTTGCATTTATCCCAGGAATGCAATGAGTGGCTCAGAAAGACATTCATGCATATTTGGGACTACAATCTGCCTTGCGGAGGAGCAGGAAAAAAGGAGAATTCTTAAACAAATGGATATGGTGTGTGTGTGTGTGTGTGTGTGTGTTAATACATGAAAAAGTGAAATTGAAAACAAAAAACAAAACAAAAAAAGAAAAAGTGAAATTGATTCCCTACCCCAGACTATACCCAGAATTCAATTCCAGATGTATAAATGAGGGAAATATAAAAAGCAAAAGTTAAAAATTTTTAACAGGAAAAGTCAGAGAACATATCCCAGATCTAGGGGCATGGAAGGATTTTTTTAAACAAGATAAAAATTTCCAAATATGGTAACATCGTTATTGCATTTGTCTGTATTAAAATTAAGAACTTCTGTATATCAAATGAAAAATAAGCTACAGATTGGGAAAAATACTTATAACACATAAAACTGACAGATTTAGTAACTAAAATATATGAAAAACTCCTAAAACCAATGAGAAAAGGACAGTAACCCATTAAAAATGGACAAAAATGTTAGTTTTATTTAAAAAAATTATTTATTTGAAAGGAAGAGTGACAGGGAGGATAGAGAGAGCGAAAGTGGAGGGACAGAGAGAGAGAGAGAGAGAGAGGCGAGAAAGATCCATTTTTCACCCACTGGTTCACTCTCCAAATGGATGTTTTTTTTGTTTTTTTTTTTTTTGTTTTGTTTTGTTTTGCCTTAAAACTTTCATAGGCTGTACTGTGGCGTGAGGTATTTTTATTCCCTTTTGTTAGTACTTACCCGTCTGGTACATATTGTAAGGCAATGATGAACAGGTCTCCAGCGCCTGCGGGTGTCTAAGTCGTGCACACCGGTCCCAGCTCCAGGATGGCGGTGGGGCCCAGGGGGCCACTGCCTCCAGGTTGTTTAAGATTTGCGTTAGAAAGGGCTTGGGGACATTAAGGGAAGAGCAGCCACCGCTCACCGTGGAGAAGAGGCAAAGGTTTTCATTGGTGGGTCCCGGCAGCCACGCCCCGTGCCCAGGGCGATGCTTATTGAAGAGTAAAGACAGGCACGATCTATACTACCAGAGAATGTGCAGTTTCAAACCACAGTTGCAGAGAATCTGGGCAGAGCCACGGGGCGGGGGCCTACGTACCGTTACCCACGTGAGGCTCCCAGGCGCCCCCGGCATGCCCCGCAGCCCTGCTCAGTGACATAGGCTTTCATGCTTGCGGAACAGACAGCACTACAGCACGCAGGGTATCTTCCCCCTGTACCACTCACAACATAGCAGAGGGCCGGATGTACAGATGGCAGGAGTCCAGGCACTTGGGCCATCCTCCGCTGCCTTCCCAAGAGCATCAGCAGAGAGCTGGATAAGAAGCAGAGCAGCAAGGAGTCGAACTGACGCTTAACATGGGATGCTGGCATCACAGGCAGTGTCTTAACCTGCTGGACCACAATGCTGGCCGCAGTTAGTATTTTAATATATATAAAGACTGGACAGTCATGGTCTTAGTAAGAGTTTTGTAGAAGCCCGAGTCTTGAGCAAGAGGGAGGGCTCTAAAGAGGAACTTGTAAGGAAGCGAGAGAAGCAGGATAGAGGAAGGAGGACGCTCAACAGAGATATGTTTTCAGTCCATCTCCATGGGATGGCACCATAGATTTGTTCCCCTGGAAGAGTAGGGGTTGGGTCTTTGTGTCTTGTCTCAGCCACTGGTTCTACCCTGCCCCAGGTGCCTTCCACTGGCCAAAAGCATTCCCTCTTGGAGAAGAGTGAAGCTGTGAGGCATTAGCAGTCAATCTAGAGGCATCCAGGGGAAATATCAGTGGACAGAAGGGAGACCTGCCCCAGGACCAACAGGGTCCACTACAGCCACTCTTCTTAGTAGTCAGGGAAACAGAAATTGTGATCAAAATGAGCTGATTTTTAAATTTCCATTTTTAAAGCTTATTGAGGTATCATTTGCATAAATAGAATTCACTCATTCTAAGTGCACAGTGTGAAGAGTGTTGATGATTGCATAGGTTCATGTGACATCCATCACAATCAAGACTCAGAACAGTTCCAGCCTCCTAAAAAGTCTCCGCGTACTTTTCCCCAGGCCACCACACATCTATTTCCCGTGACTGGTTTTGACTCTTCTCACATAAATGGAGTCATATAGAATTTGGCCTTTTGCATCTGACTTATTTTACTTAGTATAATGTTTCTGAGATCACCTATGTTGGTTTGTGTGCTAATATGATATAAAATTTTATACCCACTATTTTTGCAATAATGATGCAGTGTGACAATATCAAGAACTGGAGAGGACTGGGTTAATGCCAACACATATATTGTTGGTGTAATCAAAATCATTGCCACCATTCTCCAAAAAAATTTGCCATTTATGTTGTAAAATTAAACATTTACCCTATGGGCTAGCAGTTCGTTTATGTAAATATTCAAAATAAAATCTTTCTTACATGCTCCAGGGGATATACACACGTGAAAAAACCAACAATCAAAAAAGAATTCTACAAATATTCCTTCACAGAAGAGATGATTAAAGTGTGATATATGCACACACACAAAAATATATGATGGAATATTATAAAACAATGGAAATGAAGAACTTTATCTCTAAGCAACAGCATGGATTAATTTTGGCAGTACAAGTTTAAGTGAGACAGCAAGTTCCAAAAGTTTATTTGAAGATATATGCATCTTTTTAGTACTCAGAACAATGGGCCTCAATAACATAGGGCTCAGGCACGTATACATATTTGATAAAACCATGAAAAAGGAACAGAAGGGGGCTGGCATTGTGGTGTAGCAAGTCAAGCTGCTGCCTGCCCATATGAGCAGCTGTTCGTGTCCTGGAAGCTCCACTTCTGATCCAGCTCCCTGCTTACCATTAACAGCAGAAGATGGTCCTCCAAGTGTTTGGGCTGCTTCTACCCACGTGGGAGACCTGGATGAAGCTCTTGGCTCCTGGCTTCATCCTGGGCCGGTTCTGGATGTTGTGGCAATCTAGGGAGTGAATCAGCAGATGGAAGATTCATTCCTTCTCTCTCTCCCTCCCTCCCCTTTTCCCTTCCTCCCTCCCTCTCGCTAGTTGACTTGCATGCTCTCTCTATAATTCTCATTTTCAAATAAATAAATAAATCTTTAAAAAAGGAAAACAGTGATGAACACAAAATCAGGGCTGTAAATACATCCACTAGAGAGGTAGGAGGATAGGATATATAAGTAGATGCAAGTGATTTCATTGGTGTTTATCATATTCCTATGCTTTATAACTTGAGTGCTTTATTTATTCTTTCACATGGATAAAATGCCATATTAACATTAAAAGAAAAAAATGCAATATTTGAAGTTATTGATTTACAAGTTGGAAGTATTTTTCCCAAGTGAGTCATTTGATTGCAATTTTTATCCAGAGTCCTTGAATAATCTATCCTATCTTCATTATAATTCTTGTGTCATATTCATGTTTTTCTCAGAAAAAGTTCTCAAGGAAACCTTTGATCATATTTGCTTAGTAGTTTCCCCTCAAGAAATGCCAGGCACCTGACACTGCTATAAGATTTGCTTGGGTTTGTCATGTTCTGTGAGGCATGGTTGCCTGAGAAGATTAAAAACCAGAGAACAAAACCTCTGAACTAATGTTGGCCCAGACAGACCAAGTGCTGGCTTGTGAAGGAAAGCTACACGCATGTCATTCTTCTTCCCCTTGCAGGCAGATGGCTGCCCTCTTCTCTCTGGTTTCGGCATTTTGGGAAATGATTCTCCAGGAAGGACCTTTAGTCATACACGTCTCCTGAAATATTCCAGGGTTTTCCACTTGAGCACTCCATCTGCTAACCTCTGCTGGAAAAAATGATGCGACCTCGGGACACCACCACAGATAATAGATAATAATAGCCTCTAACTGATCATCAATCCACCTCCCCTTCTCTTTCCCTTTGCTTTCAATCGATGAAATGCACCTACATTTTCACGGAGGAAGCAGACCTGTGTTAGGCATGAAGTCCTTCATCTTCACACTCCATCTCTGTAAATTTAAGACTTTCCAGGTCTTCTTTTCCTGGAACTCTGGTAGCAGGCCTTACTGCTGGCCACGCTGGACAGGTACCTTTAGTAAGTATGGAGAAGCAGGGTAAATAGTAAGGAGGGTGGGGACTGGTTGAACGGCAGAGCTGATATTTGTTGTGTGAGAATGTGAACTGAGTTTGAGTATTCAAGAGGAACTGAAGCTCTGGATGTTAATTAGCTACTGAAGCCCAGAAATGCTTATCCCTCGTGGTCTCCCCTGTGGCAGAAACATCCTCTTTCTTGCATGCTGCACGCTCTTAGGGTAAGGCAGCTGGTGCTGCTTTGGCCACAGTCGTCTCCCGATGTCTCCCCCACCTCACCTGCTGGATCTTTGCTGGGATGCTGCAATCAGTTTTCAGAGTTGGAAATCTGATGCATTTGCTGGTAGCACAATGTTTCAGGTACATTCTGGGTTAAACAGACTGTTCTGGTTTGGCTTGCGAATCTAAACAACCTTTTTGTGACATTTCTTCTAAAGGAAAATGCACTCAGAGTCCCAAATAATTGACTTACAACATGATTTTGAAAACACAACCAGTGCCTGAGTTGAGAACTGCTTGTTCTGAAAGCTAAAAAATTAGTTGGTTTTAAAAAGTGACTTTTCCCCCTTCTTTCCTTAGATCAGCTGTACTTTTTTGATTCTTATGTGTTTTGCTACATTGATTAAAATAAGTTTCTCTCAAATTATGTCAGAACATCTGTCTATTCACCCATCAGTATTGTCCAGCTGCTTCTTTGAATAAGATGCTCATGTTAATGCGCTATTTACACAGTGTTTTGAAAGTACCTCCACTTTCTTTTTTCTTAAAAAAGATTTATTTATTTATTTGAAAATCAGTTACAGAGAGAGAGGGAGAGAGAGATAAAGAGGTCTTCCACCACTGGTTCACTTCCCAGATGGCTGCAACAATGGGGGCTGGGCCAGGCCTCTTCCAGGTCTCCCATGTGGGTGGCAGGGGCCCGTACACTTGGGCCGTCCTCCACTGCTTTGCCCATGCCACTAGCAGGGAGCTGGGTCACAAGTGGAACAGCTGGGACCCATATGGGATGGCACCAACCCAGGTGGTGGTTTAACCCATGGCCTCAGCATCTCCACTTTCAAAGTGTCCTCCTGCTTGCTGAGAATTTTGCTTGTAGTGATTGTACAGAGTTGTAATGTATGAAAGCTAAATGTAAAGTTCCACTGGTCTATAAGCTTCTCTACAGGACAGTAAAGTTCTTCAGGGCAAGACTGAGTCTTATTTTTCTTGCCTTTGCTTCTCATGTGGCTCTGCTCCATTCTGAGGTATGTCAGCAAGAGAAATATGACTTTGAAAGAACATGTTCAGGAAGGGGTACATCATTTAGTTAGTATATAAGGCTCACAAGCCATAAATCATAGATTTCACTTACAAGAATGCCCAAGTACTTGGACCCCTGCCTTCATCTAGGTGACCTAGATGGAGTTCCAGGCTCCTGCCATCGTGGCCACTTGAGGAGTGAACCAGTGGATTGAAGATTTCTTTCTCTCTGTCCCACGATCTCAGTAATTCTGCCTTCCAAATAAATTCTTTAAAAGTTTTTTTTTTTAGCATTTTTTTAAACTTTTATTTAATGAATATAAATTTCCAGTGTACAGCTTATGGATTACAATGGCTTCCCCCCCCCCCATAACTTCCCTCCCACCCGCAACCCTCCCCTCTCCCGCTCCCTCTCCCCTTCCATTTGTATCAAGATTCATTTTCAATTCTCTTTATATACAGAAGATCAATTTAGTATAAAGATTTCAACAGTTTGCACCCACATAGAAACACAAAGTGAAACATACTGTTTGAGTACTAGTTATAGCATTAAATCACAATGGACAGCACATTAAGGACAGAGATCCCACATGAGGAGCAAGTGCACAGTGGCTCCTGTTGTTGACCCAACAAATTGACACTCTAGTTTATGGCGCCAGTAACCATCCTAGGCTGTCGTCATGAGTTGCCAAGGCTATGGAAGCCTTCCAAGTTTGCCGACTCTGATCATATTTAGACAAGGTCATAAAAGACAGGGTGAGGATAGTAACCAATGATCCTAAGAGTGGCATTTACCAGGTTTGAACAATTATACAGCATTAAGTGGGGAAGGGGACCATCAGTACACACAGGTTGGGAGTAGAGCCATTGGTGGTAGAGTAGAGGTTATGATTACAAAGGAATGAGGCCCAAGTGCACTAGACAGGGCCTAGAACAAAGGACAGACTCATTATTAGAGGAGCTAAGAAAGGTGCTGTCTAAGCTACAATTAAGTTTTCTGATTGAGAGGCAAATAGAACCTGATAGAAGGGGCTTGATAATAATCTGGTGGGCTTTAGGCCTTGTAAATTCAGAGGCCCAGACCTATCTATCTCTTCACATGGGGTATATCCTAAGGGAGGTGTGAACCTCCTAGGGGAAGGCACTCTGTTGACTTTCATTACTTGGCTGGCCTGGGAGGAGAGCTGGCCAGGTCAAGGCAGGGGGCATCTCTAACAAGAAATTTACAGTTCTGCCTGCAATGTTGCTGACCCTACTTGACCATCCCCTCAGCTGCAGTGGTCACTTTGGAAGTTGGGCTGAGTGAAGGGCTTTTCAGCTTAGAGCCAATAAGATCTGTGGCTCTGACCTGGGCATCCTTCGACTCCAGGGCAGGTCCATTTCCAGTGATCCAACTCTTGGCAGAGCTGCCAGGGCTCTTCACAAGCTGACTTCTGCTGAAGCCCAGGCTTACCACATTGAAAGCCACTGCAGTGGACTGGCCTGTTGGGTCTCCTTGAGGGCAGATCACTGTACAGATCAGCCATTAATAGGCCTGCCACCCATTGCTTCTGATGCCTAGCTTTCTTTTCCTCCTGGTTTGTGTTAAAGCAGACCAGAGGATGCAAGTCAAGGGAGTGCCCGTTTCCCATCTCTAATCTTCGGTGGCCTGAACTACAAGTCTATAGTCACAGGCATGTTCTGTAGTAGTTTTTCTAAGGTAGACAATGCCCATGAGGAAAATTATGTTCTCACTTTAAAACTTTCTTTCCCTTTGGTCTGAAAGGGAGGTTTTTTCTACTTACTGTATACTTCGCTGATGGCGAAGTGAATCTAGCTATGAGATTATTATTTGAGTTCTTATTTTGGCTATGCTATTGCAGAAAAATGTTAGCCATCTCTTTTATAAGGTCTAAAGATTAAATTGTGCATCCTACAGATTCCTTCATAATAGAATTAGTTTCCTACCTTGAAGAAAATAGAGAAATGAAAGAACAAGTTGGGCTTACAATAGAGAAATGAGGGAGCAAGTCCTAGATCGCTTGCTGACAATAGCAATATTACATGAATACTTAGCAAACCGTTTCAACCATTAGATAACAACTTAAGAAAACATTTACCAGAAGGTCCAATGCCTTCTATAAATTTTAAGAATCATGTATTTGAAAACACCTCTTAAATATCTAACATGGTGTTATTTGTTTAACCAGTAAACTTAAGCACAACCATATAAAATGTTTTTAGTTTCTTTCTACCAACAAGTCTAAAACATATGATACACAGATTCAGGTCCCACAAATTAAAATGTATCTTTGATTGATTTTAGCAGCTTAAATTTATGGACAATCTTATCTATAAGCCATTTAAAATAAAACTCTTAATAAAATTTCCCCATGTGGACATACAATATGTACACACATATAATATAGCATAATAGACCAATATAGTAATTTTAATAATAGCTTTTAAAATCTTTAACTCTTTTTGTAGATTGCCAATTGATTTGAATTGCTTTTTCTTTTTAGTAACCTCAGTTAACCATACTTTCTCTCAGTTGGTACTGTTAATACATTATTGGCTTCATCTGTTTACAGAGCCATCCCAAAGTACTGAATACAATAAAAGTGGCTGGGAAAAGTCCATAGGAACCTATAGGAGGACAGCTAAACACAGAACCAACAACGCTTTAGTTTTATGAGCAGCAGATCATATATAACTGTGGATGACAAAAGACTTTGAGTCGCCATGTTTAAAATTATAAACTCATCAACCAACAAGAGGCACTAGCTTATTTCACAGTATTTTTGAAAGCACCTGTAGGATTTTACAAGTATTTAACCCTTTAAGCCTCTGGGGCTTTCTCATTAAGATAACTATCATGTCTAGTAACACAAGATCATTAGACTTTTTAATTCTCAAACATTTGTATTAATAGCATTTTCCATTATAGAAACTTAAAGTCTGGTACCACATCACATCTTGACAGTACTTCTAATATACTCCAAATAGACTGATTAGTTGGTGTCTCTATAAGATGAGAGACATAGGTCCTTCGATTTTTTCAGTTGGGCCCAAACTGGAAAAACCAAAGTCCAGGATTTACTGGAAATTTTAGAGTCCAGATTGTTTGAAACTTTGATTTTTTGAATGCCTGTCAAGAATGCCAAGAAGGCTCAAAATCCAAAATATCTGGTTGAAATAAGATTCCTTAAAATCATGACATAACATAGACCAAATTTGATCATTGTTACAAGGTGATTATTCAAATCTTTGAAAATAAGCACATATTTCTTTCTTCCCATCTTAACATCTTGTCTCATAGAGCATCCAATGAGATAGGGTACCTCATTTATTAAAACGCATAGAATTTAGAGAACTGATATTTTAACTCATTTATGGTGGAATAAGGAATCAATTGGGTGATTTAGTGACCTAAAGATGAGTCTCACTCCAAGTATCTTCTTCATATACCTGAACTTCAAACATCTAGAGACTCAGTGACTTAAAACACACAGACACGAGCATTTTCACTGGCCTTAACTTCTGGAGAAACTACATGGCTTGTGAAGGGAAGAGCCAAGGTGGCCATGTACTACACTACTCACTAGCAGAATGAATTGGATGAGACCAGATAGAAGGACTTGACTGGTCAGTACCCTCAAGATTCTTAAATTTCAAATTCCTCAAGAAAATCAGAGTTCCTTTCTCCAAAAAGTGCCTTGGAGAGACTTAGATGCTTGACAGAGCTGTAGGAAGCCGGGACCAAAGGGGACGGGTAAACACAGATCAGGGCCAAATTAGGACAGGCACTTGTGTGAAGTGAAGATGATGCACAGAGATGAACAGAACTAGGAAAGAAAGGCTTGTTCCTACGACCACATCAATTCCTGTTGGCTTTCCATCCTTTGTTTCTGGTATATGTATATCTAAGCCATTAATTCTCCTTTTGCTTGAGGTAACCTGGGGGAATAAGTATAAGACACAGCCTGGCACAACATTTAAACAAGCTTGCAGAAAAAGCTCCCATATGCTGAAGTCGTCAATATTGATGTTATTTTAAATTTCCTCTTAATTTTTGTCAATACATGTTTTACCTTAGTTGGTCTCCGTATGTTTCCTATTGATTGTTCTACTGTAACTTAACATGGTTTTGTATACTTATTTCCAAGTAGCAGCATACTCACATCATTTGTTTCCATCTGTGTATAATGCTCATGAAGTCATGTGTCTAATTTGAGGTATTTGGGTAGTTTTCTCTGATTCACTGTTAGGAATAAGCAGTGCTATAAACAACTTTAGATAAGTTGCTTGTTTTTAAAATTTTTTTTAATTTTCTCTAGGATTTCTTTTAAAAATATTTATTTATTTATTTATTTGAAAGTCAGAGTTACACAGAGAAAGAAGGAGAGGCAGAGAGAGAGAGAGAGAGAGAGATCTTCCATCCGCTGGTTCATTCTCCAGTTGGCCACAAGGGCTAGAGCTGTGCTGATCTGAAGCCAGAAGCCAGGAGCTTCATCTGGGTCTCCCACATGGGTACAGGGGCCCAAGCACTTGGGCCATCTTCTGCTGCTTTCCCAGGCCATAGCAGAGAGCTGGATTGGAAATGGGGCAGCCAGGACTCAAACCAGTATCCATATGGGATGCCAGCACTGCAGGAGGCAGTGCTGGCCTCAGTTTCACTAGGATTTCTTCCTAATGGGGTATAGCCAAATTAAAAGATACAGGATTTTCACTCTTATTTCCTGGCGTCAAATTGTTCTTTATTAAGATTAACAACTTGTTGGAAATGTAAATATTCAAATATATTAAATTTTTGCACTTAACATGAATGGGAGCACCTATAAATTTATCCTAAACAAAGCCAAAGATATAAACAATTATTTATGTAAAAGATGCTCACTTTATTACTACTTATACCTCTGAAAAGACAGAAATCAAAATATTCAGACTTGGAGAATATCTAAATAAATCATGACATATCTATAAATATAGTACATATACGGACTCTTGTTGTCGTGAAAATGTTCTCAAATAATACTTAGTGACATTAGGAATGTTTACAATATAAAGGCAAGCAAAAAAAAAAAAACCGCATTACCAAACTCTAAGCAGAAAAAAAAGTTCATGTGCAAATATATGAATACAAGAAAAGTGTAAACAATTACACTATAATTTTTTTCTGAAAGGCATAGATACAGAGAAAGAGAGACAAAGATAGACAACCATGCACTGGTTCACTCCCGAAATGCCCACAACCACCAGGGCTAAGCTATGCTAAAGCCAGAATCCTAAAACTCAATTCTAGGTCTCTCACATGGATGGAAAGGACCCACATACTTAAGCCAACACCCACTGCCATCACCCACTAGTAAGAAGCTGGAATAGAAAGCAGAGTCAGGACTCAAACCCAAACACTCTAATATGTAATGCGGTCATCTAAGTGTCAGATTAACTGCTGCGCCAAGTGCCCACCCCTATACCACAATGTTACTAATAGTTATCTCTCACTATAAAGTTCATGTTAGCATGTAGGCATGTTATAAGCAGAAAGAGCAACAGATGTTATTTCAACAAGTAAATTATCAACAGAGCAGAATTCTGGGCACAAAACGATACAAAACAATAGCGAAGTTAAAATAGTCAAACTGGCTAAAGATCAGTCACACATGGGGAGGAAAGCTCCAGTCCAGAAACTCTTTGGTTAATAAGGTGAGACAACAAAATTTTTATACTCAGAACATTGACCTTTGTCATTTGCCACTGAGATGTGATAAAGAATACGTCTGGTCTTTGTTCCCTGTTCCTGGCACAAAACTTCAAAAACCCTAGGAAATTCCTGATAGGGACGTCTTTTGTTACTCATAACAAGCCCCTTTCATTCACACCTTTAGTCCATGATACCGGCATGACTTGTGGTAAGACTCCTAGATAGGAGGGCTTGTGATCAGAAAGACCATGCACATGATTAGGGATTAGAACTTTCAGCCCCAGTCCTTGACCTTGAGAGAGGGGAGCAAGCTGGAAACTGGGTTCAATCTTATGGTCAATGATTTAGTCAGTCATGCTGTGTAATGAAACCTCAATAAAAAAGATTGACTGAGGCTTAGTAGAGCTTCAAGTTTGGTGACTATATTGATGGTTTTGAAAGATGGCATGCCCTGATTTTACAAGAAGAGGGCATAGAAGCTCTGTTCATCCCCCTGAACTCCCTGCCCTGAATTTGCCCTACTCTTTTCTTCCATTTGGCTGTTCCTGAGTTGCACCTTTTAGTTTTAAAAAATTGTAAACATAAGTCTAATGCTGCCAGTGAGTTCTGAATCATTCTAGTGAATTATTGAACCTGAAAGGAGAAGTAGTGGGGGTGGCAGGAGGGCCTCCAAAATCTGACTACACAGAAATGGAAGTGGCTTGGAGACATCCAGGTTTTGGGACTGGCATCTGAAGAAGGGGAAGCTTTGGGGACTGGAGAACCTCAACCTGTGGTTTAACTAACTCCAGGTAGTTGATGTCAGAATTGTAGGACACTTAGTTGGTGTAAGAGAACTATTGTCAGAATGCAACCATCATCTACACATACAGAGGGCAAAGCAGTTCTCAAGAATGTTTAGAGAGAATTGTATTCGTTAGGGTGATATTAGCTGCTAAAACAGATAGATCCCCATCTTTAGTGGCTGTGTTAGTAGACTTTTCGTGACTTTAACTAAAATACCCAAGAGCAGCCGAAAGAAAGTGTTTACTTCAGCTTACAGTTTGGAGTTGACAGATCAGGACCCAATGGCCCCATAATCTGGTGTCTGATGGCAGCTCGTCATGGTGGGTGCAGAGGAATAACATGCTGAGCCAGCAAACAGACAGAGAGCAGCTAGGCAGAACTTGAACTCCATCAACACTCTCAAGGGAACCATCCTCCAATAGCACATCCCCAACAACTTAAACACCTCCCACTGGCCCCACCTCCAAGCCACTACAATGACATTAAGTCTCCATCCTTAATCCATCACCATTCACATTAAGACATCAGAGTTTAAATATCTGCATGAGTTTTTGGGGAGACAAATCCTACTCAACTCATAACAGTGACAGAATGCAGTAGAAGGGAGGGATGGACAGCACAAAAGGTTTTGGGTGGAAAAATTAGGGGAAGCCGGGTGTGGTTCATTAACTATGACAAAGATACTAAGATGTGGTGTTAACAGGGGACCTGGTGTGAGGGGTATATGGGAACTCTGTATTTTTGTTTTGTAAATTCAAAGCTCTTCTGAAATATAATGTTTTTAAAAAGCAGTGTATTTCTTGCTCATGTGAAGTGTGAAATGAGTGTACTTTGTTGAGTGGCCTTCTATCTTGGGCCATCTTCTCCTGGCCTTCAGAATCTTCCACACTCATCCAATAAATAAGGCTCTTGGGAAATGCACACCAGCTCAAACTCCAGAAGAGAAAATGGGTTTGATGAGCAAGCAGGCAGTCTCTATCACAAGGATGTAAAATAATTTTCTCATTCCTGAAAACACCAATCACATAATCCAGGTTTTAAACTGATTCAGCTCAGTAGTCAAGAAAGAGAGTTGTAATGAGTGAAGTCTCAACATCTTTAAAAATTCCCAAGAGTGTGGAAAAGGTTTGTACTTCTATCATATAGCTCTAACATCTTGTAGCATCAAGGTTGCCCTGGTGTCAAGGGGTTGACAAATAGTGTTTAGAGAAAGTGTGTCTAAAAGAAAAAGGGAGGGCTGGTGCTGTGGTGTAGCGGTAAAGCCCACAGTTCTGGCATCCCATATGGGCGAAGGTTCTAATCCTGGCTGCTCCACTTCTGATCCAGCTCTCTGCTATGGCCTGGGAAAGCAGTGGAAGATGGCCCAAGTCCTTGGGCCCCTGCACCCATATGGGAGACCCAGAAGAAGCTCCTGGCTCCTGGCTTTGGATTGGCGCAGCTCCGGCAATTGTAGCCATCTGGAGAGTGAACCAGTGGATGGAAGACCTCTCTCTTTCTCTCTGCCCCTCCTTCTCTCTCTGTGTAACTCTGACTTTCAAATAAATAAATACTTAAATCCTAAAAAAAAAGAAAGTGTGGAAGATCATTCACATGACCTACGTTTTTTAAAATTTTTATTTATTTATTTACTTATTTATTTTTGACAGGCAGAGTGGACAGTGAGAGAGAGAGAGAGAGAGAGACAGAGAGAAAGGTCTTCCTTTACCGTTGGTTCACCCTCCAATGGCTGCCGCTGCCGGCGCACTGTGGCTGGCTCCTTGCACCGATCTGAAGCCAGGAGCCAGGTGCCTCTCCTGATCTCCCTTGAGGCTGCAGGGCCCAAGGACCTGGGCCATCCTCCACTGCACTCCTGGGGCATAGCAGAGAGCTGGCCTGGAAGAGGGACAACCGGGACTAGAACCCGGTGTGCCGGCGCCGCTAGGCCGAGGATTAGCCTGTTGAGCCGAGGATTAGCCTGTTGAGCCACGGCGCCGGCCTTCACATCACCTACCTTAATCTGGAAGTGATGCACATCAGTTTCACTGAATTACAATGGCAAGAGTTAATCACATGACCAAACCAGATGCAGGCTGGGGCAGAGGGGAGTTGGTACACGTGGTCTGTCTGGAACACTCTTACACTGCATTGTTAACAGTCAGTTAGCTCTCTTTATGATATTCTCCTAACTTGTTTGCGGGCCTTCTCTATCTCCTTAAGCAAATCTAGCTCATACATTAATAATGAATTTAGCCACTCTAATTGTATCAGTTAATTGCTCAAAAATTCTATGGATCTCCATCATCTGCCAACTCCTCGCCCTGGTATTTAAGCCTTCAAAGTATATAATCCTATCCTGAGTTTTTGGCCTCATCCTCCAATATTTTCCTACCTTTTTCAAAAGTTTCAGCCAAAATGGACCACTTACTGTTCTTCAAACACAGGATCTTTGATTCATCCTGTGTTCCCATCTGGTGTTCTATCTACCTCACTATTCTGCCTCTTCTAGGAAGTATACATTTTAAATAAATTCTGCATATTTTTCTGATTTTATAACTCTCCAAGTCCTCTAGTGAAGGAAGTGACTAAATTCTAAACTGTCAATGTTAAAAAAGTATGTCCCTGTTGAACATTGCAGCACTTGGCAGCAGCAGGAGGCTCGGCCTGCCAGCCCAGGAACCAGGTCCTTTCATTGACATGTTACAATTAGCACCCATGGAGACAGCAGTTTATGCACATTCTGCTGTAACTGGTAGTTGACAGTGTGGCTATGAAGTCATTTCCTAGGGTATAGTGCCTACCAGCTAGAAATCAGAATTATACTTTTTTATAAAGCAAAATTTAGGGCATTTCCTGATGAATACAAAAACTCATTAGGGTGAAAAACAAACAAATTTGAAGCAAGAGGTCATATTCAGAATGCAAAAGACAATGAAGAGCATGGTAAAGAAGGAAACATCTGAAAAAAGATCTCTCTAAACTGATTAATCTAAGGTTCCCAATGCCAGAGAGCTCAGCTAGCTGTTGACACCTTGTTGCATCTATGCCTAGTAACCCAATTTACTAGATATTTCCGGGGTTTCTAGTTTTAAATATTCTGTAGCATTGTTTTCTAGGCACAGAGCCAGATTCACCAAGCTGTGCAGCCAATCTTTGTTGTAGGCACTGCTGCATTCTGTTGGGATGGCCTCTCCGCCCCTCTTGGAGCAGCTCAGTCTTTCTCCTGAAAATCTGGATATTATATCCATAAGCTGCCTTTGCAACGTTCACTTGACTGCACCCTGAATCCATTTAGATTTGGCGGTCTCACAGAAACTACCATTTTCATAATAGGTAAGCTTCTTTGCTTAATATTCAGTTGTTCGGTTGGAAGGAATTCTACAAATGAATATATTAAAAAGTTATATTCTTGGTCTTCAAGACACAAAGTAACAGGACTGATATTCAGCCTCTCTAAATTAAATCATTTGTTGGAAAAATACGTTGACAGTGACTCTCCTCATCAATTCTTTCACCTACCCATCCCTTCATTGATTTATCTGTTACTGTGTGATTACTCTGTGTAACCATTGTATTTGGTGCTCCTACTCGTCTTAAAAATAGAAATGGGAAATTTCCCACTCAGCATTTATTTTTTTAAGATCTATTTTTATTTATTTGAAAAGGAGAGAGAGAGAGAGAGAGAGAGATCTGCTGGTTCACTCCCCAAATGACTACAATGTGAGGAGCCAGGATCTCTATCTGGGTCCCTCATGTGGGTGGCAGGGGCCCAAGCACTAGGGCCATTTTTTGCTACTTTCCTAAGTGTATTAGTAGGGAACTGGATCAGAAGTGGAGCATCTAGGACTTGAACCCGCACTCTGATATGGGATGCTGACATCACAGACAGCGGCTTAACCTGCTGTGCCACAATGCAAGCCCCACTCAGCATTTATTCTATGTTCTTTGTCCAAACTCCTAGATATTGTTTGAGTTGTTATGTTTTGCTTTTAGATTTGATCATTGCCAGATTAACAGCATTGACTATGCTACTTCCATGATTAAATATCTTCAATATCCTTAAAAAATGCAAAATGCCCAAAACCTTTTTGAAGATGTAGAGGGAGTGAAGTATAAATTTCACAGTTTGCTTTCTTTCTTTCTTTTTTTTAATTTGACAGGCAGAGTTAGACAGTGAGAGAGAGAGAGACAGAGAGAAAGGTCTTCCTTCTGTTGATTCCCCAAATGGCCGCTACGGCTGGTGCTGTGCCAGTCCGAAGCCAGGAGCCAGGTGCTTCTCCTGGTCTCCCATGGGGTGCAGGGCCCAAGCACTTGGGCCCTCCTCCACTGCCTTCCCGGGCCACAGCAGAGAGTTGGACTGGAAGAGGAGCAACTGGGACTAGAGCCTGGTGCCCATATGGGATGCTGGCGCCGCAGGTGGAGGATTAACCAGGTGAGCCGTGGCGCCGGCCCCCCACAGTTCGCTTTCAAAGCCCATTGTCATGTGGTTCCTATGTCCTCTTCCTGGCTCATCTCTCAGTCTTCTTTTTTTTTTTTCTATCTAATCATCCTAACTGGTCTTTTCACAGTAATTTGAAATTCTCCCCTATGTGCTGCACCCCAAGATCTTTCCTAATGTGATCCATGTTCTCTTAATGCCCTTGTATTCAACTCCTCTTGTCTAAATCCCAATCACTCTCAAAAATATGCTTCAAAAGATGGGGTCTTAAAGTTTTGTTTGTAAATTTATACCAAATTCATTTATTCCTTTCTGTGAACATGGATAGTAATTTGCTCTGTTTTATTTTTTTGTGTGTGTGTGTTTGTGTTGTGTGCTTCTCTCAAGGTAGTCAAATATAAAAATAATTTAACTTAGGAACAATTCATTTATTCCTCCAATTAAGGACTATCTTATTCAATTATTGGATCTCAGAGAACATCTAGAATAGAGTCATGCACTATTAGGTTTGTAATAAATGTTTGTGGGCTTGCATAGGCAATGTTCGGTCATTTAAGATCTGCAAGGAAGGAAACATATAGCCAGGAAGAAGGGAGAACTGATAAATCCATCTAGGAAGCTGTTGTTGTAATTGAGAGATTTATACAAAACCATTTGGGCCTCAGCCAGCGTGTGAATGGAAAGGGATTGGGGATGGTTATGAACGTCCATGCCAAGAATGGATTTCAGGGGAAGGAGAAAGGAATACAAATAACAGCAAGGACTGGAGCCTGGGTGATGGGGAGAATGAGGGCATCTTGAATGAAAAGAAGAAAATCGGAGAAAAGTGGTTTGGGTAAGGGGACAGGGACAGGTTGGAGATAATGAGTCCAGTGATTTAGGTGCTGGATTAGAGGTGCGAGAGAATCGCATGGCTGATCATGTGGCACTGCAGCCTTGGAAGGCCACCAGCTTGGTGGTGCTGGTGGGAATTGCAAGAGTGGAAGAAATTTCTCAAAAAGAAACGCTGTTGAGCCAAGGGAGAAGGCTGGCAAATGCTCATAGGCAATAAGCATTGTCACATGATGCTCCTTTATGCAATAAGATTTGCTGATATAAATCACATCTAGCATGTGGTCACTGGTTTTACTGTAGCTGTTGAGATGATTTCGCTGGTTGTGAGTTTCCTCTGTTTCACCTAAGATCTTAAACTAGAGGGCTGGCAGCTATTTTCTGAACCTTCCGATGTTGCCTTTCAGAAGGCCCCAGATAAAGTAGTTACTTTTTAACTAGCAAGCAAGACAAAATGTACAAATATGAGTATTAGAGATAATGAACTGAATTCTTCTGCGTATCAGAGCTAAGTGTACTTTGAACTTGGAGTGGTGAGCAAGGAAAAATGCATAATTGGGATAAGTGCACAACTGCAATGGGAGCTGGAAAAACAGTCCTTGAAAATTCTGTATTTAGGTAGGAGCCAGTTGAGACATTCTCAGCTTTCTTGGAGAAACTTTGGAAAGCTTCCTAAACAAACTCAAGAAGCATTTATTAAGCAACTGTGATGCTCCAGGCCCTGTGATCAATTTTTTTCACATTTAATTTCCTCCCAAACCTTGTGAAATAGATATCCTCTTCAATTTCAGGAGAGAAAATCCTGGGAAGTTCTGAGATACTGAGCCCTGAACTACGTCCGCTGGAACCATTGCCCCCACTATGTGGTAGATGCTATTGTACCAGAGTCCTCAATTACTGGTTCAATCCTACAGGAGAATCCTGAGTGACTCAACCTGAGTCATGTGCCTGTTCTAGATGTCAGGACTCGGTTTTGTGGGTTCTGCGGTTGTTTCCTATGGGGTTCACACAATAGGATGCCCCTTCCCATGAGAAAAGGGATCAGTTGCCAGGAAACCTCCAAGCTATCAGTAAAAAATCTGCTTCAATGAGGAAAGAAGAGCTTATATGTTCAAGGACACTGATAAGCGCTGGAGCTGAACACAAACCCAGGTCTTCCAAATCTGACTGATCTGTCCATTGTACTATAGCTGTTTTGCTGTGACTATTTGAAAGAAGACAGATAATTCATTTCCTTCCCTTTTCTAGAACACTTACAATGAACAAAACTTCTTTCTGGGTACTTTGAATATACCAGACATTGTGCTAGATATTTTACATACACTATTTGGTGTTTATAGAAGCCTTAGGAGATAGATATTATTGAGAAGAATTGGTATTCCCATTTTACAGATTAACAAAACTGAGGTTTAGAGAGGTTACATGAATTGGTCCAAGCTTGTCAACAAATAAGGGGGCTCTGTCTATATGATTACATAAGATTATTCCTTTCTCTAACATCATGGTGCTATCAGAGACTAGAGCCAGGCTAGGGTTTGAGCCTTATTTGTCCTGACTTTTTCTTATACATCTAGCTCCTGATTAAGTGACTGTTACAGTACAAGCCCTCCATCGATGTCTGTGGAGAGTGTGAGTGACTATGCCTGAGCTAAGCAGAGTGGTAGGGCAGAGAACTTTAAAGAGCAATAATGAGTATTAACAAAGGAGGAGTTTGGAATGGAGGTAAGAGGAAATCACACAACAAGGTGGAAGTGTCTCTCACTAGATTGAAGAAAAGACGGCAAACAAACAGGTTCTGAGTTAAGACACACTTTAGAAAGCGTCCCCTGTGGGAGTTCCGCCTCGGAGTAGCAAAGCCCAGTTCTCTTATCTCAGGTCTGGGCACTTCCATGGTGTGAGTCACACTCCAGAGTTCTGCAGGATCCGGAGGCAGCTGCCCTCTGACGTCGTCCCCTTGCTTGCCTCCCTCCCAGCCCCACTCCCTTCCTGGCCTTGCTGGAGAGCAAGCTCTTATTCATTCACTAGCACAGGAATCCTCAACTGCTTCTGGGGAGTTAACCTAAGCCTGGAGATCATTCTAGAACAACATGCTTGGTATGGGTGTATACTCAACAGACACGTGTTAAATGAGTGGATGAAGGAATGATTGGCTGCTAGCGCAGTCTCTCTCCCTCATGTCAAATAACTATCGGCCTTCGAGTGTTGGGGGCTCTCCTTTCTTTATACTCATGGTCTCTTCCCCTTCCTCCTTCGCCACTGCCTTTGACCAGACTTGCCTTACTCCCCAGCGCAACTTTAGCCAGAGCCTTCTTGTGGTTTTCTGGACTCCTCTAGTTCACCCTCTTTGTTGCTTCCATTAATTCTACGTGAATTCTGAAGTTCAAATTATCTGTCACTCCTCTTCAATTCATCCAAAATCCCTTAAGTAATTTCTCCTAACTTTTTTTTTGGATAAGTACATACATTTTTATTTGACTATTAAAGTGCTATTCTGGGGGGCAAAGTTTTTCTCAGTTCCATAACAGCAGATTCATTGGAAACAAACAAACAAACAAAAGCAATGCATGAAAATAGGCCTGAGGAGTGAAAAAAAAAATGAGCCTAGAAAACTAGTTTGGAACATTACAAACGACCTGTAGCTATCAGCCCTGGTACTGGTGGAAAACACGGAGGCCTGCTGGTAAATGTGCTAGGGAAAAATGAGGACAAAAGTGGCAAAGAGGACTCACTCACAAAGAGCAATTGGTATTAGTATAATAACAATTACTCTGTTATAAAGGGACAGTGAGAGTAAGCAAATCTGAGAAGAAAGCGCTACAAACCCAAGTACGTGCATTTGCTACTGTAGCAGGCCTATAATTTTTTAAAGGAAAAGCAATGCACTGTGCATTGGACAGGGCTCTTAACTCAGGATATCTTACAGTAGGGTACTCTTTGGCAAAAGGGCAACACCAATTAAAGGATTCGGCAGTGAATGGCCTCTGATATTCACATCGTGTGGACAGACACCTTCTGTCCGACATGACCAATTCGCACCCTGATGTTGCTTGCATCCTTTCCTACTGGGGAAATTCCACTCGCATACACTGCACACAGGTGTTTCCCCTTTTAAAATGGCATCAATCCTCTTAAGGGATGAGAAACTCCTGGTAAGGCTTAGCGGCAAGTGCATACTACATCTGTATTACAAGGAGCAGCCCCTGATTTTCTTGATATGCATAGCTTTTTGGAATTGATGTTAGACATGGCTTTTGTAAATAATGCAGGTGTTTTTGTCACGTGTCACTGCTGGCTCTGGAGTCTCCCGGTGAGGTGGTGGCAGTCCTCAGTCTGATACCTCAACAGGGGTCGGCTCTTCAGACATTAGTTCCGTGGATGTTACATCTGTAGAAGGCTCTGCAGTGTCTGGGGAATGCTCGGCCGATGGTTCTGTCTCCTCTTCATCTTTGACTTCAGATTGTGCACCCTCCTGCTCATCCCCGTGATCCTTTTTGGGCTGTGGGTGAATGGACACCTTGATGGCAATCTGCTGAGGCTGTTCGTGCAGGGATGAGGCACCTGAGTCGGCGGTGGGAGAGTCACTTCGCTTCAGAGTTGGGGATCGTGTAGACCTCGTCCCTGCCTGCAGCCTCCTGTCCTTCGGGAGTGTGCCTCACAAAGTTCTGCCCTTGCTCCTCCAGCCCCCCCCTCCCCACTTCCATGACCTCCTCCATGATCGTCCTGCAGTTCACGATGAGAGGAGGCAGAGGCGCACTCCTGGCGAGCTCTTCAATATAGCAGGCAAACTCCATGGTTTTGAACTGGGTGACTTTGGCAAGCTCCAGAGTTTTGGCTGAGGTGATGATGGGGATCCGCTTGGTGATCTCAAATGCCTTCTGCAGCTTCTCTGCACCTTCTGTCCTAAAGAACTCGTTGATGGCTTTCTCAGTCTTCTTCAGGTGGCTGCTCCTCGTGCACAGGCTGTGATGTTGAGGACCATGACGATGGTGAAGGCCACGAGGCAGACAACCATGTAGTAGACACCCATGTCCCCAGAGGTAAAGACGGCTCTCAGGGTCACCGTGTTGTTCACAGTGCCATAGATGTTGGAAGCCACACACGTGTATTTACCTCGATCTGAGAAAGACGCCTTGGTGATGCTCAGGAGGCCACTGTCATGCATTGGCCATTTCCCTCCTCCTCTTTCCTTCTTTTCCTCTTTCAGCTGCTTGCCCATGGACTTATACCACTTGAATTGCATGTCAGGGATGCCACAAACACTACAGTGAATCAAGGCACTGTTCTCTTCCTTGACTATGATGTGATCAGTTCTGGCCATGATTGTGGGCACAGAGCTCAAGACCATGTCAGTGCCATTTAAAGTGCTGTTCGTCACACTCCAGCAGTGGCTAGAGTGGACACTAGGATTAAAAAGGGCACAGTAAGTAGAAAGCATACTTTCAGATGGCTCTTCAACCAACCCCTCTTCTTAGTTTGCTCTGTAAGGCATTAGAGAAATGGTTTGCCAATGGAATATTCTACCAGACAACACACTATCCAGAGCAGGCCATGGGACAAACCTGTCTTGGATCCACAGAGCTGGTACTTGATTAAGAATCTGGCACCACCGTGCCACTCAGAGGATCGCCATGCACCCCTCGCCATGGCCAGCGGGACAGCTGCTGCTGCTCCCCAACTCTGCGCCCGATGCCCGACAGCGCTTGTTGCCGGGAACCCATCTCTGCTGGTGTCTCGCAGTGGTGCGGGCTGCAAGGCAAGAGGTCCAGAGTCTCCCCTAACTTTTAAGGTCAAGGTCAAATTCCTAGGAGATTTGGCTCCTGCTTGCTTTTACCTTACCTCTCCACAGTTCCCTATTCCAGGCATGCTGTTTGCTCCAGGCATAATGAACTATTTGCAGTTTTACAATCTTAGTTCTATATGTTTAGGTCTTGATCCATTTTGAGTCAATTTTTGTATATTGTGTAAGGTAAGGGTCCACCTACATTCCTTTGCATGTGGATATCCAGTTTTCTTGATACCATATGTTACAATGGTGTCCTTTCCTCATTGAGTAGTCTTGGCACCCTTATCAAAAATCCATTGATCATATAGATGGGGATTTTTTTTCTGGACTCTTGATTCTATTCAGTTGGTCTATATGTTTATTCTTATGCCAGGACCTACTATAGTGTTTTATTAAGTCCTCCACATTTGTTCTTTCTCAAGATTGTTTTGCCTATTTGGGTCCCTTGAGATTCCATGTGACTTTTAAGATCATTTTTTTATATCTGTAAAAAAATTCTTTTTTAATATAACATTTATAATTATAAAATTTATTGGTGCTACTTTAGCTGCATCCTTGTTGCATCTTTATTTACATTTGTCACAAAATATTTAAAATTTATCTTTTGATTTCTTCTTTGGTTGATTATTTAGGAGTGTGATGTTTAATTCTCATGCATTTGCAGGTTTCCAAAATGTCCTATCCTTTATTTCTAATTTTGTTCCATTGTAGTTGAAGAACATCCTTTCTTCCTATCCTTGTAAATTTACTGATTTTTATTTTGTTGCCTAGCATGCGGTCTTTCCTTGAGAATGCTCTGTGTGCATTTAAATGTGTGTTCTGTTCTTGTTGGGTGGAGTATTCAATAGATAGCTCTTAGATGCTGATTAACTTATAGTTTTGATCAAGTCTATTTGCACTGATCTTCTGACTAGTTGTTCTTTCCATTATTTAAAATGAAATATTTCCCTTTTCTTCTCTTCATTTCTGTCAGTTTTTGCTTCATGTATTTTGGTACTGTGTTGTTAGGTGCATATATGATTTACTTGTTGGCAATTCCTGATGGTTTGGTCTATTTATTTATTTATTTATGAGGCAGAGCTACAGACAGAGAGAGGGAGAGACAAAGTGAAAGATCTCCCACCTGCTGGTTCACTCCCCAAATGCCCACAATGGCCAGATCTGAGCCAATCTGAAACCAGGAGCCAGGAGCCAGGAGCTTCTTCCAGGTCTCCCATGCAGGTGCAGGGGCCCATGCACTTGGGCCATCTTCTACCGCTTTCCCAGGCCACAGGCAGAGAGCTGGATTGGAAGAGGAGCAGCTGGAAATGAACCTGTGCCACAGCGCTGGCCCCTGGATTGACCTTTTCATCATTATAAAACACTCATGTTTCACTCTAGTAACATCTTATATGTTAAAATCTTTTTTTTTATTAGTAGAGCCACTCTAGCTTTCTTGTTGTTGCTGTTTACATGATGTATATTTTTTTCCATCCTTTTACTTTCAATCTATTTGTATATTTGAATATAAATTATCTTCTGTAGAGAGTATAAATTAAAATTTTGTTTTTTAGCCCAAACTGAGAATCTCTTTTATTAGATTGTTTAATCCATTCATATTTAATGTTAATATTGATGTAGTTGGATTTACATCTGTCATTTAACTTGTTGTCTTCTGTCTCATATCTGCATCTTTCTTGTGCTTCTGTTTTCTTTAGAATTAAATGAACATCTTCTAATGTAGCATCATTTCTGTAATAATTTTCACAATAGACATTTTTAGTTATTAATCAAAAATATCTTAAGATTTATACTAATGATATATATAAATGTTAATCCATTATGGCTCTATTCCTTTCCCCATTTTTGTTGCATTACCATTATACACATTACAAACTTAACACTACACTGTTATCATTATCACTTTATATATTTTTTTTGTGTTCTATGGACCAAGAGAAGGGAGATGAAGCATATATTCATAACTTTCAGTGTAGAAATCTTATTTGTTATTTCTGCTTCTCTTTGTTCCTGTGTATTTCAGTTAAAATTTAGAATCATTTCCTTAGCTCATCACAGCTTTGTTTCCATTCACTTCCTTTGTGCTGCTATTGGCAGCTATATTACATTTTTGTATGTTATGGGTCAAATGATACATTATTTGTATATTGTTTTATGATATTGATTTCTAAAGCAGTTAAGCAATGATGGGAGGATCAAGATGCATTTATACTGTCATATTTTACATTATCACTTTTTCTGCTGTTCTCTGTTACCATGGTATTAAAGTTACTGTTTATGATTTTTTCGGCCTGAGTAATTTAATGATTCGTAGAAGGTTGGTGTACTGACAAAAAAAACCCTGCTTTTGTTTACTGGGAATGTTTTCATCTTGCCTTCAGTGTTGAAATTTAGCTTTGCTCTGTGGAGTTTTAGTCAACAGGTTGTTTTTCTTTTTGCACTTTGTGTACATTATCCCACAACCTTATGGCTTCCACTGTTTCTGATAAGTTAGCTGTTAATCTTATTGCTGTGGTTCTCATGTAAGAGATTGGTTGTTTTTCTCTTGTTTTCAAAATTTTCTCCTTATCTATGGCTTTTAGCATTTTACTGATGTATCTGTTTATTCTAGCTGGAATTTCTTTAGCTTCTTAGATGTGTAGTTCAATAAGCTTGGGAAATTTTCAGCCCTTATTTCTTTAAATATTTTTTTCTCCTCCTTTTTCACCTTTGCTTTTGGTAACTCTCACTACACATAGGTTGGTGCACTTATTACTGTCTCACATTTCTCCAAAGCTCTTTTCAATTTTTCCTCATTCTTTTTTGTCTGTTTCTGCTTATATAATATCTTGATCTATCTTGAAGGTCAGTTTTGGTTCTTTATATCATTTTTCTTTATTGATATTTTCTGTTTGATGCAACGCTTTTTTCTGTACCTCCCTTTCATTTTATAAATATTATTTCCTTTAATTCTTTTGAACACATTTATAATTGTGCGCTGAGTCTTTGTTAATTTTCACATTAAGTTACCCTCCTAGGCAGCTTCTGTTGCTTGCTCATCCTCTACCCCTCACCAGTGTATGGGTGACGCATTCCTGCTTCTTTGTCTCATGTTTTGGAAACTGGACATTTTAGGTAACACAGTATAACAACATGGAAACATGGATACCAGTTCTCCCCTCCTTTGCCTCCAAAGCTTGTTATTGTAATTCGCTTGCTTGCTTCTTTGTTCAATGACCAGTTGAATGTTTTCAGTGATGTCTACTTGCCCCCACTCTCTCCAGTGTGAATCTCTGAAGTTGCTCCTCAGAAGGCTCAATCTTTAGTATGACCATAAAGCGGGGAAGCAGGATTTAATTTGTATTCCAGGCTCTTTCCATACACAAAGATAACAATTCTAGGTGCTGACATACATAAGGGAAATACATAAGGCAAATTTTATTCCAAAGGTGAGGAAGTGAACACACACATGCACATGAGCATGAGTTGCCCCACACAGAGAGAGACACCCATCATGCATGACAACTGGGCCCAAATGGAGAAAAGGGGAGGGGAAACAGGGAGGGCACCCCAGCACTTCCTCCAGTTGTGGTCTCCAATAGAAGAGAGAGAAAGAGAAAGAGAAAGAGGGAGAGGGAGAGGGAGAGGGAGAGGGAGAGGGAGAGGGAGAGGGAGAGGGAGAGGGAGAGGGAGAGGAGAGGGAGAGGGAGAGGGAGAGGGAGAGGGAGAGGGAGAGGGAGAGGGAGAGGGAGAGGGAGAGGGAGAGGGAGAGGGAGAGGGAGAGGGAGAGGGAGAGGGAGAGGGAGAGGGAGAGGGAGAGGGAGAGGGAGAGGGAGAGGGAGAGGGAGAGGGAGAGGGAGAGGGAGAGGGAGAGGGAGAGGGAGAGGGAGAGGGAGAGGGAGAGGGAGAGGGAGAGGGAGAGGGAGAGGGAGAGGGAGAGGGAGAGGGAGAGGGAGAGGGAGAGGGAGAGGGAGAGGGAGAGGGAGAGGGAGAGGGAGAGGGAGAGGGAGAGGGAGAGGGAGAGGGAGAGGGAGAGGGAGAGGGAGAGGGAGAGGGAGAGGGAGAGGGAGAGGGAGAGGGAGAGGGAGAGGGAGAGGGAGAGGGAGAGGGAGAGGGAGAGGGAGAGGGAGAGGGAGAGGGAGAGGGAGAGGGAGAGGGAGAGGGAGAGGGAGAGGGAGAGGGAGAGGGAGAGGGAGAGGGAGAGGGAGAGGGAGAGGGAGAACCTCCCAGCACCTCCATTTGTGAGGTAGCAGGTGGGTGCCTTTATAGACAGAAAATCACCTGGGAGTTTAATGTACCTCTGTAAAATTCCAAGTGGAGCTCAACATCATGGTGTCTTCCCCACCTCAGGATGCCAAGGCATCCCAGGACAGGGGCAGTTTTGATTGACAAGTAGGGGGGTAGAGTTACCTGGGGCCCGGTGGCAGAGGGTGGTGGCTTGCAGGTACTTCTAGCTCAGCAGATCCCAAACTAGCTATTCCATATCACCCACAGTCTCATGTGCTATGCCCAGATGAAAGTGGTTTTGGCAAGGGTCTGTTCAACTGTCTTTTTCCCTGACTATACTCAGCTGTGAGGCTTCTCTAATTGCCAGCTAAATGTTCTATTGTTTTCAATGCTGTCCTGGAACATAAATTGCTTCTCAGACTAATCCAATCAAATTTAGGTTCCTTTAATGGAGTAGTTAGTGAGGTCAGTATCTTAGATTTGTTCTGACCCTGGGAGAGCTCTATTCAACTGTTTCTGTGTTTCTCTCCAGCAAACTAGTTGGCCTATAATTTAGCCTGGATCTCCAATGAATCTACCAGCTCCTTCCCAATAGGCTTTCAGCACAACTTCTTCTGCTCTTAAGAGTGCCACTAGGCTTGAATTTCTTCACTCTCTGTTCCAAGCCAAGTCAGTTCCTTTAAGATGGGAATTGGAACTGTCTTTTCTATGACCTGCCTCTCTCCTCAGGCACAATCTCTTAGGGCGATGAGAGTAGAGTCAATGACTTGTTTACTCCTGAGTGACACCTCTGCTTTAGGGCTGATTACTTAGTGGATGCAGTTGGGGAAGAAGTCTCAGTTCCCTAGACCTGTCTGTCTTGGCTTTGAAACCTTTCCCCAGGAGTTATGGTCAGGACAGTGGTGTTTCTAATATCCTAAGTAGCACTGAGCCCAAGGTGAAGCCTCTAGTCCCTTAGTGCATGTTGGGAAGGAGAAGGCAGCACATACCTCTTTGTTTCAGTCACCTGGAATTCAAGCTCAGCAGTAGTTAGCTGGAGACAGGATGTTCAATGCTGTTGTCCTGTGCCTGCTGGAACTGTAGCTCTCTGAGAACACAAGGAGAGGGAGTCCTGTATTCTTGCCTGTACCATCCTGGAATGCAGTTTCCATCTCTCTTGATTGGAAGGTGGAAGAGAGAGCAAAACCACAGACTCTTATAGTTCTTACTGAGTTTTAGTGGATTTTCTTGAGTAAATATTTCTTCATTTGCTGTGTGCTGGTAGGGCCATGTCAGACATTAAATGGTTGATCTAAAAATAATTTTCACCAATTTGACTGAGGAGTGGGTCCATGGAGTTCCTTAAATTGTCATGTCAGAAGTTGAACTCCTCCAGTGATTTCATTCCTGAACATAGGTAATTACATTCTCCATAAGCAGTTTCTGGCTGTATCAATTTCCATAGTCTTCTACCTTAATTGCTGTCCTCTAATCAGCACTTAGAGAAAAATGTTAACTTAAAGAATTCACACACTGATTAAGAACTATCTTTAATTTTTTTTAAAAAAAGAAGAAACAAAAGGTTAAATTGTGTTTTAAAGCACATTTCATAACTCTGGATGATTTACATGTTTAGTTGTAAATTTGCTGTCTCATGCAAAGGTCACACATTGTCCTGTGTGAACAAAATCAGACTGACTTGGATTCTGCTCCGAGCATTTGCCAGGGGGTGAGTAGGAAGACTGCTTTTGTAGCTTGAGGACTGAGTCCTATTCACTTCAGAGTTTCTAACACAGCCATCAAGAGTTGGGTTTTCAAGGGCTTATTTGTGAGTAACTGCTTTACTTGTCTTAAAGAACAAGCTTACAGCACACATGTGTGCCTCCACACAAGCAGAGTTTTTGTCAATTAGCAGCAATAAAGATCTTCACTAATAAAGAACAGTTGTATTCAGGTCAGTTCCTCAATTTCTATATGAATTTACCCCCAGAAAAAACACTACAGAACTGAAATCTCAAACTAAATTTAGTAATTACCCCCCTGGCCCATCCACTAAATCTTACTTGAATTCACGAACTTGGGTGGACAACAGACATTAATTTGTATTCTTAATCTTTCTAAAATCAAGTCCAATCTGACTCTAGTCTGCTTACTGCCTGAGAAGAAATATTATCTCTGCTACTGACAGGTGCTTGTCTCTTAGGCTGGATTAGAGAGACTGGTTCATAGATCGCATGATTATTGCTGCTATGTTTTTTAAGTCTAAGTTACTTTCAGGGCAAGTAGCCACTGGGGATCATTTCTGGGGCTTTTGGGGGGCATGGGCTGTATCTCTGTGTAGTCTCTCAGCTTTCCCTACTGAGATTCTTGCCAAGTCAGGGGTCAGGGCTTCATTTCAGACTTGGTGGTTGGTTGTATGTATCTGCTTGTCATCTCTGTAACTGAATACTTGACACAGTCTACTTATGAAGGGAGGAGGTTTATTTTGGCTTGTGGTTTTGGAGGTTCACAGTTCAAGATTGCATGGGTCCCATTGGTAAAGCCATCTAGTGAGGCTGGAGGGTGAAAATAATGGGTGTGTGGAGAAAGGGTCATACAGTGAGCCAGGAAGGAGAGGGAGACTAGCCCCGACTCAGGCTTTTGTAACCAACTCTCTCATGAGAACTACCTACCATAGGCACCCACTCCACGACCTTAGACCTTCCCACTAGGCTGACCTCCTGGACACCAGAATTGGATCTAGTTTTCACCCTCTTAGTACTATCAGCACAAAGCTTGAAGCTTAAACTTTAAGTATTTGGGTGAGTTTGGGAGCCATATCCTATTCAAATTATAGCAGAGATGCCTTCTCCTTTGATTTAACTACTTGCTCTCTTAGAAACTCCCAACACCAATACAAATGACCTACTTTTTCCCTCTCCTTTCTGTCTCTTTGTCTTCTAAAATCTTTATATTCTTAAAAGGACACCAGTTATTGGATTTAGGGTCCACTCTAATTCTATATGACTTCATCTTAACTTGATTACATATAGTGAGACACTTTAAAAATTAGTTCACATGCACAGGTGATGGAAGTTAGGGCTTGAACACAGTTTTTGGGGATGCAGTTGAACCCACAACAACGGTTAGCACTAAATTATTATCAGTTTCTTGTAGATGAGGATGAGGGAAACAGGATTTCTCTGAGAAGGCGTCTTCGGACTCTCAGGACAAAATGCTGGTGGGGGCAGAGGCAGTTAATAGAAAATGAGGATGCACTCATTGCACACTAAATGTTGATGGTGGGTCTGCTTGGGCACGGTGATTCTCTGTCACTTGACCATAATAAGGAAGAAGGAGCTCAGAAGATGAAGAACTACAGGTAGACAAATAGGAATTAAGCAACTTTGGTCAAATTCCAGATGAGTCCAGAGAAAAAGAAATCTTGGTTGGTACAATGATCCATGATTTGAGTCAAATGTCTCTCTCTCTCTCTATTTTGAATAATTTTGAGAGGTAATTGAGATATCATATTCCTAAGTTTTAAAATTTCTCGTAGTCTTTTCTTCTTCCTTGGTTCTTTTGTAATAGAGCTACTAAAATTTTAGCTTTTGGTTTCCTTTAATAGGATTTGCTTTATAATTCCAAAGAACCCCTGGGTTTTAATTCTTTCTCAATTGTATCATCTTAATTATTTGAAGATTAGCAAAACTGTCAAAATAAAGAGTGAAAGAGAAAATTAAATCCAAGGCAAAATTAACAAAGACTGTTTATTCACCAGCTCGTATTAAGGGAACTCTTGTGCAGATCCCTTTCATTTAAGCAAGAGTTCAAAGGTGTTAGAGAGGAAAGTCAGTTTTGTATTATAAAGTGAGGAAATACTGAGACAATCTCTGATGGATGAGCATTTATTTAGGTGACATTAGGAGGGAAGGAGGCTTTCTAATGGTCTTTAAGTACACAGTTGACAGTCCCTGGTGACTGCAAGGGGGCAAGTGGACAAGAGGAAGGATTGTTCAGTGTTGAAGATGGAGGGATTCCTGTGGCTGGTCATGTCCCGGAAGGAATAGACCCACAGGATGTTTCTTTTCAGTCAAATTGTCATTGTGGTTCTTACTGGGGCAGTGGAAGCTACCATGACAGACAATCTCCCCAAAGTAGTGAGAGCTGCAGATAATGCATGCCATTGTAATGGGATAGAAAGGATTCAAAAAGAAAGACTACTAAATGACAGCTGGAAACAAAGCTGAATTTATTTGCTTGCCCTGCAACACTCAAATACTAGCTCAGCAAGACTCTATTAACAGAAATTAAGGTCTAGATACAGAAAAGCAAAAGGAGAAAGTACATTAAATGAAGAAAGATGTTGAATTCAAGTCTCCAGTTGGTTTATAAAGCAGATTATAAACGCTTCAATACCAGGGTGGTCAATTTTGGATGTTTCATCATCAAGTGCCAGAAAGCTGAGTTTCAAACAAGTCCATGATAACGTGTGTTAAATTCCAGAGGATCTGCCTTCGTTCAGTGGAAAGCCCACATGCACAGGCCCAAGCGTTTTTTCTTTTCTTTAAACAAGAAAGATTAACATATCAAAGTTAAAGAAAATTAGACCCAAGAAAGCATCTATAATCTTAAACTTTGCCTGTATACCATGGGTTTTTTTTGAGTATTATTTTTGAATTTTTGTCAAATACATATCCAATAGTTATAAACATACTGAACATACTATTTTGTATTTCCCACTTGCCTTCTGATTTGACAATATCCTAAAAGATTTTCCCATGTTATTACACAGTCTTTATTGTAGTATTGTCTCAACTCAATTAAACATCATTTATTGATTCACATCTCCCATTGTTGAACATTTAGTGTCCTCAATTACCTGTTTATGTAGCAGTGAACATCTTTGCTGACGCAAGAACTTTTCTTCTCTTGATTTATTTCTTTAAGATGAGTGCCCTGAAAGTGAGCATTCTGTGTCAAAGAGAAAAACATCTGACTTTTAATATGAAAGGGCCAGATTTCTTTCCAAATTCCAGTGACTATTCCTCTCAACCCCACCCCACCCTAGAGCAATGGATGTGTAGTGACTTTTTACTGCAACTTTGCCAACACACATTGTTCTTGTCATTAAAAATTTTGTAATTTGATGTAAGCATAAAATGAGATTACTTTAAATTGCATTTCTCATATATTTCCTAATGTTAACTGCCCTCTTATGTCCTTTGCTCATTTGATATTTGATCTTGAACCCAAATAACATCCCTTCACCTACCTCAATGGAGACTTCTGTTCTTTACCATTTGTCTGCACAGGGTGTAGTCATTATTTTTAATAACCTTCTTCTTTCAGTTCAGCACCTGCAATGTAGTTTTTAAAGATTTATTTATTTATTTATTTATTTGGAAAGCAGAGCAACAGAGAGAGACAGACGCTGAAGCCAAGAGCCAGGAACTCCATCTTGATTTCCTACATGAATAGCAGGGGCCTGAGTCCTTGGGTCATCTTCCACTGCCTTCCCTGCTACATGAGCAGGGAGCTGGATCAGGAGCAGAGAACCTGGGTCTCAAACTGGCACTCCAAAATGCATCGCCACTATTGTAAATGGCAGCTTAACTCTCTGCATCACAATGGCAGCTCCCCTACCTGTAGGATAAAAAAAATAAACTTCTTCATTGTGTTTGTCCTTGATGAGAAGACAGAGTTCCACTATCAAATGAACCTTCCGAGAAAATGCAAATGTCTTTCACTTTTGATTTTTTTCAGCCAAATTAAATGGTAGGCTTTAACATATACGATCTGTTTAGTCAAGATGTTTGCCTGTTAGCAATGCCCTCTACAAAAGTGTTTTTCTTGAGTTTTCTTTGATTTGCCAACAATTGCAACCCATTGATCTCTTTGGATCATTACCCTTTGCGTCTCTCTACCCAGCACCCCATTCCCTACCTTGATGTGGGAACCATTGACCTATTTTCTGCATTGGAAGGGATAGATCAATGATTAACCACAAACACATTTCCCAAGTATTTTCATTTTCCCATAGATTCTTTGTTTTAGTGGTGATTGATTATACAAAAGAGGAGTGAATGTGAGTGGAGTCTTGAACATTCAGCCCTATTCTGTGATTTCATATAAATGCAATTATTCTGCCTCTCATAGTGTCAGCCCCAAAGTCAATACATAATAGCACTATCTGGCAAAATTTTCTGTAAAGAGTCAGACAGTAAATATTTTGAGTTCTGCCAGTTACATAAGATCTCTGTCACTTCTTTTTCCTCTCCTCCATCCTCCATTTTTCTTTTTAAACAGCCCTTTAAAAATGTAAAAAATTGGGGCCTGTGTTGTGGTGCAGTGGGTTGGGCCACTGCTAATGATGCCAGCATCCTGGCATCCCGGTGTTTAGGTTTCAGTCCTAGCTGCTCCTCTTCTGATTCAGCTCCTTGCTAATGTGACTGGGAAGGTAGCAGATGATGGTGCAAGTACTTGAGCCCCGGACACCCATGTGGGAGACCCAAATAGGCAAGGCTTTGGCCTGGCTTGGCTCTGGCTATTGTGGCCATTTGGTGAGTGAACCAGCTGATGGAAGATTCTCTCTCTCTCTTTCTTTCTCTCTGTTTCTCCCCCTCCCCAACATACACACTCTGCCTTCCAAATAAATAAATCTTCTTTTAAAAAAAGAATGCAGAGACAAATGGCCCTCCAACTTGGAAAGAATCTGACGGCATCTCTCACTAGAGCTGTCTAGTAACAAATGTGCATAGTGATAATAAATGTTCATGATGATTATTCAATGAAAAAACACTCTTTTGGTTAAGGAGGCAAGAACGCAACACATTTTAGACAGGGCAGTTTAGGACAAGCCATGTGATTGCTTAGAATGGTAAACCTTAATTCCCCTGGACCATCTCTAGGGCCTTTTTTTCCTGGCAAGCAGGGTTTGAGTCCATACTCCCAGGCCCTCTGCTGTTCCTGCCCTTCCTGTCTCTTCTCACCTCTGCTCAGAGGGGTCTTGCTCTCATCTGGATCCTGAAGCATTTCCTTCCCCCCCCGTCTTCAAACCTTCGTTCTGCATCCCAGGATGCCAAACAGAATTTGATTTTTTTTTCACAGTGCTCTGTCCTTTTAACTGCTATGGGATTAGGCTTCTGTAAAGTACAGCCAGGGAACTTAGATTTCTGTCAGCTCTCCCGCCAATCCCTCTCCATGCAAGAAACTGAAAGCTGACTCTGATCTTGAATGGGGAGAGGGGTGAAGAAATCCCAGCAAACAAAGAACACATAGGCTGTCTCCTGGACTCTTCACAACAACCCTTTGAGGTAGGTACTGTCAGCATCCTCGCTTTCCACAGTAGAAACACTGAAGCTCAGAGGAGTCCAGTTGCCCAAGGTCAAACAGTTCCTAAGCAAGGAGGTGGCAGAGTCAGGATTCAAACTCAGTGCTGTCTGTTGCTGTGCCTTTTGGCCCTTTTGTGTGTCTTCAGATGGAAGAGGGGGATTTCCTAACTTTGAAGGAATTAGCTCTGCATGAATTCTGCTCCATAGCAAGTAACAGACGCTTCTGCAATCATAAATCACAGGTCTCATATTTTCTAGCAGCAAGCATGCAACATGGAAATGACTTTCCTGAGGAATGGGACTTGGCTGCCAGAGCCAATGTCAAAACATGCAGACTGTGTGACCATGTGACTCAAATGGTTGGGACATTAAATAACACGGTAGATGCGCCAAGGATACATCCTGATTGTACTAGTCCAGGGCAGTATTTAATTTTATTTTCTAAAGAAACTGATAAGCAGCCTGCATAATTCAAAATTAACTGCCATACTCTGAATTATGCAAACCAGCATCATGGGAGGAAGATATTAAACGAAGATGTACAAAACTCTTGTCAGGGATACTTTTACTTAATTTGAGTCTTCATGGTTAGGTCTTTGCACAGAGTGTTTTTCTTTCCTTCCTGTGTCAGTGGTTTTCGCCATGTGCAGGTTGGTCTGGATCCCAGATCCAAGAGCTGGAAGCGTCACCAGGCTGAAAAGCTTAGGCTGGCATCATTCAGAGGCCAACACTTCATTAGTGGCAATACCTCTCAACCATAGGGCAATAAAGAAGTGCTGTAATAGGAAACAAACACAGAAAGCAAGTCATCAGCTTGTGGCTCCTCGGTAGGAAAGTCGTGTTAGTCATACCAATAAGGAAAATTTCCCCGCTTTCTCCTTACCCATCACCTTTGTATAAATCCTGCTCACTTGGGTTTCCAAGGCTACCGCAGGCTCAGAAGCAACAAATAACTTGGGGTGGCGAGTTCCTTACGGAATTGAAAGTGATGCCACACATAAGGACGGCATGAAATAGAAAGTCAGTGGCCACACCGCTGCTCAGTGGATTCAGAGGCCACCCTTTTCTCAGTCGAGGGCTCAGAATGTTTCCCAGGATGAAGTAATCATCCAAACAAGCAGATGTGGAAACTAAATAAGCCTTTGCTTAGTTTCTATTTTTGCAGCTGGGGAAAAACATGTTAAATAAAGGTGAACTTGGTCTGGGAGCTTAATGTTAACTGAAGCATAGCCTTCAAGGATTGAAATTCATTATACTTTGGAAAAGGGTTCATTATCTCCACCACTTCTCCACTTAACAGATCAATTTAGCTTGTTCTCAAACCTGGAAAGAATGCATGGTACCTCACACTGGATTGCTGCAACCCACCTCTTGAGGTTCCCATAGTTAATACGGGTCGGGTAGCCCTTATATGAAATGTTTGGAACCAGACATGTTTTAGATTTGGGATTTTTTTTTTTCAGATTTTGGAATATTGGCATGTACATTACAAGATACCTTGGGGATAGGGCCAAAGTATAAATGTGAAATTTATTTATATTTCATATACATCTTATACACAGAGCCTGAAGGTAGTTTTTTTTTTAAAGATTTATTTGTTTGAAAGGCAGAGTAACAGTGGGGAGTCGGGGGAGATATCTTCTACCCGCTGGTTCACTTCCCAAATGGCCACAACAGCCAAGTCTGGGTGAGGCCAAAGCCAGGAGACTGGGACTCCATCTGGATCTTCCATGGGGTGGAAGAGTCCAAGTACTTAAGTCATCTTCCACTGCCTTCCCATGTACATTAACAGGAGCTGGATTGGATGTGGAGCAGGTGGGACTTGAACCAGAGCCCATATGGGATGCTGGCATTGCAGGCAAGAACTTAACGCACTATGCCATAATGCTGGCTTCTAAAGGTAGTTTTATACAATATTTTTAGTGCACCTGCATTTTCCCTATGATTCATGATGTGAGGTCAGGTGTGGAACTTTCCACTTGTGTCAAAAAGGAATTCAAAAATTTGTATATTTTTGAATATTTTGGATTTCAGATTTTCAGATTAGGGATGCTCAATGTGTATTATTTTGACTACTTATTCTGTCCAATTAGCAACTTGCGAATACTTTGAAGTCATAGATGTAGCTCATATATTTTGTTCAATGCCTATTTCAGATAGCCTCGCAGTTACAGTGTGCCTTCACCTAAAGGGGACACAATTCACTTTCCCCAGGCTACCCATGGGATGTCTCAATGGACCTGTTGTCATAGCAACCTCGCAGGCAAGATCGTAACCACAGCCCAACTTTCTCTAGGACCATGGACATGACATCAAACTGATGACATCCTCCTCTAAGGAGATTCATTTGACACATTTATTTAGGACATATAAACACAGAGGACCTTACAAAAAGGGCATGGGCCATTGCCTCCCACAAAGTCTTAGGCTCTGCCAGCTCAGTTAAATTCCTGATATTGTCTAGACATGGCCACCAACTCCCTCAGCATCCACAACATTAAATAAAGCCCAACATTTTTTAGGCCTTTTTGGGTTCTGCAAGCAATGCATTGCTTGTTTACACATTTTCCTTAAATACATATATGTTGCTGCTCACAAATTGGCCCACCTTGAATGGGGTCACCTTAACCAGTACAATAGGTACCCCTGGCTAGTGTACTTGCCCCCTTCCTCCACTGGAAAGACTTTAGCAATCTCCTGTCATGCCTCTTAGAGTCCTGGAGTGTTTGTACCACTCATGATGGTCATAAGCTGCCAATGACTTTGGTGCCCTTATGGCATACACCATTGGAAGGAAAGGTGCAGCTCAAATACTAAGCTACCTTCTGAGGATGGAGGCGCTCATAGGCCCACCTCCCTATTATGCTTTGGGTCATGGAAGTAGCACTTAAAAGATGGCTATGACAACTGAGGCCTCTTTGCTACATGATGGAACCAAACCCGGGTTTTCTGGTATGTTCAAATTGCAGGAGATAGTCACACCACCTGTCCTCAGTTGCTTGCCAGATGCCATGGCGCTTGAGAGGCCATCCCTCTCCAAGTCCCCATTGGTTATTCTGAGAAGCCTCTTGGTATCACCTCAGTAAATAATAATGGGACTTCATACTCATTATGCCTAGTATTGGCACTGTCACAGCTAATGGAACTTGGAAGAAAACTGCTGTTTTTCATCCTTAACTGGATGGCATGTGACCATGGATACTACCTCAGTTCAACTGGCTGAACTTCAGGCAGTCATCTTTTTTTTTTAAAACTTTTATTTAGTAAATATAAATTTCCAAAGTACAGTTTATGGATTACAATGGCTTCCCCCACCCCCATAACTTCTCTCCCACCCACAACCCTCCCATGTCCTGCTCCCTCTCCCATTCCATTCACGTCAAGATTCATTTTCAATTATCTTTATATATAGAAGATCAATTTAGTATATATTAGGATTTCATCAGTTTGCACCCACACAGAAATAAAGTGAAAAATACTGTTTCAGTACTAGTTATAGCATTAATTCACATTGGAAAACACATTAAGGACAGAGATCCTACATGAGGAGTAAGTGCACAGTGACTCCTGTTGTTGACTTAACAAATTGACACTCTTGTTTAAGGTGTCAGTAATCTCCCTAGGCTCTTGTCATGAGTTGCCAAGGCTATGGAAGCCTTTTGAGTTCACCGACTTTGATCATCTTTCAAAAAGGTCATAGTCAAAGTGGAAGTTATCTCCTCCCTTCAGAGAAAGGTACCTTCTTCTTTGATGGCCTGTTCCTTCTACTGGGATCTCACTCACAGAGATCTTTCATTTAGGGTTTTTTTTTTTTTTCCAGAGTGTCTTGGCTTTCCATGCCTAAAATACTCTCATGGGTTCTTGAGCCAGATCCGAATGCCTTAAGGGCTGATTCTGAGGCCAGAGTGCTATTTAGGACATCTGTCATTCTTTGAGTCTGCTGTGTATCCCGCTCCCCATGTTGGATCATTCTCTCCCTTTTTAATTCTGTCAGTTAGTATTAGCAGACACTAGTCTTGTTTGTGTGATCCCTTTGACTCTTAGACCTATCAGTGTGGTCAATTGTGACCTGAAATTGATCACTTGGACTAGTGAGATGGCATTGGTACGTGCCACCTTCATGGGTTTGTATTGGAATGCCCTGGCACATTTCTAACTCTACCATTTGAGGCAAGTCAGCTTGAGCATGTCCCAAATTGTACATCTCCTCCCTCTCTTATTCCCATTCTTATATTTAACAGGGATCACTTTTCAGTTAAATTTAAACACCTAAGAATAATTGTGTGTTAATTACAGAGTTCAACCAATAGTGCTAAGTAGAACAAAAATATACCAAAAGGGATAAAGTATTAAGTTGTTCATCAGCAGTCAGGACAAGAGCTGATCAAGTCACTGTTTCTCATAGTGTCCATTTCACTTCAACAGGTTTTCTTTTTGGTGCTCGGTTAGTTGTCACCGATCAGGGAGAACATATGATATTTGTCCCTTTGGGACTGGCTTAATTCACTCAGCATAATGTTTTCCAGATTCCCCCATCTTGTTGCAAATGACCGGGTTTCATTGTTTTTGACTGCTGTATAGTATTCTATAGAGTACGTGTCCCATAATTTCTTTATCCAGTCTACTGTTGATGGGCATTTGGGTTGATTCCAGGTCTTAGCTACTGTGAATTGAGCTGCAATACACATTAAGGTGCCTACCGCTTTTTTGTTTGCCAATTTAATTTCCTCTGGGTAAATTCCAAGGAGTGGTATGGCTGGGTTGTATGGTAGGGTTATATTCAGGTTTCTGAGGAATCCCCAGACTGACTTCCATAGTGGCTTTACCAGTTTACATTCCCACCAACAGTGGGTTAGTGTCCCTTTTTCCCCACATCCTCTCCAGCATCTGTTGTTGGTAGATTTCTGTATGTGAGCCATTCTAACCGGGGTGAGGTCAAACCTCATTGTGGTTTTGATTTGCATTTCCCTGATGGCTAGTGATCTTGAACATTTTTTCATGTGCCTGTTGGCCATTTGGATTTCCTCTTTCGAAAAATGTCTATTGAGGTCCTTGGCCCATCTCTTAAGTGGGTTGTTTGTTTTGTTGTTGTGGAGTTTCTTGATCTCTTGTAGATTCTGGTTATCAACCCTTTATCTGTTGCATAGTTTGCAAATATTTTTTCCCATTCTGTTGTTTTCCTCTTCACTCTCCTGACTGTTTCTTTTGCAGTACAGAAACTTCTCAATTTGATGCAATCCCAAATGTTAATTTTGGCTTTGACTGCCTGTGCTTCCGGGATCTTTTCCAAGAAGTCTTTGCCGGTACCTGTATCTTGGAGGGTTTCTCCAATGTTCTCTAATAATTTGATGGTGTCGGGTCGTAGATTTAGGTCTTTAATCCATGTTGAGTGGATTTTTGTGTAAGGTGAAAGGTAGGGGTCTTGCTTCAAGCTTCTGCACGTGGAAATCCAATTTTCCCAGCACCATTTATTATTTATTTATTTATTTATTTATTTTATTAAACTTTTATTTAATGAATATAAATTTCCAAAGTACAGCTTATGGGTTACAATGACTTCCCCCTCCCAAAACTTCCCTCCCACCCACAACCCTCCCCTTTCCCGCCCCCTCTCCCCTTCCAATCACATCATGATTCATTTTCAATTCTCTTTATATGCAGAAGATCAGTTTAGTATATATTAGGTAACGATTTTAACAGTTTGCCCCCATATAGCAACACAAATTGAAAAAAAATACTGTTGGAGTACTAGTTATAGCATTAAATAAGAGTGTACAGCACATTAAAGACAGAGATCCTACATAATATTTTTTTTTAAATTAATTAATTTTCTATGCCATTTCCAATTTAACACCAGGTTTTTTTTTTCATTTCCAATTATCTTTATATACGGAAGATCGATTCAGTATATAATTAGTAAAGATCTCATCAGTTTGTACCCACGCAGAAACACGAAGTGTAAAAATACTGTTTCAGTACTAGTTATAGCATCACTGCACATTAGATAACACATTAAGGACAGATCCCACATGGGATGTAAGTACACAGTGACTTCTGTTGCTGACTTAACAATTTGACACTCCTGTTCATGGTGTCAGTAATCTCCCTTGGCTCTAGTCATGAGTTGCCTGTACAACAAAAACAAAGCAGGAGGCATCACAATACCAGATTTCAGGACATACTACAGAGCAGTTGTTATCAAAACAGCATGGTGCTGGTACAGAAACAGATGGATAGACCAATGGAACAGAATAGAAACACCAGAAATCAATCCAAACATCTACAGCCAACTTATATTTGATCAAAGATCCAAAACTAATCCCTGAAATAAGGACAGCCTATTCAATAAATGGTGCTGGGAAAATTGGATTTCCACGTGCAGAAGCTTGAAGCAAGACCCATACCTTTCACCTTACACAAAAATTCACTCAACATGGATTAAAGACTTAAATCTACGACCCGACACCATCAAATTATTAGAGAGCATTGGAGAAACCCTGCAAGATATAGGTACAGGCAAAGACTTCTTGGAAAAGACCCCAGGAGCACAGGCAGTCAAAGCCAAAATTAACATTTGGGATTGCATCAAATTGAGAAGTTTCTGTACTTCAAAAGAAACAGTCAGGAAAGTGAAGAGGCAACCAACAGAATGGGAAAAAATATTTGCAAACTATACTACAGATAAAGGGTTGATAACCAGAATCTACAAAGAAATCAAGAAACTCCACAACAACAGAACAAACAACCCACTTAAGAGATGGGCCAAGGACCTCAATAGACATTTTTCGAAAGAGGAAATCCAAATGGCCAACAGGCACATGAAAAAATGTTCAAGATCACTAGCAATCAGAAAAATGCAAATCAAAACCACAATGAGTTTTCACCTCACCCCGGTGAGAATGGCCCAGCACCATTTATTGAATAGACTGTCCTTACTCCAGGGATTGGTTTTGGATCCTTGATCAAATATAAGTTGGCTGTAGATGTTTGGATTGATTTCTGGTGTTTCTATTCTGTTCCATTGGTCTATCCGTCTGTTTCTGTACCAGTACCATGCTGTTTTGATTACAACTCAGGCAGTCATCTTAGCAATGAATGCCCTGGCCAGTAATTAGCTCCATTTGCATATTTATACACTCATGGTTCATTGACAATAGTCTGCCTTGTTTTGCTTCGCTAAGGGCAGCAACAGCAACTCCTTGCCCAAGGTTGCTTTCTCTGGAGTAAGGAACTTTGGGAAGCTTTTGCCTTAAAGATCCTCAAAGTATAAATGAACATCACACATCTCTGTACACCCTAAAGCCACAAAATAATTCTTCACCAAGATATTCTTTATCACTTTCAGAGTTCTAAGCATTATTGAGAATGATCAAGGCACTCACTCTGCTTCTCAAAATACACAACACTGGGTTCTTAGATAAGAAAGTCAATAGAACTTTTACTTATACAGGCTTCAGGCTACAGGCCTCATAGAATACCATAGTGGCTTACTTATCCAAGCTCATTCAACTAATTGAATCATGGCAATTCCAGTCATGAGTTAAACATAAGGGGTAAATTATAAAGAGTAGGACTCAATTTTTGATGTATGACTACTGACAGCTTTCCAGTCTACCACTTTACTGTCCCTTTCTACTGCATATCTGGGCAAGCCAGTAAGGAAGTCAAGGAATGCCCTCTTTTTGTGCTGGTGCAAAGAGCAAACTATCTAAGCCCTAGCCCATGTGGGAGAACCATCACAAATTCACTAACTGCCACAACATTTCAAGCCACTTTCCCCTGCTTGTTCTCTCAAGCCATTATTGGACATCCTTAGGAGCTTTCCCAACTCTCTCCAGAAAGCCTCATTATGGGGAGTAATAAATCTTTTCATATGCTATATATATATATGTGTGTGTGTGTGTGTGTGTGTGTGTGTGTGTGATCATCAGTCTCAATATCCAAACCAAATTTTGAGAGGAGGAGTCCAACTTGTTTCTAAGAGATGACCACAACATGTATAATGGCCCCAACATAATAGAAGTTTGTCTCTTGCTCATTAATGGTCCACTTGGATATTGTTGGATATTGTTGATGTTTCTCCACATGCAGGATCTTTCTACCTTATGATTCCACTATGTCCTAAGATCTTGTCTTCATTATCTTCATTTAGCCATGGAAAGGGGAAAATAACATGGAGAAAGATACTCCTATTTTTTTTAACAGTGTTGGTCCAGAATAATGTACTTCACTTTCGTTTTTATTTCATTGGCAACAACTAGTCATATGGCCACAGATAGATAATAGGGGATACTGGGAAATGTAATTCTGTGTAGTTTAGTAACAACTCTACACTATTGAAGGGGAACAAGAGTTTTAGTGGTCAGCTAACCATTCCTGCCACAGAAATATAACCCATACCTATAGATGTTTGAAAATCTGAATGGACTATGACCCTACTTTGGCATAAAGGAGAATGTGTCTATGACAGCCTAGTCTTTAGACTATGTAACAAACATTTTTACAATGAGGTTAGGAACATGTGTTTCAGGTGTTTTGATATCTTAATCTTTGTTGTCCATTGAGTCCTGTCTTCTTGCTGTTTCTTTCTACTTTCTTGTTTTCTCTTCTTCCACATTCATAAATAAAGGCTGAAGTAGCAGAGCATAGGGATATGGTGTAGGGAGATAGGGATGTCAGTCAGGCTTATTTGACCGTATTGACAGGGGTGTGGATGAGGAGAGGAGGACCAATCCATCCTCAGCTCTCTTTTTTGCAAGCCCTGAGCCAAATTCCAGGGAGGCCTGCACATGAAAGCCCTGGTTGCTGTTCATGAGGTCTTGAGCCTCTCAGCTATTTTAATTCCAAGCTACTAGTTTTGGAATGAATTTGGAATGAATTTCTACTGAGGGGAGCACCCAAAAAATATTCTTTATTTTTAAAGCATCGTAGAAATTTTTTTAAAATAAATTATATGAGAGTAAGAGCGAGTGAGCTCATCTGCTAGTTCACCCCCCAAATACTTGCAACCCCAGAAATCAGTCCAGATCTCCCATGTGGCTCATATGAACCCAACGACTTGAGCCATTACTGCTATCTCCTAGGGTTTGCATGAGCAGGAAGCTGGAGTCAGAATGCAGAGCCAGGAATTGAACCCACATACCCTGGTGTGTGATGCAGTGGTCTTTTCAATTTTTTTAAAAATTAATTAATTTGAAAGGCAGAGTGACACTGAGAGAGGAACACACACACACACACACACTCACACATCTTCTATCCTCTGGTTCACTCTCCAAATACTGCAACATCCAGGGCTAGGTCAGGCTGAAACCAGCAGACAGGGACTCCATACTTCTCTCCCACATGGGTGGTAGGTGCTCAAACACTTGAACTGTCTTCTGGTACCTTCTCAGGAGCATTAGCAGGGAACTGGATTGGAAGCAGAGTGGTAGGGAATTGAGCAGGTACTCTGATATGGGATGCTGGCATCACAAGTGACAAGTGGCAACCTACTATACCACAATGCTGACCCAATGGATGCAGTGGTCTTACCAGCATCTTTTTTTAAAAAAGATTTATTTTATTTATTTGAAAGACAGAGTTACAGAGAGATGGCGGAGTGGGGGTGGAGGGGGGAGAGTTCTTCCATCTGCCAGTTCACTCCCCAGGTGGCTTCAAAGGCCAGAGCTGAGCCAATCCAAAGCCAGGAGCAAGGAGCTTCCTCTGGGTCCCCCAAGTGAATGCAATGACCCAAGGACTTGGGCCATCCTCTGCTGCTTTCCCAGGCACATCAGCAAGGAGCTGGATCAGAAGTGGAGCAGCCAGGACTCGAGCCAGTGCCCATGTAGGACGCCAGCATTGCAGGCCAGGGTTTTAACCTGCTACGCCACAGCGCTGGCCCCTTAACCAGTATCTTAAGCTGTAGGCTAAATACCTCTCTAAGAAACATTTACTTTTTATTTAGCTCCCCCATATCAACTCATTGATGATAGGCACTCCCTCCTTTTCTGTTTCTCAACTTTATTTTCCAAGGGCTTAAAAACAGAAGTACTATGATGCTCCAGGATTCCTGATGCTGCCTCCCAGATTATCTTGGCATTACAGTGTTTTTGATTGTTGTTCAAATAATCACTTCCACTGTGTTCATGCTTACGTACTGCATTTTAGCACTGTTCCATGAATCAAAATATCAATAATAAGCTAATAAAATCATATTGAGTTGGGGTTGAATGAGGGGAATCAGTGAACCACAGGACTTTCCTGCTCCCTTTTGGAATATAGATTTAACATCACATCTGATTTACATCCAGGCAGTAGCTAAGCCCACCATATGCTGTTTTCAGTTTTAAAAAATCCTCTTCCGACACATCTTCCCCGCTCTATCTCTTTTTCACTTTAATATCCTTTAAATGATTGAAAATCAGATTTTCCCAGTGACTGTGCCTTTTGTCCCGGATGATAAATGATGATTTCTGTCTCCTCCCCTCTCTGTCTGGTTCTGAACGTTGTTCACAATAAGCCGGCTCTTTGTGCTGAGTTTTTGCTGCTGTCAGGGGATTTATGTAGGATGTGAGCTGAGCTATGGCAACTGCAGTGATTGGATAACGGCTCCTTCAGAGCTGTGTGCATAGCACAAACCTTGGGGTGTGTGTGTGTGTGTGTGTGTTTTCTTTCTTTCTTTCTTTTTTTTTTTTTTGGTTTTTCCCCAAATAGCTGCAGCTCTTGTTTGGGGATTTAAAACCTCCATGTATTTCCAAGTGAAAGAAAGCATGAAAAAAAATTCTTGGCAATGCATGATTTGCTAAATGACCCTTACTTCATTACATTGGATGTGTGACTTTGGGCAAAACATTTAACTTTTCTGAGCCTCAATTGATGCACCTGTAAAATGGGGATATTGGTGTTGGATGAATTTTAAGACCCCTTCCATGTGTGAAATTCCATATTTGAAGCCTTAATTGCTTGAGTCAAATAACCTTTAGTAGCTTTTGTTTTTTATTTTATTTATTTAAAGAAAGATTTATTTATTTATTTGAAAGGCAGAGTTATAGATAGGCAGAAGCAGAGAGAGAGAGAGAGAGAGAGAGAGAGAGAGTGTTTTTATCTGCTGGTTCACTCCCCAAGTGGCTGCAATGGCCAGAGCTGGGCCAATCCGAAGCCAGGAGCCAGGAGCTTCCTTTGGGTCTCCCATGTAGGTGCAGGGACCCAAGGATTTGGGCCATTTTCTACTGCTTTCCCAGGCCATAGCAGAGAGCTGGATTGGAAATGGAACAGCTGGGACTCGAGCCGGCGCCCATATGGGAAGCTGGTACTGCAGGCAATGGTTTTACCTGCTATGCCACAGTGCCGGTCCTGTTCTTTAAGTAGGGAATCCAAATGAGTGAGGGTGTCTTTTGCATCCCATGTTCAAAAGGTGAATAAATAGTATTTCCCCAAATTTAAAAGTACTCAATACTGAAACTCAGTATGTTCTTTTCCTGGTATTCCCTATCTTGGATAACAGTCCAACATTCACCCAGTTTCCAAACCTTGAGACTTCTGAGTCATCCCTACCCTTCCCCATCAGTTCCTCCCATGACCTCTGACCTTGCTACTAGCAGTTCTCAGCTTTGTTTTTCTTTACGATTTCTTTTTTTTTTAATTTGAAAGATAGAGTTACAGAGAAAGGTAGAGACAGAGAGAGAGGTCTTCCATCTGCTGGTTCACTCCCCAGATGGCCACAATGTCTGGAGCTGCACTAATCCGAAACCAGGAGCCAGGAGCTTCTTCTGGGTTTCCCACATGGGTGCAGGGGCCCAAGCACTTGGGCCATCTTCTACTGCTTTCCCAGACCATAGCAGAGAGCTGGATTGGAAGAGGAGCAATTGGGAATCGAATTGCTACCCATATGGAATGCTGGCGCTTCAGGCCAGGGCTTTAACCCGCTGTACCACAGCGGCGGCCCCAGCTTTGGCTTTGTGAAATGAGTTCCTTGGAGGCTAGGCCCACCCTGCTCCTAGCTGCTCACAGAAGGCAGAAATTCCTAGTGGAAAAATGCCTGCATCTAATCAGATGGCCTGGGCTCCCATGCCAGCTCTACCCGCTGCTACCTGTTACGTGAGTCATCCTAGCTGGACTGGGAGAAGTTAGAAAGTAGGACAGGCTGAGACCCAGGGCATGAGTGGGATTCTTCAGTTACTAGCTTCATGAACTTCCTAAGGCACAGTAGTGTTTCTGGAAAGTGTTTATAATGATGGTATGAAGCTCCCAGGGTCTTAATGTATGTGAAGTACTTAGCCCAGTGCCTTGATGCAGCCTAAGTGCTCAGTCGATGTTCTAGGTCTCATCAGTGTTTGGTAGTTATTACCATAGCAGAAGACTCATTAGCAGCTTTGGTTGCCATGGGCAGTGAGGCCTGGAATGAAACACTGCTGCCCTGAACGTTTTCTTGGTTGGGCCAGGCATTCACTCTAGCTGCCTTTCCAGCCATGAAGTTTTGGCTTACCCTCGCCACTCTTGCAGATTTCTATGGTTCTGGTGAACTAATAGGCTCTCATTCCTTTGCCTTAAAAGTCCTCTCCCTTGACTAGGTGGGTGAGCGGTCAGTGAAGAGCAGATGAATTGCTCTGGCCTGGTTCCAGCTCCCACCTGACTTGAGGATCACCCACCATGCCCTGAGCATAGGATCTGTGCTGCCAAGATGTTAATGATTGCCTCCCTCTCTTCTGACAGAGCTGCGACACTGCTAGTTGGGCCTTGTCCACTGAAGGTCCATTTTCCTCAGGCCCTTTTCTGCCTGGCCTTAGCATCAGCCCCTCTCCCCTCCAATATGGCTGAAAATTGCAGATGGTATTTTCCAAAGATGGCCATAAAAAAGGCTTCAGCCTAAAAACTCTGCTACAGTGGAAGTTGCCACTCCTCACCAAAAGGTGCAGTGCAATTCACTTCTTCTTTAAAAAATTATTTGTTTCTTAATCAAAAGAGATAGATAGATACATAGATACAAAGATAGGTAGATAGATATAGATAATCTTCTATCTGCTGGTTCACTCCCTAAGTGCCTACAACAACCAGTGTTGGGCCAGGCTGAGTCCAGGAACCAGAAGCTCTTTCCAGGTCTCCCACGTAGGTGGCAAGGACCAAGCACTTGGGTCATCATCCACTGCCTTCCAGGGTGCTTTAGCAGGAAGCTGAGTTGGAAGCAGAGCAGCAAGAATTAAACCAGCATCTTAACCCGCTGCAGCACAATGCCTGCCTCTAGTTCCCCTCTTCTTAAATGAGAGAAGCTCTTAGTGACCCACTTAATAATGAATATTAGGAGATTGGGGTGGCTGTTGTGGCACTGTGGGTTAAACTGCTACTTGGAACATGCCTACCTCTCTTATCAGAGTGCCTTTGGATCTAGTCTCACCTTTGCTTCTGAACCGGCTTCCTGATCATGCATCTGGGAGACAGCAGGTGATGGGTCAAGCACTTGAGACCCTCTCACCCATGTGGGAGACCTGGATGGAGTTCCAGGCTTCTGATTTCAACATGGCTTAGCCCAGCTCCTATGGGCATTTGGGGGGAGTGATCCAGTAGATGGAACATCTCTCTATGTCACTATTCCTTTCATTCCTTTCAAATAAATAAATAGGGGCCGGCGCTTGGCTCACTTGGTTAATCCTCCGCCTGCGGCGCCCACATCCCATATGGGCGCCAGGTTCTAGTCCCAGTTGCTCCTCTTCCAGTCCAGCTCTCTGCTGTAGCCCGGGAGGGCAGTGGAGGATGGCCCAAGTGCTTGGGCCCTACACCCATGTGGGAGAACAGGAGGAAGCACCTGGCTCCTGGCTTCGGATCAGCGTAGTTCCAGGCATAGTGGGGGGTGAACCAACGGAAGGAAGACCTTTCTCTCTGTCTCTCTCTCTCACTGTCTAACTCTGCCTGTCAAATAAAAAACAAACAAACAAATAAACATTAACAATTAATCTTTAGAGTATTGCTAATACTATTATTTATTATCTGGCTACCTTTCTCATCATTCAGAGGTCTAGACCAAGCTTCCTCACATGCTGACAGGAGGGTTCCATGAGATCAAAGGTGGGAGCATCCATGCAGTAGCTAAGTCCACCAAATGCTGATTTCATTTTTAAGAAATCCTCTGCTGGCCAGCACCGCAGCTCAACAGGCTAATCCTCCACCTAGCGGCGCCGGCACACCGGATTCTGTCCCGGTTGCCCCTCTTCCAGGCCAGCTCTCTGCTGTGGCCAGGGAGTGCAGTGGAGGATGGCCCAAGTACTTGGGCCCTGCACCCCATGGGAGACCAGGATAGGCACCTGGCTCCTGCCATCGGATCAGCGCGGTGCGCTGGCCACAGCACGCCAGCCGCGGCGGCCATTGGAGGGTGAACCAACGGCAAAAGGAAGACCTTTCTCTCTGTCTCTCTCTCTCTCACTGTCCACTCTGCCTGTCAAAAAGAAAAATCCTCTGCTGACACATGTTCCCAGGTCTAGGCTCTGGAACTCACAGCCCCACTTCTACCATATTCAATTGATCTGGTTAATGTATTAAAATTAATAATTAGTAGAATGTGGCAATAATGAGGCCTGGTAACCAGAAAGGGCCATGCAGCTATTTCCTGGATATCTTGGAAACTTAGCTCACTACGTGCTCCTTCTTGAGGTGCTTCTTTTCAGAACTTAGTCCTCATTTTGTGAGAAATGTAAGCAGTATGGAAAGGTCCTATGTGGGGGCTCCACACGGAGCCTCAACTCAGCCTATCCTCCAGCTGCCCTAGACCAGGCTATAGCCATATGAATGTGGAAGTCCAGCACCAGCCATTTCGGTCACTCTCAACTGCCCACATCATCTCAGATATTATAGAACAAAGAGATGGTCCTGGGGCTGGCACTGTGGCACAGTGGCTTAAGTCGCTACTGCAATGCCAACATCCCACATTGGAGCACTGCTTCGAGGGCAGGCTTCTCCACTTCTGATCCAGCTCCCTGCTAAGGCACAAAGGAAGGCAGCAGGAGATGGCCCAAATACTTGGGCCCCTGCCACCCACCTGGGAGATGCGAATGAAGTTCCAGGTTCCTGGTTTAGGTCTGGTCCAGCCCCAGCCTATGCGGCCATCTGGGGAGTGAACCAGCAGATGGAAGATCTCTCCCTCAGTCTCTCTCTCCCTCTCTCCCCCTCTCTCTCTCTCTCTCATGCACACACACACACACACACCCTGCCTTTCAAATAAATAAAATAAAAATTCTTTAAAAAAAGAAGAGATCATCCCACTGTGCCTGGTGTGACTACCTGCCCGCAGAATGCATGTGCATAATGAAATGGAGGTTCTTCTTTGTCCCCTCACCTGCTCTCTTCCAAGGCTTCACGTTCCTGTGTGTAAGTCCAGGTCCACGTCCTTTCCATCTTCCATCTGCACTGACTCTGGTTTCATTAGCTTCTTCATCTTCTTGTGCCGGAATCTGTGCCCAGGTTTCTTACCCTCTGATTCAGTCTTGCCACTGCCAGCTTCATTTTTCTAGAGAACAAGCCTCATCACCTGGTCACAACGATCTGAAAGTAGCCTTCCCATTCCCCACACTCTCTAGCTTGCAGACAGCTTCCTTTATAATCTGCTTTCAGACAAACTCACTTGGCTCAGCTGCCTGCTACTTTCTAACTAGAATTCCATACTTCTGTACCCAAACTTTCTCCCATTGCACACTTGATGCTCTTTCACACTCTGCAATGTTGCATTTGGTATCGCCTCTGGAGTGTCCTTTCTCCCTCCTTCTTTTCTCCTTCCTTTCCCAGTTAATGCCTAAGTCTTCCTTTTCTATTCTATCAAAGCACTCGAAAGGTCACTGGTTAAATACAACAGCCATTTATTATGTCTCACAAACCTTTGGGGTAACTGGGTGGTCTCATCTCGATTCACTCAGGCAACAACAGTCAGCTGGCAGCTCAACTGGGACTGGAAAGTCTAAGTCTAACATATCCAGGGTTGTCCACCAGCTGTCTATGCTGCTTCTCTCATCATTCAGTGGTCTAGCCTGGGCTTCCTTACGTGGCGCAGAAGCATTCACAGGAATCAAAGGTGGAAGCTGCAAGGCCCTTTGAGGTACAGGCTCTGGAACCCAGAGTCACTTCCACTACATTCTATCAGGCGAAGCACCATACAAGCTAGCCAAATTAAAGGGGTCTTCAATAGATTCATCAAAAATGCATGTTACAAAAATTATGCATGGATTTCAAACTTTTTTGTACCCAAACAGACTTATCTTTTAATTCCATTTCTGCACAGACATTTTGAAGTACCTCTGTAGATTCCAAATTTTGTTGGGAAGTGGTGCAAATTCTTACGGTTGTATTTATCACAGCCTACATATCCTTCAAGGGAAAGTTCATTTGTAAGCATTTCCTGTTCACGAATTATCCTTTAATTCAGCCATCCATTCTTCCATGTACCTAGAAAATATATCAGGCAGGTTCCTAATGGTCACTATCATCTCTAGTCCCTACTACCTCTTTCTAATACTTACCCTACTGTGTTGTAATTGCTTGTTTACATGTTTAATTCTCCTAGCTGACTGTGAGGTCCTGGAATGATGCAATGGTATCTCACCTCACTTTTGGTAAGAATGACAAAGTGCTATTTTAAGGCTAATAATATTTTTTTTGTTTGTTTCTTATTGTTTCTTAAGGGGTAGCAGATTCGTCTACAGCGGAAGATTGATTTTTTTGATTTAGGGGAAGACATCCTGATGAGTCTTTTGTCTCTGGGAAGCCTGAGCTCTCATACATTTCACAGGAAAGATAAGGGCAAAGCGGAAGTGCAAATCTGAACATGCCTCTTGGTCTAACAACCTTTCTACTAGTGTTTTCCATGTTAGGAAGGAAATTAAAATCTGCAAGTTAAGCCTTAGGAGAAGACTGGGAAGGTTTGTCCACAGGAAAACAGCGATCAAGCTTCTTTCTTCTTTGGATGTCATAGTAACGTTTCCTATACTGAAATGTTGCTTAAATAATATGACTCAACAGTTGAACTTCATAGAAAGTGTTCTTTCATATCCTGGGAAAATATGGAAGGATGTCTTTACTGATTCTGTAGTTTACATAGCCAGGCAGGTACTTACGAGATAGCAGGGGTGGTCAAATGATTTTATTTTGCATTTTGCCTTTTAGTTTGACTTCTCTTTTTCATGTCAGTTTTTTCTTTCTGTTCATCAGAAAAAAGCACAGAATCCATGTTGCCTAATTCATAAACATACACACACAGATATAGCTACATATACAAATATGTACACACATTGTAATAACCTACACCAAATAAAGATTTATAGTTTTTTAATTTTAGCAGAACTGAGATTCTAGAAGGTAAAAAGCGGATGCACATATATTTTCACTTAACATTATTATGAGCACTTTCTCATCTCATTAAATGTTCTTTGAAGAAAGAATTTCCAGTAATGTAGCATAATTTATTTAAACCTTTCCCCAGTAGTTTTAACTACCGTAAATAGTATTCCAAAGTATTTCCATGAACATCAAGTTTTGTGTTTATCACTATTTCCTTGGTATGCTTCATAACTGCTAACTTGTGGGTGAAAGAGCATTATCACGTACAGGCACCTTGCTCTCTGCCACCACATTGCCCTTTAGAAAGGTTATAAAAATGCACAATCTCTCAAATAGTATAGGAGAGCCAATTTCTATACACTTTTTTTTCCTATATTGGTAATTTCATTAAAAATCATATTGCTAAACTGATAGTGAAAATAGCATGCTGTTGTTTTTAATTTGCCCCTTTTGGGTGTGTTGACGTAGCTTCTCTTTCGATAAATCTTGGGCTTCATCTGTTGATCCTTACAACCAGGAAAACACAGTGTATCTATCTCCATGGATTAGGAAAGCGTATATTCACATTCTCTGAGCTAGAACTTCACTCTTTTTAATTAAAAGTCCAGGTACCAGTTATCTCCACAGCAACTTCTCTGATCTCCCCAAGTGGAATTTACTCACACAGAGCAAACTGTGTGCAACCCACTGACGATTCAGTGGGCATGTCACTGCAAATGACTTAAAATCTTTGGATATCTTGCTTACCTACAAGCTCCTCTCGTTCCTCTCTCTGTTCCCCGATGGTCCAGAGTCCTCTTTTAGTTCATCCTACATGTGGCACTCAATGTCACCAAATTCTCCCTAGTCTTTGAATGTCCCTTTACTCCTTCGGCCAATAAGAGCCCCTAATTTGTTAATCAGTCATGCCTTTTGAGGCTGTCACTCCCATCTTCACACTTCCAAGTGACCTATCAACATGCTTTCCCATGGGGGGGCACTCTGATGGAGCAGCTGCTAAGAGAACCACATGTTCTCCACATTGTTTCAGAAGAGTATGTAAAAGTATTAGCACATTTTAAAATGATATATTTCTTAGACTAGCTTCCCAATTTCTCTTCATGGTGTGTGTGCGTGTGTGTGAGGGTGTGTGGGGGGGCTGATACTCTTAGAATCAGATTTTGTGGCACCGGCACACCCGGTCAGGGTGCTGGATTCTATCCCGGTTGTCCCTCTTCCAGGTCAGCTCTCTGCTATGGCCCGGGAGTGCAGTGGAGGATGGCCCAAGTCCTTGGGCCCTGCACCCCATGGGAGACCAGGAGAAGCACCTGGCTCCTGGCTTCGGATCAGCACGATGCTCTGGCCGCAGTGGCCATTGGAGGGTGAACCAACGGCAAAGAGGAAGACCTTTCTCTCTGTCTCTCTCTCTCTCACTGTCCACTCTGCCTGTCAAAAAATAAAAAAAAAGAATCAGATTTTGCAAGGGATGAAGGTAGCAGGAGTTTTGCTGTGAAGCAGCCACAGAAGCCTCAGCTGACCCAGTGGGGAGCACTGAAACTGACACGGTCATTCTGGGTTGCCTCAAACTGGGGTAAGGGGACCAGGCCTCCACATCCCATGTCCACGGGCAAGTTCTTTTATGTGGCTGCCCTTGAGGGAGTGGGTATAACTTTGGGAAGTTCCTCTTTACCAAGGGCAAATCCTGGGAAGGGAGCCAGCTTCCAACCTTAAGCAACCAACACTCTTGGCAAGGGAAGAACAGATGCCTTAGTGCTGAACAAGGATCTAGAAGGTTTTCTTGGGGACTTCATTATTTTTTTCAAGATTTGTTTTTATTTATTTGAGAGATAGAGTTACAGAGAGAGGTAGAGACAGGGAGGGAGAGCGAGGTTTTCCATTCGCTGGTTCACTCCTCAACTGGCCACAATGGCCGGAGCTGAGCCAATCCGAGGGCCACCTTCTACTGCTTTCCCAGGCCATAGTAGAGAGCTGGATCGGAAGGAGAGAAGCTGGGACTCAAACTGGTGTCCATATGGGATGCTGGCACTTCATGCTGGGGCTTTAACTCACTGGGCCAACAGTGCCAGCCCCGACTTTATAATTTTTGAGCTATTCTTATGTTGTAAGCAGTTTTTTTTTACTTTAAGATATGCTTACGAATTAAGGCTGAAGATATGTTTGAGGTGTAAAAGTAGAGTGAGGGCTTCAGAGTTGAACAGGGTTTGGATTGGAATCCTAGTACTGGCCATTTTGTCTGCATGAGCTTATGTAAGTCACACTCTTGGGGCCTTTGCTTTTCCATCTGTAAAATGGTGTGAATTATGCCTTTTTCCATAAGGGATAGATGACAGAATTTAAGTAAGATGACTAATATTCGATATTTATAGATGCTCAATTCATGCTGCTTTCCTTTTTCTTCCTCCTTTATCCTCTATAGCATTTTCCTCAAGTAATTTTCTTCCTTTTGGCAATGTGTGGAGTGCATACTCTTAATAATCTTTTAAAAATGTTTATTTTCATCTACTTAAAGGCAGAGTGACACACACACACACACACACACAGAGAGAGAGAGAGAGAGAGAGAGAGAGAGAGATTTTCCATCCACTGGTTTACTCTCAGATGCCTGAAACAGCCAGGGTTGGTCCAGGCTGAATACAGGAGCCCAGAGCTCCATTCGGGTCTCCCACATGGGTGGCAGGGGCCCAAATACTTGAGCCATAATCTGCTGCCTTCCCAGGCACATTAGCAGGAAGCTGGATTGAAGCAGAATAACTGGGTCTCAAACCAGTACTCTGATATAGGATGCAGGTCCTGCAAGTAACAGCTGAACTCACTGTGCCGCAATTCCAACCCTCACTCAATATTCTTGAATAATTTTTAAGGACTCAGAAGTCTGAGTTGTAAAATTAGAAGCCTGAACCATATGGTAATTACAGCTATTTATTTATTTGAGGAGGGGGTGTAGAGAGAGCACTTCAATCTGCTAGCTCACTTCCCAAAATGCCCACACCAGCCAGCCTGGGAGTTGGGAACTCAATCCAGGTCTCCATGTAGGTGGCAGGGACTGAATTACTTGAGCTAACATCACTGGCCCCCAGGGTCCACAGTAGCTGGAAGCTGGAGTCAAGGGTCAGAGCTGGGAGTCAAACTCAGGCATTCTAATATGGGGTGCAGGAGCCCCAACTGCTTTTTAACTACTAGCCCCCAAACCCTCCCCTGATCTTTAAGCTTAATTTCAGTGTTTTAAAGTTCTGTCCTAACATTCTGTGATTGAATGAATTAGAGCACACCATAAAATTAATTCTTATCTCATTAGTATTCTCACTACCATCACCTTGATTTTAATGAGCTACAGTGGCTATCCTGGCACTCTGTGTATTCAGATGCTTCTGGTAATTGGAAGAATTACATGAAGGGAGTCTTTTTGACAGTTTCAGGACCAATGGCACCAAAATGATATTCCTTTGTTGCCCGCTTCTTGTGAAAGAAACAGTGATCCTGTATCTTAAAAAGAAACAATTCCTACTGCATGAAGAACATAAATGAGAATAATTAAGTATTTCCAACACATTAGTTTTCTTTCCCTAACTAGACTGTGCTTTTTGTTGGCAGGAATGGTTTATTTTATTTCTTGCAGGGTCATGTTCTTATTAATTGGTTATGCTCAAAACTGCTGTGACTATCACCATCAGATTCGTACAAACTCTCTGTATCTCCTTTTTTTAAAAAAAGAAAAAAAATTTATGTATTTATTTGAAAGGCAGAGTTACAGAGAAAGAGGGAGAGGGAGAAGGAGGGGGAGAGGGGAAGGGAGGGGATGGGGGAGGGGAGGGAGAGAGAGAGAGAGAGAGAGAGAGGGAGAGAGAGAGAGGAGATCTCCCATCTGCTAGTTTACTCCCTAGATGACTGCAACAATTAGTGCTGGGGATTAGTGCTGGGGATGGGGCCAGACTGAAGTCAGGAGACTGGAACTCCATCCAAGTCTCCCACATGGGTGATAGAAGTCCAAGCACTTGGGCCATCTTCCTTTGCTTTCCCAGGTGCATTAGCAGGGAGTTGGATTGGAAGTGGAGCAGCTGGGACTCAAACCAGCTGTTGTGATATGGGATGCTGATGTCACAGGCGATGATTTAACCTGCCATGCCATGATGCTGGCCCCTGTGTGTCTCTTTTTCGCACTCATTCATCAATGGACATCACAGCAACTGAGTCAATTAGCTGCTGTGTGACCCTCAAGATGGTCTAGGAATTGCTGGGTGCTGCAGACTTCCACGACAGCCCATGTCAGTCTGCTTGGGCTGCCGTAACCAGAGTCCACAGATTGGGTGGCTGCAACATTTATTTGCTCACAGCTCTGGAGGCTGGTGAGGCTTTTCTTTCTGGCTTGCAGATGGCCAACTTCTTGCTTTGTCCTCATATAGCTTTTCCTCTCGGTGTGCACATGAGTGTGCCTGGGGGGTGGGATGGGAGAAGAGAGACACCTTTCTGATGTCTCTTCCTCTTCTGACAAAGACACTGGTCCTTTCAGGTTAGGACCGCACCTTTATGACATCATGTAACCTATATTCCTTCCCTAAAGGCCCTATCTCTAAATGCAGTCACATTTCAGTTAAGGCTTCAGCATAGGAATTGAGGACACAATGGAGTCCATAACAATCCCTAAATTTGTATTCGAGACTTCTGTAATTATCCGGGTACTAGGCAATCAGGCAAATCTTCCACTGCTGTGATCCATTAACGGTTTAAGAGTTAATGGCAGGGGCTAGTGTTGTGGCATAGCAGGTTAGGCCGCTGCCTGTGACGCCTGCATCCAATGTGGGCCCAGGTTTGGAGTCCCTGCTGCTCTACTTCCCATCCAGCTTCCTCTTAATATAACTCTGCCTTTCAAATAAATATATACATAAATTCATATTTTTTAAAAAATAGTTAACTACACATAACTGCCTATGCACCGAGTGATGGTGACTCATTCTAGAAGACCGAGTCAAGAATATTAAGTGCATATAGGCTCCATAGTGTCAAAAGGAAGGAAAATGTCTTCAGACCTATTACTCTTTGGCTATTCTCAGTTGGAGATTTCTTTTTAATGGTTACTTGGGGGGCATTTCCGTTTTCATCTTTTAGTTCCTATTTTCTGTTCAAATTTCTTTTGTCTTTCAAACTTTCTTTTTTTTTCTGAGCATTGATTTGCTATGTTGTGACTGCTTTCAGAGATGCAGCCTTTCTGTTTCATTTAGGTTGAAAAGTTGCTGTTTGAAGCTGTTCTATGTGAATTTTGCCTCCTTTTTCAGAGCAAATAAGTTTCGCTTATTTATTTTCAAGGGAGCTGTTTCTCCAGAAAAATGATTCCCTACAGGTTTGTGATGGTTTTAATACATCTATAAACAAGGCCGTTTCCCCAGAACTGCCATTGTTACTTAAGAGAATTGTTTTATTTGTCTCCATTCAAACCTATATTTGAAAATAATTGATTTTTGTTTTACCTAGTCAAAATCTCACTTTAGGCTGTGTTTACCCATTTTCAAGCCCCTTGGAAAATTTGACAGTAGGTATCCACAGCTGTGGGAGACTACCTGTTCTGAGCTTTATTTGATGTTTTCCCGTTCTGTTTGCATAGTGCTGGGTGGCAGAGCAAAGAAGAAAAGATTCTTGTACTTGATGCCCAACATAAGAGCCTCTAACAAGTATTAGCTTCATTTCACCCCGAACAAAGGATTCTTGAGAAAGAATCCATGCCCATGGTGCCCTCAATTGCATTACTGATTGCCTGCTCTCTGGGGGCAGAATGGAGCTTGGTAAACCAGAGCTGCTCAGAGTGAGGTCCGTCCTGTGTGGTTGGGGAAATATTCACTACTAGTTCAGGATGAGACAAGTGAAAAATTGTGAGTCAGCAGTTAAAAACCTTCATAACAATTGCAAAGATACCTAAGTGCATATTCATACTCATCTTGAACAGGCTGTGGACCTGTACTGTTCAGTATGGTAGCTCCTAGCTGCACACGGCTAATTAGCACTTGCAATGTAGCTAGTTTGAATTGAGATAACTGTAAATGTAAATTAAACACTGGATTTCAAAAAAAATCTTAGTATGATAAGAGAAATATAGAATATCTCATTAGTAACGTTTTTGCACGTTACAATGCTATTATTCCCATATTGAGTTAAATAAAATATATTATCCAAGTTAAAGTCACTTGCTTTTTTTTTTTTTTGTACTTTCTTCCCCTTGAAATAGACCGTTTTTCCCTTGAAACAGACTTTATTTTTAGAGCAGTTTATAGGTTCTCAGTAAAATTGAGCAGAAAGCAAATAGAATTTCCACATGCCCACCGTCCCCACACGTGCACAGTCTCCACCACTGTCAGCACCCCCTCCAGAGTGGCACATTTGTTACAATCGATGAAACTGCATTGACACAGCATTATCACAGAAAGTCAATAACTTCATTTCAGCGCACTCTTGGAGTGGTGCATTTTGTGGCCTTGGACAAACATACAATGACATGGATTCACCATCACTGTAGCATACAGAGCAGTTTCACTATCTTACACATCCTCTGTGCTCTGTCAATTCCCTGTTCTCTGCCCCTTGACCCTTGGCAACCACTGCCCTTTTTACCATCTCCTTAGTTTTGTCTTTTCCGGAATGTCATATAGTGGGAATCACATCACATGTAGCCTTTTTCAGATTGGCTTCTTTCACTTAGTATTATGCTTGTTAGCATCCTCCATGTCTTTTCAGGACTTGGGGGCTTACTTCTTTCTAGCACTGAACGATATTTAGTTGTTTGTACCAAATATAACCATTCATTACTGAAGGACATCTTGGTTACTTCCAAGTTTTGCAATTGTGAATGAAGCTACTAAAAGCATCATGTGTAAGTTATTGTGTGGATATACATTTTCAACTCCTTTGGGTAAGTAGCAACTAATGCAATTGCCAGATCATATAGTATATTTAGTTTTGTAAGATCCTGCCAAACAGTTTTCCAAATTGGCTGTACTATTTTGCATTCTTCCCAGCGATGAATCACAGTTCCTGTTGCTCTACATCTTTGCCAGCGTGTGACAATGTCAGTAGGTTAGATTTTGGCCATTCTAATTGGTGTGTATTGATATCTCATTGCCATTTTAATTTTCCTAATGATATATAATATAGAGCATTTCTTCATATGCCTATTGCCATCTGTATATCTCCTTTGGTGAGGTGTCTTTTGCCTATTTTAAATTCGTATCTTATTGTGTTCTTTTGATCTGTTTGTCTATTCTTTCAACAATACCACCCTGTCTTGATTTCTGCAGCTTTATAGTTAAGTCTTGAAGTTGGGAAGTGCCAGTCCTTCTACTTTTTTCATCTCCTTTAATATTTTGCTGTTTATTCTGGGTCTTTTACCTCTCCAAATTAATTTTAGAATCAGTGTTTTGGTATCCACAAAATAACTTGCTGGAATTTTGATTAGGATTGTGTTGAAGCTACAGATCAAGTCGAGAATAACTACTAACAACTTGACAATATGGAGTCTTCCCCTTTTTAGTTTTTTAACATACCCACTAGAAAATTAAAAGATATACATGTTGGTGCTGGCATTATGCCACAGTAGGTTAAGTGGCTGCTTATGACACAAACATCTGATATAAGCGTCTGTTCAAGTCCCAGCTGCTCCACTTCCAATCCAGCTCCCTGTTAATGCACCTGGGAAAACAGTAGAAGATGGCCCAAGTGCTTAGGCCCTGGCACCCATGTGGGAGACCTGGATGGAATTCCAGGCTCCTGGCTTTGGCCTGGCTCAGCCCTGGCTGTTGCAGCCATTTGGGGGGTGAACCAGCATTTGGACGATCTCTTTCTCTCTCTTTGTCTCTCCCTCTTTCTCTGTAACTCTGCCTTTCAATTAAGTAAGACTTTTTAAAAAGTTGTACTTGTGGATCAATTTATACTTTGAACAGTGTCGGTGTAGAATACTTTGAGTGTTATTTACAAGTAGTTTGAGAAACACTACTCACTGCATTCTTGTGCCGATGACCTTGTCTTGTGAAGTAAAGAAAGGGCAGGTCCCTTTGGATAGTGTTTCTAGCTTCCAATTATCTTTTACTCTAAATGAGGTCTTTGGCACCTTCTCAGGGTTTATTCCTAAGTCTCAACACAGGAGAGTTAACACATTTCACTGAAGTCTCATGTGCATATATTGGGTGTTGCTTACCCTACAATACACTGTGTGTGTGTGTGTGTGTGTGTGACCAGAAGCATTTGTTTCCCCAGAGGGCATGGAGCAACTGTCCTTTGCACTGGGGTCCTATGTGAGATTGTAGACAACTTTCCTCTGTAACTACCATTTTCTGAGTTCAGTTTGTGTGATCAGTTCACCATCACCTCTGGCTCTCCCACAGTCATGGACAGTCTACTCCCTTTTCTCAACCTGAACTCCAGTGTTATCTTCTCTGGGAAACTACCCCACCCCCTGCCCTAAGCTGGGCTCTCTGTTACATGACTTCCTGTGGCACCTCTCTCCCTTTCCTACACAGGAGCATATTGTCACATTGGAAATATGGTCCAGGAGACCTTCTTCACTGAAGTCCCTAGAGAACACGGCAAGTTTGCTTTATTCATCTTTGTGATGATAGTCTCTAAGCAATTGAATGCATAATATAATATTTCCAATATTCCTCAGATTGGAGCTGCAATGAGTTCTTAAAAGTCAGCAACATATTTTGAGTGGCCACTATCAATCATTTCATCAGCAAGTATTTTTTGGTTACTTCCTTTGCAAAATGCTTCGTTGGCTAATTTAGTAGAGATGTAGTTCCCTTTCTCTAAAGAAACCTTATCAGTTATCCTTTTCTGTCCCTCAGCCTCTCAATCACTTTCTCAACTTCGTATATGTGGAGCTGTACCCACTTTATGAGTCTTCATGCTAAGAAGGGTCCACATCCCACCAGGACAACTTCAAATGACCAATCTACACTTTCCCAGTTCCCTTGCAGCAAGGGCATGGGCATGTGACTGAGGCTCAAGGAATCAGACATACTGCCCCACATTGCATCTCAGAGTAGAGGCCCAGAGAGGCAGCCACTGCAGGGAAGCCTTGCCTTCTCCAAGAGGACTATGGGTAATTCAGCAGTAATGTCTTGTAGTTGTGCTGCTAGCAACAAAATCCTTTCTGGTCTGTGCAGGGATTTGGGGTATTGTTTTAAGCCAGGTTCTCCAGGCTTCCTGGCATGTCTGTGAACCACCTAACATCCTTTGGATAAATTCCTTTTCTGTATAAATCAGCCCTAGTTGGTTCCTGCTGCTAACAACTAAATATACTGATTGATTCAGGGTAATAAGAAATAAATACACGAAAATTGAAGTAACAATTCAACACACCACTATGGAAAATGTCACCGAAGTGACAGATTCACTGCAAAGTGAACCATGTGGGAAATATACTATTATTGAAGAGGTAATGGTCTCGGCTACTTGCTGCAATGAGCTGAGAGGCTTTGCAGAGGAGACGCCTTGCCTCAGGCTTGGAGAGTGGGGTGGGCACAGAGTAGACTCGCTGCTGTGAGGAGAGAACTGTAAGCTGTGCATCCCGTCATGAAGCAGATTTAAATATCAAGGATTTAAACATAAATATCGAAACAGAAAAGGCCAATACATACGTAAAAGGAGGCTTGCTGGGTGTAGCAAATAAAAATAAAGGATGCCACTTGTTCAGTCAAGTGATTAAGACACCGTTTGGAATGTCCATGTTCCTCATATGGGTGCCTGGGTTTGAATCCTGGTTTTGCTCCTGATTCCACCTCCCTGCACCCTGGGAAGCAGCAGGTGATGGCTCAAGTAGTTGGGTCCCTGCCACCCACAAGGGAGACCCAAACTGGGTTTGTGGCTCCTGGCTTTGGCCTGGCCCAGCCCCAGCCCCAGCCATTGTGGGCATTTGGACAATGAACCAGCAGTTGGGAGCTCTATGTCTTTCTGCCTTTCAACTAAATACAATAGATACCTAAAAATTAAAAAATAAGAATCCCAGTTAAATCTGAATTTCAAATAATAAGTCATTTTTAGTGTATGCATCAAATACACATTTTATAATTTTCATAATTTACTGAGTTAGAAATTTATGATCTTATAATTTTTTAGCATAAGTGTAGACTTATATTATCTGAAGCCTTATCTGAAAGAGAATAGAAAATTTGAGGGGGCCTGTGATGTGGCATAGCAGGTAAAGCTGCCACCTGTGGTGCCGGCATCCCATATGGGTGCTGGTTCAAGTCCCAGCTGCTCCACTTCCCATCCAGCTCTCTGCTATGGCCTGGGAAAGCAGTACAAAATGGTCCAAGCCCTTGGGCCCCTGCACCCGCATGGGAGACCCGGAAGAAGCTCCTGGCTCCTGGCTTCGGACTGGCACAGCTCTGGCCATTGAGGCCAACTGGGGAGTAAACTAGCGGATGGAAGATTTCTCTCTCTCTCTCTCTCTCTCTCTAACTCTGACCTTCAAATAAGTAAATAAATAAATAAATAAATAAAAGAAAATTTGACCAGAAGAGCCTGGAATTACCAAGTAAAGCTTTCCAGAAGTAGTGAGCATTGCGCTTGTCTTTAAAGGAGGCTTGGGGTATGGGGGGAAATAAAGGAGGAGTGGGCAATTAAGATGCCACTTGGGATACCTGCATTCCATATCCGAATGGCTGAATTTGAGCCTTGGCTTTGCTTTAGATTCCACCTTCTTGCTAATGTGCACTCTGGAAAGCTGCAGGAATGGCTCAAGTAGTTGGGTAGCTGCCATCTATGTGGGAGACCAGATAGAGTTACCACTTCCTGGCTTCAGCCTGGGCCAGCTCCAGCCATTGTGGACATATGGGGATGAACCAGCAGATGGAAGATCTCTGTCTCTCTGCCTTCCAAATACTTAAAATAAATAAATAAAAAAATAAAAAATAAATAAAAATTTTAAAAAGGAATAATGAGGAAGAAAATTAAACTTCTACTATTTTCTGGGTGATCTACTTTAATGCAGTACCACAGAGTAAGTATAATTAACTAATACATCCCCCTTTTTATACAAGTAGTGAAATTAAGACTCTAGTTCAGTAACTTATCTAAGGTCACATGACTACTGAGAGGATGAAGCCAGATTCACACTAGGGGGATGTATTAGTTAGCCTTTTGACACTACAATGAAATATCCAAGATAAGCTGTTTATGAGGAAAATAAATTTTGGATCATGGTTTCTGAGGTTCCTAGTCCAAGATTGGGTAGACTTCACTGGTGGTGGCATTCTTGCTGGAAGAATTCCAAGGTGGACCAGAGCATCAAATTGCAAAAGGGATCAAATATATCTAAGTGTTCTTTTCTAAAGCCACTAAGATTTAATCATGAGGGCTCCACCTTAATGATCCATTCCAATCTAATCATCTCCCAAAGGCACCATCTCCAAACATGATGATTGGATTAAATTTCCACCCTCTCAGTATTATGTTACATAATATTAACATAAGTCTTTGAAGACCAAGACATTAACACCCAGATTTTTTGGAGGACATCGAAAGTAACATCCAGACGATAGCATGGCCCTCTCTCAAAGCCCATGATCATCAGAAGTAGACAGTACAGATGTAGAAAATGACCAACAGCTTGTCTTGTACAAAGTGTTAGTCCTATGTGTTGGGTACACAAGAAATATTACCCCTGAAAACCAAGATGTGTTTGAGTTTGATTCAATGTGCAAAACTAGGGAAGTTATTTTGGATATGAGATGTACGGTTTAGTATCAGATGGACAAGCAGGAAGAATGCAAACAAGGAAATGGTTTCGAATGTGGTTTTTTTCCCCAGAAATTTCCATTTGAGTTGATGTGGGCTTGGTCTGTAGCGGGAATTCGGAAAGAGTAGAAAAGGAGCATGCAGAGCTGAAATATCTTCATCCTGATAACAGGCAGCCTAAAAACAGAGACACCAAAGCCGAGAGTGATGAACTTACCCCGACATACATTATTTGTAGAATTTTGTGGGGGCGAATGTGCTAAAGTACCTGACAATATAAGTTGAAAGACATTGTGGGGGCCAGCACTGTGGCGTAGTAGGTAAAGCCACTGTCTGCAGTGCCAGCATCCCATAAGGGCGCTGGTTTGAGTCCTGGCTCCTCTGCTTATGATCCAGCTGTGCGCTATGGCCTGGGAAAGCAGTAGAAGATGGCCTAAGTCCTTGGGCCCCTGCACCCACATGGGAGACCCGGAAGAAGCTCCTGGCTCCTGGATTCAGATCGGCTCAGCTCTGGCCATTGCGGCCAGCTGGGGAGTGAACCAGTGGTTGGAAGACCTCTCTTGCTCTGTCTGCCTCTGCCTGTCTGTAACTCTGCCTTTCAAATAAATAAATAAATAAATGAATAAATCTTAAAAAATAAGAAATTCTGGGCAACATGTTAACAGGTGGAGACTGAAGATATTCAAGTGGAGCATACCTTGGCGGGAAAATGGGACGAGGTAAGAAAGGAAGGCCAGGGTCTAGATCTTGGGGGGAGGAGATAGAGGTAGGTCTATTGAGAGTGTGCAAAGAGGTTAAGGTGAAGGACAAGGAAACAAGAGACACAGGTGAGTTGTCTGCGGGCCTGAGAGGAGCAGGAAAAGCTAACTGGCCTATTTGAGGGGTCAAACCAGTGACTTAGTCTAAGTCATCTGTGTGAACCAAATCCATCCAGTGTCCATTTCAGTTCTATACAAAGCCAAATTCTCATTCTGTGGTGTGGCAGTAATTTAATTGGAAGATGACTATATTTGAAAGATTTGAGGCATCAGTCTAGAATTTTGCCCCAAACTCTAAGCTTCAGTGTGTTCTTGCTTTAAAAGAAGGTAACATTATAATCTAGTTTCAGAGTTTCTACAGCTGTTTTGCGCCTTGACAATTACACAGTGTGCTGGGAACCGAGACTTGCCTGCTCTGCCTTCAACGACTTTTGGTCTTGGTGTTTTTCTTTCACCGCACTGAATTCCAAAATTACTATTTCAGTCACTGGCATTTTCTTTAGGAAAAATTAAACAACTTACCATTTACATATCCTAAGTTGATGGAAAATGATCTCAAACCACATACTTCTTTCCTGGAGATATCTCTGCCAAATTCTTGGGCTAATCATCTAAATATTTTGATTCAGTGTTTCCTATTGGATCCTGTTGTCTTATGATTGGAATGTTTACAATTCCAGATGTGGAATTTGCCCCGCAATATAGTATTCAACAAAGCTATTACTCTGGTTTGTCAACATGTCTTAAAAGCTGTGGGCAACAATGGCCTAGGGATTTATTACCTTTAAATATTTCCTCCTCAATAGGAAAATGTACTATGTTCTTTTGTTGGACAATTGAAATGTACCAAGTGCTGTGTTTGGACTGCAAAATCTAATTGAACACTCTGATGCACATTAAGGCTCAAAGATGCGTTCTAGGTCAATAACTTTTAAACCAGAATGGGAAGGAGCCCTCCATGAACATATATACTCTTGGTCATTTAGGAAGACATTTATTTTTAAAAAATATTTATTTATTTGAGAGCCAGAGTGAGAGCGAGCGAGCGAGAGAGAGAGAGACAGAGAGAGAGACAGAGAGCAGAGAGAGACAGAGATCTTATCTATTGGTTCTCTCCCAAAATGTCCACAACTGCCAGAAAGCTGAAGCCTAGAGCTGAGAACTCCTTCCAGGTCTCCCACACTGGTGGCACCAAACCCAAGTACTTAAGCCATCCTAGGAGCTTCTCAGTGTGTATATTAGCAGGAAGCTGGAATCAGGAGTCAGAGTTGGGACTTGAACCTAGGTATTACAGTTCTGCTTCTCAAGTGGCTACCAACAGAAGCATAGGAGAGCTGCTTTTATCACTGTCCAGCTTAATGCAATTTTGGGAAGTCACCTGTTGAGTTGTAATGAGGAGTTTCCCCTAGCTGCTGAGCTTGTGTGCACAGAGAACTTGATCTTGATATTGGGTCAGAGCACAGACCTGACTTGCAACTCCTCCAATACACTTGGTTTCTGAGTTCCCTTTCCTGAGGCTTCTTTTGATGCCAAGTTTCTGTTTTCAGAGCGGAGTCCTGTGATGCCCCCACACAGGCTCTCCTCGCTGCTCTTTCTGGTTTTCAGCTCACAGTAGCCCAGGACTTTGGGTGGCTTCTATAAAAGGCCTGGGGAGGAAGCTCCAGATACGTGAGGGTGGTAGTTTAGATCAGGAAAGAACACTGGGACCTACATCCTACATTCAATGTCGTTCTTTGGCTCTGTCTGTTAGAATGTGTCAGCTGTGACTATCCATGAAGGATTTGATCATGGCTCACTGACTGCTAGGCCTCCGAGATACCTATCTTTCCTCTGGTATCTTAAGTCTCAGAAAGGAGTCGCTCCATACTAACTTAGGCCCATACCACCCTGGACCTGGCACTATCTGGATCTCTCTCCTTTCGTGGTAGAAGCTTATGTATCCTAGAGATAGCAATAATCCTTGTGTCTTAGCTTGTGTTGTGGAGTGAATATTTGTGACCCCCTCCAAATACCTATGTTGAAATCCTTACTCTCAAGGTGATGATATTAGGAGATGGGACCTTTCAGGGTGGCTCCTTCATGAATGGGATCAGTGATTTTTCTCTTGGGAGTGTACAAGAAGGCAGTCGTTTGTGAACCAGAAAGCAGGCCCCCACCAGACACCAGATGTGCTGGTGCCTTGCTCTTGGAGTCCCCAAGCTGCATAACCGTGAGAAATAAATATTTGTTGTTTAAGCCACCCAGTCCATGGCTTTTGGCAGCCTGACCTAAGGCAGTTTGGATTTCTCTAGAAGATGATTCTGAGATAAGAATTTGAGGGAAGGGGGCTCCTTCTCTTAGAGCCCCCCTCGTGGCTGCTGCAGCTGGAGGTTTCTGACTTAAATAGATCTTTCTTTGCTCTCTCTCACACACACAAAAGGAGTTTGAGGGAAAACAGTTAATTTGGGAGGTTATCCCAGGAAACAGCAGTAGAGGAGGAGGGGATGGAGACCAGGAAGGGAAGGCACTCAATCGAGGGCACAGGTTGCTACTGTGACCACAAGGTTCAGTACCACTGGGACCTCTGAGAGGCTGTGTGGACTATGTTTCAGAATTATCCCAGCAGCTGGTTGGGGTGTCAATCCTTCAACTCTTTCCTATCATCTCCCATGTGGGTAGCAGAGACCCGACTACTTGAGCTGCCCATTGGGTTATGCGTTAGCAGGAAGCTGGCATTGAAAGCAGAGCCAGGACCCCAATGCAGACTCTCCAGTTTGGGATATGGGCACCTTAACCATTAGGCCAAACATCTGCCCCCTCTTCCTTGGTATTTATTACAAAGTTAAGGGAAGCAAATGATCCCAGGTCCTCATTCTTCTAGGATTAGCCCTCAATAGATCATAGGGAAGAGTTTAGAGGAGCTCACGTGCCAGGTGTGAGGGGGTGACTGATATAAATAAGTACGTGTGTCCATCTTAGTGCCTCAAACATCAGCGAGTAGTAGAAGATCACACACATGCAGAGTGAATGAAGGGCTAGAGACAAAAGACTTATCCTCACCCTATTTCCTGTGAGTGCTCAGAAATCAGTTTGGGAAAATAGCTTCAGGGGGCAGAAAATGAACCGAACTGTGTAATGATGGAAGGCCTTCTGTACATCTCTCTTAGGGATGGAATGGTTTAGAAAAGGGCAGCTAAGCTTCGGAATCAGATTGTTCTGAGTGTGAATTCTAGTTGTGCTGATTCATAGTTATGTGATCTTGGGTTAGGTGCTCACTTCCTTCCTGATGTATACAGCAGATAATGCCCAACTAATAGCCTGGTTGTGAGATTAAATTAGATGACACTTGCACAATGCCTAGTATGTGTTTAGAACATCATAGAAGTTTGGTAACTACAATAGTTATCCCTATCATTTCTGCTTTTAAAAAAAGAAAGATTTTGGACTTTTCTCTATACAAGAACAGTCTGGATGCCTGGATTAAGAGGTCGTTGATCTTTTTTTACACCTTTCTAATTAGAAGATTTTTAGCTTTTATTTCTTGGAATTTTTTTTAAAAAACTTCCACATCCATTTGGGGTACTGTTGGACTCAGTGGTGGGGAGAAGGAGGAATTGGCCTTCATCTTGAGTGTCTAAGGAAAGACCTTCAGGGGTAGTAATTTTTTTAAAGATTTATTTATTTATTTGAAAGTCAGAGTTACATACAGAAAGCAGAGGCAGAGAGAGAGAGAGAGAGAGAGAGAGAGAGAGAGAGGTCTTCCTTCCGATGGTTCACTCCCCAACTGGCTGCAACGCCCAGAGCTGTGCTGATCCGAAGCCAGGAGCCAGGAGCTTCCTCCAGGTCTCCCACGCAGGTGGGGCCCAAGCACTTGGGCCATCCTCCACTGCTTTCCCAGTCCATAGCAGAGAGCTGTATTGGAATCGGAGCAGCCGGGTCTCGAACCAGCGCCCATATGGGATGCTGGCGCTTTTCAGGCCAGGGTGTTAACCCACTGCGCCACAGTGCCGGCCCCGGATAATAATATTTTGAAGGTGGGGGTCGCTTTTTAGAAGTTAGATCTCCTTTCCACTAGAATTTGTGAATCATAAGAATTTAAGAAATCCTTGTGAACTAAGAACTGATCCAGCTCTCTGTTAATGCACCTGGGAAAGCAGTGGAGGGCCCTTAAGTCCTTGGGCCCCTGCACCCACGTGGGTGACCCTGAAGAAGCTCCTGGTTCTTAGCTTCAGATTGGCCCAGCTCTGGAGTGAACCAGCAGATGGAATACCTTTCTCTCTGCTTCTCCCTCCCTCTCTCTCTCTCTCCCCCCACCCTCTGTAACTCTGCCTCTCAAATAAATAAATCAATCTTTAAAAAAAAAAACCAACAACCTAGTTTCTTCACTTTAGATCATTTCCACTTATTTTCAGAGGATTCAATGAGAAGATGCTGGTTAAGGTCTCTTTCTTTTATTCCCCACCCCCCTGACCGTTATTGAGCACCTACTGAATGCCAGGTGCTGACTAGTGAGCAAAGAATGGGCATTGCCCCATGGACCTTACAACCTGTTATGATAGAAACTGGCATTGATCGAATAACTGCACAGTTAAATCTATGATGTTAAACTCTGGAGAGAACTGGAAATGAAATTGCAGTAAGCTCTGAGCCCTGTTCCAGGCTATCCTGTGACTCATAGCCCTTTCTGGAGGAGGGAGGCATTAGAATTGATTTAGATTTGTGAATGGAAGGTGGTGATGGGGCTAAGGGAGATGGGGTGGGCATGGCCGTATCAGCTTGTGGGTTCACTCTGAGGCTGGCAGGGATGTGACCTGACCCTAGAATGGGAAGGAAAGTAAGAAATGGAACTAAAGAGGTTGGCAGAAGTCAAATTCTGTAGGGTCTCGTGGGCCATGGAAGGCATTGGTTTTTATGGGAAATCTTTGAAGGATTTTAGGCAGGTTGATGCATTAAGATTGACATTTTGAGGAAGTTTTTCTTTCTTTTTTAAATTTATTTGTTTTTTGCCTGTCATATGGAGAACTGACTGGAGGGGAACTGACTCAGAGTGGAAATTAGGAAACAGTGGTAACTTGGTTTCTAGGCTTTTTGAGTAAAGAGAAAGGAATGGAGTGCAGAGAGATTTAAGAAGTGAACTTAATGGTGCTAGGCGATGGAATGATTTTAAGGGAATGAGACTGTCTTAAATCAGTAAACCCCTTAGAGCTGCATGTCTGCTGATGACCGCTGTAGACATCACCTGCAAACTAACAGGTTTCCAAGGGTGATCATAGGGCCCAAGAGAGGACCAGGCTGGGTTCAAGGAGGACACATTTCTAGGCAATGTTTCTGCAGTCTTCACAAATCACTGAACTCTAGACCTGAATTTTGTCACCTGTAAATTAAATGGTTTGTATTAGATGAGCCCCATACATGGGCTGCATGTAGCTGTTTATTCTTCTGGGGAAAATACATTTTCGACTTTTATTTTATTTTATTTAAATTTTTTTTTGACAGGCAGAGTGGATAGTGAGAGAGAGAGACAGAGAGAAAGGTCTTCCTTTTGCCATTGGTTCACCCTCCAATGGCCGCTGCGGCCAGTGCATCTCGCTGATCTGAAGCCAGGAGCCAGGTGTTTTTCCTGGTCTCCCATGCGAGTGCAGGGCCCAAGCACTTGGGCCATCCTCCACTGCCTTCCCGGGCCATAGCAGAGAGCTGGCCTGGAAGAGGGGCAACCGGGATAGAATCCAGCGCCCCAACCGGGACTAGAACCCGGTGTGCCGGCGCCGCAAGGCAGAGGATTAGCCTGTTAAGCCACGGCGCCGGCCTCATTTTGGACTTTTACACAGACTTTTCATTTGGAGAACTCTCTCTCTCTCTCTCTCGCTTTCATATTAAAGATCATAGAGATTTGCATAATAACCTTGGGAACTTCTACACTTTTCTCCCTAATAGCCATATAAGGAGACTGAGAGCCAGGGAATTAGGAGGTTTGACTAAGATTACTAATTATTGACAAAATTAGAGGTCTTAGGTCTCTTAATTCCTTTTATGACTCTTTTCTATTCTATCTCTCTGTCTTCTGCTGCATATTTATGTGTCTCTGTATTCTCTTTATTCCCCTGTAGTTCCATGATGTTTAAGTATTCCATCTAGGGAGGTAGAGTGAGGCACTGTAATTCACTTTAGGCGCTTCTGATATTGGTTTGAAATTGTAGGCTCATTTGAAGCTTGAGACTTCTTTGTGATTATTCCTGTCACTTCTGACCCAATTACCAAGAATAATTAATAATTTGGGCAAATTCCAAGTGTTTATATAGGGAAAAATGTAAGCAGACACATAGAACATGAAAGAGTGGCCTGATTAGGAAGAAGCCTATTATTATAGTGTTTTTCAACTTCTGCTTCTGAAACCAAGACACTCACTATTTTACAAGTGGGTTTGGTTCTAAAACAATCTTATAAATGGTGGTGAGTATTTGAGTTGCTCATTTATGAAACCTATTTGATATATTCTGTTTCTCAAGAGATTCAGCTTAAGAGAAAAATCCAGTCTGATGAATAATTGGTATGAGGGAACTTCAAAAATTTCCTAGAAAAATTGAACAAAAGGATAAGCTTATTTTGATGCAAAAATGTTTAAAATCCATGCATTTTTTTCATAATATGTATTTTCTGTGAATGCTCTGGAGACCTTATGTATTGAGGGCAGTCTTTCTTGCTTGTTTAATTGGGCTGGATAGTTATGCAGAAGGTCATTTGGTCTTCACTCAACAAACATCCATCCAGCCCTGCTTGTTCACTAACCATCTTCTCACATCCTATATTGTCTCTTTTGGAACCTGCTAGATTTCTAAATCAAGGGCACTGCTTCAGTAGTCCCAGCTAGAGAAGTAGAAAGAAGGCTACCCTCAAGGGCACAGAAGTTCCAAACATTTTGTAGAATTAAAAGCCTGAAAATCTCATAGCTCACAAAAGGTGCTTAGCCAGTGTTTCACTATCTGTTGGTATGTAACAAACAACTTCAACACTTAGTGCCCTAAAATTACCACAAATTTATTACATTTCATGACTTCATGGGTTGCACAGTTGGTGCAGGGTTCTCTTGACCAATTCTGTTCACGAGGTGTTGACTGGATCACTCTGTGATACTCTGTGGATGGCTCATCTGGTCTAGACTATCCAAGACACCTTCAGTCACATGTATGGCTCCCTGGTGAGGATGACTGCAAGACCACCCATGTAGTCTCAGCCTCTCCTTCAGGTCTCTCAGAAGCACAGCTGAGCTTCTTGCATGGCAGTTCAGGGCTCCAACAGACAAGGTTAGAAATGCTTGGTTTTCTTAAAGCCTGGGCCTGGAGCTGTCGTAGCATCACCTCTTCCATCCTTTGTTGGTGAAAGGAATGACAATGTAGGCTAAGTTTAAGAACTGGGGAAACAGACCTTACCTCTCAATGGAAGATATGTCCAAGAATTTGTAGTCATACTTTAAACATGCATTTCTTTCTCTATCTCACATCTTTGAAAGGCAAACAGAAGGGAGAGAAAGTCAGACAGACAAAGGGCTCCCATCTGTTGGGTCACTCCCCAACTTCCCACAATAGCAGGGCCTGAATCAGGCACAAATCAACAACTGAGAGCTCAATTCAGGTCTCTCACGTGGGTGACAGGGACTCAACTACTTGAGCCAACACCTATTGTCTCCCAGGTTTGCTGGAAGAATATGATGTAGTTTAAAGAAATTCATCTTAATGAATCTTTTATACATATATTAGTAACTTTTTCCAGTAGAATTTCGGATTGTGTGACAAAAACAAAATGAATCTAGGAGGTGTTTGGGTACGTCATACTTGGATGCAAAATTCCATCCACACTGGTCTTAATTTAGTTCTTCAAATATACCAGGCTCTTCCTACTCTAAGAGCTTTGTGCACACCCTCCCCCCATGCCTGGAACAGGCTGCCTTACCCTCTGCTGGCTAACATCTACTTAACCTAGGGATTGCAGCTTGAATGGCAGTAATCTGCAAAGGCCTGCACTCAGTGCTTTGTCTAAATTGGCCTCTTTGCTTTTGACCCTCTAGCCCTTGTTTTTCTTCTTCCTGGTATTCATTATACTTTGTAATTGGATTTTTATTTAGACACTTGTTTCTTTGTCATTTGCCTCTCCCATGATAGGTAAGCCTCTTGAGGGCAGAGCTCACCTGTTTTTATCACTGCATATTAGTTCAACAAACATTTGTTAAATGAATGAAAGGATGTGTGTGTGTATGTGTGTGTAGGTCTGTATTAATTGGGTAGGCTGTTTCACTTCAAATCATGGCCAGCTCTCCAGACTGTTTCTGCTTTTTCACAACAGTTCTCATATTTCCATTACTTTAAATACTCCAAATCGTTTCATAGAGCTAATCTTGTAGTGATGGTAGTGGACTGTGTGGCCCTGAAGGAGTAGATCATTTTCATATATCATGGTGAGTCTGGAATTGAACTCTTATCTAGATTCCTTCTCTCAGAGAATTGTTGAAGGTGGAATTGATGGGAGGCCAATAAAGAATTTGTGGACAATTACAAATGGTTGCTTTGAATAGTTTTTTTTTTCTTTTCACAGTATTAGGATTTTTTGTTGGGCATGTGTTGTTCAGAAAATTAAATATATTTCTCAGCCTCCCTTGTGGCTATGTGTGGCCATGTGTCTATATTCTGCCCAACAGTATGTAATACAAAGTATTATGTAGCTTTTAAAAGTCATCCCTTTGTATGCCCTCTTTCCTATACTCCAGAAGTTTCCACCTTGGACCATGAAGACAAGGAATAGATCTTCAGGACAGAAGAACAATGAGTTGTGTTGCTAAAGACTTAGTAAGCAGAACGATCATAATATCTTGGTCATGGATATCTCCAGACTTTTATAAGAAAGTAAAATAAAGTTCTACCTTGTAGAAGTGAAATGTTTTCTGTATGTTGCCTGTCTCTGGGAAAGTAAATCTTAATGGGTACAAAATCATGTCTGGCACTAGAGTATATGAGGCTGATCCTTAACATCATCAGAAAAATAGAATATGACAATACCAATGATAGGAGGACAGAGAGCATCACTGACTATGGGCTTCACGATATTCCTTCAAGTATTTATAAAGGTGGATTTCTAATAGGAGAAAATGAATCATTTCAGGTTCTCCTTTCTTGATGGTTAAAAGAGGATTAGGGAAATTATTATGCTCCTAGAGGGCTTTCTGATTTCACCAGACTTTTGCTATATCTTAAAGCACAAATTGATTCCTTTATTACTGTTTGAAAGTTCACCTACCAGATTATACTGATTTCCTGAAGTCATTTTGGGCAAAGGAAAGGTCACATTTTTTTTTTTAGTAAAGATATGTTTTTCCTCTTGTATCACTTGCTTGATTTTTTTTCCGGCTTTTCTTTTGTGATAAATGTCTTAAACAAGACATTTCCCCAAGATAGTTAAAACAATAATATTTAACCTTTGTACAACCTTTCCTCTCCAAAATCTTTTTAATGGATACTGAAGTCACAAAACCTTCTGCAAAGGCCACTGGTGCTTCAAGTGAGTAGGGAGATGGTTTTCAGTTCATGAACTATTAGATACAATTTTTTAATAAAGATTTATTTTATTCATTGAAAAGGCAGAGTAACACAGAGGGAGAGACAGAGAAAGAGCTCTTTCATCCACTGGTTTACTCCCAAATGGTCTCAATGACCAGGGCTGGTCCACACTGAAGCTAGGAGCCAGGAATACCATCTTCGTCTCCCACATGGGAGACAGTGACCCAAGTACGTGGGCCATCTTCTGCTGTGTTCTCAGGCTCATTAGCAAGGAGCTGGGTTGGAAGTGGAATAGTTGGGACTTGAACCAATGCTCCAATATGGGATGCTGGCCTCATAAGCAGAAGCTTAACCTGCTGCACCACAACACCAGCCCCTAGATCCAGTTTTTTTTTTAAAGATTTATTTATTTATATGAAAGTCAAAGTTACACAGAGAGAGAAGGAGAGTCAGAGAGAGGGAGAGAGAGAGAAGTCTTCCATCTGCTGCTTCACTCCCCAATTGCCTGCAATGGCTGGAGCTGGGTCGATCCGAAGCCAGGAGCCAGGAGCTTCCTCTGGGTCTCCCACGTGGGTGCAGGGGCCCAAGCAGTTGGGCCATCCTCCACTGCCTTCCCAGGCCACAGCAGAGATCTGGATCGGAAATGGAGCAGCCAGGACATGAACTCGTGCCCATATGAGATGCTGGCACTGCAGGCGGCAGCTTTACCCAGTATGCCACAGTGCTGGCACCGAGATCCAGTTTTAAGAGAAGCAAAACAGCATGATCACGAGTGTGGTTGTGCAAGGTGATGCCCCTGGTGTGAATTCAAAGAATTCTAGACCCTAAAGAATCTTGTCTAGTGGGAAGTTTCAGGTGTGAGCACCGCGTGTAGTTAGTGGTAGCATCTCTGTCGTGACAACTAACATTCTGGTCCTTTCCATTCGCTCTCTTTCTCTGCCACTCTCCTTTCCTTAACCACAACTTTAGAAATATTTCACCTTCAAATGACAAAGATGTCTTCTCCAATGATCTGAGGTGGGATTTCCCCAGCAGTGGACCCTGAGACAAGGATTTGAGTGCCAGGGGTCTATTTGAGAAATGATAAAATTAGAATTATTAGGGAAAGAAGGAAACTAAGAGAAAGCAAGGAAAAATGAGCAAGTAATTGGTGTAGGCAACTGAGACCCAGTCTTGGTGAAGAACATGACGTAGAGTTGTAACACCTGAGGAATGAGTGGGTTAGGCTATTTTCTCTAAATAAAGGGGAAAAAAGTGTATTTGAGGACAACTGACCTTTTATAAACCTTTCAGAACTATATGACTTACTGAGCTATGTGTATGTATAGCTAAGAAAATAATCTTTAGGGATTACTAATAAGATTTATATATATTTGCCAATGTCGAATAGAGAATCTGATAATTTGAACATTATAACAAAGGTCTTCCTCTACTCCACCTTGTGCTAGTACTTATTATTTTAAATTTGACCTTGAGGCTAAGGGTTCACTTGTGAGTACCAGCTGAGTGTGCAACATTAAACTAGACACTGGCAGAGAGGAGAGGGATTCAGAAGATAGAGGAAATTTAGGCTCAGATTTCTAGAAATTATAACAGAGGGAGAAAAGTCATATGTTAGAAATTATAGAGGTGCATTTTATAATTTATTAGAAATTAAAGTTAAGGCTATATACAAGCCAATACAAGGCAGTGTCATGCAGGATATATGTAATATTGCTAAAAGAATGATAAATAAAGGAAATAGCACAGGCAAAAGTGAATTTAGTATACTTATGTGTCACTAATGATGGGGACATGTTCTGAGAAATGCAGTCAGGCAGTTGTGTCGTTGTGCAAAAGTAACAGAGGGTACTTCCCCAAACCTAGATAAATCACTTCTTGTGACCTTGATTGCATCAAGAGATGTGGCCAAAGGTTGCTGCTGGCATAACATAGTGCACTGTTTTACAGAGAACTTTTTTTTTTACAAGTACAAGCAGTATACTCTAAAATGATGATTCAAATTATAGCCCAGGTACTGGTGTTGTGGCACAGTGGGTTATGTCATTGTTTGTGATGCTGGCATCCTATATTCAAGTGCTGGTTTGAGTCCCTGCTGCTCTGCTTCCAATACAGCTCCCTGCTAGTGCACCTGGGAAAGCAGCAGAAGATGGTCCAAGTACCCGCATTCCTTCCACCCATTTGGGAGGCCTGGATGGAGTTCCTGACTTCTGACTTTGGCCTGGCCCAGCCCCAGCTCTTGTGGCTATTTGGGAAGTAAACCAATGGATGGAAGTTATTTCCCTCTCTCTGTCACTCTGCCTTTCAATTAAATTACAATACAGTAAATACATAAATGAGTCATATAGTTGGTTACTATCATTATCATGTTTTATGTACTGAACATAACTATACATGCTATAGGTTATACAGTTGGTAGTGCAGTAGATTTGCCTACATCAGCATCACCACAAATGTGTGAGCGATGCATGACAATGTCATGATGACCACAATACCACTAGGTGACTGGGGTTTTTCAGCTTCATTATAATCTTTTCAGATTACTGTCATGCAGGCAGTCCATTGTTGGCCAGAAGGTTGTTGTTATGCAGTACAACATTGTACCTGATCTGAAAAATTGTGGCTCACAGAACAGGAAGAGGCAGGGAAGTGCAGAGAAGTGGAACGGCCTGAGCAGGGTGTTGGTGGTATGCTGTTAGGTCTTAAATTGCAAAGGAAGGCTGGCGAAATGGATCAGGTGGGACCTGATGGAGGACCAGGTAGTTCCAAGTGATGGGGGATCTTGACAGTCAGCTAGAGGTCTTGGAACTGGATTCAATTTTCAAAGTAGGGAAAAGGCAGTTTCAAAAGATTTTTAAATTTTCTGGTTAAGATGAGATTGTTTACTTTTAGCTGACACAGTTTACATAAAAGAATATGGTCAGTCTGGCATTATGGAACAGCAGGTTAAGTCGCCACCTGCAATGTAGGCATCCCATATGAGTGCCAGTTCAAGTCCCAGCTGTTCCACTTCTGATCCAGATCCCTGCTAATGTGCCTTGGAAAAGGAGCGGAGGATTGCCCAGGTGATTGGGCCCCTGCCACCCACATGGGAGACCCGGATGAAGCTCCTGGCTCCTGGATTCAGCCTGGCTATAGCCCTGGCCATTGTGGCCATTTGGGAAGTGAAGCAGTAGATGGAAGATCCCTCTCTCTGTCTATCCATCTTTCTCTGTAACTCTCCCTATCAAATAAATAAAATAAATCTTGAAAAATAAGATGATTAATACCCAATGTATAGTTTGATGAATTTTAACAAATGTATACTCAAGAAACTACCACCAAGATAAAAACATGGAACATTTCCATCACTCAAGAAAGGTCCCCTCTATGATTTCTCAGTGAATTATTGCCCCACCGTTACTTTTTAAATACTGTGGAGATGTTGTTGAACTGTTTGCTTTTTTTAAAAAAAATATTTATTTGTTTACTTATATTAAAGATTTAGAGAGAGAGAGAGAGAGAGAAATCTTTCCATCTGCTGGTTCACTCCTCAAATGGCCCCAATGGCTGGGGCTGGGCCAGTCTGAAGCCATGAGCCAGGAGCTTCTTCCAGGTCTCCCACATGGGTGCAGGTGTCCAAGCACTTGGGCCATCTTCCACTGCTTTCCCAGGCCATAGCAGAGAGCTGGATTGGAAGCGAAGCAGCTAGGACTTGAACTGGTGCCCAAATGGGATGCTGGTGCTGTAGTCGGTGGTTTTACCCACTATGCCACAGCACCAGCCCCTGAACTGTTCTTGAACTTCATAGAAATTGAATAATGTGGGGCTGGCGCTGTGGCTCAGCTGGCCTGAAGCACTGGCATTCCATATGGGTGCCGGTTCGAGACCCGGTTGCTCCACTTCCCATCCAGCTCTCTGCTATGGCCTGGGAAAGTAGTGGAAGATGGCCCAAGTCTTTGGGCCCCTGCACCCACGTGGGAGACCTGGAAAAGCTCTTGGCTCCTGGCTTCGGATCGGTGCAGCTCCAGCCGATGTGGCCATCTGGGGAGTGAACCAGTGGATGGAAGACCTCTCTCTCTGTCTCTACCTCTCTGTAACTGTCTTTCAAATAAATAAAATAAATCTTTAAAAAAAGAAATTGAACAATGCAGGATATATTCTTTTTTTAAAGATTCACTTATTTATTTGAAAGAGTTATACAGTGAGAGAAGGAGAGGCAGAGAGAGAGAGAGAGAGGTCTTCCACCCGGTGGTTCACTCTCCAACTGGCCACAATGGCCAGAGCCGCACTGATCCTGGCCAGGATCCAGGAGCTTCTTCTGGGTCTCCCACATGGGTTCAGGGCCCCAAGTGCTTGGACCATCTTCTACTGCTTTCCCAGGCCATAGCAAAGAGCTGGATTGGAAGTGGAGCAGCTGGGACTCGAACTGGCGACCATATGGGATGCTGGCACTGCAGACAGTGGCTTTACCTGCTACGCCACAGCACCAGCCCCAGGATATATTCTTTTGTAACTGGCTTCTTCCACTCAAATTTTGAAACAAGTAATTTCTTCTTTTCTAACGCTATGTAGCATTCCATCGAATGAATATACCACAATTGGTTTATCCATTCTCCTTTGTGTAAATGTGTCCTGTTCCTAGTTGTAAGATATGTTGAAAAAAATGTCTGTGAACACTCTTGCATAAGTTTTCTTGGTGGACACACACTCGTTTCTTTGTGGGCATAGGTTAGGTGTAAGGGTTATGGGATCATCGAGTAAACCTATGTTTAACTTTAGTGGTTACTGACAAGTAGTTCTCCAAAGTGATTGTATCAATTTATACTCACACCAATGACAGATGAGGGTTGGGTTCGCTCCACAGCCTTGTCAACATTTAGTATTGTCAGTTTCTCCAATTTATTGTCATTCTGGTGACTTTGTAGTGAAAAAACATCATGCTGAGTGAAATAAGCTAGTCCCAAAGAGACAAATATCATTTGTTTTCCCTGACCGGCGACAACTGAGCACCAAAGGGGAAACCTGTTGAAGTGAAATGGACACTATAAGAAACAGTGACCTGATCAGTTCTTGTCCTGACTCTAGATGTACAATGTAATACTTTATCCTTTTTAGTATTTCTTTTTGTTGTAAAAAAATCTTTTTAAAAGAAGGATTGTTTTGCAGCTCAATTCACAATAGCTAAGACCTGGAACCAACCCAAATGCCCATCAACAGTAGACTGGATAAAGAAATTATGGGACATGTACTCTATAGAATACTATACAGCAGTCAAAAACAATGAAATCTGGTCATTTGCAACAAGATGGGGGAATCTGGAAAACATTATGCTGAGTGAATTAAGCCAGCCCCAAAGGGACAAATATCATTTGTTTTCCCTGATCGGCAACAACTAACTGAGCACCAAATGGGAAACCTGTTGAAGTGAAATGGACACTATGAGAAACAGTGACTTGATCAGCTCTTGTCCTGACTGTTGATGTACAATGTAATACTTTATCCATTTTAGTATTTTTGTTTTGTTTTGTTCTAGTACTATTGGTTGAACTCTGTAATTAACACACAATTATTCTTAGGTGCTTAAATTTTAACTGAAAAGTGATCCCTGTTAAATACAAGAGTGGGAAAAAGAGAGGGAGGAGATGTACAATTTGGGACATGCTCAATTGGACTTGCCCCAAATGGTGGAGTTAGAAACGTGCCAGGGGATTCCAATACAATCCCATCAAGGTGGCACGTACCAATGCCATCTCACTAGTCCAAGTGATCAATTTCAGTTCACAATTGATCACACTGATAGATCTAAGAGTCAAAGGGATCACACAAACAAGACTAGTGTCTGCGAATACTAACTGATAGAATCAAAAAGGGAGAGAACGATCCATCATGGGAAGCGGGATACACAGCAGACTCATAGAATGGCAGATGTCCTAAATAACACTCTGGCCTCAGAATCAGCCCTTAAGGCATTTGGATATGGCTGAAGAGCCCATAAGAGTATTTTAGGCATGGAAAGCCAAGACACTCTGGCAAAAAAAAAAAAAAAAAAAAAAAGAAGACCTAAATGAAAGATCTCTGTGAGTGAGATCCCAGTGGAAAGAACGGGGCCAACAAGGAAGAAGGTACCTTTCTTTGAAGGGAGGAGAGAACTTCCACTTTGACTATGACCCTGTCTGAATAAGATCGAATTCAGCAAACTCAAAAGGCTTCCAAAGCCTCGGCAACTTATGACTAGAGCCTAGGGAGATTACTGACGCCATAAACAAGAGTGTCAATTTGTTAAGTCAACAACAGGAGTCACTGTGTGCTTACTTCTCAGGTGGGATCTGTCCTTAATGTGTTGTCCAATGTGAAGTAATGCTATAACTAGTACTGAAACAGTATTTTACACTTTGTGTTTCTGTGTGGGTGCAAACATATGAAATCTTTACTTAATATATACTAAATTGATCTTCTGTATATAAAGAGAATTGAAAATGAATCTTGACGTGAATGGAAAGGGAGAGGGAGCGGGAGATGGGAGGGGTGCGAGTGGGAGGGGAATTATGTGGGAGGAAAGCCATTGTAATCCATAAACTGTACTTTGGAAATTTATATTTACTAAATAAAAAAAAGGAAAAAAAAGGATTGGGGTGGGCATTTGTCATGGCAGTTAAAGATAATATGTGGGACACTTGCCTTCCGCATTGGAGTGCCTGGATTTGAGTCCTGGCTCTACTTCTCATTTCAGATTCTTGATCATGTGCATCTTGGGAGGCTGCAGGTGATGTCCCAAGTAGTTTGGTCCCTGCCACCCATGGAGGAGACTTGGATTGAGTTCCAGGCTCCTGGCTTTAGCCTGGCCCAGCCTCAGTTTTTGTGGACATTTGGGAAGTAAACCAGCAGGTTGGGGATGACTGTCTGTATGTGTCTTTCAAATAAAACAAATAAACAAATAATTTTTACAAAGAGAGAACGATGAATGATATAGTAGTCAGTAAAGGATGGACTGGGTATAGAGAAGAGACAAGCCACACAGGTAAAAGAGTTACAAAGCTGTTTTTCTAACACCAGAGAAAACTCCTGAGTCTGACCTGGGGGAACAAAGGAGCTGGGAGGAGGAAGGGTTGAAGCTGAGTACATCCAGAGCTTGGCAGAGGCTCAAAGCTCGGTTCTCAATATATCTCTTCTATGGAGAGAAATCTTTCAGCATTGAAGTTAGCATTTGCTATTAATGGTAGGCAGAGGGGTGGGGTCCCCTTCAATTAATCTGCCTGAGAGAGATCTTAGTATATTGTGGGCACTGCAAATATTTGCCAAAATTGACAAGGAGAGCCTGGAGAGGGCTTCAGAAATCCTCACCATGTGGGAGTTTCTAATGTGCTCTTCTGTTGGCTCCTTGCCTGGCAGATCTGGCATTAGGATCTCCTCTTTTCCCTCTCCTCCCGTCCCCCACCCCCATTCCTTCCTTCTATGAATTCTCCCGTGAACACACACTGATGAGCGCAATAATGGATCCAAAAGTGAACTGGACATCTTGCAATCCTCCAGGAGTCTGGACCATTCTCCAAAGGATTAGGTAAATGTACCAAAAGCTACACGACCAGGCACTGCCGTGTAAATCCCTACTATGCTGTGTCTGTGACTGTCTACCAACCCTGCCCCACTGCTTAGGACTCTTCATAAGGAGAGAGTACATTTGTTTCTCTACTTACAATGGGGTTATGTCCTGATAATCTCATTGTACATCAAGATTAACATGGGTGGAGGGCCGGTGCCGCGGCTCACTAGGCTAATCCTCTGCCTGCGGCACAGGCACCCCAGGTTCTAATCCCGGTTGGGGCGCCGGATTCTGTCCCAGTTGCCCCTCTTCCAGTCCAGCTCTCTGCTGTGGCCCGGGAAGGCAGTGGAGGATGGCCCAAGTGCTTTGCCCTGCACCCGCATGGGAGACTAGGAGGAAGCAATTGGCTCCTGGCTTTGGATAGGCGCAGCGCGCTGGCCGTGGCTGCCATTTGGGGGGTGAACCAACAGAAAAGGAAGACCTTTCTCTCTGTCTCTCTCTCTCACTGTCTAACTCTGCCTGTAAAAAAAACATGGGTGAAGAATGCATGAATGCATGTAGTCCCCTAACCCAGGGCCCATGCCAGCTCAGCAGAGTTTACACTGTAGAGCAGCAGTGACTTCCCCTCGTGACTGTGGGGCTGCCTGGGAGCTGCACTCGCTGCGGCTGCCCAGCATCATCAGACTGCTTCCAACTGCACAGAAGTAGCCTGAGAAAAGATACAAATTGAATATTCCAAGTATGGTTTCTGCTGAATGCATATCACTTTTGTGCCGTTGTAAAGACAAAAAAATCCTAAGTTGGACCATTACAAGTTGTGGACTGCTTGTTCTTCGGTTTGAAATGGAGGGTGGAGTGGATAGCAGGGAAGGCTTCTAGCTTCAGGTGGCACCTAAATTAAGGCAGGGATAGGTAAGATTTCAATAGTAGATGTGAGGGAAGAGTACACCAACAATAAAAACCAGCCTGAGGAGAGGTGTGCGGAGGTAAAAGTTAGGGCATAATGAGAGATCTACAAGTAGAATTTGACTAGAACATATTTGAGAATTTAACCAGGAAGGGGGGATGGACTGTAGGCTAGCACAGAAGCCAGGTTGCAATCAATGTAATAAAAGTTGCTTTAAAAAATGATTTATTTGAATGGAAGAGCCAGAGAGAGAGAGAGAGAGAGAGAGAGAGAGAGAGAGATCTATCTTTAATCTGCTGGTTCACTCCCCACTTCGTGGGCCAGGATGAAGCTAGGAGCCAGGAACTCCATTGGGATCTCCCACATGGGTGACAGGGGCCCAGGTATTTGGGCCGTCTTCTGCTGCTTTCCCAGGAGCATTAGCAGGAAGCTGGATCAGAAGTGGAGGAACTGCCCCTCATATGGGATTCCAGCATCTAAGGCAGCAGCCTAACCCACTACACCACAACGTCAGCCCCAGAAGCTGCCTTTTGCAATGATTACTCTAGCAGTGATAAATTAAGACTCAAGACCTGATAATGTTTAGGAAGCTGTTATAATAGTCCAGGGAAGAGTTAACAAGGGCATGTGTGAGTATCAGGTGGACTAGGATAGGAAGGAGCAAATAGGTCATATGAGAACTAGAACAACAACAAAAAAAGAGGGCTCAGAGCGAAAAAGGGATGAAAGAGAAAGCAGAACTTAAACAGCCATTTTCCGTTTTCTTTCACAGTGCTGCATTTTGAAAGCGAGCCAAACTGCTTGGAGGTAGGTGTGGCTGATGATCAGCATTGTGCGAGGGGTTCAAAAGTTGGTGGAGAATGGAATTCAATGATAAGGTTTGGTGAAAACCATTTTGAAATATATGCAGAGATTTTTTTCAATGCACATTTTCCATGAAATATTTGAAAACCTCTCATGAGGGGGTGGGAACTGAGCTGAGGGTCAGATAGAAACAGGAGTAGAATATTCTGCTGTGTTCCACATGGACTTCCTTATGAAACAAAATCCAATCAAAGCCAAAAGCTTCGTTCCTTTATTCCGCACTTTCCCAATGCTACTCCATCTCCCTCCTGCTGCTCAGAGTCAAACTTCAGAGTCAAATTTCACTGCAATGGCTTCCTACTCACTCATCTTCCTCTGATCTAGTTCTCACCTCTTTCACTGCAACCAAATAGTGCTCATTAAGTCACCAGGGCCTCCCATGTTGCTAGTTAATGGTCAGTCTTCTGGTCTCAGCTGACCAGTGGTTTCAGCTATATGCAATATCATCGGCCACTCCCTCTACTTAAAATGCTCTCCTCTCCAGAATTCTGTGACAACTTTTCCTCTGGCTACTCCTGCTCAGTTTCCTGCTCTGCTGTACTAGATTCCCACATGTTGGAGATTTTAGAACTTCTTTTGCTTTTTGCTCTATGTTCTTTCCCTAGGTGACCCTGTTAGGTACTCATAACGTCCATATACTAATGGTGCCTAGATTTCTGTCTCCAGTCTGCATGCTTCTGTGCTGAATAACAGACCCGGAAGTCCAACCTTCTATTTGACATGTTCACTGGGATGTCCCCAAAACAGTAGAAGCCCAAAATGTGCAAAACTGAATTCATCATCTTTTCCCTCCAACAAATTCCCTGTTTACCAGCCATTACCTGCATTCCAGAAGCTACAGAAATAGTCTTGATGATCCTATTTCTCTTAATTCCTTTGATCAAGTCCATTAATTTCTTGTTAACTTTATTTCTTAAAATATTTCCTAAGCTCATTTGTTTCTTCATACAAGTCCAAGCTACTAACAACTTCCATCCTGACCAGTATCACAAATTCAACCTGAATCTGAGACTACTCTGTCTTCCACTTCAATGTATCTTCCACTTGAGCCAGTGTGAACCTTTATAGGCATAAATAGCATCACATTATTCTCTTCTTAAAAGCCTCCAGTGGTGCGTGAGTATTGTGGTACAATGGGTTAAGCCTCTGCTTGAAATGCCTGTGAGCCATCTCAGAGTGCCAGTTTGAGTCCTGGTTCCTCTGCTTCTGGTTCAGCTTCCTGCTAATGGATCCTGGGAGGCAGGGGGTAATGGCCCAAGTACTTGGGTTCCTGCCAGCCACCTGGGAGACCCAGATGGAGTTCCTGAATCCTGGCATTGGCTTGGTCCAGCCTTGGTAGGCATTTGAGGAGTGAGCCAGCAGATAGAAGATCTCTCTCTTCCCCTCCTCCCTTTTAAATAAATAAACAAATAAATAAATGTTTAAATAAATAAATGTTTAAAAAAGACTTTAGTGGTATTCTATTGCTCATTGAACAAAGACCAAAATGTTCATCTGGCCTTGGGTGACTATTACCCTTCTTTTCAACTTTACTCTTCCCCCCTTTCTCCATTCTTTGCCCCCCTTACTCCTCAAATTCACTCCTGAGACAGGACTTCTGCAGCTTAGATTGCCTAGAACAATCCTCTCTTCCTTCTTCCCCTACCCAGTTGATTTCTATTCGTGGTTTGAATCAGAGATTAAATGCCACTTGCTCAGGGAAGCTTTCCTTGATGTCCTAGTTTAGATCATTCTAGAACCTACATGTTCTATGTTTCTCTAGCACTGGGCACCTTTCCTTGAGAGCACTTTGCACATATTATAATGACTCACCTGTTACTACAATTATTTGATTAAGAGCTATCTACCCCACTAGACTGTAAGTTCTAAGAAGTCAGGAACTGTGTCACTTTTCGTCACTCTTGTATGCCTAGAGTGGTTCGTACTGTCCATAGCACAGTAAGCATTCAATGAATAGATGACAAATAATTGAATGATTAAGTGGGTTGAGTTAAGCTACGTTATACTGTATCTCATGACAAGGTGCTAGAGAAGCCCTTGCTGCCTATAAAGGCTTTCCTACTAGTAATGCTAGCTATGTATGTGAAAAGGTATTACAACCAAAGGTTGAAAATTGGTGACTCTGGGCCACAAAGAACCTGGCAGAAATGTTTAGTTTGGCCTGTATAATCTTTTGAGAAAAACTTGAGCTATATGTAAAGAGTTCAAGATGTTGTGATTGCATGTAAATACCTGAATTTCTGGCTTGTCCTGAAAAATGAAGCTCTGGCATCATTGGGTCCATGTTTCCTTGTAGCAGTAATTGACTGGAATTGAAAAGGGGTTGCCCTGTTTCAATGGAGTATTAGCTCTTCAATTCACTATTGTCACCACCTAGCAAGTCTCACTTAATTACCTGCCTGGCCTGGAGAGGCATGTACCTCACTGAGTTTGCTATTCTTGCTCTAAGCTTCCTTTATTAGAAATCACTGGACCTAACTAATTGGCTGATAAAACCCCTGATTGCCATGAAAAACCACACCATCAATTTATGGGCCTTAATTCTTAGGAGGTTCTCTTAGAAATGAAAAATTTCATTATGGAACCCTTTCATTTCAGAGACAAAAGAGTAGAGGACCAGAGTAGGTCATGACTTGCCCAGGTTCACAAAACTAGTTCTTTATTCTCTTAGCTGTGTAGCTGTGTCCTCAGAGATGCCAAAGGCCAAAGAAAATATTTAGGGAAATATGTTCCTTTATAAATTTTGTCATTCAAATTTTTATCTTCTTAAATATAGACACAGTTAAGTTAAACACGGTAATTGATCTTCTAAATCTGAAATTACTAGCATTGACTGGGAAACAATGTTGGTTGTATAGAAGTGTAGTAGTAGGAGTAGTAAGTAAACTCAGTGTATGGAAATGTGAATTGATAATCTCTAGCTAATAGTTTCTTTTATAAAGAATGATTTTTTGGTGGGTTGTTTTTGAACCTGTGAAATTTGAATCGAGTCTTGTTTTTAAACTTTTTAAAAATTGTGGTAGGATACACACTCATAGTGATAAGATTTATCACTGTGAAGATTTTAAAGTATATCATTTGGAGGCATTAAAGACATAATGTTGTGCAACCATCACCTCTATTTAGTTCCATAAATATTTCACCACCTAACATGGAATCCTGTATCCAGATCCCCATTTCTGCCTATCTCCTATCCCTGGTAATCATTAATCTGCTGTCTGTAACTATGGATTTGCCCACTTGGGACATTTAATATAGGTGGGCTCATACAACATATGGCATTTTGTATCTGACCTCTTTCACTTAGCATAATGTTTCCAAGGTTCATCCATGTTGTAGCATGTATCAGTATTTTGTTCCATTCTATAGCTGAATAGGACTCCATTGTACAGATAAGACACATTTCATTTATACATTCATTTGTTGATGGACTTTTAAGTCATTGTGGATAAAACTGCTACAAACACTTATGTAAAAGTTCTTTTATTCTTGTTTTTAAAGTTTGCACTTATGGAGCCAACTTATCATTTCTGAAAAGCTGCTTGTCTATTGTGAACAAAGTTAAAAAAACGAGTTGGCAGGTCAACTGGGTGTCAATTTCTATTGACGTCTCTTATGCATCTCTGGAGCTGACTTAAAACTAAAGTTACATTTACAAGCAAGAAAATAGTTCAGTTTCAGCAGGCATTTACCTGGAAAGCACAGGTGCTTTAAACAAATTACAAACCAAACTAACCAAGTGATGTGTCCATTGTGTGCTATCAAATCTTACAGTGGACGGTGTGGATCTTATGCTGTGAATAATTGACAAAAGAACAGCTTAGCTCTGAGTCAGGGTACCCTTGTTGAGTTTTTGGCTCTCATCAATGAACATGTCTCGAGTGCCCATAAACCTGTTTTATGCATGAACAGAGCTGAGAGTTTAGTGAAGAAATGTAGATATTAAGTAAATATACATATGTAATTATAAGCAACCCTTGAAGACACTGTGCAAGGAGTACCACAGCACATCACAGGGCCACCTGCTCTCTTCTGGTGGCTATGGCAAGGCCTTGCTGAGGAAAGGACTTTTGAGCTGTGTAGGAGGTAACTAGGTAGGTAAATAAGTAGAGTATGTAATGAGTATTAGTTACTGCCCTAACTGCCTTGGCTTCAAGGATTAATAAGAAGTTGTCTCTGTCTAGAAGGGCACCTCTTGCTGACTCATTCATTATCATTCTCTTTATCACAATAAGTGGCAAAGAAATGGCTCCTGGTTGGAATCCATTTACTTCCCTGGGAGTTTTCAGAGGATCTCTCAGGGACAGATTCAGTGCAGGTGCGGTCATTTTGACAAGCAAAGTTCGTCCAATTGTGATTCAGATCTAAAGTTCTGATAGCCTCATTAACAAACAAAGTATCCAAGTTGAGGTAGTGAAATATGTTTCCTTCAGGAGGTAACTAGTGATCGCAGCACATTTTCTTGGGCAATTGTTAGCATAATTAACACCTTTTATAATTAACCCTCCCAGACTTTACACTGTTGGAGCCCATACCCTCATTGAGTAACCTTCTCAAAATCAAGCCAAACCTGATTGCTTATGTGTGTGGATACAGGGTAATATGCATAGTGCATACATCATTAAGTAGAGGGCTGAGTCGGCTGAAAAGTTCTGTCCAATAAAGACATCTTGCCTTTGTACTGACACAATGTGCTATGGAGTGTCACAGCACTGCTGAATAATGAGAAATGACCAGAATGATGAGAAATGATGGACTGTTCCGTCAACAGTGAAACTGTTAATTAGAATGTCAGATAATGCCAATTTGCATTGTTGAAAATATATCCAGGGTGAAATATACCATTCTCATGGAATGGTGTCTTTCTTTGGAGATCAGTTCCTAAATGATTTTTACGTCTGTCAATGTTTCCTCTGAAGTCCAGATCTTTCCACTGCTACTGAAGTGTTAGGGCTCCTCTCATAGGAATGTCATTCTTAATAATATTGTATTATTTTGAACATAATGATGAATGCTAGAATGTCTTCTGCAATGTTCACTCAAATGCAGTACCAGAGCACTTGACATGGGACCATTTCTACTTAGAGGACGAAGAAATTGAAATGAGTATTTGACTTACAAAAGGTCTCACAGTGAGATGCCTCTGACAGGCTCTCTAGTGCATTTTAGATATGATTATGTTAATAGCGATTTGCCTTAAAACTTTTCAGGACCTCCTTTTCTGAGAATGAGTTTATTGAGAATGAATGATCTTTTACATGCACCTATTGTAGAATATGATCCTAATTCTAGTAAAGGGATTGCTGTTTATTGGACTAAGAGCCCCCAAAGAAGTGTGTTATGCATGGAAGGGCTACACAGGCTTCCGCCAAGAGCAGAGAGAGGGGAGTAGGGAAACGGAGGGCGAAAGAAGAGGGAGATAAAAGCAGAATGTGAGGCATGGGTGTGACTGAGAGCCTTATGACATTGCTTTAGGGTCAAGCTGAGCTAGGGGGAAAAGCCATTTTCTGGGACCTGTGCCTGTTGAAACTGCTTTTCAGGCGACATGGTTCTAGCAGAATTCCTGGGGTCCCGCCGTGATTAGAGATGCCTGGAGCTTTTTTGGCGAAAGCAGGGACTGTTCTTGACAATGGAGGAGTACAAAGGGGAACTTGAAGAGAGCACACACCTTGCTCAAGTGTATGTGTGTGTGTGTGCGTGTGTTGAGGAGGTGATAATGAAGCTCTGAATTTGAAGTCGAAACCTTTGGGTTCAACCTCAGCTCTGGGCCAGGGAATTATGAGATTTTTAAACCCACTTTGGTTTCCTCACATTGAGAACGGAAACCAACAACAGTTCTTGCTCTTGTGATTAACAATGCCAAGACTGGACACATTTTTCTGTTTTCACGTTACAAATATTGAGAACAAGCTAAAATAGCTTAAGTTTCTTGCTCCAGGAAATAGTAGTTCCTAGACTAGAACATCAGAATATTAACTCACTCACTTATGAACAGTTTACTTATTGCTGTGCCCACCAATCCCGAGCTATTACGTCATAAATTTAACCCACTTCCAGTTTCTCACATTGCAAAACATACCTTATAATCATCTAGCTCATGGCCTGAAATTCCATAAAGATCCTCTCCAATTTCCGTCTTCTGAGACACTACTAAGACTGTCAAGGCAGAGTTCTTTATCAAGGTGAGTCCAATAAACTGCTCTGCTTGGTTACATGTTTGACTGGGAACATTTTTGAGGACTTGATAATATGTAAAAGGGGATGCCTGGACCGCCTACACTTGGAAGCCCCCTTATCTCTCACTTTCTCAGATTCATGCTGGTGACATTTTTTCATCTTGCCTTTCCTAGCCATAGATATAGCCACATTGGCCAACGTTTTATTCATGCTTTTTATTCTTTCCTTTTACCCTCTTTACCTTGAAAGTCAACCCAAGTTGGGCATTTTGGAGGAACAGGTATGAGCAGGTTCTGGTTTTAATTAAGAAGCTGAAAGATGGATGGTGGCGATGTTGTATAGAAATATGAATGTACTTGGCCGGCGCCGTGGCTCACTAGGCTAATCCTCCGCCTTGCGGCGCCGGCACACCGGGTTCTAGTCCCGGTCGGGGCACCGATCCTGTCCCGGTTGCCCCTCTTCCAGGCCAGCTCTCTGCTGTGGCCAGGGAGTGCAGTGGAGGATGGCCCAAAGTCCTTGGCCCTGCACCCCATGGGAGACCAGGAGAAGCATCTGGCTCCTGCCATCGGATCAGCGCGGTGCGCCGGCCGCAGCGCGCCTGCCGCGGCGGCCATTGGAGGGTGAACCAACGGCAAAACAGAAGACCTTTCTCTCTGTCTCTCACTGTCCACTCTGCCTGTCAAAAAAAAAAAAAAAGAAATATGAATGTACTTAATGCCACAGAGCTGTACACTTAAAAATAGTTAAAATGATAAATTTTACATTATATATATTTTACCACAATACTACAAAGGGGGCCAGGCATTTGACATAGCAGTTAAGGTGCCACTTGGGACGCCTGCTTATCACATTGGAGGACTTTAGATTTGAGCAAGCCCTATTCTTGGTTGAAGTTTCCTCTTAATGCACACCTTGCAGGCAGCAGGTGATGTCTTGAGTGGTTGGGCCCTATCACCCACCTAAGAAATCTGGGTTGAACTCCTGGTTCCCAATATTGGCCTGGCCTAGCCAGGGCCATTATGGGCATTTAATGAGTGAACCAGTGGATGAGAGCTCTGTCTGTCTCTCTAAAAAACAAGAGAGAGAGAGAGAGAGAGAGAGAGAGAGAGAGAGAGAGAGAGAGAGAGAGAGAGAGAAAGGAAGGAAGGAAGGAAGGAAGGAAGGAAGGAAGGAAAGAAAGAAAAAGGAGCTGAAAGCAATTCTGTCCTTGAAATCTTCGCATTGTCACCATAACATCCCAGGAAAGAATTGCTGGAAACTGTTTTTCCATCCACATTAAAAAGCATATGTAAAATACACAAGGTCCAGTGCTTATTATAGTAAGGAACCTCTCAGTGTGTCCAACCTTCTCCTCCTTCTCCAGGGAAGAGTAGGAGAGACAACCTTTTCTTTCCTATTTAAAGTAACTGAGTTTTGGGAGTGGGTGTTTAGCCTAGTGCTTGATACATCCATGTCCCATAGTGGAGTGCCTGGGCTCAATTCTTAGCGCTGGCCCCTGACTCTAGCTTCCTGATAATGCAGACTCTGGGAGGAGGTAGTGATGGATCAAGGAATTGGTCTCCTGCCATTCGTGTGGGAGATCTGGATTGCATTTCTAACTCCAGACTTCAGCTTTGGCTTAGCACTGGCTGAGAGTGTTTGGGGAGTGAATCAGTGGATAGGAATTCCCTCATATTTCTCTCTCTTCTCTCTCTCTCTCTCTCTCTCTCTCTCTCTCTCTCTCTCTCTCTCTCCTTCTCTGTCCCTCTCTTCACTATCTCTTTTCTACCTCTCAAAGAAATCAAGAACACAGAAAGTAACTGAATTTCAAACCGACCAATATAAGGATAGAGCAGGTAAATACTCCGATCTGGTTCAGGAACGTCTTGTTTTGGTGTTTCCCTCTATCCTGATGGCATTTTTGCACAGGTGGACCAGGGTGTGATGACAGCAAGGGTCTTATTGTGGTTATGCTGATATTAAATTTAGGGAGAATGTGGATGGAGCTTAAAGAAAGGGAGGAGAGGTAGATGTGGTAGGAAATGGCAGAACCAACCTGCATATCTGAATATATTTTTTCTCTGGCAGTAGAAGGATATGGAATACACAATTTATTTTATGTAAATATGAGCCCAATTAATCTGGGCTTTCTAGTTCTCACTGTAAGATCCATGCAAGGACAGCTATATAATTCGTGGGACCCTGAGCAAAAAAAAAAAAAAAAAAAGCCCAGGTCCATTGTTCAAAAAGAAGGGGGGGGGGGGCGGCGCCGAGGCTCACTAGGCTAATCCTCTGCCTGTGGCGCTGGCACCCCGGGTTCTAGTCCCGGTTGGGGTGCCGGTTTTGTTCTGGTTGCTCCTCTTTCAGTCCAGCTCTCTGCTGTGGCCTGGGAGTGCAGTGGAAGATGGCCAAAGTGCTTGGGCCCTGCACCCACACGGGAGACCAGGAGGAAGCACCTGGCTCCTGGCTTCGGATTGGCACAGTGCGCCAGCAGTAGCGGCCATTTGGGGGGTGAACCAACGGAAGGAAGAGCTTTCTCTCTGTCTCTCTCTCTCTCTCACTGTCTAACTCTGCCTGTCCAAAAAAAAAAAAAAAAACCCTCTAAAAAAAGGGGGGAAAATGTCATTAAAAGTATTAAAATACACAGATTTTTCCTCTTTCCATCATCTCTCTCTTGACTTTCATAGTGTTTTATATTTGCTATTTAATGTAGGTCCAAGTAAAGAAAAAAATAAAAGATTTAGATTATGAAGGTAATGACAAAAGAAACTTTCCTTATACCCTCTGCAGGTTTAATAATTTGAATCTATAAAACTGACAGGGGGCAGATTGACAAGAGAAAAGGCATACAATTTTATTTACACACCAGCTCATGAGAACAGCACAAGATATGAAATTCAAAGAAGGGTCAAGTGGTTGAAGCTTATAGACATAATTACTAAGGGAGAAGTAATGGGGACTGTAGGTAATTTTATAGGGACAGTAAATGATTTTTAGTGGCAAAGAATGGGCCCAAAGAACATACAATAGCCCCGGATAAAGTTTGTCTGGGCTTTGAATATGGTGTCAACTCCAGTGTTCCTGCAAGTTAATCTTCTAGGGAATCTGGTCCTCAGGTGGACGGGGAGGGGGGAGGCGCCAAGAAAAGCCCCTCCTTATACTGTTAGTTAGCTTTTCATCACTACAGCGCAATTCCACAGGAAACTAACTTTGTAAACACAAAGGGTTTACGTTGGCTCATGGTTCTGAGGTTCTTAGTCCAGGTCAGAGGGGCCCCTATTGGTTCAATCTCTGGTGATGGCCTTCTTGCTAAAAGAGCCTGAGGTAGTGCAGAGCATCACAGAGCATCACAGAGTGCTTGTGTCTGTCTATGTCTAAGTAGTCTCTTATACAGCCACCAGGATTCAACCATAGGGCCCCACATATGTATTGTGATTGATAGAGTGGGTTAAGCTGCTGCCTGTGATGCCAGCACCCTTTAGGAGTGCCAGTTCAAGTCCTGGCTGCTTTGCTTCCAATATAGATCCTGCTAATGCACCTGGCAAGGCAGCAGAGGATGGGCCAACTGCTTGGACCCCTGCCACCAAAGTGGGAGACCTGGATGGAGTACCTGGCTCCTGGTTTCAGCCTGGCCCAGCCCTGGTTGTTGCAGCCATTTGGTGAATAACCCGTGAACGGAAGAGCTCTCTCCTTCTTTCTCTTTTCCCTTCCCTCTCTTTTGTTCTGCCTTTCAAATAAGTAAATCTTAAAAAAAAAGCATTTGGAGGGCTGGTGCTGTGCCATAGCATGCAAAGCCACTGCCTGCAGTGCTGGCATCCCATATGAGCGCTGGTTCAAGACCTGGCTGCTCCACTTCTGATCCAGCTCCCTGCTAATGGCCTGGGAAAGCAGTAGAAGATGGACCAAGTCCTTGGGCCCCTGCACTTGCGTGGGAGACCCAGAAGAAGCTCCTGGCTACTGGCTTTGGATTGGCTCAGCTCCAGCTGTTGTGGCCAATTGGGAAATGAACCAGCGGATGGAAGATCTCTCTCTCTCTCTCTCTCTCTCTCTCTCTCTCTCTCCTTCTCTTTCTGTGTAACTCTGACTTTCAAATAAATAAATATTTTTTAAAATAAGCATTAAGCACATGAAAATATCATAATTTTGGTATTTTTCTTAGGCCCAACATAAACTTTATCATTCATCTTGATATTGTGCAATGACAGTTCTAAATGTAAATGTAAGAGCATTTAACTCATATGCTGAATCATCAAATGAGACAATTTGTATTTTGTAATTTATATGTGTATATGTATTTCATTCTCACCAGAACAGTGGGAATGTTGCACATAAGAAATCATCACTATTTCATTTTTTTAAAAAAGATTTATTTATTTCAAAGGCAGAGTGATGGAGATAGAGACAGAGACAGAGATAGATGATATATAGATAGATAGATAGATAGATAGATAGATAGATAGAGACAGAGATCGTCCATCTGCTGGTTCACTCCCCAAATGGCTGCAAATATCCAGATCTGGGTCAGGTCAAAGTCAGGAGCCTGGAGCCCAATCCAAGTGTCCCACATGAGTGGCAGGGGCCTAAGCACTTGGGCCATCTTCTGCTGCCTTCTCAGGCACATGAACAGGTAGACAGATCGGAATCTGGCTCTTGAACCATTGCTCTCATCTTGGATGCTGGCATTGCAAGCAGCGGGTTAACCTGTTGTGTCATGATAACAGCCCCTTGTTAAAAATTATTGATGCACATACCTGCTGCCAAGAGTCTACTTCCAGCTTACTGGTGGGTAAAGATGGGCTGAAAATAAAGGAGAAGTGTTTCTCTGTCTGCCTTTCCTTCTGTGTTATCATTCCCTGTGTAAGTGGTTGGTCAATATGGAGAACATAAGTAAGACAGGGTTTCTAGGTGTTTTGGATGTATTTGAATGTCATTGCTTTTCTGTGTTCAAAGCAAATGTTGATTTGTATGGAAAATGTGACTTCCCAGAACTGTCAGCAACCCCACATACTTATACACAGTACTTACACTTATACACACTCACCTTATACTAGCTTTGAGCTTCATTCAACTCCCAAACATTGTGGATCCATTGGAATTCTTGCTCATGGGGCATCATAGAAGCTGTGCCTTAATGGGATGGCGAGAATGGGTTGAAATGTCTAAGCATGCATCTCCTCTGCTTATGTTCCCACTGGACTTCATTTACAAAGCATAACTTCAAAGATAAAATTATTGTGGTAGGTATCGTGGCACAGCAGTTTATGTTGCCACTTTGGACACCTGCATCCCCCATTGGAGTGCTGGTTCAAGTCTTGGTTACCCTTCCGATCCAGCTCCCTGCTAACGTGCCTTGGGAAGGCAGGGGATGATGGCTCAAGTGCTGGTGCCCCCATCACCCATGTGAGAGACCTGGATGGAGATCCTGGCTGCTGCCTTTAGCCAGGCCCAGCCCAGGCTACTGCAGCCATTTGGGGAGTGAACCAGCAGATAGAAGATATGTCTGTCTCTGTTTCTGTCTTTCTCTGTCACTTTGTTCAAATACATAAATCTTTTTTTAAAAAAAAAGTATAAATAATTTCAAGATGGCAACAGCAGAGCATTAATCTATGTCTGGTGCCCTTCTGAGCATGGGATCTGTGGGGCTGCACAGACTGTGTGTTCATGAGGTGGTCCCTGGATCCATCAAGGCATGGCATCACGTCCGAAAGAAAATACTAACCTGACTCTAAAAAAAAATCTTTCAAAATCCAATTTGTTTTTAACTGAAATGTTCTGGAGATTACTGAGGAGCGGGTGTCAAAACACACTAGTAGGTAAAATTTCCTACAAGTCCTTTTAAGGCTTCTGTCATCTATCACTCCACGGAGGCAGTGGCGGTTGGGGCCAGGGGCAGGCTTTTGGTGCAGCAGATGGGCTGCTGCTTGGGATGCCTGCGTTCCATATCACAACGCCTGGATCAAGTCCTGGCTCCTTCACTTCCCAGTCGGTTTTCTGCTGATGTGCATCCTGGGAGGCAGCAGTGGTGGTTTGAGTCCTTGAGTCCCTGCCACCCAAGTGGCAGACTCGGATAGAGCTCCTGGCTCCTCACTTCAGCCTGGCCCAGCCCTGGTTGTTGAAGCCAATTGGGGAGTGAACAGTGGTTGGAAGACCTCTGTCTGTTTCTCTACCTGTCTGTCTGTCTCTCTTTCAAATAAAATAAAAATAAATAAATACTTTTTTAAAAAGGAAAGAAAATATGATACTCCAAAGTAAGGTGTTTTGGCTGGCTGAGGACTTAAAACTAGAGGCAATGGAAAGGCTTCAGGAGCAGGGGTCTCTCTGGCCTCCTCCTGCTTCCCTTCTCTGACCTTTCTCTCCCCTGAAGTGGAAGGAAGGGAGGGCCTTTCTCTGAAGTTCCCTTATCCGATGGCAGAAGGAATGTAATTGTCCTGAGCCCTTTCTCTATAATCTCATCCAACAGGGAAGATTAATTCCCAGCAGACCGAGTGTTGACATCACCTATTCGTTTGTGGAGTGTAACATGAGAGGTTTTATCTGCATGAGACAACCTTTGCTCACCATGTATTTCCTCCCCTCACTCTCCCATAAGCTGTAGTCGTATCATCCCCCCCCACCCCGAAATCCCAAACCCCTATTTCTTTCTGTAGCTTAGATGCTGTGTAAACATCAGCCACCTGGTGCTTGCTTCCTTGAGTCTTATATTTCGTGTGCATACGCATGTAATGAGTTTGTATGCCTTTTCTCCTATTAATCTGTGTGCTGTCAGTTTATTCCACAGAGTCAAATATCAAATCTTCAGAAGGCCAAAGCAAAATCCCTCCACCCTTCCACTGCTTCATCGGCAAGCTCTGGCCCCTGGAGCTCCAGGGATTAAGCTGAATGAAGGAAAGTTTTACCTGGCTTAGCTCATCTAGGACCTCCCTAAAGAAGCCAGTTCCTGAAGGAGAACCCAAAGAGGTGGATTGAAGGACACATTTCTGATTTCTTTGTCAGAATGGCTCACTCCCTGCTTCTCTTAATGAATATATAAGGCAATTGGATTTATTTTTGTCAATTTTGAGCTATGGGGGTGGGGTTAGAAAGAAAACTTGAATACACAATTGCTTGGAGTATGATGTACATGGCATTTAATTGGCAACTCCAAAGTGAACAGTGCCAGATTTGAACTCAGCTTTCTGTGCCTCTGAATCCGGACTGCTTTTGCATGATCACGCCAGTCCCCATAAAAGAGACCACTCTTGAGCACTGGTCTCCAAGCTCTCCCTTCGTTGGCCTTTGCAGAATCCTAGGCTACTATCATCATTAGACTCTCATGGGTTGACTCAGTGATGCACGCTCCAGGGCTGTTCTCTGTTTGTCCGGGGACATAGGGTTTGATGTGGAGGAAGAGGAATTAATTCTACCAGTTGGATCAGTTTCTCCACAGGACCTGATAACTGTTCTCCACTTTCACTTTCCTCAGAGCGTTTGTTGGGACTCCCAGGGCCTGGAGAGGGGATGTGACGGTCTGGAAAGAAGAAAGAAGAGGACCACACCTGTGGTTCTTTTTTTTTTTTAATTTTGCTCCGAGCTCTGTTGCGACATTTCTTCAAACGTGTGCAGTGAGCTGTCACCAGAGTCGCTGAGTTAGTTCAGTGGAAATAGTTTGAACTTCTTTAGGCTTTCCATTTCAGCTGCTGACACTTAACCCAGATAGGGTAGGTAGGGTAGAATCTTAGTGCTTGTAGCCAAAGGCTTTCAGGAAACTTCTGGAACAGCAGTCAGTGAAGATGTTCTCTTCAGAATAAATGTGAAGTGAAGACAAAACACTATCACTCCTGGTCTTCAAGTGTGATAATTCATACATAATGTATGATGTTCTATAAGCTTTTTGTGGATGGTTTACTTTTATTTTTTTCATGTCTGGAGGAGTGAACGGCATGGGGGCGAGGAAGGGAGGGAAGGTCATGGTGCTGGAAGTGCCCAGGAGATCAGTGAGGTCACGGAGTTCCTGGGCCACAGCCTCTGTGATCTGTCTGGGCATTGGCGGTTTGTACTGATGGGTAGCTCTTAACTGAGTAGATTAATAAGTTTGCCCCCAAAGGACACTCCTTGCCCCCAAGGCAAAGAGCATCACTGTTGAGGGCCAATGGAGCAAGGGATAATCCATCTGGAAGATTCTCCTCTACATTGTTGGGCCTCTGAAGAGGAAAGGCAAGCAGGAGCCCCCGTGCAAATGGCAAAGTGTTGGTCTCTCAGGTTCTTTGTCTTTAGTGCCCGTGGCTGGCTACCACAGGCCTGTCTGCACACCTAGGCACAGCCAGTGGCCTATCAGCTTCCAAATGTGAGAGCCTGTCAGATTTGCTGGCTGGTTTTCGCTGGCTGCGGGCAGCTGCCTGGCTTGCACCAAGAGCACCCCAGAAATGTCAGAGTTAATTCTCCCAAGCGCCCGCTCCCCGCAGCAGTCCTACACAATGACTTCCTTGAGTTGCTCAACAAAATCCCCAGCTTCCTAGCCTCTCAGCAGGGACAACTCCAAGGTGTTTTCCATTCTGTCTTGCAGAGTTTCCGAATTGTGCTCCATTTATTACTTTCCTCCCCTTCTCTCTCTTTCTAAAAAAAAAATCGTAGAAATTTATATATTTAAGAGGCAGAGAGACAGAGAGATCTTCCATTCATCAGCTCACTCCCCAAATGCCTGCAGTGACTGAGGACCAGGAACTCAATCCAGGCCCCCCATGTGGGTGGCAGGAGCCCAGTGACTTGAGGCATCACCACTGCTTACCAGCACCTGCACTAGCAGGAAGCTGAGGTCAGGAGCCAGAGGTGGGTATCACACACAAGCATCTTAACCCCTGGGCCAATTGCCTGCCCTCTCCCTTCCCTCTCTGTCTCACTTGTCTCTCCCCTACTTGGGCATCCTGAGATTACTTTCCAAATAAAAGATAAGCATTTGAAGACCTGCCCTCAGGCTCTGCTTCTGGGGGAGCCTAGTCTAAGCATAAATTGCTTGAGCGGCAGGAAGCCACTGGCACTAGCCCATCTTCTCGGGACTTTGAAGAAGTATGGGAGCACTTCATCTCTGAGCAGCTTAGAGAAGGCCAGTTGAATGACTGACAGAGAGCTGGGGGCTATATTAGTGCTCCAGCTGTGACCTGAGCACTTAGGGTCTGGCACAGCCACCGGGAAATCAGCTCCCTTCAGCAGGGAATTCTGACAGGGCTATTTCCTCTCTCTCTCTCTCTCTCTCTCTCTCTCTCTCTCTCTCTCTCCTTTCAAGGTTTATTTATTTCAAAGACAGAGTTACACAGAGAGAGGGAGAGACAGAGAGATCTTCCATCTGCTGGTTCACAATCCCCTGCAACCCTCCCCCCCCCACACACAAAGGCCCCTACAGCCAGAACTGAGCCAGATTGAAACCAGGAGCTTCTTCTGGGTCTTCCATATGGGTGCAGGGGCTCAAGTACTAGGCCATCTTCCGCTGCTTTCGCAGGCCATAGCAGAGAGCTGGATCAGAAGTGGAGCAGCTGGGATATGAACTGATGCCCATATGGGATGCTGGCGTGGCAGGTGGTGGTTTACCCTCTGTGCCACAATGCCAGTTGACAGGTCAGAACTACAGGAGTCTAGGGGACATGTTTGGGGCCCCCACTGCTCTGTGAATTCTCATTTGTGCTTTCAAACTCAGCATGTGGTGCTGTGAGAGACATGAAGATGGCACGTCTTCTAGTAGTTTGTAATCCTGAGGGATTTCAAACCTCCATGGCAAAAAGGAACAAGAACACCAACATTTCTATAATTTGAGTGCTGATCACCAAGGATTTCACTAAGCATCTGAGCTGTTAACTTCGGACATTGGAAATAAGCAGGGCCAAAAATTGCTTGCACTAATAGCACTGTTAAGACAAAGCCGACTTAACAATGGTAGAAAATGTAGAAGCCACAAAGGGTCATATTCAGAAGACCCACATAAAATTTTGACCAAGTGACAGAAATGCGGATTGAGAAGTATATTCCTGGGGTGCTAAATTCAAAAGTTGCTGCTGTGTTTTATATAAGTAGATAAAAGAAAGCTGCTTTCTTTTTAATTATTGTTATTATTCATAACAATCCTTTGAATTTGCACGGTACCTTTCTTCTGAGGAGCTTGGAGCGTTTCACATATATTATCTCATTTATCTTTTATAATATCCCAGAGGGAATATGTCTTATTAACTTTCTATTGCTGTGGGACTGTATTTTTGTAAATTCTTTTTCCTGGGAACGACTCAAGCTGCATCCTAATAGAAGCAGATGTTGGCTGGAAGTCACCTACAGCTTGCTACCGATTCCAAGTTGCTTAGAATAGCTCCATGTTCTGAGTTTTCTTTGGAAAACCATTTTGCCTCTCTCTGCCTCAGTTTAGAGGAAAATGGGGGAGCATCATTCATCAGCTTAGTTGGTTTGAAATGAACCATAACTCTAAAAAGAAAAAAAAGTAGAAAAATCTCACACATAGTTACTACACATGCAGTTTGCTAGTTACAGCTAAATATTGACGCAGCATTTTTAGGAGAAAAGGGTTACATAATGAACTTTCCCTGCTACCCACTTTTAAGTGGGGAAATCTCCACTTAGCAGAAACGGCCTGGTTTTGGTCTTAGCTGAAAGGTAAATTTCTTTGTCAAGCTAGGGAACACTCCGTCCAATCATTATTTAATAATAGTATTTAAATCCCATTTCTATTGCACCCAAGGGGGAAATTTAGATACAGGCTTTCTCATTAACTTGAAACACTACAAAGTTCATCCATGACTTCTTTGCCATAAATTACTCTCTAGAAAGGTTTGCCAGAGAGAGTAAAACAATTCTTTTTCCAAGTCATATCTGATGAGTAGCAGGAGGTCTCTGAGTAGCTTTGCAGAATTCCAGGAGCCATTGTCATCTCTGGGTGACAATACGGATATGAGTGCCAATGATGGGGCAACCTGGTTTGGTTGGGGAGGGAGAGAACCGCCCCTTCCTTTCCTCATAGACTGTGTGCCTGTCTCCCTGCCATCTCACTTTTAGGATATTGGTCAATACCTCATTAAATATCCAGAAAAAGACTTCTCACTGAAACGCGCTTAAACATCTGGCTCAAGAGAAGGCTCTTTAATTCCAGCTTTACCGCTGGAACCTGGGGACGCCATCTGAAGAGTTTAGTTGATGTATTTCCACGATGCAGAAAGTTCCCTAGAATTTACAAATCCCCCTTCCTGTGGAAAGCCATGCCAAGACAACGGAAATGACCTCCCTGTGACATACGGCAGAGGAGGCTCCACTCTCCCAGGAAAGCTTGCGATGGTCCCGTTGCCTGTTTGAGCCGGGCTAACTCCTTTTGTTGATGTCAGCTCAACTATTTTCCTCCCCGTCTGATTCATGGAGGTGCTTTGCTCCAGTCTCATGCCAGGGCTCATCTTGTATTTGGGCAGAAAATTTCTCCAGTGTTCATATTAGACCTCTTGTTAGCCTTTAAACAGATAACTTTATAAGCGTCGTATTTTCCTTTCGGTCACCTCACAGTCATCTATAAAAATGATTAAGCGAATCTGGCTTCTTTTAGTTCTTTTGAATCAACAGAGCTGTCTCCTGTTTATAAATCCCTTTCCGTAATCGAATCCATCTGGCCATCCCTTGTAGCCTCTGGACTCCCAACAGCTACCAAGACTGTAAATAAAGGGCCCCTGGATACTTAAACAATCCCTTTCTGCTGTCAAGAAACATGTGCTTTATCCAAACCACGAAAACGGAGTCTCAGGAAAAGCGTGCAAGGTAAAAAAAAAAAAAAAAAAAAAAAAAGAGGAATAGATACGCAACTGCTTGGAACATAGTAAGTATGCTCTGAATATGTAGCAACTCTAGCCAAAATGAAAAGTACAGTCTGCCACACTGGTCAGGCCTTTCTTTAGCTCCTCAGTGCCAGCAGTGAGGGTTTGATACATCTGGAAGGGTGGTGAATGGGTCAGAAGAGCTAATGGCAATCTGTTGCATGTTCAGGCAGCTTAATTTTTTTTTAAAATTTTTTGACAGGCAGAGTGGACAGTGAGAGAGAGAGAGACAGAGAGAAAGGTCTTTTGCCGTTGGTTCACCCTCCAATGGCTGCCACGGTAGGCGCGCTGCTGCCGGTGCACTGCGCTGATCCGATGGCAGGAGCCAGGTGCTTCTCCTGGTCTCCCATGGGGTGCAGGGCCCAAGCACTTGGGCCATCTTCCACTGCACTCCCTGGCCACAGCAGAGAGCTGGCCTGGAAGAGGGGCAACCGGGACAGGATCGGTGCCCCGACCGCAGCTTAATTTTTGAGTACGGGAAGGACTTTTCACCTGTTATTTTCTTTAGTTCTCAAAACATCCCTGACAGTCTCAGGAGCTGCGTGGGTGCCCGTTGTGATGTACAGGGTATGGCACACATTCCAGTGGGATCATAGGCAAGATATAAGACACAGGGTATACAACTGAAAGAGACATAATGGCATTTAATGGAATGGAAAAACTGACAAACATGCTTATACCATCTCAACGGGGTAATCATTTTGGAATAACAGAAAAAAAATAGAGGAGGCAGTATGTCATTTGAAATGATAAACACTCTAACCTGTTTACAAGTCTAAGAAATAGCAAGCACACTGTGCTATGAAAGCACAGCAAAGGGGAACTTGACCCAGCCTAAAGGCGCAAGGATGGCTTCCTGGATGGGGAGGGGTGCAGCCTGAGCCAGGTCGTGGAGGATGGCTTGGAGTTAGCCAGGCCCAGAAGGGGGTAAGAGCCATGTGGCCTGTGTGTAGGGAAAGCCCAGTCTTTCGGGAGGTTGAGGACTGCTCATGGATGGCTTTATAGTCATTCATTCACTTGTTTCCTCCTTCATTTAACCAATAGTTGTTGCATGTCTGCAGTGTGGTAGGCAGTGCTCTAGATATTCTGTTAGAGCAGTGAACAGGACCAGCAGGGTCTGGGTCTCAAGGAACTTACAGATGGGGGAGGCCCTGAATGCATTACACAGTCACTAGGTCTTTATCAAATAGGATAGGCATGGGGAGCCATCAGAGGGCTGGAAGTGGTGAAATGTTATGGTCAGATTTGTGTTTTAGAAAGACCACCCTAGTCCAGATAGGCATGTGCAACTCCAGATACTTGGAGACTGTAATCAGAGTAGTGAAAAACATGCCACCAGGGTTTTTTTTTTTTTTGATGCTTAGCTTATTGGAGAACAAGAGATACTTGGGTTTACATAAGAGTTTATCAATGATTAAACATTGAAGTATGGAAGGGTTTGTCATTCTACATCAAGAATTATTCAAGAAAATGTTTATACTTTTTCTATGAAAAAAATATAAAAATGTCTTGAATGCCTCAATTGTTCCCATAACTAATGTGAAAGGGTTTAAAGGTTCCAGAAATGACCTTTTAGAGTTACTTATGGTTTTATTACTTGATGATTTATGGAGTAAAAATAACTACAGTATAAACTGTGTACTTAAGACTGCAAGTCAGGATGTCATCAAAGTTCTGCAAGCCTTGTCAGGGTAAGAGGCTTAATTTTTTTTTTCTATTTTACAGAGATGCTGTTTACAGAGAACTTTTCCTAGAGCAGCCACCACATGGAAGACCTCAATATATATTATTTCTAGTTATTATCTACTCTTCTCCCTCCTGTTCCTCCCTTGATCTTACTTTTTCATTTGCTCTAGAGGGAGAAGATTCCTTTTACCACATTATTGTGCACGTTTTATTTGAGTGGGAATATTAGCAAAGTCTGCTAAAGGAGCTTCATTTCTATTCATTGTGGATGACTGTCTCATTGTCCCCAATTCAGTAATCAGTCATGCCTTCCTCAGAAGAGAACTATGTATCCTCACCTGTTGTCAGGTAGACTGACCAAAGCCTCCTGAGGAAGGTGGCATTTCCCTATCTCATTGTCGGTTTTGACAGTGAGACTTATTTTGGCCAGTGAAATATGAGCAGAAACTTTAAGTGTCTTTGTTGGCTCTCTTACTCTTTGTGCTCTGTTCCACATAGAGTGTGCTCCTTCCTCTTAGGTCCTAAAATTAAAACAGAAAGCTGGAGCCTACCATAGTGGACAAAATCTTGAGTGAGAATCACTCTTTGTTGTCATAAACTACTGGAATTTTTTTCCCTTTCTTTCCTTCTTTCTTTTTAAAGATTTATTTTTTTGTTTGGAAGCAGAGTTACAGAGAGAGAGAGGGAGAGACAGAGTAGGGGGTATTTTTCATCCATTGGTTCACTCCCCACATGGTTGCAATGGCCAGCAATGGGCCAGCCCAAAGCAGGGAGGTTCTTTCAGGTCTCCCACGAGGGCAGCTGGGGCTCAAGCACTTGGGCCATTCTCTGCTGCTTTTCCAGATTGCAGGGAGATGAACCAGAAGTGGAGCAGCTGGGACAAGAACCAGTGCCCATATGGGATGACGGCATGGCAAATGGTGGCTTAACTCACTACACCACAATGCTGGCCCCTCTACTGGGATTTTGAGGTTATTTGTTACTGCAACATAATACAAAAAAAGCTGTCTGGTACACATAACCAATAGATGTTTAATTTATGATGAAAGATAGTGAGAATGAAAATATTTTTACATATTTCTGAGGCTTGAACTAAATGATGTTTGTTACAATGAAATTCCACGTTCTTACCCTCCCAAATTTGGAGCTTTCCTTAGTTAAGTGACTCATGACACATATTTGTGTATATATAGATAAACAACACACACACACACACACACATAGATTACTTGCTATCTATTGCTGGGAGGAGAGCTTTTCCTCTACCAACTTAGGTTCAACTGGTAGGGGCCTGCAAATTAGTTGGCAAGAGGAATATTAAAGGGAGAATAGTGTATGTCACATGCATGTGGGAATAGTCACTAGGAGTGACTATTGCTGTAGCTATTGCTGAATTGCCAAAGATGTTTATGTACCATCTTAACAAAAGGAGGGGTCTTAAGGCTTCAATGGAAAAGTATGGAAGGCTCTACTGGGCTTTTTCATCCCTTTGAAAAAGTCTATTTCCAGCTGGAAGCTCTCCCTTCCCCCAGGGGGATTTATGGCAGCTGAATTCACACATCTCCCAGTGCAGAGGGTCAGTAATCTCCCAAACAGGAAACTCCCTCAGAAGGGGGATGTGGAGCCGAGGGGTAGGGGTAGGGCAGTGTTAATGGTAACTGGCTTTTCATGAGGTTCTGCTTAAGTTTAGATAAGGTTTCTTTCTGTGGCTGCAATTTTTCAGATGTTTCAGTTTAAAGTGATTTTCATGCTACTCTGGAGGATTGTTGGCATCTTCCCTAGCTGTCTGTCTGTCCATCCGTCTATCTATCATCTATTTAAAGTCACTTATAAGTTTAAAGGTAGAATGGCCTAGAAAAAGGCCACCGGGTTGACTCTATCTACCTTTCCATCTTTCTGACAGGCTATGTCCATGTGAGAGATTTAATGGCTGACCACTACTAACTCCAAGTTCATTTCCTGCCAGTTGGGCAGCTCCAACAGAGAGAGTACCTCTCCCTGCACCCCACTGCGCTGGCAGCAAAATCCCAGAGAGGCTGCCAGTTGACCTGACTGATTACATGTACCCAGCCCTTACTCAACTGTGGCCAAGTGGAAGGACTCTTCTGGCTTGGTCTGGAGCACATACCATTCTATGGGCATGGAACCACAGAGAATGGATTTTCCACAGAGTTCTCTCTGTTCCAGAAGGTAGGGAAAGAGATTCCAGGCAGGGGAAAACACAGGTTCTCCCTCTACTACTCTTCTTTCTGTCTCCTTTGTCCTCTAATTTCTACCCTCTTTTAGTGAATCTATGGTAAAACAACTGGGTGTTTCAGAAGAAACAGAGGGGAATAGTATAAAACAAGTGAGATAGAATAATATGAAATCATGTTCAATGATTTGTTTTTTCCAAACTTAATGCTTCTTGTGTAAGTCTGGATCTTCTCCCTCTTGAGTTTCTGGCTTGTCACTGAGACATACAATAAGCCACTTCACATTTCTACCTTCAACTAAGACAATGAGGTCTAATTAATTCAGGCCTGTAAAACTCTTAGAGATCCTTGACTCAAAAGTACTTTATGAATATACAAAATGGCAGTATTATGGGTAAAGCTCATGACAATGAACTTCAGAGCTTTTGGTTGTATTGAAATTGGTATCAAATGTCATTTGAAATATGTGGGTTCGAACTTGGAAATTTTTTCAGTACAGACTATGTGGCATTACAGTTTGAATTGTATCATAGCTTCTGAATAATTGTGAGCTTCCCTATGACAGATGTTCAACTGAGGCAGACTATCTAATTTAACCGAAAATTAACATTGGTAGCTGTTGTTGCTAAAAAGATAATTTGTCTCTCAAATTGAGGAGAGCAATGCTGACCCCTTTCTAGCGCCTTTCCTATAATTGTGAGCAAATGACAGTTTTCCTCATGCAAAAACTAACCTCAGAGACATGCTGGGCCTCTGCTTTAGATCATGACAAATGGAATCCACAGCTTCCCTCTATAGTAACAGCTACTGATAGCAGTTCTTGTCTGTTTTTAATCCCGTTTTGACCATAGTACTCAATAAGTGAAATAGATCAAAACTGGCCTCGTCTTTACTCTTAAGACCATCTAAAATCCTTCTGACAATCTTTACTCCCGAAGTAAAAATTACAATCACTCTTGTTTGGAGGATGTGTATATGTTTTTGACATCTGGGAACTTGGGGAAACACTTGTCTTCGATAGGTTCCCTGAAACCAGACTGTGAGATGGAGATTTACATGCAACAGGTTTACTGGGAGGTATGAAGGAATGAGGGAAGCATTGTCAGATAGAGGAAGAAGCTGGGCTGCAATGAACAGTAGTCCAAGACTCCAGTGGATAACTGAAACCAAGGAGTAGCATTGTAGCAAACTCTTTTATGTCATTTAAATTTTAACTAAGCCCTTACCATACAACGTGGTTGTACCTCCTGGAATCTGAGGCATGACAGCTAATCTAGCACAAAATTCTCTTCCCTTCATGGTTTCAAAGACAGATGAGTTATCCTTACTGTAGGTCTTAGCACATGCTTTTTTTTTCTTATTATCAAGAACTTTTACCTTTTCTCTTAAAGGAAGTACTTCGCAGCTCTTTGGCATTCTCAAATTGCCAGCATCACTATTTCTTGTGCTTTGAGGTCATTTGTTAAGTAAAATAAGGATTGTTTGAATGTAAGCACTGTGATACCTCAACAATTGATCTGATAACCAAGATGGCTACTGAGTGACTAACGTATGGGTAGTATATACAGCATGGACCCATTGGACAAAGGGATGATAGATGGGAAAGAGAGTGTGGGATGGTGCAAAATTTCTTCATGCTATTAAGAACAGTGTGTAATTCTAAAATTATGAGTTGTTTATTTCGATAATTTTCCATTTAATATTTTCAAATCAATGTGGACCCCAGATAACTGAAAATGTGGAAAGCAAAACTGTCTTAGGGCATTGGGTGCTACTGTAATTGTAACAGAGTGATGATGCCATGGGGAGTTCTGGAGTTGGGTTGGCCCTTCAAAGATGTCTCAAGGAAACTGGGACAAATAAAGGGAGATTGGATCCCTACACTGGCTGGTAAGAGGGCTGTTTCCAGAGAAGAGTAACCTTGAATGAAGCTGCTCTCTTTAATAGACAGGAAGGCCTAGAGACTCAATTGTCAGCAATCCAAACTCCTGGCAGCTGGGAGAACAAGTGCCTTGTCCTGAAGGGGAGATGTAGTGGAGTACTGCAGCCACTATGGCACAAGCAAGTAGAGTGATGCCAAGAACCATCACTCCTACTCCTTTTACCTAGAATACATTGTGGCAACATTTCAACATATTTGAGTCCCGTCTTTCATCTATGTGTTTATTTAAAGATTACGTGAGGGGCAGGCACAGTGGGTTAAGCTGTCACTTGGGATGCCTGCATGCCATATCAGAGTGCTGGTTTGAATTCCAGCTATTCTGATTCCTGCTAATGCACCTGGAAAGGCAGTGGACAATGGACCAAATGCTTGGGCTCCTGCCACCCATGTGGAAGACCTGGATGGAATTCTGAGCTCCTGGGTTTGGTTTGGCACAGCCCCAGATGTTAATGGGCATTTGGGAAATGAATAAGCAGATGGAAGACCTCTCTCTCTCTCTCTCTTTCTCTCTCTCTCTCTCTCTCTCTGTGTCACCTTGCACTTCAAATAAATAAAAATATCTTTTTAAAAAAGATTATTTGAGTAATTATTTAAGTAATTAATTGAGTAAACCTCAAAAAGTTTATGGAAAATGGAATTAGAGGTAAGTTTATTTTTGTGTGAAAATATTTTGAAATCCATATGGAATTTTTTCATAATGTGCATTTCCTCCACATATAAGCATGCATAATCTTTGAAGAGTTAGTTCATTACAAATAAAGTTTCTTGGACCACCTTCTCTGTTCCTAGTCTGAATTCTGTGGCTCCAGAAGACCAGGATTAGGACAAAGAAAGTGAGGGACTTGCCTCAGGTGCAAAATTTAACTGGTCACCAAAAAACTCAACAATCAATACCCATAGTATTTATATTTGTCAGCTTTTTCCTTCCTACATAACCAATACCTAAAAAAAGCTATTTATTTAAAAAAAAAACACTTTTATTTTGGTTCACAATTTTGAGATTCATGGTACAAGACTGGGCAGTTCCATTGGTTCAGGTACCTGGTGAGGACAAGAGATTATAGAGAGAGTGATCAGATGGTAAACCAAGAAGGAGAGAGAGAGAGAGAGCGAGAGCGAGCGCACACTCAGCTTAAATAACGAAACTCAGCTTAAATAACCAATGCTTTCATGAGAACTATGTTCTGAGTGACTAAGTTCCTAGTGACCTTAAGGCTTCCCACTGGATCCATCTCCTAGACACCAGAGTTGTATCATGTCTCCACCCTTAATCCATCAGTCATTAACATTAATCCATTAACTGTTAACATAAGCTTTGAGGTTTAAATATCTTCATGGGCTGGAGAGCCAAATCCTGTCCAAATCATAAACAAATTTGCATGCTATATATTTAAAAATCAAAATTAGTGTAAAAAGTCCTCAATGAACAAAATAACAACATTTTAAATCAATACAGGATCAGTATCTATGCTGTGCTGAGTCATGTTAGGGGCTGAGGCCAGTGGAAAAATCAGTAATAATGATATTGAAACTGAGCCCCTACACAGGGCCTTGAATGCAGGTGCTAGATAGCATCAGGTCCCAGTCTCCCACAAGCTCCCAGCCTCCCTCCCTTAGCTTAGTTTCCTTGCCATGGCGTTATTACTATAAATCCACCTGTTACTAAAACTAACTCACTGAATTGAGGGATGGTGCAGCCAGACCTAAAAGATCCCTCATCACTGGACTCATGAAGTCATTTATCTCCCCTGTAGATAACATCTTGATGTTGGTCTTAACTTCAGCGATTTCTTTTCCAGGAATCTCAGGCTGCAAGCAAAAAGTAACTACCAGCTGCATGCAGCTCCCAGCCTGACTGGAGCCCACTTTGCCACCATTACAATTCTCTAAAGAATCTAATATTGCTGACCAATCAAAGGAGAGCCATGAACACTGCAGACCAACCAGGAACTTGGACACAAGCTGAACATGAACCTCTCAGCTCCAACTTCAATCTATAAGAACCTTTATCCTTAACCCCTTGGAAGCTCAGGAATTAAGTGATCGCTGTCTGGCTCCTTGCTCTGCACTTTACAATAAACATCTCCTTTCTCTTACCACCCACTGGTGTTAGTGGTTGACTTTTTGGATGTTGGGCAAGTGGATCCAATTTTAGAGGTTCTATAGCAACTCCTTCCACCAGTTTTGAGGGCATTCTATTTGAGGGCATCCTGCCTTTATACAATTTTTGATAGTTTGTCAATTATGGATTTTTTGCATTATCTGACTATTAAAATAATGCAATAAATGTCATCTAAATTGTTAACTGAATATTTTGTCACTCCTTTACGTTTTGAGCCTCTTGAATAAAGTGCTGCAGTTACTTCACCCCGGCCCCAGTCCAGAGATATTAACAGCTTTTATCTGTTCAGAGTATATGCTTCCTGCCTATTAAAGAAATTCTTCACATGCACACAACAGCAATTCTGTTGACTTCATCTCTAAGACATAGCCCCTGGCTTCCCACACCTCCGTATCCCATCACCACTTCCCATATCAAGTCACCATCTCTTCTCACTGGGACTTTCCCAATAGCCTCCTAACTGGTCTAACAGCTTCTACTCTTGCTCCTCTCGAGCTCCCTCTCCACACTGCAGAGTGGTGATATTTTTGAAACACGGTTCAGACCACATTGTGTCTCCACTTCACTCCCCCAGTGTCTTCCCATTTCTTTTAGAATACAATTTACCTAATCTTGATGTGAAAGGAAGAGGAGAGGGGGTGGGGGAGGGGAGTGTTGTGGGTGGAAGGGAAGTTATGGTGGGGGGAAGCTATTGTAATCCATAAGCTGTACTTTGGAAATTTATGTTCATTAAATAAAATAAAAAAAAATACAATTTACCATTGTGGCCCATCAAGGTCAAACGTGATCTGGGACGTGCCTCATCCTCTGTCCTCATTGCAATCACTCTTCCTCCGGCTCAGTGAATTTTAGCCACACTGACTGCTTTGCTCCTCTAAAATAAAACCTAAGTTTCTTTTAAAACCCTCCCCCCCCCAGGGCCTCAGTATCTGATGTTTCCTCCAAATGTCCTGCTCTCTGTCCTCAGCACCATGGGCCCTATCCTGTTATCATTCTGGCCTCAAGCCTTCTCTGATCACGTAATCTAAATAGTTCCTAGTCAAATTTGAACATATCTCCCTGTTTTGTTTTTATCCTCACATTTTTTGCTGCCAGACATTATGTGTGGGTTTATACTCTGCTTATCCTTCCTATAAGCCCCTGACTATAAGACACTGTTAGGATCTTGTAGTCTTGCTTTCTGCCATGTCCCCATACCTAGCACTGAATCTGATACAATTGAGGTTTAATAAATGTTTCCTTAAAAATCTGATATAGGCATATGAAATATATAAGTTTTTTTCTTATTAAAATAGGCTTTACTTTTTAAAGTAGCTTCAGGATCACTGCAACATAGAATAGAATATACAGAGATATCTTACTTACTCCTGAGCTCCACACATGCACAACTTCCTCCACTATCAACATCCCCCACCAGAGTGATGCTATAATCAATAAACCTACATTGACACATCATTAGCACCTAGAGTCCATCATGCAAAGTGGTTTCATGGCCCTAACATTCCTCTATGCTTTCCCTAGTCATCCTTCCTCCTTACCCCCAACACCCTGGATCTTTTTACTCTCTCTATAGTTTTGCCTTTTCTGGAATGTCATAAGGTTGGAGTCATACAGTAGGCAGTCTTACCAGATTGGCTTCTTTCACTTAGTCATATTTCACTGAGTAATTTCAGCTTCCTCCATGTCTTTTCATGGCTTGATAGCTCATTTCTTTTTAGCATTAATTAATATTTTATTATTTAGATGTACCACAGGTTATCCATTCACCCACTGGAGGAGATCTTGGTTGCTTCCATGTTTTGGCAGACATGAATGAAGCTGCCATAAGCATACATTTCCAGGTTTCTGTGTGGATGCAAGTTTTCAGCTCCCTTGGGTAAATACCAAGTAGTGCGGTTGCTATATCATTTAGTAAGCAATTGTTGACTTTCCCAAGAAGCTGCTAAACTGTTTTCAAAAGTGGCTGTACCATCTCGCATTCTTGCCAGCAATGAATGAGGAATGTTCCATATCCCTGTTAGTATATGGTATCATCAGCGTTCTGGATTTGGGTCATTCAAGAAAGTACGTAGTAGTAGCTCATTTTGTTTTAAGTTGCAATTTCCCAGTGACAAATGATGTGGAGCTTCTTTTCATATGCCTAATTGTCATCTGCTTATCTTCCATGGTGAAGTGTTTGTTGATGTCTTTTGCTCATTTGCAAACCAGCTATTTGTTTTCTTATTGTTTAGTTTTAGAGTTCTTTTTGTATATTTTCAATATGCTTCTTTATCAGATGTGTGTTTTGCAAATATTTTCTCCCACTCTGTGTCTTGTCTTCTTACTCGCATGAGAGTGTATTTTTCAGAGCAGAGAATTTTTAATTGTTTTTAAGACGCTTGGCTCTGATGCCTATACTTTCGCTCCAAGAAGAGCTACGTTCCCATTTGCCAGATTTGCCTGGACGTATTCCTATTTCTTTCTTTTTTTTTCTAAGGGAATTATTATTTATTTATTTGAAAGGCACTTAGGGAGAGATTGTCCATTTACTGGTTCATCCTCAGATGGCCACAATGGCTGGGGCTGGGCCGGGCCAAAGCCAGGAGCCAGGTGATATGTTAATTGTTAAGCCAATTCCTTTCTCTGTATCTTTTTTTTTTTTCTTTTAAAGAAAACATTGGTCTCCTAGCCTTTTCATCAAACAATGAAGTTTTGAAATCTCTCCCCTGCCCCTCCTGCTATGATTATATACTCATACACACAGTTTCACCCTTGCTCCATAGTACATCACTGGTGAATATATCATTTTTTTATTTGACAGAGTTAGACATTGAGAGAGAGAGAGAGAGAGAGACAGAGAGAAAGGTCTTCTTTCCATTGGTTCACCCCCCAAATGGCCGCTATGGTCGGAACTACGCTGATCTGAAGCCAGGAGCCAAGTGCTTCCTCCTGGTCTCCCATGCGGGTGCAGGGGCTCAAGCACTTGGGCCATCCTCCACTGCCTTCCTGGGCCACAGCAGAGAGCTGGACTGGAAGAGGAGCAACTGAGACTAGAACCTGGAGCCCATATGGGAAGCCGGCGCCACAGGCGGAGGATTAACCAAGTGAGCCACGGTCCCGGCCCCTGAACATATCCTTTTTAAAAAAGATTTATTTATTTATTTGAGAGGCAGAGTTACAGAGACAGGTCTTCCATCTGCTGGTTCACTCCCCAAATGGCTGCAGCAGCTGGAGCTGCCCTGATATGCAGCCAGGAGCCAGGAGCTTGCTCTGGGTCTCCCACGTGGGTGCAGGGGCCCAAGGGCTTGGGCCATCTTCTACTGCTTTCCCAGGCCATAGCAGAGAGCTAGATTGGAAGAGGAGCAGCCGGGACTAGAACCGGCGCCCATATGGGATAGCGGCACTGCAGGCAGACGCTTAGTCTAGTACAGCACAGCGCTGGCCCCAGTACATACTACTTTTTATTGACATGGTATATTAGGTGACAGGCGTTCGGTAGCCACTGCCTTTTGATATTACAACCAATGCTGCATCCTTGCACGTGTCTTCTTATGAATGCGTTTCTCTAAGACAGAAGCTTGGAAGTAGAACTGCTGTTTCAGAGTGGGTGCACATTTTCAGTTTCAATAGATCCTGGCAGAGTGTGGCCCAAAACGACTGAGCCAACTTGCTCCCACAAGCAGAGGATGAGAGTGTCTGTTTTCCCACAATGCAGTCAACATTTGATGTTGTCTGACTTAACTTTGTCAATCTTATGGTTGAAAATGCTATCTCATAAAACATTTCCCTCTAATTATTGGTGAGGATGAATGTCTTTTCAGATGCTTAATGACTTTTTAGATTTCATCCTCTGTAAAAGGACTGTTTTTTTCTTGTCATCATTTTTATTCTATTGGATTGTCATTTTCTGGTTAATCTGAAGGAGTCCTTTTCACTAGAAGTCAATATTTGACTGTTATATTTATTGCATGTACTTCTTACCAGTCTTTTAAACATTGCTTATGGTATCTTTTGCCATATGGAAGTTTCTATTTGTCTGTAGTCAAATACATCACTTTTTTCTCTTGTTGTTTCTGTTTTTTGGCTCTTAGGAGGGCTTTCCCTAGCTCTATGTTGCAACGCTATCATCCTATACTTTCATTTTCTTTTTTTTTTAAAAAAATTTTTGTTTACTTATTTGAGAAAGAGAAACAGAGAGGGAGACAGACCAAGTGATTATTCACTGGTTTACTCCTTAACTGCCTGCAACAGCCCAGGCTGAAGCTGAGAGCTGGAAACTCAATCCACATCTCCCATGGGGATGGCAGGACTTCAACTACTTAAGCCATAACCACAGCCTCACTGCCTCAAGGGGGCCACAGTGGCATCCCATGGAATCTGATTTGGGATGTGGGTGTCCTAACCAGCATCTTAACTGCTAGATCAAACGCCCATTGTTCTATATTTTCTTATAGTAATTTAATATATATTTGCTTGTTGACTTATTAATGTTATTTTATTGACATGTAATTTATACTTCTGTATAATAAGCAGGCTTTTTAAATTTTTATTTATTTGACAGGTAGAGTTAAGAGAGAGAGAGAGAGAGAGAGAGAGGTCTTTCCTCCTTGGTTCACTCCCCAAATGGCCACAACGGCCAGAGCTGTGCCGATCTGAAGCCAGGAGCTTCTTTCGGGTCTCCCAAGTGGGTGCAGGGGCCCAAGCACAGGCCATAGCAGAGAACTGGATTGGAAGAGGAGCAGCTGGGACTAGAACTGGCGCCCATATGGGATGCCAGCGCCACAGGCGGAGGATTAACCAAGTGCTCCACGGCACCAGCCCCTATTTTATTTCTTAAATTAATGAATTTCTGATTATTGCTTATGTTCCTCACATTGCCCTCATTTGTCTTTCTCCCTAGTTTATATGGGCTATATTTTGGTGGAGATGAGGGAGGAGGCACTGGATCTACAGAGTCTGGGCCACTGACGTGTTATTCCTTTCTACTAATTGTAAACACTTAGATTCTTAGTAGTCATCATCTAAAAAGGAGAATAAGAGGTCACTAAATGGTCAGAATGAGAAAACTGCCTACATTAGCAGTGCAGGCTATGCAAGGCCAGAGAAATGTCCTTGAATGTAGATCAAAGAAAACGTTCCTTGAAATTTCTTAAGGAAGGCAATGTAGCACATTGCCTGTGTGATCGTACAGGGCTATAGTAGTTCTGCCAGTTTCATCTGTGCCACCTTGAGTGAGTTCATTAATCCCTACGACTTCATTTGCGCACCTTTAAAAAAGAAATAATAATTCTTTTGTGAGTTAGTTGTAGAGATTTAAGATAATATTATAAAGGTAGAACATGTTTAGTGCTCATATGAATCATTTCTGTTTCTGTAATCATGACTTCTGTAGAGACGTAAGCATTTAGAGGGTGGGGTGTGCAGAGAAGGAAAAAGAACTGAGAAATGGCGACCTTTCTTTCAGGGATGAGGTGAGAGGGATGTGAGGTTGTTGGCATGCCCAGAGAACCACTGAGAGGTGTTATAGCTGGCACCAAAATTATCTACCACCCATACTAGGCCAACCTCTAGATTCTCGCTTTGTTAAACGAAACCATGAGTCACAACCTTGGGAAAGAGTTTGGGAACCCAGAGGAGGAATGTATGAACAGATGGTCCATTGTCTGAGAGCAAATTCGGGATATCTTCAGGTAGAGGTAGAACAAGTTATCACATGGGAATGACTTGAGAGAATGACTTAATAGAGAGCTAGTGAGGGCCAAAGCCTGCAGCAGCAAAATGGAGCTCAGTGGGGTGTCAAACTGGGGCATGCCTGGAGAATCAACGTGCTGTAAGGCCTCATTGGGAAGCCCTAGACCATTCTCTAGGCAAAGCACAGTGGCTCTTGTCTTGCTGCTGAGCTGAGGTGGATGTGCTTCGGATGTCATAGATGAAGGCAAGGAGGGAAAGGTGGATTCTGGAGAATGTGTCTGTAAAGCAAGCCTCACTGACCTGTGGTGTCGGAGTTGTGTAGACTCTTTTTACTCAAAGTGGATCCATGGACCAGAGGTATAGGCCTCATTTAGAAGTTTATTAGAAACAGAGTTTAGAGTTCCACCCCAGGCTCACTGACTTATAATCTGCAGTTTAACAAAATCCCCAGGTGATTGAAATGTATTATAAAGTTTGAGAAGTGTTTATCTGAGCCTGGGATAAAATAGGCTGAAGTGGAAGGAGGAGCTTCCTGGAAGATTTGTATATTATACTTCTCAAAAGTCAATATAATTATGTATCTTAAAGAATTTTTAACCCTAGGATTTCAACTAACTCTATTCCAGAAGTGTTACATCTATTACTTGGTCAGGTAGAGAATCCTTTGGTTTGGGATTATTTTTAATACCCAAATAATCGAACCATTTCTTACTTTAGATAAGACAGAAATCTCACTTCAATTTTTCTACATGACAAAAGGCTTATCAACATTAACAAGTACTATCTTTAATTCTTTGTCTCCAATGAGAATCATGCTTAATTATTAAACTGCTGAGTAAGAAAAAAAGAATGCCTATTAGGTATTAACTGAGATAATTAAATCTATTCCATTTAAGAATTTTGTTCAACTGGGATCACCTCAAACACTATGTCTTAACATTAATGAGCCTTCAAGAGTTCTCTTTTCATCTTAGTAATTGCCTGGGTGAAAATTCATTTTGTTCCAGTTGCCACATTTTTGAATAAAACCAATACTTCCCTTGGTTCATTATCTTCTAAGAGAGCATTCTCAACCCACTGGCATGGTACCTATGCCAATAGCACCAGTATCACCTGAGAACTTGCTAAAAATGCAAATTCTTGGGCCTCACCCAAGATCTACTGAATCAGAACCCATGGGGATGGGACCCAGCAATCTAAAAGTTTAACAAAGTTTTCAGGTGATTCTCATTACCACTAAAGTTTGAAAACCACTGTTCTAAACTATGTGGTCCAAGAGATGAGAGGTCAGATGAAAGAATATGGGGGTAGATGCAGAAACTGTGGGATCCAGTACCATCTGCGATATTTATTTTTGTGACGTTGGAGAAAGCATCACACTACTCTGAGCTTCAATTTCCTCAATTTTTCACTTTTTCACAAATATTTATTTATTTATTTATTTTGAAAGGCAGAGTGACACACACAGAAGAGAGGAAGAGAGAGAGAGAGAGAGAGAGAGAGAGAGAGAGAGAGAGAGAGAGAGAGAGAAACGCACTATCTTCTATCCACTGGCTCACTCTCACACCCTGAATGCCTGTAATAGCCAAGGCTGGGCAAGGATGAAGCCAGGAGCCCAGAATTCAATCCAGGTTTTCCACATGGGTTGTAAGGACTCAAATAATTGAGCCACTCTCTGCTTATTGGGAAAAAGGTGAGGCTGAGAAGTGAAATTTATCAAATTCCCATGCCTTTCTGCCATTTTTCTGTGCCTCCTTATCTGTGCCTCTATGGCAACCGATGTCATGGTAACCAACAGGCCCACCTGCCTTGGCTAGCTGTCCACAACTCTGTTATGTAACTGTTTGGCAATGAGCCACTATTGTCTGTAAGCCAATATAAGCAGGTGGGGGACATAGTTAATTGCGGCGACTGGTGGACATGCAGATGTGGATGCTGGCAGATGGATGTGGACATGAGGAAGCATATGTGTGGATGTATGTATATGTCTCTCTGTGCATATGTCCAACTGCCTCCAAGGAAACAAAGGCATATATCTCCTTTGGCCAACTGCTGTTATAGGCCAGTGGCTGTGTTTTGTGTATTTCTCACTGTTGCTGTGAGTAAAGGAGGTATAAATCTACAAATGACTGGTTTTCTGACCTATTGGAATCCAAATCTGCTTTTCTGGGAACTAAGTACCAGGCAAGTGCCCGCTGTCTCCAAGGTGCACATTAGCAGGAAAGTGGATTGGAAGTGGAATAGCTAGGACTTGAACCAATATGGGATGTGAGTATCCCAAGTGACTGCACCAAACACCCACCCCTAGAATGATCTTTAATATTAAGGCACAGTTTCTGAGGTCATCTCAAGTGACCAGTTATTAGGAAGTTGAATTTATGTAGTACACTGCTTTTCCCAACAATGACAGATTAATGACTCACTGTTCTACACAGAAGAGAAAAGGAGCAAATGCAGACAAATCACATTAGATAATTACATAAAAGGACTAATTTATTATTTTAAAAACAGTATCATTGAAATGCTTTGAAATACATAATTGTAAGTGTGGATTCAGGTATATTTGATGCATTGTTGTGATGTTTTATATGAGTTCCACAAGCAGAGGTTGGAGGAGAAAATCCTTTCATAAAACTATCCTCCCCACCCCGAGATTGCTCCAACAGGTGAGGACCCGCAATGAAAATTTAAAAATGAAGAATAAAACAATATCACCTAGGGCCGGCGCTGTGGCTTAACAGGCTAATCCTCCGCCTTGCGGCACCGGCACACCGGGTTCTAGTCCCGGTTGGGGCACCAGATTCTATCCCGGTTATCCCTCTTCCAGGCCAGCTCTCTGCTATGGCCCAGGAAGGCAGTGGAGGATGGCCCAAGTCCTTGGGCCCTGCACCCGCATGGGAGACCAGGAGAAGCACCTGGCTCCTGGCTTCGGATCAGCGTGATGCGCTGGCCGCAGTGGCCATTGGAGGGTGAACCAATGGCAAAAAGGAAGACCTTTCTCTCTGTCTCTCTCTCTCTCACTATCCACTCTGCCTTAAAAAAACAAACAAACAAACAAAAAAACACTATCACCTAGATCCTGGGGAATATAATCTAGTCTTTGTTATCCTTTGTCAATCATAGAGAGAAATCTACCCCATATCACTGGAAGTTAGGGGATCTGGGCTCTTACCTTAGAGAAATTGTATGAGCTTGGTATATTTATATTTGTTCTTTGGTTACACTTCCCTCATCTGTAAAATGATGAAACATAATATTAGACTATATTAGATAATACTGTATCTAGATAAGACTAGATCTATATAAAATATAAGACCATGACATATATCTAGGTTAGGATAGGGAAAATTGAAGATTGTCTTTAAGCCTGAGATCTCATAATTTTCTATTATGTTTTCCACTCCATGTCAGCCACCTTTTGTCTTGGTCGTGTTCAACTAGCTTCACCCCTTCAAATTCGGTCTCAAGCATCTCACTCTGCTTACTACCTTCTGTGTTTTTAGTTTACTTTTTCAAATACACTCACTCCAACATTCTTTCATATCACTAGGATCTCCAATGCATGATCCCTTTTTCACCCCCTAATACAGTCTCATAAATCTTTATTAGAATCCATGGTATATGATTACAACCCTCCCTTTGCTTAAGTTTTTAACTCCTTTCCCTCTTTCTTCCTCTACCACAGTGACTTGGCACAACTGCAACCCTGGTGTCTGAGGTCACACTCTCTTGGAAACAGACTGTGATATTTGTATGCAAGAGCTTTCTAGGGTCATGCTTTTCAGGACATAAAGTGCGAGAGGTGAGAGAAGCAGGATGGGGCCAAAGGAGAAGCTGAAATGGATGCATTTTAGAAGCATCAACTGATCCAATGAGGTGTTCCGAGGAGCAGGGATGACCCCTCAGAACCATCCCAATGTTGTGCTAATATTACCGAACATTTTCTCTTTTCATTGACCAGTCATTAAATGAGGGATGCTCTGGGAAGGGGGTGTGAGGCAGTTATCTTCAGCTGAGGGCAATTCCTGGAGAGCGATTCAGCTGAGAGCTGTGAACCTCCCAGATCCCTGGCAGCTGAGGACGAGAGGCTCAGCTTTGGGGAGAACCTGAGGAGGTGGCTACCCATCACCTACGCCAGGTCTGCAACTGAGTAGCTGAATGAGGCTGGGAAGAAATTGCGAAGTAAGTTTGATAGTGTTACTTTGCATTTATCATCACAAATCTCCAGGGAGCTTCAAATCGGCTCACAATAGAAATGTTCCTTTTTCATGCCTTCACAATGCTCTTTTAACTCCTTTTACCTACATTAAATCTTTTTTTAAAATATTTTATTTATTTATTTGAGAGGTAGAGTTACAGACAGTGAGAGGGAGAGACAGAGAGAAGGGTCTTCCATCCGCTGGGTCACTCCCCAAATGGCTGCAACGGCCAGAGCTGCACCGATCCGAAGCCAGGAGCTTCTTCCTGGTCTCCCACGTGGATGCAGGGACCCAAGGACTTGGGCCATCTTCTACTGCTTTCCCAGGCCATAGCAGAGAGCTGGATTGGAAGAGGAGCTGCCGGGACTAGAATGGGCACCCATATGGGATGCCGGCGCCTCAGGTGGAGGATTAACCCACTGAGCCACAGGGGCCGGCCCCCCTACTTTCAATCTTGACTGATAACCTTGTGATTTATTTGAAAAAAAAAATAGAAGCAATGAGAGGAGAACTTCCATATTTTTCTTCCACCAATACAGTAATGTACATACAAGCCCACCCCTTTGCTACAATGGTGAGTTGTAGATATCCCCATCTAAGTTCCACTCCTCCTTGTGATGTGGGCATTAAGTTTCTTAGTTTTAAATTCAGATTCTTGTCTCTCACAGACACAGAACTGCTAAGCAGAGAGTGGTATATTGTGCACAAAGAGAAACCAAGTTTATTTGGCAGAGGGAGAATAAACATACAGTGACTTGTAAGTGTGGGCTGCCTTACAGAGAAAATACACAACGTGAATGGGCCCATAAACTAGGGAGAAAGACAGACACTGAAAATGGTACCTATGATAGGGAAATCTGTCTCAGAACAGGAGGGCAACAGAGTAAAAACGTCCCCATGAAAGTGCCAAAGGATAGGTGAAGTACCTTCAAGTGAGATCCAAAGGGGAAACAGTGCTCTCCACCTCCTTTTATTTCCTGTGCACACAGGTCCTGGATGCAACAGATGCATCATGGGAAGGTGGATAGTTTTGATTGAAAAGTAGGGTATGGGGGCCTGCGTAGGGGGAGTGGCATGTCACTTTCGGCACCACAGACCTAATTAGCTGCCTGCCTATTTATCCAGCTCCCCAGAACTAACTAGCTGCCTATTTCTCCCACATCACTTACAGTGGATTCCACTCACCCTTACTCAATGCATACCTTTACAGTTTTCCCTTTTCTCTCTTGCACTGTCATTTTCTCTCTTCCTGCTGCTTCATTCTCACTGATGTGAAAACATGTGAACAAAATTCTTCACTTAAAAATTATCCTTCTGGGTATGCATCACTCTTCAGCGACTCCCTTTCCTGCTTCACTTTACAGAAAGCTCATTGACAGACTTTTCTGTATTCCTTGACTTCCCACTTTTCCTATTTTTTCACTTTTTTTCTCGTTCTTTAAAACTGTTTAAAAGATATCAATTATTTTCATTATATTTGACAGACACACACACAGAATTTCTTCTAGTTTCTCATCTGCTGGTTCACTTTCCAAATGGCAGGCTGGGACAGGCTGAAGCCAGGCCACTTAACCTCAATCCAGGTGTCCAGAACAGGTGTCAGAGACCCAAGCAGTTGAGTCGTCACCTATGGCCTCCCAGAATGTGCATAGCAGGATGATGGAACCGGAAATGCAGCCAGGATTTGAACCAGGCACTTGTATATGAAATGCAGGAGTTCCGAGTGGAGGCTTAAGCACCACACCAGATGCCCCCTCTATATTCTCATTCTTTCTTATCCCTTCTGCCATAGCTCCCTCCCACTAATTGATGGATACTGCGTTTGTCACGATCTCTGTATCTCCATGTTATCTTACTCGACCCATCTGCAGCATTGTTTTCTTCAAACACGTCCCTCACTTGGTTTCAGGGATACCATCACCTCCTGGTTTTCCCCCTATCTCACTGGCTGTTCTGTTTCAACTGCATTTGGGGGCTCTTTCTAATTTTCCCAACCTGTACATTTTGAACAGCCTCGGGGCTGTGTCATCAAAGTTATTTCCCTCTCTTTCTACACACAATTCGTAAGTGATCACACGGATGGTGGCTTTTAATACCAGAATTTTCTCCCAAACCCCAGACTTAGACATGGCTATTTGATATCTCTACTTGGCTAGTAAGAATAATTACTAAAATGGATTATTCATTTTATGTATGCCAGGTATTCCATGTGTATTCATTCAAACACCACATGTCCAACAGGCATCTCTAATTTACCACATCTACAACAGAGGCTCTGTCTCTCAGTCCCACCCGAATCAACTCCTCTCTCAGTGCCCACCTCAGTGAAAGTGCCCACCTTTTAACCAGTTGTTCAGGCCGAAACCTTCAGGTTCATCAGAACTCCATTACTCTCATGGCCCACCATCTAATCCATCAGCAAACCCTCTTAGTTCTATTTTCGGAATATATCTGGAACCCAGACAACCTCATCACCTTTATCACTACCATCGGCTCCAAGGCTCCATCAGGTTGCCTGGAGTATTGTTTCTTTACCTGTTCTCTTTTTTCGCTATTTCCCCCTTTCCAAACAGTGCCTAAGTGGGCCTTTAAAAACACATCAGATTAGTGCTTACTTTGCTAAAATCTTCTAATAAATTCCTATCTCTCAGGGGCAAACAAATTTTTAAATTTTTCCTGTGACCAATCACACCCTAAATGGCAGGATCCCAGTTAACTTTCTCCATTCATCTCTTCGCACTCTTCACCTCCATCATTGTGATCCCTGCTGTCCCTTCAGCTTCCTCCACACAAAGCCTTCCATCACAGGACTGTGTATTCTGATCTGCCTGGGAAACAGGTTGACATGGATGTCATCATGCCTAACTGAAACTGGCATTTGAAGATAGCTCACTAGAAGAGTTTCATTTAACATATATACTCTGATTACCTTGAACTAGCAAGCAAAGCCATGAAGTTATTATTTTTGCATAACTATCTCATGTAAACAGACGTTCCCTGTATAGACGTTAACACAAAGTATGGACTTGTCCTACGAGGCCCGTGCACTGTTCGGATGGTGGGGCAACGTGATTCTTTGACAAGAAGCACCGGAGACAAGTTTCGGTGAACATGTCCGCTTATTAATGATCAAGCACACCTTGTAAAAGGCAGGCCGAGTGGGCATAGTTAATTCAGGGCAACACTAATTCTATAGGATAAAGGTGATATTGGCGCCACTATGCTTGTCTGATCAGCTTGAAGGTCACTAGGCTACAGTAGCTTTCCTGGGTGGCCTGGGCCACACCCTGCAGCAGTTTACCTGATTGGCAACTATAAGGCTCTTCCACAGAAGGTGGGGGTGGGGGCAATGTGGCTGGGCTGCTGCTGCCTGCCAGCAGTCAGGTTAACCTCCTGCATGGGCTAGGCAGGCAGTCTCCCAGCCAGGCATAGGGTCACCCACAACACAGGAACAGATTGATCTTCTGTACATAAAGAGAATTGAAAATGAATCATGATGTGATTGGAAGGGGAGAGGGAGCGGGAAAGGGGAGGGTTGCGGGTGGGAGGGAAGTTTTGGGAGGGGGAAGCCATTGTAACCCATAAGCTGTACTTTGGAAATTTATATTCATTAAATAAAAGTTTAATTTAAAAAAATATAGAATTGCAGGTAAGACTACATGTTTCTACTATTGAACTCAACAATGGTGATTTAGTTTTAGCAAAGCATTGTAATCCATCATATTGCACAAATGCTGATCACTTGAATTTTATTGGCGCTGTGGTTTTGTTTGTATTTCATAAAATAGCTTTTATAGTTACATACATGTGATAAGCACAGAGTTTATTTTTAGCTTTATGTTTGGAAGTCCTTAAATAATATTATAATAGACATGATGACACAACACTGGACTCTGAAAGCATACATTAAAAACTGAAAGCATATGTTAAAGCAACACTGGACTCTGAAAGCATACGGTGGGGGCTGGCGCTGTGGTGTAGTGGGTGGGGGCGCCGCCTGGGCAGCACCCATCCCATATGGGTGCTGGTTTGAGTTCCAGCTGCTCCACTTCTGATCCAGCTCTCTGCTGTGGCCTGGGAGGGTAATGGAGGATGGCCCAGGTCCTTGGGCCCCTGCACCCACGTGGGAGACCCAGGAGAGGCTCCTGGCTCCTGGTTTCTGACTGGCGTGGCTCCGGCCGTTGCGGCCTGTTGGGGAGTGAACCTGCAGATGGAAGACCTCTCTCTCTCTCTCTCTGCCTCTCCTCTCTCTGTGTAACTCTGACTTTCAAATAAGTAAATAAATCTTTAAAAAAAGAACATCACCAGAGTGGGCTCGGCCTTATCACTGAGCCCTGTACAAGGAGGGAGTCTTCTCCCACTCAATGCTGAAGAGAGTATCAGATACATACTCTGGCCCAGGAGAAAGCAAATGTCCGAGTAGGAGCAGTCCTCTCCCAAGAATTAGCAGGAAGCTGGGGACTTCAGTCTGATAACTGCGAGGAACTGAATTCTGTCAACTCTCAGTGAACCTGGAAGAGGACCCCAACCCTCAGATGAGAACCACAGCCCAGACAACACCTTGATGTCAGCCCAAGGAGATGCTGTGCAGAATCCAGAAACAACAGGCCCAGACTCTAACTTAAAAAAAAAAACTGTGAGACAGGGTCAGCGCTGTGCCCACTGCCTGCAGTACCGGCATCCCATATGGGCACCGGTTCTAGTTCTGGCTGTTCCACTTCTGATCCAGCTCTCTGCTATGGCCTGGGAAAGCAGTAGATGGCCCAAGTCCTTGGGCCCCTGCACCTGCGTAGGAGACCCAGAGGAAGCTCCTGGCTCCTGGCTTTGGATCTGCACAGCCTTTGTGACCAACTGGGGAGTGAACCAGCAGATGGAAGATCTCTCTCTTTGCATCTTCTCTCTCTGTGTGACTCTGACTTTTAATAAATAAATAAATCTTTTAAAAAACAGTATCTCAATTAAAAAAATCCGAGATAATACATTTGTGTTGTTTTAAGCTGCAGAATTGGTGACAATGTATTCAGCAAAAGGAAACAGTCAGAGAAACCATTTCTTTTTTCAACCGACTGTATTAGAATCTTACAGAAACTGTCTATGTAACTCTGGAGCAAGGTGGTATGGAGTAAATATCACTGTCTATTTATTCCATGAGCCCAAATTTCATTATTGTAGGACTATGCCTGAAAAAGCTTCAAAATGTCAAAATAAATAATCAAAACCCAATAGCAACAAGGGAGCCAGCAGTAATGCTGGGTGGCAAGGGCCTCCAGCTCTGGCCATGGACGCCCAGCGAGGAGTCTTGACTTAGTCTTGAGGCACCTGTGATGTGCTGTGCAGAATTACAGGTCCATGCTCAGTTAACAAGGCCCCTGGGCATGAATTTCATTTACAGGAAGTAATTTTAAGTAATAGAAACTGTGATGAATCAACATTATAAACTACACACAAGCCATACACTGGACACTTCAAAGGCAGCATTGTTGGCATATTCTCGTTGGTGGTAAAAACTACATCTGAGCAGGGAGAAGTTGAGGAGAGTCTCTTCGCCTGCAGATTCCTTCAGGCTGCCTACAGCAGGGGTTGGCAAATTTTTCTGGAAAGGGCCAGATTTGAGGCTTTGGCGGCTATTGGGATCTGCAGCGACTTGACTCAACACTGATTCTACAGTGTGAAATCAGCCACAGACAAGGATACAAAAATGAATAAGCACAGCTACGTGGCACTAAAACTTCATCTACAAGAACACAATGTGAGCTAGATTTGGTCCAAGGGCGCTAGTTTGCCATCTCTGGTCTAGACAGGTGAGGAGGGCCTGAACTAGCAGTAGCATGTGGGGGAATAGCATGGAGAGCACAGATCTAAGAGGCATTATGGGAATACAGCTCCCAGGAGGTTCCAACTAATTGTTTGTCAGGGAAGAGAAGGTGACTTCAGACTTTGGAGGCTGAGAAGACAGTGGTAACATGATCTAAAATGGGAACGGAGGTGGAAGAGATGGTTTGTGTGTGCGTGTGTGCGTGTGTGCATGTGTGCGTGTGTGTGTGTGTGTGTGTTAGGGGGTGGTAGAGAAACTGCAATGGCTATTCAAGTAACAAATTTGAAGCATGTTTACAGGATTTTTGTGGAAAGGAATAGGAGGCAATTAGAAGTTAACACACACACACACACACACAGAGAGAGAGAGAGAGAGAGAGAGAGAGAGAGAGAGAGAGAGAGAGAGAGAAATGGTTGGGAAATATGGAAATTACTTCCATGGGTGTGACATGCCTTGAAGTCATGGGTGTAGGTGAGATCACAAACAGATTTGTAGGATATGAGTGAGCATATACAAAAGTGCTCTTTAAATAGTAAAGAATTATACAAATGTAAAATATTCCTAACATTTCATGTGACAAACAGAAGCATAAAAGCCAGTAACTATTGTTTTATGTTTAAGAATTCCTGCTAGTTCCCAGTTACTGCATTTTCAGCCTGAAACGGCCTTTGAACAATGCTGTTTTCTTCCCAGTGTGCATACCCTGAGATTACAATGCATTAAACAATGTTCACATGATGACATAGTGCTTCCCCCACCCCAGCAGATACTCTGAATCCCTATTTGATAGAAACACATTTATAAGAGGGCTGACGCACAAACACAGGTATGCCACTTTAATATTAAGTTCAGACACTTGGAGTTTTCTTAAATGAAGAATGAGGCAGCAAATTTAGAGGTATCCATGTGAAGTCACTTAGGACAAGAGACACAGAATATAGGCATGAAACCTAGAGAAAATAGGCAGTTGTAGTAGCCCTGGACCCTGGAAGTCTTTCAAAATCTTCCCTACTCTCAAGGAGCACTTTAGTTATGCATTAATGATGAACAAATGGTTTCCAAATGTAGTGACTTAAAAACAAGCATGTGGGCTGGAGCCACAACTCACTAGGCTAATCCTCTGCCTGCGGCGCCAGTACTCCAGGTTCTAGTCCCGGTCGGGGCTTCGGTTCTGTCCCGGTTGCTCCTCTTCCAGTCCAGCTCTCTGCTGTGGCCTGGGAGTGCAGTGGAGGATGGCCAAAGTGCTTGGGCCCTGCACTCGCATGGGAGACCAGGAGGAAGCGCCTGGCTCCTGGCTTCGGATCAGTGTAGCGCGCTGGCCGTAGCGGCCATTTGGGGGGTGAACCAACGGAAGGAAGACCTTTCTCTCTGTCTCTCTCTTTCACTCTGCCTGTCCAAAAAAAAAAAAAAAACAAGCATGTGATTATATTTCATGAGTTTATATGCATGGGATTTGGGTACCACTTGGCTGCATTATTCCTCTGTATTTTTGTTGATTCGATGGAAACACTTTCAGGTTTTCAGCTGGTATATGAAGTGGTCTGGGAGACCCAAGAAAGCTTGACCTATATGTTGTCATAGCCCTTCAGGCTATTGTAACAAAATTCCATTACCTGGGTGGCTTCTGAACAATAGACATTTATTACTCACAGTTTTGGAGGCTGGATGTCCACGATCAAGGCGCTGACAGATTTGGTTCTGGTGTAAGCTCACTCTTGGGTGCAGGGGTGGTGTTTCCGCACTGTGTCCTCACATGGCAGAAGTGCCAGCGGATTTTCTGGGGTCTCTTCTATGAGGACACTGCCCATTCACAACACCCACCCTCATCACACATAATCACCTCCCTACTGCTGATGCCATCAGGTTAGGTTTCAGTTTGCATGTATCAGGGTTTTCTATGGGGTACCAACAGAAACATTTAGATCATAATATGTGTCTAGTGTGGCTGGAAGCCTGGGCTCAGATGTGATGGAGGACCAGGAATGCTGTACATGGCCTCTCTAGCATGGTGGCTTCAAGATGGTCAGATTTATACGTAGTAGCTCAAGATCAGGAAGGAATGATCCAGAACTACAAAGTGCTTGCTGCATGGGCTTGTGTGGCCCCGCCTTGTAACCATGTTGTATTACTTATATCAATTCCTATTGAACGCAGTGTTTATGAATCTGCCAGATTCAGGGAAGGAAGGGTAGCAAATCTCATCCATAGAAGGAAGGAGAGACAAGCAAGGTTCAAGATCACCACAAAGGCCGCGTGACGGAAGAGCTTATTCAGAGGCTCCTTGTTAATCTGGACCCTGCTAATGAGTTCAGAACTGCTGAAGGCCTCTGAGGAACTATGTAGTTGCACCTTGTAATTGTCTTTCTGAGAAAACTTGATCCGTTTATGAAGTCCAAGTCCTCTACCCGATTGGTCCGGCACAGCTCCATAGATTGCAAACTTCCTCATATTTCATGACAATTGATATAGCCCTTTTTGTAGCATCAGGAAGATTCTGCACCAGAGAAGCAGAACTGTCTGCAGAGAACCAGACACACACTGAGCAGAATTGAGGTGCTGTCAAGTCACACGACCATGGAGGCCATTGCCGTATCAATCGATGGGGTAAGACGTGGTAATGAGATGCTCAGAGCAGGTTCCTTATAAATGTACAATGCCTTGAACTTCCCTATGAGTAAGCCAAGGATGAAGGCAAAGGAGCTATCTGGTGTAAGGCCATGCAATTGATTTTTTCCCACAATGCCTCAGGTTCCTAATGAGCTTGTCCCTCTCAGGGATGGTCAGTCTACGCAGATCCTACTGAAGATGGGAAAGTATCCACCTTTTTGTGCTGGCCTTTCCTCCTCAAGGCTGTTACCACCACTCTGGAAATACTTCATTAATCACTGCTATGCTTCTGATCAGGAAATGTCTTGCCGCTATCAGATTTTCCTGAGATGGGAAACAACAGAGCTGGTCCAGGCCAGATCCCGGTCCCAGAGGAGAAAGCATGGAGAGTGAGCAGCCCTGGTGTGAGTGTGCCCTTAGTTCTCCAGTGATAGTACAAGCGACTCCCCCCAGGGCAGACTGATAATCATAACCCACTCTCTGGCCCCTAAAGCGAGTTGACATTGAGCCTGGTTGGTGATGTTTCTCATTTTGTCTGATGGACATTGTCAGGGGAGAAACTGGTGCAGGGGAATGAAAAAGGTGAGAGTAGTTTAGTCTAGAGGCCAATGTGAAGGCCTCTGCAGGAGATGTTACAGTCACTGTATTCTAAGTGAAGCTATGTAGCCATTCGTATTCTCTACTAGAGCAGGCTGGCTCATCTCTTCACAAAAGGCACTCCCAAGGGGTCGAATATGCCTAGGACAACCCCCCACCCCCCGGGGGGGGATTTTTTGTTTGTTTGTTTCATTATTTGAAAGCATAGTGTTGCACGGTATGCTGTAAAAGTTCCCCAAATCATTCTAGACCCTGGCTGTTTTGTTTCACGAGGGCCTTGGGGGAGTTCAGGATGTGACTCAGAGGGAGAAGGGCTGCTCAGCTCCGTGTTTGGGGAGGAGAGCTGTGATCGCAGATTCTTCTGTCTACCTCCATTTCCTGCCACGCACCCTACTTGCGAGACCCAGACACACATTTTGAACATGCCCCCCAAGACCACAGCTTGGCCGCTGATAGGTTACCCCGACTCCAGGAAAGCGCATGTGCACACTGAACTTGTGATGGAGCCCTGGGCGGCGCTAAGCTTGATCTGCATAACAACATGGTGGCCTTGGCCAACTAACAAGGGTCAGTACCGGCCACGCCACCAAAGTTTGTGGCAGTGCTGGCAGTGACATCGTGGCCCCCAACTCACCTCGCCCCTCCTCCAGCCGGGGACAACACCGAAACATCAGACATCGAAGCAGCGGTGGCCTCCCAACATCAAGTAAGTGGCCCAGCCCAGAAACCACGACCACACACGCACAACCTACGGCCTGGCAAGGAAACATAGTAGAGGGGTGGTGATCAGGACCCTGTCCACCAATTCCGAGCCTACTGACACCGGGAGAGGCCTCCTTTAGCGTTTCCTGCCGCCCTCCTCCGCGAGCAGTGCCCAGCGTCCCCAGCCCAGAGGCTTCTGCCGTTGTGTCAGCGTTTTCTGCGTGCCCAGCTGCCGTCATCAGTCACCATGAATCTGGGGATGGGAACCAGTACTGGCTCCAGGTCCGAATTCAGTGTGGGCAGTAAATACCATGTGTTGTGGAAGATCGGGTCTGGCTCCTTTGGGGAAGTTTATCTGGCCATGAACATCATGAGTGGTGAGGAAGTGGCGGTGAAGGTGGAGCCGCATAACACCAGGCACCCTAAGTTGCTCATGGACAGCAGCATGTACAAAATCCTTCAAGGTGGAGTTGGGATCCCCCACATGCGATGGTTCGGTCAGGAGAGAGATAGGAACGTGCTGGTTATGGATCTTCTGGGACACTGTCCAGATCTCTCAGCAGTCTCTGGGCTGTAGTACAATTTGGTAATATGTCCTGTTGCAAGCAGAAGAAACTGTGACAGCAGTAACTTAACAATTTTTCATTCACAAGGAAGTGGTGGATTGGGAAGGTTGGTTGACTGTGCAGTTGTATAGACATCAAACAGTGTATGTCAGAGCCAGTGAGCTAGATTACCAGATTGTTAACTTGATCCCTTATTGTGAAATGTTGACAAGCCGCTTGTCATGGTCTGGCTGTGTTGAGCTCCTGTTTTAATTGAGAAAGTGGATGAGAGTACCAAGTTTTCTTCTAGCTTCAACATTGAATTGTTCTGTGCAATTTTAATGTTACTGAATTTTCTATTTTTTTAGATTTATATATTTATTTGAAAGGCAGAGTTACAGAAAAGCAGAGGCAGAGAGAGAGAGAGAGAGAGAGAGAGAGAGAGAGAGAGAGAGTTCTTCCTTCCACTGGTTCATTCCCCAGATGGCTGAGCAGATCTGAAGCCAAGAGCCAGGAGCTTCTTCCAGGTCTCCCAGACAGGTGCAGGGGCCCAAGCACTTGGGCCATCTTCTACTGCTTTCCCAGGCCATAGAAAAGAGCTGGATAGGACATGGAACAGCCGGGACACTAACTGGCACCCATATGGGATGCTGGCACTGCAGGCATTGGCTTTACCTGCTATGCCACAGCACTAGCCCTGAGTTACTGAATTTTCATGGTGAAACCAAAACTTGTTTGTGGTTGAAACAGATGTCCTAGAATTGCTGTTTTGGATTCCAGAATTTTCTGTGTACATTTTCCTGCAGCAAATTATGTGCTGCAGATTTCAAAGAAATTCCCCCTCCCAAGTTTGGAGGGAAAAAAAATCAATTCTCCATTCTAACCTCCCCTCTCATATTTAAATTTTATATTTTCACAGTATCAGTTTCATCCATTTAATTCTTCTTAGTTTTTCTTAATAGAAAAAAAATTCAACATTCCTGTTTGGTATAAAACTCCTTCTAAGTAATGAAAAATTATTATCAGCTCTCTGTGCAATAATAAATGAAATAAATGTCTTCTTAAAGACATAATTGAAGTTAATATTTGGTTGTATCAAGTATACAGTATTCACCAATTGTTAACAAAAGTAAGAACTGAACGTTCCAGTTGGGTAATGGTTATTAGCACAAGGCCAGGCTTTTGCTAATTATTCAGTGTCTTTTTTCTTAATCAAAGAATTGTGATAAAATCCCGGGGCTGGTGTTGTGGTGCAGTGGGTTAAGCTGCTGCCCACAATGCCGGCATCCTATTTGAGTGCTAGTTCAAATCCTGGCTGCTTCACTTCCTATGAAACTCCCTGCGAATGCACCTGGGAAAGCAGCAGAATGTGGCCCAAGTGCTTGTGTCCCTGCACCTGTGTGGGATACCCAGCCCCAGACATTGTGACCATTTGGGGAGCCCAATGGAATATTCTCTCTCTCTTCCCTCCCTCTGTATCTCTACCTTTCAAATAAATAAATATATCTTAAAAAAATAAAAATAAGTGTGCCAAGAGTAGGCTAAGGTAGAATTAATTCCTGAGAATTATATTTTTATAGTTTTCATATCTTTGATGTCATTGTGGGAGAATAAAATATCCCGCCCCAGATACATTTCTTAGCATATTTCAGGTTAGTTATTCCGAGAAATTGTAGACCTCTGTAGTCACAGGAGTGGTTCTGAAAAGCTATCCTTTTTAAAAAGAGATTTACATCTATCTACATTAGTAAAGTATGCAGCAGATACAGCTAGAGACATTTCTATCTGATATTCTCCTTTCTACCTAGGAGGAATCTTTCCACAGGAAGAAGAGGTTAGAGGTCTGAGCCCTGGTCCAGAGAGGTTGCCATAGGTACCTGTTACCTTGGAGACCTCACCTGCACAAAAAGACAACACTTGCTTGCTGTGAATCTCCTCCCCAGAGTGTCCATGGCCTTTTCTACCCCCAGAAGTCCAAGCCCTTGTGCTTTTTAAACTGTATATAAGCTATCTCACCCCTGTTTGATTCTCAATACCTCCCATGCCTTAGGCATGGAATACAGTTTTCATGTTCTTTTTCCCTATTGTTTATCAGTTTATATCATAGACTGAAATGATCAAAAAATTAAAAAGTAAAGGAGTGAGTTTAAACTTCTCTACTGAGGGCACTAGAAAAAGGCTTACGTAAAAAAATTTTTGATTAGTAGCTTTTATTATCTGTATATTAGTGGATATACAAAGGAAGTCAGAAATAGTGTGGTATGCCAATCCATTTATTGACTAGTCGTTGAGTGCTTCTTGGTGTCGCACACTCTTCCAGGTAGTTCCGTACAGCAGTGAATAGGATAGGAGCTTTCACTTCAATGGAGGGAACAGAAAATAAACAAATAAGCTTCAGTGTTACAGTACAGTGTGTTAGGCCTCCACCTGGGAGGCCTGCATCCCATATCAGAGTGCTGGTTCTTTTTTTTTTTTTAAGATTTATTTATTTATTTGAAAGTCCGAGTTACACAGAGAGAGGAGAGGCAGAGAGAGAGAGAGAGAGAGAGAGAGAGAGAGAGGTCTTCCATCCGTTAGTTCACTCCCCAATTGGCCACGACAGCCAGAACTGCACCAATCCGAAGCCAGGAGCCAGGAGCCAGGAGCCAGGAGCTTCTTCCAGGTCTCCCATGTGGATATAGGGGCCCAAGGACTTGGGCCATCTTCTACTACTTTCCTAGGTCATAGCAGGGAGCTGGGTCAGAAGAGGAGCAGCTGGGACTCAAACCGGCTCCCATATGGAATGCTGGCGCTTCAGGCCAGGGTGTTAACCCACTGAACCAAAGCGCTGGCCCCAAGAGAGTGCTGGTTCTGTCCCTGGTTGCTCTGCTTCTGGTCCAGCTTCCTGCTTATGTGTCCTAGGAGACAGCAGATGATAGAAGGCTCCAGTGCTTGGGTCCTTGCTATCCCCAGGTGACCCTGATGGAGTTACTGTCTTCTGGCTTCAGTCTAGCCCAGCCCTGGCTGTTGCCCGCATTTGGGTAGTAGACTACAGATGAAAGACAGCTCTCAGTTTCTTTCTCTCTTTTTCTCCCTGTCACTCTTTTAAGTAGATGAAAAAAATAACAGATAAGCAAAAACTATTTCAAATAATGGCAAGTGCTGTGAAAAAAAAATGAAGCAGGATAATGTAATAATGGATGGGTATGTTACTGAAAGCTCAGTCCTGTTCCTGGTGCCAAATCGAAATAACAAGGACAATATTTGGGGAAGAGAATATTTAATCTGTTGACAAATAAGGGGATATCAGACTTCCATCTCAAGAACTACTGCCTGGGGTAGCACTGTGGCTCAGTGGGTTAAGCCAACACCTGCGATGCTGGTATCCCATATCAGCTCCGGTTCAAGTCCCAGCTGCTCAATTTCCAATCCAGCTCCCTGCTAATGCTCCTGGGAAAGCAGAGAAAGATGACTCAAGTACTTAGTTCCCTGGAACCCATGTGGGAGACCCATATGGAGTACTGGAATCTTGGCTTTGGCCTGGCCCAGCCTTGGCCATAGTAGCCATTTGGGAAGTGAACTAGCAGATGGAAGATCTATCTCTCTCTGTAATTCTGCCTTTCAAATAAATAAATAATTCTAAAAAGAAAAACAACTACCACCTTGTGGAATGAAGGTGTTTTGAAGTTTTTTTTTTTTTTTTTGACAGGCAGAGTGGATAGTGAGAGAGAGAGAGACAGAGAGAAAGGTCTTCCTTTTTGCCGTTGGTTCACCCTTCAATGGCCGCTGCGGCCGGCGCATCATGCTGATCCAAAGCCAGGAGCCAGGTGCTTCTCCTGGTCTCCCATGCGGGTGCAGGGCCATCCTCCACTGCACTCCCGGGCCATAGCAGAGAGCTGGACTGGAAGAGGGGCAACCGGGACAGAATCTGGCATCCTGACTAGGACTAGAATCCGGTGTGCCCGCGTCGCAAGGTGGAGGATTAGCCTGTTAAGCCACGGCACCAGCCAGGTGTTTTGAAGTTTTAGAAGGGGCTACAAGAACAGGGAGCTGGACTGGCAAAATTGCAAGAGAGCTGTAAGTCTTTTGTGTCAGGCACCGAGGCTTGTACATTCCTTCTCTGTTTCGTCCTTGAGGTCCACATGTGGTGAGATTAGATTTAATTTGATCAGGTTGTGAGATAAAGAACAAGGCACTGTGGACCTTCGGATATTGGTGAGTGGGAATCCAGTAGTCCAGCCATGAAGCACTCCTCTGCAGAGCTGGAATTCCCCTGCTCAGACCTAGAATTCCCTACATGAAACTTCTAGAGATAATACTGGCCACCAACATGCTATTTATTGGAGAAGCATGTAACCCCATGCATTAGGTGATTGGAATCTCATAGGGCCAGCTGTAACACTCCCTCAATTCAATGAGGGTGGCTAGGAGATTGGGGCCTGATCATATCTAGTGTCTGCAGCCAAGGAACTGTTTGGAGGCTCAGTTCTAGGTAGACAGGGGACATTAGATTGGGCAATCATTGATGATCTCTAAGGGAGTGACTGTAGGAGTGGGAAAAATGCCCTCTACCTTCTGAAGGTTTGATTATTGAGCCTATGAGGTGAACTGACAATAGACAGATAAACAGGAAAAAACATTTAATTATGAACGTATGCACAAGAGTCCTACAGATAGAAGAGTCCAGGAAGAGTCAGATGGTTGAAGCTTACCTCGTGTCCTGAGCTGCACAAGAGAATAGGGGCTTTTGATTTCTGCGTTAGCAGTGGCCACATCTGTAATGAGAGGCTTAAGAGAAGACATTTATGATGAATTAAGATGGTCTTGTTGTGCAGATAGTGTCACTCAGAGAATAGAAGTTATCTTGGAGCAGCCTTCAGCAGTCTGGGCATAGTGTCAACTTCCAGTCTCTTCTCCTGTGATCTTTCAGCCAATCTTCCCTGGTTGATGAGATTCCTGGGCGCAGATTCATGACAATTGCATTTCTTTTGGAGGGTCTATCATTAGGTAAGAGAAGTTTAGGCAACTTGCTGTTAGCCAAATACCCTTAGTTTGAGGTAATCAGCATGCCAAAGTGGCACATTTTGGAGTGATACTTCCTGAAGTCTTTAATTTCCAGGAAGAAAATGAAACAAGGGAATATGACAGTGAATGGGTGTGCCAAGAGCATTAGATGGGGCAGTTATGGAAGTCTTCTTTGTGGAGGTGACTTGAGCTGAGACCAGAAGAGAGCTATTCATGGGAAGATCTGGTTTGGAAGAGTGTTAGGCAGAAATAATGTCACTAGGTAGAAAAAAGCAGGGTGTATTTGTCGATAAGAAGTACATTGTGGCTCAAGTTCAGGGAACAAGTAAGGTACAAGAGGAGGAGATTAGCTGGGAGAGGTGGCCGGGGGGCAACCCCTACAGAACCTTATAGAACAAGGCCATCATTATTGTAACTATAATGGAAATCTATTCTGTAAGCAGGGGAAGGACATGATCTGCTTTAAATTTCTATAAGATCATCTATCTTCTGGGTGGAGAATAGATTGGAAAAGGGAAAAGAAAACAAAGACATTAATTTAAGGGCTACTGTAATAGTTCAGATAGGAGAAGATGATGCCTTATGAGCAGGGAGATGGAGAGAAGTGAATGATTTAGATCTATTTTGAAAGCAGAGTGGTAAGACTTGCTAACAAATTGTGTATGGGGAAAGGAATTAAATGTTCACGCTGGATTTTAAGTTAAAGCAGCTGGGAGGAAGGAGGTACCTTTTTTCTGTTAATGGCAAGAAAGGGGTAGGGGTTGTGGGGAGAAGCAGTTGGGTGGGGCTTGTGGCTGGCATTTAGAAGTTCTGATTCGAAATATTGAGCTGATATCTATACCTCAAAGGTCTACTTTGAAGCATGGGCTTCCTAAAGGAGTAGTCTTAGTAACACAGTGGTTAAAGATAGGGAAAAGGAATAACCTGTAACAACCCTCCAATAACAGAATCTCTACGATGCTTTGCCACCTGCAGGCTCGCTTCTTAAGTAGATAGAGAAAACTCTTACGATATAACCTCCCTGATCAAGAAAAGAATTGAGAAGACACATGACTAAAACCTTCTGTGTGGGCTTCCGCAATCCCCTCTTCACCTTTGTGATCAGCCCAAGCACTTACACTGACAGAAAATCTAAGCAAATAGAGGTAATTCTGTAGAGAAATGAACTGTGGGGGAGTCTGCTAGGATTACCAAGATTAATGCAAATGAAAAAACTGTACTCAAATAAGCACAAGGTAAAATACCAGAATGATTCAGGGAAGGAAGAATGAGGGTTATGTTTTCATTTTAGTCAATAGAAATATGTAGGCAGGAAATAATTTACTTTTTTTTTTCATTTGGTAAAATGGTTCAAATAAGAACTCGCGCTTTTAATTAGAAAGTGAGCAGAAAGGACTTTTGCTGTTTCTGAACATTGAAATCTCAGTTTTATGCTACTGATGTGGGTAGAATGTTTGAGTGCCAGAGTTGGCCAGATTTGAGTTCTCACTGATCTGTAAGGTGCACTCTATAAGGTGTCTTGAGGTGTGATTAAGGCAAGATGGATTTGATAGTAGAGTCTACTTAAGACACTCTGTTCCTAGGAAAGTGTAAGACTTGTTTAGAATCTCTTCATCTTGGTATGTTGCTAAGAATTCTGTTATGGCATATTTTATTTCAGGGAAATGAGTTGCTTCCCTCTTTTCCTACTCTCTGCATGGCCAGGTTCTGACTTAATACACCCTAGAGTAGGTGCTATGCCCATATCACTGGGGTTTTGGCCATCACCTGCTGCCTCTCAGGGTGCACATTTGCAGGAATTTGGAATTGGGAATAGGTCCAGGGCTTGAATTTAGGTCCTCTGATATGAGATGCTGGCATCCCAACCAATGTTTTAATTGCTAGGCCAGATGACCACCCTGCATGGCATTTTTCATTAAAATGTTATTTATTTGAAAGGCAGAGAGAGAGAGAGAAAGAGAGAATTCCCATCTGTTGGTTCACTACCCAAATGCCTACTAAGGCCAAGGCTGGGCTGAGGCTGAAGCCAGGAATGGGGAAAGCAATTCAAGTCTTCCACATGGGAGGCAGGAACCCAACAACTTGAGCCATCATGGCTGCCTCCCAAGGTCTGTGTTAGCAGGAACCTGGAGTCAGGAACCTGAGCTGGGAATAAAACACAGGTTCTCTAATGTGTTATGTGGGTTTCTTAACTGCTAGGCTCAATGCCTTATCTCTGCATGGTATTTTTTTAAACTTTTACTTTCAATCTACTTGTGTCTTTGAATCTAAGTGTGTCTCTTGTAGATGGTATATAGCTAGGTCTTGTTTGGTATATGCCTTTTGATTTGAATGTTTAATACTTTTACCTTTCTTAATTGAAATATTTATTGAGATAATAATAGATTCTAAAAAATAACAGAGTAGCCCTTGGTATACTTTGTTTAGTTTTCCCCAACAGTGGCATTTGGCAAAAACTATAGAATAATATTACAGTATAATATCAACATAGGCACAATCCATAGCTCTTACTCAGATTTCCCTAGTTTCATCTGTAACAAAATGGAAATTTCTAGTTGGCCTGTTGTGTTCCATTGGTGTGTCTGTTTTTTTTTTTTAATGCTAGTATCATATTGTTTTGGTTACTATTGCTTTGTAGTGTGTTTTGGAGTCAGGCATTATAATACCTCTAGCTTTGTTCTTTTTGCTCAGGATTGCTTTGGCTATTTAGGGTCTTTTGTAGTTTCATATAAACTTTAGGAGTGGTTTTGTTTTTCCATTTCTGTGAAGAATACCATTAGTATTTTGATAAGAATTGCAATGAATCTGTGGATAGATTTGGGTTGTATTGGCATTTTAACAATACTAATTCTTCCAACCCATGAACATAAAATGTCCTTCCATTTTTGGGAGCTATGTCCTCTTTTAATTCCTTTCATAAATATTCTGTAACTTTCATTATAGAGGTCATTCACCTTCTTGGTTATCTTTATTTCTAGGTGTTTTATTTATATTTTGGTAGCTATTGTGAATGAGATTGCTTTCTAGACTTCTAAAATTGGATCTTTTTGATAATAGATTGTATTAACTCTGGATTCTGATTCTTCTCTCCTTCGAGTTCGTCTAGTGACTTGCTTAGAATAACTGTAGTGTCTGTCTCCCCAGCAGTGTGTGGTCACTGATGTCTCAATTCACTTTTTTTTTTTTAAAATAAAGGTTTATTTTATTTATTTGAAAGACAGAGTTACAGAGAGGTGGAGACAGAGAGAGAGGTCTTCTATCCGCAAGTTCGCTCCCCAGATGGCTGCAACGGCCGGAGCTGCGCCAATCCAAAGCCAGGAGCCAGGAGCTTCTTCCAGGTGTCTCATGTGGGTGCAGGGGCCCAAGCACTTGGGCCACCTTCTACTGCCCTCCCAGGCCATAGCAGAGAGCTGGATCAGAAGTGGAGCAGCCGAGACTAGACCGGCGCCCATATGGGATGCCGGTGCTTCAGGCCAGGGCTTTAACCTGCTGTGCCACGGTGCTGGCCCCTCAGTTCACTTTTTTAAAAAAAATAATTTTATTTTTAAACCTGGTTTTCTGAGTTATGTATGGGTCAGCGTAGCTTCATGTTCAGCCAAAGATTTTTCAGAGGTTTTGTTTAAACACCTTATGCCAATCAAACTTTTACCCTCTGCTGGTGACTCTGTTTAAGGTTTGGGAAATAGCAGTTTATAGGTGTGTCACAGCCTTTACTTTCTGTGCTTGTAAAGTCTCACATTCATTCGGGGACAAATGGTTCTCCTTGGCCCTCTCCAGTCTTTCCTGATCACAAGCACAGCCATGCGGAACCATCCAGATCCCCAGGGATATCTGGGAGCTTACCAAGGCCCACTCCATTTTAATTCCAGGCTCTTGCTGCTAAATTTCTTTCTTTTCTGCAGGAATGATGTTGGACTCCGCCAGTATGGCCATCCCTGTCTAGCTGCAAATTTGGCCCTCTCTGATTATTTGCCCCCAAGATTGCTATTATTTTCAACAAGGCCCCTGGGCACTGATTTTCCTATGCTCCACTCCAAATCATGCCAGCCCCTCTAGCAGTGGCCAGTTCTGGAAGCCCAGCATGCCCTGGTGGATCTATGGTGCCATGAAACTGATCAGGGAGGGGCATGGGCCAGCCCAACGTGAAAATATCAAACTCTCCTTGCTCTTCCTGAGATTCAGTTTTCCTCAAATAACTTACAGATTGTAGAAATGATTGTTGATAACATTTTTGCCCACTTTTTTTTCTTGTTTTGGGGGATGAGGATTTGTTGTGCCCCTCACTCTGCTATTCTAGAAGTCGTGCCCTAGGAATGGCTAGTGTCTGAGTGTGCATTTGCTGTCAATGACACCCAAAGTAAGTGGCTTCTCGGGACCTCTCAGGGCATAGAACTTACTATCTAGGGTAGTATCTTTTCATCTTGGGTGGAGCAAGGATGGATCAAGTTCTGATTATGTGGCTCTTTCAAATGTCCTCAACTTTCAAAAGAAGAAAAAGCATCATGAAGAATCCCACATTCAGAGAGCAGGTGAGCAATCATTTCCACAGAATTTTGACATTTTTCGAGAGAGTGACTGTGAAGTCTGGTGTGGATGGGGCTCCACATGGCCAGTTGAGGAGCATTCTTCAGGATGGGGGATATTGAAGACGGGGATGTTTCCCTTCGTACAGAGACCTGGATTGAGTTCCAGACTCCTGGCTTCAGCCTGGCCTAGCTCTGACTATTGTGGGCATTTGGGGAGTAAACCAGTGGATGGAAGATCTCTCTGCCTCTGTCTCTGTATATCTCTGTTGCTCTGCCTTTCAAATAAATGAAAATAAGTAAATAAAAAAATTTAAAATTACTAATGTATATATATATATATATATATATATATATATATATATATGCTTCTGTGTCTGTTAACCCATAGTTCAACACTGTAGTCTCTCTGGGCATGCTTGTAATTATATTCATGTAGCTAGGCATCCTTCTTAGTTGAAGGATAATGATGGCTTCTGTAGTATTGTGAGGGGTCTCTGTATGTCTGTGTGTGTGCCATAGGGAGGCCCTCTCCACATAAAGCTCCTCGGGGTGCTAGAGATGCTATATATGCAAATACAGCTGTTTGATGGGCTTTTCAATTAATCAGTGACTCTTGTTCAGAGATAAATCAAGTTACTTTTCCCCCTTACCAATCTTAATTCATAGGTTATAATGTTAATGAAAGTTGTTTTTTCCCCCTGATAATGCTTTTGCTTTTATGCACTGCCTTCTGCTTATTTTACTAATTACCTGTGCAATAACACGGTGTCTAAATTGCTCTAAAGTCATCACTCTAAATTTAAAAAATGCATTTAAAAGCAGCAATCCCTACAAATGTGTATCATGAATGGAGGTGAGCACTTAACCAGTTACTCTGCAGTAACTGCACACCTATTGCAGAACAATTGCCTGAAGGGAGCAGCAACTCACAGAACCCCATTTTGAAAAAGTGGATCTGTTTTGATTTTGTCTTTCTCATTGTTAGCTCATGTCTTAAAGAGAGATGTGATGTTGCAGCTTTGGGGAGCGCTCATCTATTTCAGGCAATTGTCAGAACCGAGAACTGAAGCAACTCAAGAAAAGGGCTCTAGAGCTCTGTTCTAAACAAATATTGTAGAAGCAGAGAGTCTTCAGTTCTGGACAGCCACGTTCTGTCTGTTTTGTGAGCAAATGTCTCACTACAAGACAGAAATACAGCTCAGAGAATAGCTTCAGAGGACAAATGGCAGCTATAACTTACTGCTTTAGTCATCTTTAATGGAAATGGAGCTGCTAGCCAAGCCTAATATATAATGTATCATAAAACATATGTCTGTCTGTCTCCCAGGTACAATAAACAGGGAAAATACAGACCTCAAAGGGAAGCTATGGAAGACCTTGCAGAAGGGCTCAAATTACTTGGCTTGTTGTAGGGGGCTGAGGGCTCTGGGGGAGGAATGATGTAATGTATATTTTTAGTGTTTCTAAGAAATGACTGTCTCTGGCCCAGGTCCACTAGGCCATGGAAGAGGGAATGGATAGGGAGGGGCTGGATTTACAGACCTACATGGGAAAATTGAGTCAACTGTCCATTTTACAGGTGATTAAGTGCTTTCTTTTTTATTTTGGAGGCTAGGATAGCAGCGAAGAGATGAGACATGTGTAACTGATGGCATTTCCTTGAATGCTAACCACCTTTGCATATCACTCTTTGCTTTGTCCTTTCTTCCTGGTGAAACATCTGCCCAGGGATCCCTGGGAAGGATGGCTCTTTCTGTCTGTCCCCAAGATCAAGAGCTCCACTTACCCTCTCTTGGATGGGGAGAGAGGCTCATAGTCATTGTCTGAATTTCCTGATGTTCCAGAACATTCTGCACCTCAGCTAGACAATCCTATTTGGTAAATTCTTGTCTTTTCCCACTACTGAGTCACCTTCCTTGGGTGCCAGTTCTTCTTATGAGTTGAAGACCCATGTGTGTTACCTCTGTGACTCTGTTTCCTAACCTGTATAATGAGAAGAATAAGTTTTTGGGGAGTCAGATACAAGTCTGTTGAATTTAACTCTAAAGCATGTTCTACGTTTACCACAGATCTCTGTACTTGAAATGTAATCTATGATGAGTTTATTTTTTGTTTATTTGACAGATTATATAGAGAGTGTTAGTGTGTGCATGTGCGCGTGTGTGAGAGAGAAAGAGTGTGAGAGAGTGCTCCCATCTTCTAGTTCAGTCCCTGAATGAAAGCACGACCCAGGAACTCATTCCAGGTCTCCCATCAGATGGCAAGAAGCCAATACCTGAGCCATCGCTACTGCCACCCAGGGTGCGCATTGGTGAGGAGCTGAAATTGGGAGTAGAGCAAAGATTCAAATCCGGACACTCCAATGTGGGATGTGGCCATCACAACCACCATGCCAAACCTCTGTCCCTGCTGTGTCCTTGTAAACTGTATCTTGCCTCTTCACAGAAAAGCACGCTGACATGGTTCCTACTTGAAGTCCTTTCCAAATGGATCAACCTAGCCTCATTCATATCATTTATGCTAAAAAATCTCAATAGTTCTGGATCTTCCTACTGATCTACCTCTCTTGGGTTTCAGCTTACGTTCAAGCACACAGGTGTGCATACACACTCGCACTCATATACAACACTGTGCAGTATGCAGTTGCTGTTTGTGTGGTATGCTTGGAAGTTACCTGAGACCAGAGTCTGCCCCAAAGTGAGAGGAAAACAGCTCTTTATTCCTCATTTGCAACTTGATTCTTTTTGATTCACAATGTTTTTTTTTTTCATGCAAACTCTGCTAGGAGCTACTAAATTATCCCCTTATATTTTGTGTGTATGTGTGGGGTGCAGATGGGGTCCCCATAGACTGGGGCTGGCTGCTGTCAGAAGGGTGAGTGGGTACCTATATCCAAGTGAGTACTGACTCACTTGCTGATGTTTCTCAGGATCAGACCAGTGTACACTGCTGTGTCTGGGTTTTTGATATTATTGTCACTTATGAATATTTAAGCATGTTCACACTAGCCCAATTTCTCGTTGATTTAAAATCCCCTTCAGGCTTCGAGCCTCCCCCCCCGCCCCTTTTCCTTTTGCTCTCTCTTCTAATATTGTCCACAGAGGTTTTTCTTGGATAGAGTAGCTTTGACTTTTTGACCATGACTTAGTATAAGAAATACATTTTACATATATACATGCATGCAAATACAAAGGGACTTCAAAAAAGGAAAAATGAATGATAAGTTTACTTCAGCACACAAATTTAGAATACACATTTTCCATGACCTTTTCAAAACTTTTTCATATGTAGAGGACTGAAACAAGGCTTTTCCAAAACTATACTAGCCCTTTATTCTGGGTCAAATCGTGATCCATTCTAAATTGATGGTCTTGACTTACTGTGGAAAAATTGTTTACCAAACCCATTTCCTCACCTGAGCACACAACTAAACTACATTTCCAGCCTCCCTTAGGATTTCTTTTTTTAAAAAGATTTATTTTATTTATTTGAAAGACAGAGTTACAGAGAGAGGTAGAGATAGAGAGAGAGGTCTTCCATCTGCTGGTTCACTCCCCAAATGGCCTCAATGGCCTGAGGTAGGCCAATCCGAAGCCAGGAGCTGGGAAGCTCCTCCGGGTCTCCCACATGGGTGCAGAGGCCCAAGCACTTGGTCCATCTTCTACTGCTTTCCTAGGCCATAGAAGAGAGCTGGATAGGAAGAGGAGTAGCCGGGACTCGAACCAACGCTCATATGGGATGCCGGTGCTTCATAGAGCCGGCCCCTCCCTTAGAATTTCATATGGCCAAGACCCTGAGTTCTAGCTAATCAAATGTGATAAGCTACTATTATTTTGACCCACCATACAAGAGGGGATTGTTTATTATGGCAGTGAAAATTATCCTCACTAATTTACCTTCAAAAAACTCATCAATTTACAGCTAGATTTATCAACCTTTTTAAAGTTTTCCATCTAGTGACTTTTCTTGGCACCTGACACCTCTCTTTGATCCCCTTGAACCTGCCAGATCTGCAAGCAGTACTTCGTATCTGAAGAAATCTTAGCCTTGTGCCAAACAGCTTGTTGGAGTGCAGTTGTCAGACTATGTCTATGACAAGTATTTGGGCCCACACTTGCAGGCCCCTGGTACTAACCTAGTCGTCTTGTGCTCACAGCACAGCATTTCTAACAATAGCAGCTGTAGGCTGTGATAGTGAGAGCTTCAACTTGATTATTATGGGACTTCTCACTGCAGAACTTGGAATGAAGACTATTTCCTGCCTGAGACTCAGAATGAGTAAAGCAACTTCATTAAGGATGGTCACAGTACCCTCTGTGCTTCCCTTTGCACTTTCTGGGAACTTTAGGGGTTTATGGCTCCTGATCATTGCTCCTAAGCTCACAGAAGGAATTAGCCTGAACAGGGCACAAGCATCCCGGATAGCCACAAACACCTTTAATCCTGATGGTGATAATCAAGAGGAGCATCCGCAGGCCAGCCATTCTCCCATGTCTCCCCTGTAGTCCTCAGCCTTCCTCTCGCTGGCTCCTGTTGAGAACTTGAACTGAGAAAGCCTGGTACTGCTGAAGCCCCATTTGCTGGCTTTTTCCTTACACTGTGCTCACTTGAGAAGAGTGGTTTTGTGTTTTCCATGTGCCACCTTTTTACCATTCTGCTATAGGGGAAATGAATAGCACTCCTTGTAAGTCCCAAGAGTCCCCAGGTGATTCCAATGTGTGGCCAGGGTTGAGAGCCACCTTGGGAACTCCGAGGCTGATCAGTGCATCTCAGTCACCAAGGGATCTTGTTAAAATGTAGATGCTATTTCGTTAGATCACAGATGGAGCTGGGGTTCTGTAGTACTTTTTTAAAATTTTCCTTTTGGGGGGAAGATTTATTTTATTTATTTGAAAAGGAGAGTTGGAAAGGAGAGAGAGAGAGAGAGAGAGAGAGAGAGAGAGAGAGAGAGAGAGAATGAGAATATCTTTTATATGCTGGTTCACTCCCTACGTGGCCCGAGAAAACAGACTCTGAAGTGGTGATCACTGTGTAGGAGATTCTGTGGAGTGTGTTCTTAGAAACAATATCTGTTGGAGATAGATGAAGCAGCATTGGGCAGAAGAAGATGATCTATGATGCAGTTGTGACAAGGACCTGGCCAGTCTCACAGGGAGCTCTGGAACCAGGATGATGCTTCAGGTGAACCCGAGACTGTCCCATCATGGGTTAGTCATTGGATGCAGGCTATACCAAAGGGAGAAAAACACGTTGAGTGAAGCCATTCCTCCCTCCTTTTTAAAACACATTTATTTACTTATTTGAAAGTCAGAGTTAGAGAGAGAGAGAGAGAGAGAGAGAGAGAGAGAGAGAGAGAGAGAGATCCTCTACCTGCTGGTTCACTCCCTAAATTGTCTCAATGGCTATGACTGGGCCAGGCCAAAGCCAAGTGCCTGCAACTTCATCCGGGTCTCCCGTGTGGGACCAGGACCCAAGCATTTGGGTCATCTACTGCTGCTTTCCCAGGTGCATTAGTAATGAGCTGGATCAGAGATGGAGCCACTGAGACTTGAACAGGTGTAACATGGGATGCCAATGTTGCAAGCGGTGGCTTAACCCTTTGTGCCATAACACAGACCCTTGGGATTCTGCACTTTTTTAAAATATATTTTTGATAGGCAGAGTTAGACAGTGAGAGAGAGAGAGAGAGAGAGAGAGAGACAGAGAGAAAGGTCTTCCTTTCATTGGTTCACCCCCCAAATGGCCGCTACAGCCAGCGCACTGCACCCGGCTGCGCTGATCAGAAGCCAGGAGCCAGGTGCTTCCTCCTCCTGGTCTCCCATGTGGGTGCAGGGCCCAAGTACTTGGGCCATCCTCCACTGCCTTCCTGGGCCACAGCAGAGAGCTGGACTGGAAGAGGGGCAACTGGGACAGAACCAGTGCCCCAACCGGGACTAGAACCTGGGGTGCCAGTGCCGCAGATGGAGGATTAGCCTAGTGAGCCGCGGTGCCAGCCAAGGGATTCTGCACTTTTAACAGGTTCCCAGGTGATGTTTGTTGCTGCTGGTCCTGAAGTCACACCACCTTGGGTAGCAAGGAGCTTAGTGACCAGTTCAGATCACTATTCACCACAGGCTCTCATCTGGCAAGATAAGAAACGGGATCATTTCCTGCACCTCATATTTATAAAATGATCTAGCTGTATTCCATAAGGCAGGCACTATGATCATTAATATCCATCTCCTTATGAAGACTCTGACTGGGCAGCTTAATTCCTGGGTACTCAGGCTACCTGATGTCTTTGTTTCCGCAGCTGTAACAAAATACCACAGACTTTATAATTTTAAAACAATAGAAACGTATTGCTCATAGTTCTGGAGGCCAGAGAGTCCAAGATCAAGGTGCTAGTAGGATTGGTGTCCAGTGAGGGCTGCTCTCTGCTGCCAAGCTGTGTCCTCTGGAAGGGATGGATGCTGTGTTCATGTGGCAGAGGGATGGAAGGGAATGAGAATGCTCACTTCAACTTCATAAGAATACCAATCTCATTCATGGAGGTGAAGTTCCCATGATCTAAATACCTCCCAAAAGCCACACCTTTTTTTTAATTTGAAAGGCAGTAAGATGGAGACGCACACACACACACGTGTGTGTGTACACACGCGTATGGGTCTTCCATCTACTGGTTCACTCCCAAAATGCTTGCAACAACCAGAGCTGGGCCAGGTTGAACCAGGAGGCAGGACTCAATTTAGTCCTTCCACATGCTGCCTCTCAAGGTATATGTTAACAGGAAGCTAGAAACTGGAGCTAGGGGCAAATATCAAATCCAGGCAATGTGTAGTAGGGGACATTATCATTGAAACCATAGCTCTTGGTGGTAATTTGGAGGATCTTTGTTCTCCTAGAATTCATTTCTCATGAACTTTTCCTGAGCTTTTTGAAGGACCCTTATACTTTCGTTGAGGGAATCATGCAATATTTGCCCTAGAAGGGATCTTGGGATCCAGCTCACTCACCACCCATCCAACATTTTTCAACATTTGAATCTTCATGGTAATAGAGTCTCAGAGATGAATAAGTCACTATTCATGGCCTTGCATAGGTTCCAGAGCATATGGAAAAAGGGAGCCAGCATAAATAAAACAGGAAACCTTACAGAAGAATGGTGAGAATTCATGGGCCACAGCTTTTTTTTTAGGTATTTTATTTTATTTATTTTTAAAAATCTATTTATTTATTTATTAAGGAATACAAATGTCATAAGTACAACTTTAGGAATATAGTTATTCTTCCCACTGTACCTGCCCTCCCACCCACACTCCTAGCCTTCCTCCTCCTCTCTCCCCTTTACAGTCCCATTCTCCATTAAGATTCATTTTCAATTAACTTAGTACACAGAAGACCAACTCTATATTAAGTAAAGATTTCAGTAATTTGCACACACATACAAAAAAAAACTGTTAGAGAACTAGTTTTACAGTTAACTCTCATAAGACAAGTCATTGAGGACAGAGGTCTTGCATGGGAAGTTAGTGCACAGTGACTCCTGTTGTTAATTTAATGACTAACACTCTTATGTATGACGTCAGTGACCACCCAAGACTCTTGACATGAGCTGCCTAGTGTATGGAAGCCTTTTGAATCCACAAACTCCGTCAGTATTTAGACAAGGCCATAAGCAAAGTGGATGTTCTCTCCTCCCTTTAGACAAAAGCACATCCTTCTTTGATGGCCACTTATGTCCACCAGGTTCTCACAGTGATCCTTCATGTGGGACATTTTTTGCCACAGTGTCTTGGCTTTCCATGCTTGAAATGCTCTCACGGGCTTTCAGCCAGACCAGAATGCCTTAAGGGCTGATTCTGAGGTCACAGTGTTATTAAAGTGATTGTCATTCTATGAGTTTGCTGTGTGGACCGCTTCCCATGTTGGAACATTCTCTCCTTTTTAATTCCATCTATTATTATTACCAGAAACTTGATCCTATTTATATGTTCATTTTAGCACTTAATATGATCACTTTAACACTTAAGATGGCATTTTTACCACCCAGTTTAATGAGATTTAGGGTTCCATGACAAGTTTTTAAACTGTACCCTTAGAAGTAAGTCCATAGGAATCTATGCAGAACTATACAGCTTTACAGTTACAAACTTCCTCCTCCCTCTCTTATTTCCACTCTTATTTTTTACTGAGATCCATCCTCAATTGACTTTATACACATATGATTAACTCTATGTTAAGTAAAGAGTTAACAAATAGCATGAAGAAAAAAAACCAAAAAACAAACAAAAAACACGTCATTGCTTGTCAAAGTGTTAATTTCACTTCTATAGATTTCCTTTTAGGTGCTCTATTAGTTATCACACATCAGGGAGAACATATGGTATCTATCCATTTGGGACTGACTTATTTCGCTAAGTATGATGTTTTCTGGATTCATCCATTTTGTTGCAAATGACTGGATTTCCTTTTTTATCACTGTGTAGTATTTCATAGTGTATATATTCCATAATTTCTTCATCCAGTCTTTGATTGATGGGCATTTAGGTTGACTCCTTGTCTTAGCTATTGTGAATTGAGCTTTAATAAACATGGGGGTGCAGACAACTCTTTTATTTACTGATTTTATTTCCCTTGGGTAAATTCCCAGGAGTGGAATGGCTTGATCATATGGTAGGTCTATATTCAGATTTTTTAGGTATCTCCATACTGTCTTCCATAGTGGCTTTACCAGTTTACATTCCCACCAACAGTGGATTAGGGTATCTTTTTCTCCATATCCTTGCCAGCATTTGTTGTTTGTTGATTTCTGTATGAAAGCCATTCTAACTGGGGTGAGGTGAAACCTCACTGTGCTTTTGATTTGCATTTCCCTGATGGCTTGTGATCCTGAACGTTTTTTCATGTGTCTTTTGGCTATTTGGATTTCCTCTTTTGAAAAATGTCCATTTAAGTCCTTTGCCCATCTCTTAATTTGATTGTTGTGGAGTTTCTTGATCTCTTGTATATTCTGGTTATTAATCCTTTATCAGTTGCATGGTTTGCAAATAATTTCTCCCATTCTGTCAGTTGCTTCTTCACTTTATTGACTGTGTGTTTTGCCATAAGGAAACATCATTTTGATGTAATCTCATTTGTTAATTTTGGCTTTGACTGACTGTGCCTCTGGGGTCTTTTCCAAGAACTGTTTGCCTGTGCCAGTGTCTTGCAGGGTTTCCCCAATGTTCTCTAATAATTTGATGGTGTCAGGTCGTAAATTTAGATCTTTAATCCATTTTGAGTGGATTTTTGTTTAAGGTGTAAGGTAGGGGTTTTGCTTCATACTTCTGCATGTGGAAATCCAGTTTTCCCAGCACCATTTGTTGAAGAGACTGTCCTTGCTCCAGGGATTGGTTTTAGCTCCTTGATCAAATATAAGTTGGTCGTAGATTTCTGGCATTTCTGTTCTATTCTATTGGTCTATCCACTTGTTTTTGTACCAGTACCAGGCTGTTTTGATTATAACTGCCTTGTAGCATGTCTTGAAATCTAGTATTGTGATGCCTCCAGCTTTGTTTTTGTTGTATAAGATTGCTTTAGCTATTTGAGGCACAAGCTTTAGAAAATGCATTAGGAATAGTTAAATCTGATTGATAAGCAAGATACACAAGTTTCCAGATCTCATGAAGGTGTCAGTGACCAATAACAAGATTTAATGTGGTTTCTTTTCCTGGGCCATTAGGATTCTAACATGTTAAACTAAAGGAATGAAATCCCAAGAATCAGAATTCTGGAATTGATGAGAGTGAGGTTGCAGTAGTGGTTGAATGCAGCAAGGCTACATGAAAGACCATCCAATGTGCCTTTCTCTTTGTCCTTCAAGTTTCTCTGTTTCTTCTCTCTTATTCTCTCTGTGGTTCTGTATCATTTTTCTCTCTTCCAAGTTGAAAGAGAACACATGAGCCAAATAGGTTAGCCCCAGTGGTGCCCTTGTATCTGTATCACTTTACAAATCCATCACCTGTATCACTTTACAAATCCATCACCTGTAGTTGACTGATGACACAGTTGAATCCAATTTCCAAATTTCAGGTATGAAACCATAGCCCAGCTTGGATCCAAGCCTTCCCCAGTTCACGGAGTTGTGGGCAGGCTAGTGAGGTTCTCTGGCCAGGCGGGAGAAAATTTCCTGGCAGGTTTGAGAAGACTCATGCGTGAGGAGGAGACAGTGGTCACCTCTATTACACTAGAGTGAGCTTTTGGGTGCAGGCAATCTCAGGATGCAGATTCTATCTGATATCTCGTACTTACAAGGCCAAATTTGTCCCCAGTAACTATTCTGGGGAGTAGACTGCTATTGCTGGGAATGTTCTCTCTTAGCTACAGAATTCCAAAAGGAGATGAAAAAGATCAGTGGCAGTTGGTGGTTTGTTTTTATTGTTTTAAGTCTGTTAATGAGCCTGCAAGACAGCCATCCTTCACTCTGTTTCTTGTGAAGAATTGATGGGCATTTAGGCCTAGACACGATGGCACGTTCACTGCAATTTTGCTTGCCTTGTTTTCCCAAAAGTTAAGGTAGATGCATCTCCTCTTTCTCAGTTGCTGCAATAAAGAAGCCTGGTGCTTCTGAGAAAATCCTGCTCATGCAGATCTGAGGGGGAAACTGGCCATCACTGAATTATTATAGTGTGCCAGGCACCATGCCAGAATGCTCCTGCCAACCTCTTCCATTGATCTTATAGCACTGATGTGACACTCAACAAAGACAAGTCCCATAAGATGGGTGGCTTTCTAACCACAGAGCTTCTTATTCAGATATTATCCTTTTCATTGTTTTCTTTTTCATTACCTATTTCATTTACTAATATATAGAGAAGAGATTTCATAGATACAGTTCCAAGAATACAATGACACTTTCCTCCCTTCCTCCCTCCTCCTTCCTTTCTTTCCTTCTGATTTTTTGTGGTACCATACTTTCAATTTTCTTTATATAGAAGCTCAATGCTCTTTAACCAAGGAATACTACAAGTAAAATATAAGTAGATTACTGTTCTGCAGGGGTATAAACAAGAGTTATAGACAACAATCAAATCCCAAAATGTCAGTTTAGCTTGATATACATTAAGAATTTTTGTATCTTTTTCCCCCTGTACATAGGAATTATCATGAACCTCCTTGTTTCTTGGGATGTGAAGTGAAGTCCCAGGGTTGTTAGACACCTTGTTTGAAGTATGCACAGTTATATTAGAGAAGGACCCACCACCCCAAAATATTTTGGTACTTTGAAGCAGAGAATGAGTGTGTTTGTGGGGGATTTCTTATGGGGGGGGTCTTCTGTTTTGAAAATCAAGGAGCCATAAGAGGAACCTCAGATGGAAGGTCGAAACTTCTTTTGTCTGAACTTAGGTTTTCTTCTAGCAAAGTTTTTAATATTTTAGAATCCTCCCTCTTGGAATTGAAGAAGTCATGTAATAGACTTCAAACAGCAAATTGCTTCATAGTATTCACCTTCTCAGACTGACCAAACATTATTTAATGGCTATAATTGAATTGCTGAGCACTTTAGAACCTTCCAGGATTAATCTCTAGTTTCTCACGCTGGAGAGGGTGTTGGGTGAAAGGTGAGCAGGAAGTATGATGTTGGTATTTAAGTCAAAAGCTGCAAATGGCTAGAAATTCAATAGCCACAGTAATAGATGGTTGTAATCTATTGCACACATTAATTATGAAAGCACCTTATTTGTTTCTCAAAATGATCCCAAATGTAAGCAGTATCATTTTAGCTTTAGGAGAAAGAGTACTCTATGTTTAGAAATTAAGTAATTTGCGTGAAATTTAAGAGACGTGGATTGGAATCCTGGAATAGTGCTGGTTAGATGTGGAGTCTTGGCTTCAGTTTTCTCATCTGTAGAATGGTTAAAATCAAAGTCACCTATTTCACAGGGTTTGAGTGAGGATCAAATAGGATCCTATATGCATGACTCCTGCTATAGACTACTCACTATTCACAGGCACTGGAGCTCATAAGAGGCAGGCCTTGCACTTGAACCTAGCTCTGTTGGATTCACATTCTTCTCAATGAGGATATTTTGATTTCAAAATGTAGATAGACTTGGATCAAGGAAAAAGTCTGGGGCTTAGAATCAGCTCCTAATTTTGACTGATGGTGACAGCCACTCCCCCATATGTATACACATACAGAACATATATGTATAGATATTAGGGTAGAGCAAGAAACATCATACCATGATGTGCAAAGTATATTTCTTGAGAGATGTTGTTCAGCCAGGCAATCCTTTTGTTTGTTACTTGTTCTGCATAATCAACTTAATTGAAGTATAAGTTGCATACAAAAATGTGCACATTTTATATTTGATGGGTTTTGACAAATGTACACATCTGTGAAAATACCATGAAAATCAAGTGGTAAAGCAATCTCATCATCACAGAAAGCTCTCTCATGGCTCTTCACAACCAATTCCCCCATTCTCAGCCCAGGTAACCACTAATCTGTTTCTATCACCATAGATTCCATATGCCAGAATTTCATATAAGTGAAACCATACAATTTGGACTCTGTTGTGACTCGTTTCTTTTACATAACATGGCTTCTGAGATTCATTCATGTATTTTGTGGATTAGCAGTTTATCCCTTGGTGTGTGTGTGTGTGTATGTGTGTGCTGTGTAGTAGTTTGTTGTATAGATATACACATGTTCATTCTGACTGACAATCAGTCACCAAGAGTTAGGGCCAGACAGTGCCACCTTAGACCTGGGCAACTGGGACTCTGCTCTGGGCTCTGTGCTTTAGACACCTTTGCTCTTCCACGTACATCCTTCCCTATGAAGTGAGATGGCTACAGGGCAAAAGGAGTGTGATTACTCAGAACCCTTTCCTGGGCACTCAGATCCAGGAAGTCCCTTGCCCAAATGGTTTGGAGGGTGCCTGAGCTTTTCCCTTGAATCAGTCCTCCTGCCAGTAGACTGTGATACACCCTTGAACCTGAAGCTAATGGTCTGTGATGGTAGAGAGGGAGTTGGATGGGGCACAAGGAGAGTGCACAGACTTTGGAAGTGCATGTTGAGCTGCTTATGCATGCAAGTCTCCTCATGGGAAGAGAAGAGGGAGTCTGCTGCAGGCTAGGGGCCTTTATTTGTATTCATTCCCCAGCCTACAAATGCTAGAGGTGGACATGTAGCCAAAGGAGTAGGAGCAGAGGGGAGAAAGAGAATCCTAGGAAGAAATAAAATTGTAAAGAGGCAGAAAACCAATTTTAGAGGTCACAGAACAGAGGGTTTCAGAATTGGAAGTGATTTCAGATTTCATGTTCTCTCCTCCTTTAATTTCACAGATGAGAAGACTGAGGCCCAGAGAGGCTAACTGACTTCTCTAAGGTCACATGGCTAGTTAGTGGCAGAGCTAAGAGAATGAAGTGAGGTTTTCTGACCCTAGGCCAGAGTTATTTCAATACACACAATAGCAGTGGCCTTCAAACTTTTTGTTTTAATATCCCCCAAAATATTTTTGTTACATCACTCTTGGATGTGGAATCTAAATACTATAGTCATTTGCTATCCACTAAACTTTTTTTTAAGTTTTTAAGCTTTTTATTCAGTGGGAGAAACACATAGGAGAGTGAGGGCCCTATCTAAAAGAGAGAGGGAAATCTGCGTTTATACTGAGTACTAGGAGCCATCAGGTGGAGGAGGATGTAGGCCAGGAAGCATGGGGCAGGTGGCCCAAAGGCCACGCGCCCTGGAGGCATAGGGCTGCATGGGCCCACACTAACAAAAGGCCAAAAAGGAAAAGGCGGGGCACACTATGTCCCAGGCTTTTAATCCACTTCCACTATGCTTTTTACAAACACATGAACAAGCTATTCTTTTTTCAGTGTTTTATGTTAACTATACTTTTAAAAACATTTTATTTAAGTTATACAAGTTTCATGTATTTCATATGTACAGATTTAGGAACATAGTGCTACTTCCCATCCTCCCTCCCACCCATGCTCCAACCCTTCTTCCTCCTCCACCTCCCATTCCCACTCTTAATTTTTACAAAGATCTATTTTCAGTTCACTAATGCTTGTATAGTTAACCCTACACGAAGTAAAAGAGTTCAACAAGTAGTATGAAGATAAAAAAACCAAACCATTCCTCAACAGAAGAGACAAGGGCTGTAAACAATCATCAATTCTCAAAACTTCCATTTCTCTCCAATACATTATATTTTAGGTATTCTATAGGTTACATCTGATCAGGGAAAACATGTGATATCTGTATTTTTTGGACTGGCTTATTGCACTACATGTAATGGTTTCCAGTTGCTTGTTGCAAATGACAGGATTTCATTTTTTTTTACAGCCAAACAGTACTTCATAGTGTATATATATACCATAATTTCTTTATCCAGTCAACAATTGATGGACATCTGGGTTGATTCCACATCTTAGCTGCTGGAACAGCTAGATAAAAATCTTGTATTACTCCTTTTTTTCTTTGAACTTGAATTTTCTTTCTATTCTCCCCAAGAAGCATACTTTATGCTTGAAACTCTTATTTATCATCTTGATAAAATTTTCTGCATCATCTTTGTGTATGTATACACACATACATATTATATCCTAATTAAATAATGCCATTTACTATGCCATTTACTATGTAAAAATTAGTAAATTTTCCATTGTTCTAACAAGTTACATGAGGATGGTTGATGTCTACAGCAATATTTATTTATTTATTATTTTTTTGACAGGCAGAGTGGACAGTGAGAGAGAGACAGAGAGAAAGGTCTTCCTTTACCATTGGTTCACCCCCCAATGGCCGCTGCGGCCGGTGCACCGCGCTGATCCAAAGGCAGGAGCCAGGTGCTTCTCCTGGTCTCCCATGCGGGTGCAGGGCCCAGGGACTTGGGCCATCCTCCACTGCCCTCCCAGGCCACAGCAGAGACCTGGACTGGAAGAGGAGCAACCAGGAGAGAATCCAGTGCCCCAACCGGGACTAGAACCCTGGGTGCCAGTGCTGCAGGCGGAGGATTAGCCTATTGAGCTGCGGCACCGGCCTAAAGCAATAGATTTGTTTACCTCACAGTTTCAGAGGTTCAAGAGCGTTGCAGTTGATTTCTCAACAATGTTGCAGTGGATTTGTTTCTGAGAGGAGGAGCATAGTGGGGGCAAGAGGCGCAGAGTCACCACACAGACCCCGGGAGTCAGGTGAAAGCAGGCTTGAGGCAAGCAACCTGCAGACTTGTTTATTTCAGTTAGCACAACAGCTTATAAAGCCAAGACCAGCCAATCTGGTCAAGGGGCAATCTATGCCCCAACCAATCATAGCCTGCTGCCAGGCAGGCTCCATTGCCAGGTTGGTTTCAAAGCCATTCCTGAGTAACTGATGCTCGCTTGCCAGCGGCCACCTTGGCATGGCCTTCTCATTCCATCACATTTCCCCCTTTTCGTTTATTTTTGAGCAACGGGAGGCATGATCCTTGGCCATACCATTGTTGACTCGTTTCCATGTGGTCTCCGTACGCAGCTGTGCCTGTCTTAAGTTGTCCCCCAGGGGATCTTACCTGTCATTGACTAACCAGCACTCAAATCGAGAGACTACAGGATTGCTTGCTCAGATAGGGGTAGGAATGAGGAATAATGGTTATCAAGAATGGCATGACCGCACACAGGTTGTGGGCCGTTTGAGTGGCTGACCAGAGTTAGTGGGGTACAAAACAGTAACAGATGTGGCTATGGGCAGTTTCTCAGGGTAGGATGATAGGGCAGGTGCGTCTGCTAACAAGGCGGACTCTCAGTCTTGGTCAGCTGATTCTGATTGGCTGTCAGTTGCAGGCTTGATGTTTCTGGCTGGTACCCAAATGGGCTGTTCCGCATTCTCTGGAAAGACACAAGCATATCCTTGACCTTTGGTTAGCAGAGGGTGTGGTCCTTTCCATTCTCCTGTCAGGGGGTCTTTCCACCTAACCATAGGGGCTGGGGGCTGGGATGGAAAGGATCCCCAGTGTTTATAAGCTGGGCTGATCCCTTGGGAATCAAAAGTAAGAAAATTGATAGTGAAAAGGACCTCAGTCAAAGCAAGCTGTGGGTCTGAGGACATATGATTGTTTTTCTGTCTTTGTAAGAGATCTTTAATCGTCCTATGAATTCTTTCAATGATTGCCTATCCCTGTGGGTTGTATGGGATACCTGTGGCAGACTGTATGTTCCAAAATTTCAGGAAGGAATTAAATTCCTGTGATGTATACGCTGGCCCGTTATCAGTCTTTATGGTCCAGGGGACACTAAGAACCAGCATGGCTGATTTAACTGCCTTTATCACATTACTAGCCTTTTCTCCAGATTGGGCTGTTGCAAATACAGCCTTTGAATAAGTATCTACCACCACATGGACAAACTTAAGTTTACCAAAGGAGTTAATGTAGGTGACGTCCACTTGCCATAGCTTATTAGGAGCAAGGCCTTGCGGGTTCATTCCTGCTTGTTGCAGTGGGCCTAACGAGGCGAGGGGTGCACAATTCTTGCAAGAGTGCACTAGGTGTTTGCATTGGCTCATTGTTAGCTCTGGGAAAAGCAATTTTATGTTGCTTGCTGACATATGAAATTTTTGGTGTAAAATACGGGCTTGTTCTAAGTGTCCAATGGAAGCTGTGTTGCAGGAGATAAGACGATCAACCTTTCTGTTGCCTTGGAAAAATAAAGCCAGGTAACCCAGTATGTGATCTTACATGGGATATATACCATTGGTATTTTCTGTTCTCGGTTAGCTCTTTAAGTGTTGTGAACATCTGATCAATTGGCTTATTGGTTGGGTTAAAGACTGCAAAAGGGATCGTCTTTGCTACCTGTACTGAGTATTTGCTGTCCGAAAATGTATTTACCGGTCCATCTTGGCTAAGGAGTAGAACCTTGACTATTGCTCTTATTTCTCCCAACTGTACTGATCCCCCGTGGGGTTCTACATGGATCTTATCTTTTTCTGTTAAAGATTTGATCACTATTCCAAACAGTGACTTGTTGGCATCCGTAAATGCACATGGTGCCATGGGTATAGGTTGATTAGCAGGGAAAGCATGTTTTAGATAGTCTATTTCTAAGGTTTGTAGTGTCTGGAGTAGCCTGTCCACTGGCAGGTGATTGTCAACCTGTCCTGGGAAATTTATCATTAAAGTTTGAAAGAACGGGCTATTCTGCATCAATGTCGACAGTTCTAATTATGATAGTGGTAGGACCACTGTGTCTGGCTCTGTGTTAAATATCTTATTGGATAAAGTATTACATTGTACATCTAAAGTCAGGACAGGAGCTGATCAGTTCATTGTTGCTTATAGTGTCCATTTCACTTAACAGGTTTCCCCTTTGGCGCTCAGTTGTCACCGATCAGGGAAAACAAATGATATTTTTCTCTTTGGGACTGGCTTAATTCACTCAGCATGATGTTTTCCAGATTGCTCCATCTTGTTGCAAATGACTGGGTTTCGTTGTTCCTTACTGCTGTATAGTATTCTATGGAGTACATGTCCCATAATTTCTTTATCCAGTCTACTGTTGATGGGCATTTGGGTTGGTTCCAGGTCTTAGCTATTGTGAATTGAGCTGCAATAAACATTAATGTGCAGATGGCTTTTTTATTTGCCAAATTAATTTCCTTTGGGTAAATTCCAAGGAGTGGGATGGCTGGGTTGTATGGTAGGGTTATGTTCAGGTTTCTGAGGAATCTCCAGACAGACTTCCATAGTGGCTTAACCAGTTTGCATTCCCACCAACAGTGGGTTAGTGTCCCTTTTTCCCCACATCCTCTCCAGCATCTGTTGTTGGTAGATTTCTGAATGTGAGCCATTCTCACCGGGGTGAGATGGAACCTCATTGTGGTTTTGATTTGCATTTCTCTGATTGCTAGTGATCTTGAACATTTTTTCATGTGTCTGTTGGCCATTTGGATTTCCTCTTTCGAAAAATGTCTATTGAGGTCCTTGGCCCATCTCTTAAGTGGGTTGTTTGTTTTGTTGTTGTGGATTTTCAGCGAACTCTAAAGGCTTCCATAGCCCTGGCAACTCATGACTGGAGCCTAGGGAGATTACTGACGCCATGAACAGGAGTGTCAAATTGTTAAGTCAGCAACAGGAGTCACTGTGTACTTACACCCCATGTGGGATCTGTCCCTAATGTGTCGTCTAAAGCCAAGTGATGCTATAACTGGTACTGAAACGGTATTTTTATACTTTGCGTTTCTGTGTGTGCACAAACTGATGAGGTCTTTACTAATTATATACTGAAGTGATCTTCTGTATATAAAGAGAATTGGAAATGAAAAAACAAAAAACAACCTGGTGTTAAAATGGAAATGGCATAGAAAATTAATTAATTTAAAAAAAATTATGTAGGATCTCTGTCTTTAATGTGCTGTACATTGCTATTTAATGCTATAATTAGTGATCCAATGGTAGTTTTTTCACTTTATGTTGCTATATGGGCAAAATGTTGAAATCTTTACCTAATGTATACTAGACTGATCTTCTGTATACAAAGAGAATTGAAAGTGAATCTTTACATGAATGGAAGGGGAAAGGGAGCGGGAGAGGGGAGGGTTGCGGGCGGGAGGGAAGTTGTGGGAGGGGGGAAGCCATTGTAACCCATAAGCTATACTTTGGAAATTTATATTCATTAAATAAAAGTTTAATAAAAAAATAAATATCTTATTGGTATAATACAAGATGCTTCTCTCTCTGCTTTAGCCTTGGTGCATTTCTTTGACTTCTAGGCTTTTGCTTTCTTCTCATTGGGCATTCTTGAGGTGATGTCATTGTGATCATGATTATGAGATGCATTCTCTGAATTCTGATTGCTGTGCTGTTGCTGGGACCTCTTGTTATTTGGCTTCTTTTTTTTGTGTGTGTGAAATTGTCTTATTCTTTGACTTGGCCATCTTTCCCACTTTTGACAGTGGTGTCATTGATCCACTGATGTGCTTCAAAGGGTTCCACATGATTGTCTACCTGTCTGGCCCAGTTTTCGATCAGCTCCAGCATCTGATTCGTGATCTGGAACTCCTCATCACCTAGTTACTGGCTGCCAATCAGACGTTCTGAATGTGGTGTAGCACTTGCTTCTTCTGGATAGCATTACTCTTGTGTTGTGACTTCTTGTAATATTCATCTAATCCTTCAGGATTTAGTTAGGTTCAACCAAATAAATTCCAATGATAGTCCTGTTGGACTGCAGGCACCACGGCTCAGTCTCAGCTGCACTGGGAAAGGAGTTCCATCCTCTTAAAGGTTCTGCCACCTCTCCCATTACAACACCAAGGATAAAGCTTCCTGCACATGAACTTTGTGGGGACAAGCCACATTCAAAACATAGCAGTGATCTTTAATTTATTTAGTAATCATGTATTTATTGAATGCTTGTTATGTGACAGACATTGGTTTGAGGTGCTGTTCTGCTTTAAAAAAGACAAAAAATACATGTCCTTATGAAACTTACTTTATGTTGGTAGAGAAATTTAATAAACAAAATAAATAATTAAAAGCTACATAATTTTAGATATAAATTAAACATCAATCTAGTACAGACAAAGCAGAGAAAGGAGATATATAATGTCAGGTGGCAAGTGTGTTCACATTTTAGATGGGGTGGCATCCTTGAAAAGATGACTTTTGCATAAGGATTTGAAGGAAGCAAAAGACTCAGTTATATGCATATAAGGGGAGAGCCTATCAGGCTTCAGGAACAGCTGGGATAAACACTCCAAGGCTAGAGTGGGTGGTCATATTTGGAGAAGGGCAAGAAGGTAACTTTGACAAGGGTCAAAAGGAGTATGGGAGCCCTGGAGATGAGCTCCTATCTCATGGGTAGCTAGATTATCTAGCACCTTGGAGAATATTTTAAGTATTTTTAGGTTTTATCTTGAGTTTAGAGGGTTTTGAGCAAAGGAATTGTCATTTGATTTAAGCTTTAATGATATCTTTTTGAGTGCTGTGTTGAAAAATAGACTGCAACTGGGTATAGGTTAAAGTAGGGAGAGCTGCTAGTCAATGTGATGCTTACATTTATGTGACTGGATTAAGGGATGCCCAGGTAGCTTGCAAAATATTATTTTGGGGAGTGTCTGTGAGGATGTTTATGGGAAAGATTGGTATTGGAATCATTAGATTGAGAAAAGAAGATCTGCTCTCATCAATGTGGCAGAAGTCACCCCATCTTCTGAGGACCAAATGAAACAAAAAAAGCCCAAGAAGAATGAATTGTTTTCTCTCTTTTTGAGCAGCAATATCGGTCTTCTCCTGCTCTTCAGTATTGGCGTTTCTGGTTCTTGGGTCATCAGACCCCAGCTGAATTATACCGTAAGCTTTCCTGGATCTCCAGCTTGCAACTGCCAGATTTGGGGAATTATTGACCTCTGTAATTTTGTCAACCAAGTCATAGATATGAGATCTCATATGTGTGTGCACGAATATTTATATATCCTACTAGTTCTACTTTGGATAACCCTGACTAATGCAGGTGAGTTGTTAGATATCTTTTATTTGGCCTTTCACATCTATTCTCTACCCTTTTCCTGCTCAGTACCCTGGGAAGCTGACCTGTGCGGCCACTTGCCTCTGGTTTCCACTGGCTTCAGCCAGTGGGGAACAACAGAATATTGGAGAGAGATAGAGAGAAGACTGAAGCCTGGCCATTTATTCCATCCATTCCTCTGGCTCTTTCCTTGCTGATTCACTGCAGGTTGGCCATGTCCTCTACCTAAGGCCACAGCTCCTGTCAGGTAGTCCTTCTCCTTTTGGGACTCTGGTAATTGCTCTCTTATTTGCTCCTTTATACATACAGTGGGCTTGACATCTCACTGATGGGAGTCTCAGTGATTCAGCACTCCTTATTAGTCTTCATAACCCTGGCTATACCTTTGTAAGAATCATCCCTTAATGAATCTCTCTTCAGTTACTCCTCCAGTGTGCCATCAGTTTCCTGTTGGGACCCTGACTCTTTTGATTATTTATTGCTGCATAAAAATTACCCTAGAACTTAAAAGCTTAAAACAACCACAATCATTGATTTACTCATAATTTTGCAACTTTGACAAGTCTTGGTGGGGATGACTTGTCTTTACAGCAGTTAGGGTGGCTGGGGATGAAGGATCCACTTCCAAGATGCTCATTTAAATGACAGGCAAGTTGGAGCTGGCTGTCATCTGGGAGCTAAGCCAGGGCTGTTTGGCTGGGGGATGGGGGTTTGGTTCTTCTCTAATTGGGCTGTTAGGCATTCTACATAGTGTGGAAGTTGGGCTCCAAGAAGCAGGAAGCAGAAGCCATCAGTCATCCTTTTCTTAAAAAATGATTTATTTATTTGACAACCAACGTTATGAAGATAGAGGGGGAGAGAGAGATATCTTCCATCTGCTGTTTCACTCCCCCAATGAGCACAAGATCCAGGGCTGGGCCAGGCTGAAGGAAGGAGCCTGAACTCCATCCGGGTCTCCCATGTGAGTGGCAGAGGCCAAAGTACCTGGGCCATCTTTTGCTGCTTTGCTAGGCACATTAGTAGGGAGCTTGATAGGAAGCAGAGCAGCCAGGGCTTGAACAGGTGCTCATCTGGGGTGCTAGTGTCACAGGAAATTGATTAACTTGCTATGCCATTAACACCAACCTCTGACAGTTTTCTTAGAGGCTAGGTTTGGAACTTGCACTCACTACTTGTTAATTTTTTGCACTATTTGTACATGCAGTTGGTTAAAGCAGTCAGAGACCAACCCTATACTTGGCGGAAAGAGAAAGGCACAGTGAATTTATGGCCATCTTTAATGCACCACACTGATTGAGACAAGAGACTACTGCTACAGCAGGTGAAGGAGGCTAATGTCTTGAACCAGGATGATGGTGGTGGGGATAGTGAAAAGTGGTTGGGTCCTAGTTATGTTTCGCAGAAAGATGCTGGGTTTTGTAGATGGGGTATGAAGTATGAAAGGGAAAGAGAGGAAATGTGTTAATCTGTGTCTTCTGGGAAGCAGATAAGCCCCTTATTATTATTATTTCCTGAGTGAAAAGGAAACAGGGAAAGAGCCAAGGAAAGCTGAGAGAACCATCAGACTGCAATGGAATTTTGCTTTGATGAAAGGGAGAGGGAAAGTTGGTGGGGGGGGGGTGAAGTGTCCAAGACCACCATGTAATCTAAGGACAGCTTTGCAAAACCTTTGGAGGATTCTTGAGGCTAACTTGGCCAACAAAAGAGTCCTATGTCTCCCAGGAATGTGTCTGTCTTAGTGTCCCTGGCACACTCAATTATTGGTGTGGAGCAGCCCACGGAAGAGATGACCTCAATGTGAATGCAGTAATGGATTTCACGCACAGCATCTGGGGCCTTTGGCCAATTATACTCCCTGTGTGGGAGGTCTGTGAGGCACATTGTCACAGCTACTTCAGTGGTCAAGGACAACTTTAAGGTTTTATTTTATTTTATTTATTTATTTTTAATTTCAGCACCTGTAAGGATGACAATGCCTTGGCTGAGCTAGGAAAGCCCATAGGAAGAGTTGGTTTGAGGAGGAATATTAGAAGTTGAATTCTGACAATGTTAAGTTTGAGATATTAGGCATCCCCATAGAAGTATCAGATATACAACCGTATCAACCTGCCTTCATTTCAGGGGATTCACTCATGTTGTAAATAATAAATTAGTAAGATGATAATTAGTAAGACTCTCAGTGTTAAGAAAAATCTCTTCTCAATGGAATTATTATTACTGTAATGTTAGTGCCCAATTGAGCAAAACAACACACATTTATATCAAATTTTGGTAAATAATATAAGGATTATTACACATGACAGTAAAATTTTGTTAGAGATGCATCTCTTTATAATCTATATCTATAGATGAATGTTATTTATTGCTAGAAAGAGAGTTCAGCATCAAATTATATTCCCATTTTTCATACTTATAGGTCTAAGTACTAAGACACTTTGTTCACATAAATGTGCAAATCAAAGTGGAAAAAATTTTATTATAGCAACATAACTCAGGTCTCTAAACTCCTTCAACATCATATGCCAAAGATCCTGTAGTAAGTTATTATCAAACATCATTTTTAATGATCAACTGATAACCTTAGTAGGTCTTCCTGAAGTTTTGTTGAAAACAAAGGATTAGACAGCACCTGATTTAGAAAAAAAAAAATCTGGGGGCCGGCGTTGTGGTGCAGCAGGTTAAAGCCCTGGCCTGAAGCGCTGGCATCCCATATGGCCACCGGTTCTAGTCCCGGCTGCTCCTCTTCCGATCCAGCTCTCTGCTATGGCCTGGGATAGCAATAGAAAATGGCCCAAGTCCTTGGGCCCCTGCACCCACGTGGGAGACCTGGAAGAAGCTCCTGGCTCCTGGCTTCGGATCAGCGCAGCTCTGGCCATTGTGGTCATCTGGGGAGCGAATTAGCGGATGGAAGATCTCTTTCTCTGTCTCTACCTCTCTCTGTAACTCTGTCTTTCAAATAAATAAAATTAATCTTTAAAGAAAAAGAAAAAAAATCTGTTACTCAGTGATTAGCATTACTGACTTTGTTAATACTAGAACCATATTTGAAATTGTCTCTGTTTTGTGCCTAAGACATTTTTACTGCCTGGGGCAGTACACCAGTGGAAGATTCCAGAAGGATGATAACTGGGCCTTTTATCAAGTAGAATAAAGGAGAGCAATTATGAAAAAGGAGTTAGGAAAAGCGGGTGTGCCTTTCCATCACAGATGTGTCCTTATGCCTGCTATAGGATCCCATTCTTCCCTTCTTGATGTCATGAAGACAGAGAGGGAGAGACACACAGAGAGAATGATCTTACATTCGCCAAGTGGCTGAAACTAGGAGCCCAGAGCTTCATTCAGGTCTCCCACATAGGTGCAGGGGCTCAAGTACTTGGATCATCTTCTGCTACTTTCCCAGGTGCATAAGCAGGGAGCTGAATTGGAAGTAGAGCAGTTGGGACTCAAACTGGAGCCCACATGGGATGCTGGTGTTGCAAGAAGTGGCTTTTCCTGCTACACCACAATGCTGGCCTTGAAAAACTCCATTCTGAGTCTGTTTCATTAGGTCTAAAATGGGAACCAGAATTTCACCTAAGCTGCTTTCTAATATTATACAGATGAAAGGCGAATATCTGAGTGTGCTTTCTAAAGCATGATGCACTGTGTAACTAAAGGCATGGGCAACTCAAGTCAGTATCAGTGAGTCTCCGCTATGTGCCAGGTACCATAAGGCAGGAGGAGTTAGACACAGAGGATCTTTGCGAGGGAAGAAGCTGCCATGGTAAGAGTCAGATATTGATAAAGCTAAAAATAAGAAAGGATGAAAAATGCATGCTAGTTGCGCTAACAAAGCAATCTGAAGTCACGGGGTGAAGTGGTAATCAGTTTCAACTCAGGGGATCCAGGAAGGCGTTCATAGGGAGGAAAGGTTCGCCTTGAAGGCTGAGTGAGCATTTGCTGAACAGAGAAGTAGGGCAAGGGCATCGCAGGCGGAGCCCCAGCAAGGTGACAGTGCAGGAGCATGGAAGTGCCTGGAGTGTGCAGATGTCTGTGGGTACATAGGCTGGAGCCTTTCTCCTTTTTTCTGTTTGAAATATTACTGCCACGAGCAGTCATATACATATTTTCTACAATGACTTTTTAATGCCAAGAGAAGGATAACAATTTCTGAGGATGATGTTTGATCTATGGTCTATGCTTTAAATTATATTTATTCCTTTATTTAAAATAGAGAGGGAAAGAGATTTTCTTTTTCTTTTTTTAAAAAAGGATTTATTTATTTATTTATTTGAAAGGCGGCGTTACAGAGAGAGAGGGAGAGAAAGAGAGAGAGACCTGCTATCCATTGGTTCACTCCCTAAATGGCTGCAATGGTTGGAGCTAGGCCGGTCCAAAGCCAGGAGCCAGGACCTTCTTCATGGTCTCCCATGTGGGTGCAGCTGTCCAAGTACTTAGCCATCATGTGCTGCTTTTTCAGGCACATTAGCAGGGAGCTGGAACAGAAGTGGAGCAGCTGGGTCTCAAACCGGCACCCATGTGGGATGCTGACATTGTAGGCAGTGGCTTTAACTGCTGTGCCACAATGCTGGCCCCAAAGAGAGATTTTCTATATTCTGGTGCACTCCTCAAATACCTGAAACAGCCAAGGGTAGGGAAGGCTGAAGCCAGGAGCCTAAAACTGAATCAGGGTCTCCCATGTGGTTGCAAGGGACCTGTGTACTGGAGCCATCACTGCTGTCTCATAGGGTGTACATTACCAGGAAGCTGGAAATGGAAGTAGAGCTGGGACTGAACCCAGGCACTTTGATATGGGATGTGGGCATATTAACTTCTATGTCCAATGCATGCCCCCCATGGTCTATGATTTCACCCTGAACTTCCTTTTCAATTTTGTTCCTTCTCAGAGGCAGCATATATAGTGGTTAGGGACACAACTCTGGAGGAGGCTGCTTGGGGTAGAATCCTTGATACATTGTTTCAGAGGTGAGTGAGTGAGCCTTTCTGGTAAAGGTGACTGAACTTTCTCTCTCTCTCTCTCTCTCTCTCTCTCTCTCTCTCTCTCGATGGGAAAAGGGTGGCAGAGCCGCTTGGACAGAGGTGTTCAGGAGTGGAGATGAGAGGTGATGAGGACTGAGATGTTGGTGGTGACCCTGAGAAGAGAGAGTAGGGTAAGTGTGACTGAAAGTGAGAAGGCTAGCAGGGGGAGAAGTTATATGCACCCAGTGAGAGCATGGATGAAGTGGAAGCATCTTCAGGGACTGCAGGCTTCGTTTCCAAGTTGCCTGCTATTGCCTTCTGCTTGCAGTCCCCTTTCACTCTGCTATGGGAAAAATATGGGGCTGTGTGCAGCACGCTAGGGAGAGCCAACTTTTATTGTAAGATCATTGTAGCACTGGTTTTACCCCAGCTTTGAAAATGTTCTTTTAACAGCAAGTGCCATTTCCATGAGACTATTTCTTTCCTGCCCTCCCCTTTGTTCCTCCCTCTCTCATCTTTACTCCTCCGTTACAGTGACTTTGAGTGTACTCTGTTGTTAAGCAACCATAGCAAATGCCACAGGGACGTGAGAAAGAGACAATGTGGATGCTACTCTTGAAGGAACATGGAAGGGCGCCTCCATCCCTCATTATTTATTTTCCCGGAAGACTTCAGAAATCTCAGCCATGAAGAGGGAAGGATGGAAGGGGGTCATTGGTTGTCGAGTCTGTACTTCTATATATGAGGTAGCATGCCATATGCTGTACATCAATTTCCATCTTTAATTCTCTCCGTGACTATAATGGTAAGCATCTCATTTTATAGATGAGGAAATTGTGGCTCAGAGAGTTTCAGTCACTTGAGCAAGGCCATACACATTAGAGACGGAGAGACAGGTGTGTTTGGCTGCTGTTTAACCTCATCATGGCCTTCACTGTCTTTATATGCATTGATTGAGGAACCATGAAAGCCTGTGTTCATCCTGCTGCTCTTCAGAGAGTCTTGCTTACAGTTATTCTCAGAGGGATCAGGGCGTTAGGGAAGTGAAATTATGAGCAGAATTTGTCTACAGGTTCTGGTCAATGGATACCTCTGAAAGGAGGCATGCACATTTGCCTGTGCTGTGGAGTGTGGCAATTTCCTTTGACTGGCAGAAGTTCTGGAAGCAATGAGAGCCGTGGAATTTCTTGGGTGACTCCCTCTTTCAGGTTCTTTAGGTCCACACTGGATTCCCTGTGGCATGAGGAAAGCCAGACCAGATTCAGCAGGAAACCTGTTGTCCCATTTTTTTTTCCTGTGGAAAACCCTGGAAGTCACATTGCTGCTGCAGCTGTGGCTTCTTCCTCAGGGTGTTGGTGATGGATGGTGAGAAATGAGCTTGACTGCAGGACGTCCTGGCTGAAAGGAAGGCAGCAAGCAGCCAAGTTCTGGACCTGCTGGGTTTTAGCCACAGTGCAACTTTTTTCAGGTTTCTGTTGATGAGCCCTCTTGAGAACAGCGGTGGCTTGGCTACTCCACAGCAGCCTGAAGTGTCTCCCAGGGTGGCCTGGGAGGCCCTGGTTGCTTAGAGTCCTGAGATATGGCTGCCATGAGTACTGCAGGCAGTCCCAGCCATCCTGTACCCAGCACTCTGGGACTTCAGAGAGCCCTACATTGAGCGTCTGATGCCCCGGGAAGGCGTGCTTCTTGTTGAGGGAGAGGAGAACATCCCCTTGGCTCTCAGTTCCCCAGGAGCTGACAGAGACGTTGAAGGCTGCACGTCTCTTGGGCTCCTTGCCAAGGAGAGCTCCAGGAAGCTCTCCTGGCAGGTGAGATGGGAGGTTTCTCCTTGGGAGGCCATAACATCAATCCACACCTTTATCCCTGCATATATCTTAGCACGTGGACATGATCTGCCTGCAAGGTTAAAGACAGATGACTGGGGGAAGAGAGGGGAGACAGTGTCTTCAGCACCTAGCACAGCGCCAGGTACACGAGAGCTGCTCAATCAATGGTGACCTGTTTGTTGAACTGAGGAGGCTGTCCTCGGGGACTTGGGTTCTTTCCATCTTTCTGATTTGCTTGGGCCCTCACAAGCAGTAACAAGATGGCTGATCTGTGTCTATGCCTCATGTCCACATTACAGAAAGTAGAAGGGAAACATGGAGAAAGAAGAAGGGATGACCTGGTACCTGGTAATCAATGTTTTCCCAGAAATCCCTGGCAAATCAGTGTTATATGAGCATCTTGAAGCAGTGAGAAAGTTTGGAAAGACAGATATTTTCACATGTGCTCGCTCTCTTAAAATCTTGGTCCTTGTAGCCAGTATGGGGGTATATTAGTTTTCCAGGGCTGTCACAACAAAGTACCATACATTTAAATGACCTGAATATGTTGTCTCACAGTTTTGGGGGCTAGAAGTCTGAAATCAAGGTGTCAGTGGGTTGGTTCCTGCTGAGAACTATGTGAGAGATCTGCTCCAGGCCTTTCTCTTGATTCCTGGTGCCATGTTGGCAATCATTGGCATTCTTTCGCTTATAGGTGCATCATCAGCCTGATCTCTACCTTTGCCATCACATGACCTTCTCCATCAGCACATGTCTAGCTCTGTGTCCAAATGTCTCCCTTTTGTAAGGACATAATTATGTGAGATTAGAGCCAGTCCTAAAGATCTGATTTTAACTCAATCCTCTGCAAAGACCTTATTGCCAATAGGTATTGGGGGTTAAGATCTCAACATCTTGTTGGGGACACAAATCAGTCCATGATAGGAAGTCTTAAAACATGACCTCTGAATTCTTCAGCACTTCTCGTGTGAAGAGGTGATATCTATGCCCCTTGTCTTGAATCTGATTGTTTGCAATGACATCAACCAACATAGTATGGTGGAAGTGACCTCCAAGGTAAGGCCATAGCAAACCTTGCAACCCCTGCATGGCTTTCTTGGGTGGTCACTATCTTAGAGAAGCCACATGTAGATGCATCAGTCAAGAGACCTACCTGAGCTCCTGGCCAACAGCTGGTGTCAGCGCCAGCCTGTGTGTGTGTGTGTGTGTGTGTGTGTGTGGTCTTGGAAGTCTAGCCCAGTCAAGCCTTCAGATGACTGCAGTACCAGCTGGCACCTGACTGTAACCACATGAGAGACTGCAAGCAAGAATTATTCCTATAAGTCCTGCCTGAATTTCTGACTTACAACATTGCACACAAAAGTGAATGGTTATTTTAAAGCCACTGAGTTTGCACAGCAATAGAGGATGAGAACACTCAGAAAAAAGGAGAAAATGAATATTGGGCAACTGATAAGAGTAGTGAGGACTCTGAGACTCAGAGAGAATTGTCAACGGCAGGGTGGTCCCCAGAGAGACCCTCATCATGGATTTTGTGTTTCTAGGCTTCCACTGGAGATGGAAACTTCCTTCATGATGAGACATTTGGTTGAGATGAGTTCAAGTATTTGAATGTTAATAATTACTATTAAAATGTACATTTACTTATTTATTTTATCTGAAAAGCGAAGTGACAGAGAGGGGAGAGAGAGAATGAGATATCTTGCATTGACTGGTTTACTCCCCAAATGCCCACAACAAAAAAGTTGAAGCCAGGAACCCAGAACTCCATCATCACATTCTCCCATGTAGGTGGTAGGGACTCAACCACATGAGACATAATCTGTTGCCTCCCAGAGTATGTATTAGCTGGAAGCTGGATCAGAAGTGAAGTAGCCAGGACTCAAACCAGACACTCTGATAAGGAATGTGAATTGTTTAACCTGCCGTGCCACAATGCCTTCCCCCAAATGATCATTTTTTATGCGAGAAATTATGTCAAGGGCTATCACTGTTAATGGTTGCAATGAAGGTAGTAATCAATGTCCTGTCCTATTATCAACAAATTCCTTTGCCTGAACTGAAGGAGAGATATTATAAAACACTGTGCTATATTGTATAACTTCTGTTTCACCAAGGAGCAGATACTCTTCCTGCTGTGGTTTGAATGTGTCCCCCAAAAGTTAATGTGTTGGGAACTTAATCCTCCATATTTTATGTTAGTAGTAATTAGAGGTGGGCCTTTGGAAAGCAATTAGGATTCGACCAGATCATGAGGGTGTGGCCCTTGTGATGGCATTAGTGGCTTTATAAGAGGAACAAGATAGACTGGAGCTACCACGTGTGCTCTGTCTCACCATGTGATACCTTCTGCTATGTTTTGATGAAACAAGAAGACCCTCATCAGATGCCAAGCAGAGGCTGACAGCATACCTTTAACCTTGAACTTGTCTGCTTTGACAACTATGAACAAAACAAATGTCTATTTCTTTTTTTTTAAAAGATTTATTTATTTATTTGAAAGTCAGATTTACACAGAGAGAGAAGGAGACACAGAGAGAGAGAGAGAGAGAGAGAGAGAGAGAGGTCTTCCATCTGCTGGTTCATTCTTCAATTGGCTGCAAGGGCTGGAGCTGTGCTGATCCAAAGCCAGGAGCCAGGAGCTTCTTCCAGGTCTCCCACGCGGGTGCAGGGGCCCAAGGACTTGGGCCATCTTCTACTGCTTTCCCAGGCCATAGCAGAGAGCTGGATCAGAAGTGGAGCAGCTGGGACTCGAACCAGCACCCATATGGGATGCCGGCACCACAGGCGGCGGCTTTACCTGCTACGCCACAGCGCCAGCCCCAATATCTATTTCTTATAAATTACACAGCCTCAGTTGCTGTGTTGTTACAGAAAATGGACTAAGATGCTGCCCTCCCTCCCCATTTTTATAGACAAAGGCCCTAAAAGTGGGGTCTTCTGGCAGACCTTGAATTCTACATTGTAGTTTTCAGTTTATTCAGAGCCAGATGCTGCCTCTCAAATGATGAGTGAAATAGCAACCAGAAGATACAAATAATTTCCTGAATGTTCTGAAGGTCATTCTGTGCTGAATGAGTTACCTATGTGTGTCATTGCCACCTCTGATGCCAAAATTCCATTGCTTTTCTGCCCATGTGGTTCTGTTTTGTGTGCTTTGTCAGGCTTGGGGACTTGTCATTGCTCTTCTAGCCCTTCTTCGCACTGTACCTAAGATAAATATTTGCTTTGCTTGACCTTTATTCCATTTTCCATGACTTCTTCATATTCACCTTCATTGCTTTGAACAATCTTCTCAACAGCAGTTGCCAAGCAATTTCCTTTCCTTTGTACAGCAGGTTCCTTCTGAAATTCTATCCATTTCACCAAGCCCTTTGCTCAACCACACTGCTGCTCTCCAGTTTTAGTTTGTATTATGTGGAAACTATAGATTGTAAACCAAAAGGCTGGTATCTGGAGCAGGAGTCAGAGTAGTTAGAGCACAGGCTTTGGAGTCAGATAGGTCTGGGTATAAATTTTGGCTCCACTACATATAAACTGTGTGCTATTAAACAAGCTTTTCAACTTTGCAAACCTCAACTTCCTCATCTGCAAAATGGGCATAGCAAATGATATTTCCTAAAGACAACCCCCACATTTCTCCCATCCCACATGCTTTTCTAGCACTTTGTCACTCCTCCTCTGGAAGTGAGGTCTATGCCCTTTCCTTTGATTCTGGACAGGATTGTGACTTGCTTATAACTAGCTGAAGACGGAGGAAATAATGTTGTATGACTTTAGAAACAGGGTCAGGAAAGATGTCGTTTCTGCCTTCCCCGTTGGAACACTTAACGTTGGAGCCCTGAGCAGTCAAGGAAGTTGTTTGCAAAGCTGCCCAGAACCCACCATGCTCTGAAGATACCCAAATCCACTCATGTGAGAAACCACATGAAGAAGCTCTCACCATGTGGCCGATCCTAATTATTCACAGATTTTGTATTTGTGAATCTGCCTGCTCACTAAAATTTACTTGTTACCCAAAATTAATACTTGCATCATGTTCAAGGCCATTCATGAACGTGTGTAGGGAGGTGAATAATTTGTCACACAATGTACACGTTCCTCATTGAGACAGGTGATGCTCTGCCTTCTTATTTTTGCTCTCACACCGTAAACAAGCATCTTTTTTTGTGGCCATTTAGTGATATGTTTTCTCCATTTTTATGTTTTTTGTTGGTGATTTTGCTGTTTAAAGTGGTCCCCAGGTAAAGCACTAAAGTGCTATCTCGTGTCTGTAAGCTCAGAAAGGCTGTGATGTGCTTATGAGAAAATATGATGCTAGATAAGCTTCATTCCTGCATGAGTTATACTGCTGTTTGACTCTTAAGTTCAATGTTCATGAGTCAACAGTATATATCAAAGAAAGTATCTGAAACACAAACACACATAGAACAAGGCTATGTACTGAGCAGGTGACCAAAATACTGTGATCAGAGAACAGTAATTCCCCTAGGAGCAATGGTTCAATAGTCACCATTTAGTGTTCGTGGTGACTTTACAGAACAAAACTACCATGGATAATGAGAATTGACTGTACACAAGAGAGAGAGAGAGAGAGAGAGAGAGAGAGAGAGAGCTGCTCATTCAGTCCCTAGCTGTTCAGCCTCCTGCAGTTGCAACTTCCACTTCTGTCTCGATGTGATTTTATGAAAGACCCAAGACAGCCGAAGAGAACCACCCAAATTCCCAACTCTCAGAAACCATGAGATAGAATAGTTTTGTTTTTCAACAGAATATCGTTATGACTTTATTGTCATTAGATAGTTATAATACTAACAACAATTTTATTGATATTCAAACCTGTTATTATTTTAAGTTACGGTAGTAAACAGAATGATGGAGTCAACAATGCATCCCTTGCAGGTTGGTGGGAGGAATAAGTGAGACTTTATTACATTATGTTGAAAGGACTAAACGTTATTAAGTGCCAAGCACTCTGCTGCCATTAATATCATGAGTCCTTTTATTAGCCTTCTGTTTGACAAAAACACAGAGTATTGTAGCTAGAAAGAGGCTTTAAAATCACTCTGGCTAATAATTGTATTTTTGGGTGAGAAAACAGAAGCCCAGAAATGGGAAATTGTCTGCACCACACAGAAAGTGGACAGCAGAGTATGAGTTAGAAGGAAGGCCCCTCCTCTGTGCTGTGTACAAAACACTTGTAACTGTCTCGTTGCATGCTTCAACTGTAGATGTACCTCAGCCATTGAAAAAGTAAATCAGGCCGGCGCCGTGGCTTAACAGGCTAATCCTCTGCCTTGCGGCGCTGGCACACGGGGTTCTAGTCCCGGTCGGGGCGCCGGATTCTCTCCTGGTTGCCCCTCTTCCAGGCCAGCTCTCTGCTATGGCCCGGGAGTGCAGTGGAGGATGGCCCAAGTCCTTGGGCCCTGCACCCACATGGGAGACCAGGAAAAGCACCTGGCTCCTGGCTTCAGATCAGCGAGATGTGCTGGCCACAGCGGCCATTGGAGGGTGAACCAACGGCAAAAAGGAAGACCTTTCTCTCTGTCTCTCTCTCACTATCCACTCTGCCTGTCAAAAAAAAAAAAAGTAAATCAGAATCGGATTCAAAGGCACAGAAGCCTTGAAGTTGAATTCATCTTTTTGATCCCACAATCATTGGTAAGATGATTTTTTTCTTATCTGTTAGCAAAAGGAGGGCTCTTTGCAAGGGATAGATATTGTGCCCTGGGATATGCCTAAGTGAAACCAGTGTTAGTTACTGGGTTTTGATTACATGTGTGGCAGCTTCCAGCCTACATTGACAGGCCAGGAAATTGACAGGCAGGAGAGCAAGTGGATGCCTGAATTGCTCTGGGTGAGGTGAGGGAGGTGGTGGTATCTGTAGCCTTGATCGTCAAAACTTTTGATTGCAGATCCTGTTGACAGTAGCTGGTCTTTGGCCCTAGTTCCTACTGCATAGTAGAAATGAGGCATTTCGAGATGATGCAGAGAGTCACTTTTTATTCTGTATGTTCTGGGTATTAATGTGCCACAACAGAACAGCGCAAAAGAAAACCAACAAAAACCTACAAATATTTGTGCTTGTGGAATCTGCGCCAGGCTAGTGAGTGGCAACAGGGAGACATGGATGGGGTCTCAGTCTAGAGTTCAGCACTTCTGGGTATGACACTGGAAACTAGGGTCTTGGAGTTGGCAGAAAGCTGGCTTTTATTCAGCCTTGCCAATTCTTTACAGCATATCTGTCCCTTTAATGGTACTTTGGCCTATAAATATATACCTCACCTGCTTCATTTACTTATGAATATTCTCTATTTGCCTAACTGGCACAATCTATCATTTTGAGAAGGAAATTTGAAAAGACTATAATTTTGAAGTAATGAAATGCCACTTTGGATGAACTTAAAAAGTACCAAAGTCAAATGCAAAATCAAACCTGTAATTTGTCCTTGTGCTTTTTCTGTGTCTAATGACTCAGGAGAGCCCTCTGAAGGGCTGTAGGAACGTTTTAAGCTCCCTTGCCTCTGGCCACATAGCCATGGGGGCCACAGACAGCAACGGAAGCCGTTTTCTCTCCGGTTCTTCACTCTTTGGCGGAAATGTCCTTTTTTCTTCTACGTGCTGGGAGCTGGGGCCTCACAATTGTTGCAAGTCAGAACTTGACCTTGTTGCCCAAGAATGAACAAAAGACAGATCATATCTCTTTCTTCTGATCCTTTCCATGGTGGTCTTCCAGCTTAAGCCACAGAGAGAAAAGTCCCTTTCAGGTGACAGGATGTTGGTTCCTGATGACTCAGCCAGCTTGGCACCCAAAACAGCCTGCGGCACAAATTTAGCTTTCTCTCATCAAAACTCACCTACTGCTATGCTCTAAGTGCCTGTATCTACTCAAAATTCCCATGCTGAAATCCTCACTCCCAGTGTAATGGTATCAAGAGGGAGAGGCCTTTGGGAAGCGATTAGGTCATGAGGGTACAGCCCTCCTGAAGGGGACTAGTGCCCTGAAAAGAGATCTCAGGGAGCTTGTTTGCCCTCTGCCATGTGAGGATCCAGCGAGAAGACAGCTATCTCTTAAGCCAAAAGTGGGCCCTCACTACAGGTAGAATCTGACTCTGACTCTACTTGCCTCCTGGTCTCAGACTTCAGCTTCTAGCTCTGTGAGAAGTAACTTTTTGTTTATAAACCACCCAGTCTAGGGTATTTTTTTGTAGCAGCCTGAACTGTCTCCCACTACTCAACCAGTTGTCTCTCTAGAATGCAATCTGACTTATTTTTGTGTGACAAAGTATTGATATACAGGATCATACCTTTAAAATGCTATCCCAAGAACCCTTGAGGGCCTAATGTTTCTAATGGTGGAGTCTAAGGCATTGTGGAAGAAAGGAGGGAGGGACTTTTAGGTAGGCAGATTGTCCTAGGATTCCTGAAATTATACTATAGAGTAGATAATTCTGATTAATTTTAAGGAATTTTAAGGATTGTTTTGCTCAGTGCTGAGGTTAGGAGGAATAGTACATGGATACAGAATAAAACTGAAGACCGAAATCGAAGTACAGTAGGTTATAAAATCTCCATACATTCCAAAGAATATACACAGAACTCATCAACATTGAACAAGCCCTATCCAGTGACTATCACACCCCACAGCATACGAAGGTATTTCAAAAGGCTTGTGGAAAAATGGTATGAACAGATACGTTTATGTTGGTGCAAAAATGGAAATTCATGCCTAGCTTTTTTCATAATACACACTTGCATGAAGTGTTTGAAGACTCCTCATACTGAAGATGAGCCTGTAAACTCAAGGAAGGGATGCAAGGAAATGCTAAGTGCTTGGCTCTTCTTCAACTCTCCCAGTGCCTTCTTGGGATGAGTCAGAAGCTCTGTGCTGCAGCTCTCAGGAGAAATTTGTATGTTTCCTCTGGACTTTAGAGCTGCTTGAGAGCAAAGAGACTGATGTCTGCTTCTCACCTGCCCAGATCTCAAAGGGAGAGGCTGGCTGGGCAGCCACAAGAGTGATTCAAAGTGAGGGTACCAGAACAGGTGAAAACTCCCATTTAATGAACCATGATACAGTTTCTGGGGCTAAGAGGACGTGGGCAGGGTGGGTAGAGGCATCTTTCTGGGACTCTTCCCCAAAGGGTGGCCTAGTGGGGCAAAGGGATCTTGGAAGTAAGAGGCTTCAGGAATTGTTTTGGGTGAAACATCTGAGGGGGTCAGAATTGATCAGAGTGTGTGTCAGCAGAGTCAGGAGCCTGCCACCCAGAAGTCCCTGTAGACTATTCAGAGATCCTAAGAGTCCCTTAGGCGAGCTTTCACAGCCCATGGAAGAGACAGCACTCAGATGTTACAATAGCATCATTGACATGTTACAGAGGCATGTTACAATAGCATCATTGACATGAGGTGCGGCTCCTTTCTTCATAATCTTCTCTCTATCCCAGAGAAGCAAGCGAAGTGTTCAAGCAAGCTAGGGTGTATCATCCTGGGTTCCATGAGAGGAGTAGAATGATTGTGAGTGATACAAAGTGGGAATTTTGTTATAAGAATTGAACCTTACACATTGTGGGAGCTGGTACCGAAATCTGTATGGGATGGTTGGTTGATCTGTGTTTGGTGTTGGGGCCATTATCTCTATGAGTCAGCCAGGCCAGCTAGTCAGCACAGGCAGTTGAATATGAAGTGAGAGAGAGCAGGGACAAGTTGAAACGTACAAAGTCAAACTGGAACCCTCAACTCCTTCAACCTTGATGGCAAACGTGACCCACAGGAAAAGCTGGCAGTGTCTTCTACAACGTGGCACACAGGCTTGGCTTAGGACTCAGAAAAGCTGAGAGAGGGGATCCAGTGAGAGTTGCAGGAGCTGTAGGCCCAGGTGCTACACACACCAGCCAGGTTGGTCAGTACATTAGCAGCAGTGTCTGTGAGCTGCCACAGTGCCTGGAACTCTTTGCTTAACTTCAGGATATAAAAATGGTGGCTCCTTCATTTTTGTCTTATGCAAATATCTCCTATGCTCTACCTTAACTCAGATCCATACAGAGAAGGGAATCTTGGGAAATTAAATTCCATGTTAACCCAGAAGCTGAACCACAGAAGAAAGAGTAAAAGGAACTGACATGGCTTCTTATTCATAAGACACGTTCTGTGAACAAGGGGGTCAGGCCTGGGCCAAGGGAAAGGGAGAAGCTCTGAATTGGGCAGGAGATTAATGTACTGACTTAAATTGAATTTTTATATACCAAGATGGGGCTTGTTCTTAAAGTAGCCTTAAAAGTCACAGATTTGTTTAAGATGTTTTCAGGAGGCAGGGAAATTGGCTTGATGTGACAACATGGAAGGTAGCAATGAAGGAAAATAAAGCCACTTACTGTTTGTACCTAGTCAAGTTACGGCTTTTCAATAAACCAATTACACAGGCATTTAACTTGTGTAAATTCAACTGTCTATATCGTTATATTCTTCCATGTCAGTCCATCTGTCTTCCAGAATCAGAATACATTCAGAGCCACTCCATCCCTCCACATGGGCAAGTTCTATTGACAGCTAGAGAGAAGGAAGTGATGTTCAAGTACAGAAAATGGAAGCAAAGTAGAGACAGCCTGATAGGTTATAGTTGGCATCTGTCTTATCTGAATATGGTTTGAACAGTTGGCCACTTGTGATTGGCTGAAACTCAGCTACTTATTACCAGAGTAGGTTACAATCTGTGTACACATTAGGTTAGGTTGCAGTTCACTATGAGGAGAAACTTTTAAGCCACACTTGACATCTGTATGGAGGCAGATTTAGGACAAACTTATTTCCATTCAGCAATTTCATCCTTTGGGTCAATCTTTCGGTTTTGAGATTGACTAAAATGTAGGATGTTAACATCACTCGATACCCATGGCCAAGGGGACTTGCTTGGATTCAGCTCCCACCAGGCAGCAGCAGAACAGTGAGTTGTGTAAGGGAACAGGACAATAGGAAAAGCACTAGTCAACATCAAGCTGCTGCAGGTTACTTTTTTTGTAAGGCTCAAAGCCAAGGTGACTTCTTTATTAGGCTGACTCAGGTAGACTAGAATATCTTATTTTTAGGGAAAACAAAAACAAAATCCCAGATCTGTTTTGGGTTCTATTTGCTTCCTTAAAGCTTTAGCTTGATTATGTCACATTTAGCATGAATGATTCCATTTTGTTTTGGTCTGTTAGAGCCTGGTGCAGGAGAACTCAGTCCACAGCATTGACCTCCCACAGTTTTAACACACATGAAAGAGACCTTAAAGGTCAGTAGTCACTCTTCATTATATAAGAAGCAATCTCATCCACAAAGTGGTAAAGTAATGTGTCCAGGGTCACGTGGTCCCTTAGCGGTAGCTGGAGAACTCAAACCCAATGCCCCCAGGTGCAAATCGGCTTTCTCTTGCATCTGCCGTGCTTCATCATCACATGAGATTCTCTGGCATCAGTGTGAACCTGCATGGTTTCAAGGCATCTAGGGACTAAGGGTCCCCACAGTGTGGGCCAGGAGACTGTGCTTTGTTCATGCTGGGGCATACAGAGATGCAGGTTGATCTCAGGAATGATAAGGACTCTTGTAAAAAAAAAATCAGATCAGGTTTCGTCTTCACTGCAGGATTCCCAGGGTGGATCAAATTGTTTTTTTCTCCCACTTATGTCCTTGGGTGCAGGCTAAGTCAGCTTCCCTGGGCATGGGCACTGTCCTCTACTGGGCTGTGGTCCAGGCTCCAGGGATGAGGCTCATCTCTTGACCATGGCCCAGGCTGGCTGTGGGCAGATGGACTCCCAGGCTGGCATCCCAGCCATGCACTGTCTCTTTAAAACACAGTTAGAAAGCGCTCTGGTCACAAGCATTTGAGGTAACTCTCAGAGTCAACTTTCTCCCAGCCTCCTCAGGCCTCCACTGGGACTCTGTTCTCAGTGCTGGCCTCTGTAAAAAGGGTTGCAGTCCCTTTAGAGTCCTTTCTGAATGAGAATGATTATGTTTGTCCACCCCTCTCCATGGCCCATCTGATTCCAGGGGAGACAACACTTATAATGCTTCTTGGTCCCCTTGGGACGTCAGATACTGAAAGCAATTCTTCCTCCATCAGAGGTTTGATTTGATTTTGTGACTTTTCCTTCTAGAGTTTCAAAGCAGGTAAAATGAAGCCTTCCTGTGACATTTGGAAAGCCCTTTCTCCGTATCTCAGGAGAGAGAGAGAGAGAGAGAGAGAGAGAGAGAGAGAGAGAGAGAGAGAGAGAGAAGTAAGAGCAACCTCCAGATACCCTCACATTTCTAAGCCTCTTGTTTTTAGATAACCATGTAAAATCTAGGCCTCTATTGTATTTGTTTACACCTGCTGCTCAGTGCTGCTCTGCTAACCATGTGATTACCTACCGCTGCTGCCTTTCCCAGCCTGGAAGAATTCATTTGCATCTTCTACCTTCCCTTAAGACAACATAAAACCACAACAACGCCCATACCAACAGCAGCAAAGCCTGGGAGTTAGGGGGCCTTTTTTTTTTTTTTTTTTTTACTTCAAATCAGTATTGCGTTTTGCATTTTTCCCAAGTTGTTTTTGGCAGCCGACCAATTGAGGCCTCTCAAATAATCTGTTAATTGTGGTGGGCTGAAGGTCTGTCTTAGGGAACACACATCTGATTCAGGCCTTCTGCTCTTTCCTGAGCAGCCCTGCCAGTGTGATCATGATGCGATTGGCATAGAAATCTTCTCTCACACTGGAACGGAGAATAAAAGCAGAGCATGTGCCGAGCCCTCAGGTCCCATGAGATAAAAGGAGGCAGCTGCAGAGCTGGAATGGAGGAGTCCCGTGTTCCACTAGGGTATTTCCAAGGGTATTTTTCCAGTGAGGGTGGAGGGCGGGGAACCTCAGGAGAAGCTGCGCTATTTGTGTGATGTGGGGTATCCTTGAGGGTTTGGGAGGAGGCCAGGGATGATTTTGAATATCTTTCAACAGATAACGTGTTTTTATGATGCTTTCTAAAGGGTTGATGGGGAATTCAGAAGATGAGGGCTCAGCCTTTGATCACAACATCCTATCAACAAGTGCTCAAACATCGATTTAATAAAATAGTTGGAAACAAAAATCGTTTCTTGGCTCTGGCTGGGCAAGTCCTAACACAATGGTGATTAGGAAATATCAGTCTTCAAAGGGCATTGCTTGCTTTTTTCTGGGTCCAGGGCTTTCAAGTCAAGGAAACCCACCATGTGCCACACCTTGTTTAGGGAGCTAGATGCTGAGGATATATTATGGAGCAAGACAGACATGTTAAGGAGACCTGATGACATAAAGGAGGTTAGAGAAGGAAGAAATTACAATTCCTGGATCTTCTGGAGTGACTCTGTATGTATGTATATGTGTGTATATGTATATGCATATACATATATGTATTATATATATAAATGTGCCCATATATATTAGGCCATATACGAGTATATGAAGGAATTCAAAAAACTTGTGGAAAACTGAAATTAAAGGTGAGCTTATTTTGGTGCAAAACATTTGAAATCCATGCATAACTCTTCATAATACACATTTCCACAAACTTTTGAATGATTCCATGTATGCATGGATTTCAGAAATATTTGATACCAAAATAAAATTATCTTTTAATTCCATTTTTCCACAAACTTTTTGAACTACCCTTATAAATTCTCATCCAAATTGCATCTATGCTCAAACAGCTGGATTTTTAAAATTAATTAATTAATTAACTTGAGAGAGAGAGAGCGCGCACAATTCCACATGCTGGTTCACTCCCCAAATGCCTGCAATGGCCAGGGCTGAACCAGGCTGAAGCCTGGAATCAGGAACTCAAACCAGACCCCATGTGGTTGGCAGGAGCTCAACTACTTGAACTATCATTACCGCTTCCCAGGGTCTGCGTTGGCAGGAGGCTGGGGTCAGGAGCAGAGCTGAGAATGAAACCCAGGCACTATGGTGTGGGATGTGAGCATCCCAACCACTAGGCTAACTGCCTGCCCATAACTGAGTATTTTATCCTGCAATTAGAGGTTTCCCGTGTTCTGTCTTTAAGTCAGTAGTTTTCACGGTGTTGTCCCTGGACCAGTGGCATCAGCACACCTGGAACTTGATAGAAAAGCAGTTTTTTGGGGCCCTGTTCCAGACCAGCTGAATCAGAAACACTGAGGTAAGGCTCAGCACTCTTTCTACAAACATATCAGGGATTCTGATGTATGTTCAAGTTTGAGAACTGTGCTTTAGGAGAATCTGTGCTCACTGCTTCTTGTATCATTGTCCTTTTCTTTCCTCCAAATAGAAACTAATATGGTCAAAGAAAAATCAGATGAAACGCTCTGTCTGGAGTTTTCATAGATGTTTAACTGCTAAGATTGCCTATATGTCTTCCAGCACCTGGTGGTGAAAGTGAGCAGTGTGGGAAAAGGAGGTACTGGAAATATGATGACTTGAGAGATAAACAGAGAGAGAGAGAGAGAGAGAGAGAGAGAGAGAGAGAGATCACATCCACTAGTTCACTGCCCGAATGCATACAACAGCCAGGCTGGGCCAAGCTGAATTCAGGAGCCAGGAACTCCATCTACAATCTTCATCTGGCAGGGACTCAAGTACTTGAGCCATCAACTGCTGCTTCCCAAGGAGTACATTAGCAGGAATTTGGATTAGAAGCAGAGTATCTGGGACTCAAACCAGCTACTCTGATATGGGATGAGGACATCCCAGGCAGCAAATGAACTGCTGTGCCTTGTGCCCGCCCCAACCTGACTGATTTTTTTTAAAGATTTATTTTATTTATTTGAAAGACAGAGTTACAGAGAGAGGTAGAGACAGAGAGAGAGGTCTTCCATCTGCTGGTTCACTCCCCAGATGGCCACAACGGCCGGAGCTGCACTGATCCAAAGCCAGGAGCCAGGAGCTTCTTCCGGGTCTCCCACATGGGTACAGGGGCCCAAGGACTTGGGCCATCTTCTACTGCTATCCCAGCCCATAGCAGAGAGCTGGATCAGAAGAGGAGCAGCCGGGACTAGAACTAGTGCCCATATGGGATGCCGGCGCTTCAGGCCAGGACTTTAACCCGCTGCGCCACAGCGCCGGCCCCCAGATTTTTAATAATTAATTTAGGTTAGCTTTTATACTTTGAGTAACTCACCTTTTCTTTGGCTTTGGGAAATTTCTTAATAAAAAATAATTTGAGTTGCAAAGAGGCATCATATTAGATTTCTAGTACAGATAAAAAGGATATAGGGGATGGATTGTCTTATAACATATAATACTGTATTGAGTTGAATGTCAAGTTAACGATCTATTTTCTTTGCAGTTAAGGTTATGGGAGATCTTGAATCAAAACAATTCAAAGAGGCAGAAAGGCAGAAAATTCCTTTTAGTGATTGACTTGGTAACTTTGAGTAATTCCCCTGCTATTTGCTTCATCTACTTATCTGCTTTGATGACAGAACTGCATAGACTGTGTTTGCTACTGACAGTGTTCACTGATCTAGCATCTCTTAAATATGTCACTTTGGTGTGAAGAATTCCTATCTATTGGGCAGGAAAGAGAGTTAATATTGTAGGGGGGGTATCTTAGATTATGATCTTTCCAAAGAGAGAGAATTTCCCATTGTGCCACATTGGATGAATACTGGAGCTATGCCAACTCTCTGTCTGATTGGATCTATTCATATTTGCTGATTAGAGTTAGCCAATGTACACCTCAGCCTAGGTAACTAGAGAGTGAATCCCTGAACATCTGGTGAGAAGCAGCTGGGTGTAAAGGATGCTGAAAGTTTAGGGTTTAAGAGGAAAAGGAGATGTGTTGAATGCATCCCTTGCCTTCAAGGAACTTAAACTCTGTATAGATCTGCCTCTTTAAGAAAACTAGCATGGGGCTGGCATTGTGGCACAACTGGTTAGGCTGCCGCCTGCAATACCAGCATCCCATATGGCTGGCAATTCGAGTTCCAGAGTCCTGGCTTCTCCACTTCTGATCTAGCTTCCTGCTAATGCACCTGGGAAAGCAGCAGAAGATGGCACAAGTGCTTGGGCCTCTGCACCCACGTGGGAGACCTGGATGGAGTTACAGGCTCCTGGCTTAGGCTTTGTGGTCACTTGAGGAGTGTATCAGTGGGTGGAAGTTCTCTCTCTCTCCCTCTCTCTCTTTCTCTGTAACCATGCCTTTCAAATAAATAATAAATAAAATTTTTTTAGAAAAGAAAGCTCTAGCAGAGGGACCAATTTTGAGTACTATAGCATTATTAAAATGTAAATAGGAGTATGTCACTCCTCTGCCAACACTCTTAGGCTTCCCATGACACACAGGGTGAATGCCTTTGTCCCTGCTGTATCCCCCACCCCCATATTCCACTGCCCTGTGACCCTTCTGATTGCATCCTCTCCCAAGGAGCCCATCGTTTACCTGCCCAGTGGGACCCATGCCAGTGACAATCCTGATTCTCAGCTTCTGGACTCTTTTTGGACTCTTGTTACATTTGTCTAGAATACATTTCCCTTCATGCCAGCCCACCTTCCCAACTTTCTTTCCTTTTTAGAAAAACCTTAGCATTGGTCATCTTTTAACATACTCTGCATTTTTTTGAATTTTATTTATTATTTGTGTCTGCCAGTAGAATAAAAAATCCATGAGAACAGGGTATCTTTTATATTTTGTTCAGACAAAGGGAGAATTAATGAATCCTAATGGACAGAGGAAAATTTTCAGCACTCCCATTACCCACTTCTTCACTAGAAAAGAAAAATTTAGCTAGGAATTGGGACCAATATTTAATTTACTCTCTGCTAGCACAACCTTACCCCCAAATCATTAAACGTTGCTTATTAAAAACTCCTGGTCCAAATTTTTAGGCAAACAAATACATTGACCTTAAATTATGACCCAATTCGTAGGTGATGATTTAAATTAGATTTTAGGATTAAGCAGATTCTAAGACACTCTTGCCATTTGTTTTCACTTTATTTAATATCACTATCCTAGAAGAGCCTCTGTTCATTGTTAATTTGTTGAAGTTACTTATTTATTGAGTAGCTATTGTGTGCTGGATACTCCTGTAGGTGCTAGGAAATCACAAATGAACAGACAAGACAAAAATCCTTGTATTAATGGAGTTTATATTCAAGTGAGAGAGGCAGACACTTACCAAGACCAATATGTACTATGTTAGGGGTGGATGAATACTGTGGAGAAAAAGGAAATCGGTAAAGTGCATGGGAAAGGCTGCCATCTTTCAGTGGAAAGGTCAGGGAAGATCTCAGACAGGGGACTGGGGGCAAAGCCCTATGAGAATGGAGCAAGTGAGCCATGTAGCTATTGAAGAAGAGCCCTATGTGTGTGGGGAAATCACATTTGCAAAGACTACACCTGGCAGGTTTGGGAGGCAGAGTGGAGGCCGGTGTGACTGAGGTAGAGTAAGCAGAGGAGAGTGGTACAGGATGAATTTGGGGGATGGGTCTTGTAGGATCTTAAAAGCTATTGTGAACAGCTTCCATTTATTGGGAAGAAGAAGACTGGGGAAGAGCTGGTTTGGAAATCAGAATTTGGTTTGGGCTATGTTAAGTTTGAGATGCCTGTTTGATATCCAAGTAGAGGTATGTGTGGTAGACACGTGAATCAAAATCATTTATATAACCAGAGAAGCTTGTGTATTTTGGAATAACATCACCCTCTGACTTAAGAGGAAAACTGGATTGCGATGGATCCTTATTGTTGACTTCCTTAAATGTATTTCTCCCCTATTGCTGAGAGGGCCCTAGTAGTGTATGAAAATCTGTGAGGGTTCATTTTGTTAAAAAAAAAATCCCTATCAGTTCCTCTGTTATGTTCAAAAGATCAAAGACCACTGACATGACGTGAAATTTCTTCTTAGGGTAAAAGATCCATGTGAATTTAATTCAACTTTTAAAATATAACCCCGAAAACAATAGTGCATCAGCTTCTGGTTTTCCTTCTCTACCAAGTGGTTGTGCACATTTTCACTTTTGTATTGTCAGTAAGGTAATGGGATGGTCATCATAATCCAAGACATTTTATTTTATTTATTTATTTTTGACAGAGTTAGACAGTGAGAGAGAGACAGAGAGAAAGGTCTTCCTTTCTGTTGGTTCACCCCCCAAATGGCTGCTACAGCCAGTGTGCTGCGCCAATCCCAAGCCAGGAGCCAGGTGCCTCCTCCTGGTCTCCCATGCGGGTGCAGGGCCCAAGCACCTGGGCCATCCTCCACTGCACTCCTGGGCCACAGCAGAGAGCTGGACTGGAAGAGGAGCAACCAGGACAGAATCTGGTGCCCCAACCGGGACTAGAACCCGGGGTGCCGGCGCCACAGGCAGAGGATTAGCCAAGTAAGCTGTGGCGCCGGCCAATCCAAGACATTTTAAAACACTTATTAATGTGTGCTGTTAGGCCTGGATGTAAGAAGTGCCTTCTGACTTCCTATGAATGAGGTAGGCATGGTGTGAGAAACTACCAGAGCTCAAGCTGGTCACTGGCTGTCGTTCTAGAGTTGGCAGCAGGTGAGTGAGGGGGAGCAGAACAGCCACGGATGATTGGCATAAAATCTTTGCCACAATTGCTGTAAGTTGTCAGCCTATATATTAGAAAATAGGTAAAGGGACTCAAAGGCTTCTAGGGATAAAGACTACTATTCTTTCAAACTAACAACTAATGAACACTGTAGTAGGCTGAATAATTGGCCCCCGCCTCCCAAGATGTTTATATCCTGGTTCCTGTAACCTATGAATACGTTACCTTTTACACGGCAAAAGGGACTTTACTGATGTGATTAAAGATCTTATGAGATGGGGGCCGGCGCTGTGGCATAGCGGGTAAAGCCGCCCCCTGCAGTGCTGGCATCTCATAAGGGCACAGGTTCTAGTCCCGGCTGCTCCACTTCTGATCCAGCTCTCTGCTGTGGCCTGGGAAAGTGGTGGAGGATGGCTCGTGGGAGACTGGGAGGAGGCTCCTGGCTCCTGGCTTCTGATTGGTGCAGTTCTGACCTTTGCAGCCATCTGGAGGAGTGAACCAGTGGATGGAAGACCTCTCTCTCTCTCTCTGCCTCTCCTTCTCTCTGTGTAACTCTGACTTTCAAGTAAATAAATAAATCTTTTAAAAAAATATCTTATGAGATGGAAATTATCCCGGATTTTCTGAGTGGGCCTGATGTAATCACAAGGAATGATATAAGAGAGATGGAGGAAAATCAGAGTCAGAGAAAGAGATGTGATGAAGGGTACAAAAGTTGAAGTGGTGCAGCTATGATCCAAGTAATACAGGTAGCCTCTGGCATCTGGAAGAGGCAAGGAATAGATTCTCCCCTGGAATCTCCAGAAGGAACACAGATCTTTGGCACCTTGATTTTATCCCTGTAAGACCCATGTTGGACTTCTGAGTTCAGAACTGATGATTTAGATGTGGTTTAAGTGTGTCCCTCAAGGTCTTACATGTTGGGAGCTTGGTACTCAAGCAATGTGGCGATGTTAAGAGGTGGTGGGACCTTTAAGAGATGGAGCTATTAATGGGAGGTCATTGCCAGCTTCTCCCCTTACTCTGGCTTCCTGTCTCATAATGTGCTCTCTCCCTGTCACCCATGCTCCTGCTATTATTATTATTTTTTTTTTACAATTTTTAAATGTTTTTATTCTCATTAAGGAAAATGTGCACTATTTAGCCTCTGTCATAATCTCGTGTTTGCAAGGCTTGAGGATGACAGTGTTTCAAGGAGCCAAGAAAACAGCAACAGTAAAACATCAAAGATTCAGGAAGGTGTCTGTGTATTTTGTCTCTAAAATGTAGTTTGTTATGATGATACAGCAAAATAGAGTTAAATAAATTAATGAGCAGTTGTTCCAATTTTATTTACTCCCTATTCTATGAACACATTTGCATGCCAAAGTGAGTCATTTTCTATCTCCTGTACATACCTCAAGGTCCCTGTTGTGGTTCTGTGATCAGACATTACTGTCAAAAACATACCTCTTCAGTATTTTCTGTAAACCCTATCTCACCTTAGAAATCCAGGTTAATCTTGCTTTGCTCAGTATGACCTTCCCTGAAACCATCAGCTAAATAACCTTTCTTACTCCTCTGAACTCTTTTTTTTTTTAAATATATGTACTTTCTTTTTTTTATTAAACTTTTATTTAATGAATATAAATTTCCAAAGTATAGCTTATGGGTTACAATGGCTTCCCCCCTCCCATAACTTCCCTCCCTCCCGCAACCCTCCCCTTTCCCGCTCCCTTTCCCTTCCATTCATGTAAAGATTCATTTTCAATTCTCTTTATATACAGAAGATCAGTTTAGTATATATTAGGTAAAGATTTCAACATTTTGCCCATATAGCAACATAAAGTGAAAAAACTACCATTGGATTACTAATTATAGCATTAAATAGCAATGTACAGCACATTAAAGACAGAGATCCTACATAATTTTTTTTTCAAATTAATTAATTTTCTATGCCATTTCCTTTTTAACTCCAGGTTGTTTTTTTTTCATTTCCAATTATCTTTATATACAGAAGATCAATTCAGTATATAATTAGTAAAGACCTCATCAGTTTGTGCCCACACAGAAACACAAAGTATAAAAATACTGTTTCAGTACTAGTTATAGCATCACTTCGCTTTAGACAACACGTTAGGGACAGATCCCACATGGGGTGTAAGTACACAGTGACTCCTGTTGCTGATTTAACAATTTGACACTCCTGTTCATGGCGTCAGTAATCTCCCTAGGCTCTAGTCATGAGTTGCCAGGGCTATGGAAGCCTTTAGAGTTCGCTGACTTTGATCTTATTCCGATAGGGTCATAGTCAAAGTGGAAGTTCTCTCCTCCCTTCGGAGAAGGGTACCTCCTTCTTTGATGGCCCCGTTCTTTCCACTGGGATCTCACTCACAGAGATCATTCATTTAGGTCTTTTTTTTTCCATGATATCTTGGCTTTCCATGCCTGCTATACTCTCATGGGCTCTTCCGCCAGATCCGAATGCCTTGAGGGCTGATTCTGAGGCCAGAGTGTTGTTTAGGACATCTGCCATTCTATGAGTCTGCTGTGTATCCCGCTTCCCATGTTGGATCTTTCTCTCCCTTTTTGATTCTATCAGTTAGTATTAGCAGATACTTGTCTTGTTTGTGTGATCCCTTTGACTCTTAGACCTATCAGAGCTATCAATTGCGAGCTGAAATTGATCACTTGGACTAGTGCGATGGCATTGGTACATGTCATCTTGGTGGGATTGTGCTGGAATCCCCTGGCACATTTCTAACTCCACCATTTGCGGTTATTATGGTATTATCTGCCATTATGTAGTGTAAAGGGGCCCTCACCAGAACCAGAACTATGCTGTTTATATTTTCAGTCTCTAAAATTGTGAGCCAAATAAACTTTTCTTTATAAAGTACCCAGCCTCAGCCTCAGGCATTACATTATAGTAATGGAAAGTGAACTAATACAAGAACTACAGGGTAAGAATTGTGTGTTGCTGGTTTTAAGCCATTAAGTTTGTGGTAATTTGTTAACGCAGCAATAGGAAATTAATACTTGTATTATAGCTTACTATGTATGAGATACTGCTAAACCCTAATATTTATTAATTTACTTAATTGTAAAAATGAAACTGAGTAGTAGGTCTTATGACTACTGTCCATTTTAAAGATAGTAGAACTAGGGTTCAGAGTATAACTAAAGTGGCAAAGTGAGGTTTTGAACAAAGGTCTTTTCTCCTAAGTGGAATTGCTAAACCTACGTTATACTCATGCTTCCTTTCTTTCTGTATTGGGGGGGGGGGACACCAGTAGGAAAGTTGGCTTTAAAAACATAAGCAGAAAAGCAGAATGGATATTTTTAGAAATGAAGGACAAAATTTACTAAACTGAAGTCCCTTGAAGATTCAAGCCTGGCACATGATAAATATTTAAGAGGTATTTGTTGGATAGTTACATTACCAAGCCAGGCATGCTGGTGGGACTGCATGGAAAATATACTATTCTTTTCATGTATGTTGTTGCTTTCAAATCTATGCAGCTGCATATTTGCAGTCGGGTCTGAGTCAGAAGCCTCTGCAAGTTGGCCAACCCTCCTCCCCAGTGTGTGTCTCCTGGCAAAGCTGCCTGTGTAGAGTTACCTCCTGAGCTTCCATGCAAATGGAAGGGAGCTGTGAGCCCAAATAATTAAAATGACTCAGAATAATCAGAAATAGTTTCTCCTGGGCTTTTGCATGCACATGAATATCTTTATCTCATCAGATTTATCTTAAAATGGCTTTGCATTTTCTGAATATATATCAGCCCATGTTTGGGGAAGTCATCAGGTACAGGGTAGATGTGAGAACAAAATCAGATAGGGTGGAAATTTTTCCATTGATCACCCACCAACTAGATAATCAACCTGAGGAGAGTTAAAAATAAATGACTGTTTCCTGATTTCCCTGGCTGGTGTTTATTTGTGTAGATATCTTTGTTGGTTCTGGTCTCTCTGGAGACTGATCTCTGGATAAATAAGGTCCTTTTGTACCTCCTACACTCATTTTCTGCCCTTCCCTGGTTTTGCTGCTCAGTTCCCAGCACCTCAGCCCTTTCTTGCCTGTTCTCACCAGTTTCTTTGCTACTAAGGCCAGCTTCTCTGCCCCAGCACTCTTAGTCCTTTCTGTCATGGTCACTATGGCTGTACTGTGTTCTCTGATCTTTAGTCAACCTTCAGCAATGATGTCAAATTGGGATCGCCAAAGCTGGACTCCTACCTCGTGTCCTTTTCTACATCCTCTCACATCCCCTACTTCTGGTTTCAATATGGTCTGTCCCCATCCAACCTCATGTTGAGGCTTTGTCCCAATGTGGTAATGCTGGCAGGTGGGGCCTAGTGGGAGTTGTTTGGGTCACGAGGGCAGAGACCTGATGCATGGGTGAATGCATTTCCCTCAGGAGTTCCTGCCCTTGTAGGACCAGATGAGTTACTGCTTTATTGATACAAAGTGAGACTACCCATTGTTTTACCCTTGCACATGTACCCACATGCCCTTCTGTTTTCAGCCATGAGTTGAAGCAGTGCAAGGCCCTCACAAGATGCTGGATAGATGCCAGTGCCCTGCTCCTAGACTTTCCAGCCTCCAGGACCATGAGCCAAATGAAGCTTCTTTTTAAAATAAAGGCCTGTCTCAAGGATTCTGTTTTAGCAACAGAAAATGGACTAAAACACTACCTCCCAGAGACACTTTTGTGAAAATTCAAGTAAACAGATGTCACTGTGGTGTTAATTCTCTGATTTAAGAAGCCAGGTCTCTGCAGGTTCAGGCCAAGATTCTGTATGTAGCTCCTTGTACTCCTTGAACCATTGTTGGCCTAGTGGGTGAAGGGCTCACTTTTTGACACTCTGCATCAGTTATACCTCAGCAAGAATGAATTTTGGGTTCTTTCCAGAAAATATTTGGCTTAATTGATTAATCAATTAATTAATTTTTGGTGAGGAGTCCAAGTAAGGTATTAGAAGACTTGGCACATGACTGAGATTCTACAATGATTTGTGTTGAAAGAGTGAGTTCGATTAAGAGAGAAGTGATCTGTTTTAGGATGGGATCCTTGGGAAGCCCACTTTAAGTCAAGGATGTGAATGGAGAGCAGGTAGTTTATTTGAGAAGTATACAGTCCAGGAAAGCACTGGTAGAGGACAGACTATGATGAGGTAGACAACAGGTAAGAACTCCTGAGCTAGTTACCATGGTGGGTAACTGAAACTCTGAGAGAGGATGAAGGAACATTCCTTAATTTTATGCCACTTGAGGGGTATATTAGTCAGATTTTCATTACTATGATGAAATACCCAAGACAACTAACTTTAGAAAGGAAAAACATTCATTTTTGTCTTATGATTTTGAAGGTTCACAGTCCAAGGTTTGGTAGATCCCATTGGTTCAGCCTCTGATGATAGTATTCTTGCTGGCAGTCACAAAGTAGCACAGAGCATCACATGGCAAGAGGGAGTGGGTGTGCCAATGTTTAGGACTTTGTGGACTCTTATAAAGCCACTAGAATTTAATTATGGGGTCTCACCTTTAACAGTCCAATCCAATCCAAATCAATCATCTCTCAAAGGCCCCACCTCCAAACACCATAATGGATAAATTTCCCACCCTATTAGTACCACTAACATAAGACTTCAGGGAACAAAACTTTAACACATTTGGCTTTGGAGGACACTCAACATCCAAACTAACACCCAAACCTAGGAGTGGTGAGGAGCCTAGAGTATTTGTTTCCCAGTTCCAGTCTGCAACTGGTTGAGAGCTGGTTCTGGGGACAGTAACTGCCCCTCCACTTCTAGTTTGCTAGTGCTTAGGGGAAGTATTTGCTCTAAGCCAAAATCACCCCAGTGGAAATTGCAAGTGTTTCTAGTAAGAAGCTCTTGGCATGCCAAGGAATCAGAGATGCACAGTGAGGAGATGGGGCAAGACTGACAGCAGCTGACACAACATCAGTCCCTAGGACAGATTCCAATGCAACTTTCCTCCATCAGGATATGTTTTTAAGCTTGGCCTTGGTGTTCCTCCAACTACCTGACCCCTAATAAAGGGCTTTTCAGGCACTAAGCACAGGTATATATGAGGCAGTGGATCCAATGAATGAGTACCCCATAGTAGAATTTATACCCACATCCCAGGCAAGCAGACTATCCATTCACTACTAAGAACTATTTCCTGTGGACCGGCTATGTGCATCCACCATATGCATTTTAAATGTGTTCTAGAACCTGGGCTTTCTGAGAACAGAGACTTTTCCTGTTGCTGTCTCAGTTTGGCTCATAGTTAGCAGGTAATATATTTCAGTAACATTTAGAAAAATTTACTGCACAGCTTGTTCTACACACAAAAGCTAAATGTTAATGCAGTGTTTTACTAACTGTGCTAAAATCAGCTAGCCAGCTGGTGAATTACCCAGAGGGCTTTAATGTTGAGACTCACATGGGGTTTTGTAGCCAGCCTGAATGTCATTTATGTAAAATCACAGTGGTGATGTCAGGCGGGTGCTCTTCAGCTTTATGGCTGGACTGGGCAGATTAGATATTTACATGGTTTTTTTTTTTCCTTATTCTCTGGCATACTCCCTTCTCTCATCCTGCCATGTGGATGCGCTCACATGTGGAGGGCCTCAGGGCATGGCAGAGCTGCACTGGGGTGCCAGCCGGGAAGCATTCATGTTCAGTGGGTTCATCATTAGCAGAAGGAACCACAGATGTAGGGTGAAAATGAGAGGCCCAGCTTTGTCACTCATTCAGTCTGGCTCCTACTAGAAAGCAGAATAATGCCAGGGTAGACATCATCAATGCCATTAGCGAGTTCAAAGACATTGAACTGGGTCTCTGGGTTTGGGTTTTGGTTTTATGGCTTTTTCCTACCAAGGTTTGCCCTGCGATTATTTTTAGCGAGCCATTTCTTTTTTGTCTTCAGAGTTCTGGGTTCCTTATTGGAAGAACACAGTGTGTATACTTTAATTTTCAGGGTACACCGATATGGGAATGCATATTCATTCATGTATTCATTCATTCACTCAATGCCTTGAGTGCCCACCATGTAGATGGCAGGAGTGTAGCTTGTAACTGAAGAGTCTTGGCTAATTCTCTAAGGGATGCCATAACCCAGACTGGAGGAATTAGGAATCTATGCTTTTAGTGACTTCCTGAGTAGTGGCTAAATCGTGTGTAAACACTGTGGTGACTGTTGCCAGATGGTGGTCATTTTAAAGAATGTACTTGCTACTGCTTCCTTGAGGAATTAAGTATGTTTTTGTCTACAAAGGTGAAATCTTCTGGTTGCTGTTAAGGTGGTTCTTGTTTCTTTTTGTTCTTTATTATAACTCATATCTGCTAGTTGAAACATTACTCTTATGATGACAAATCTTGCTTAGAATCTCAAATTATTCTAACACGCTCACTGACCTGGTCTGAGGTTTTCATCTTCTGGCTCATCTTCAGTGCTGGCTTCCAGAGCTCTCTAACAATAAATGTGAGCACAAATGAGTTATAAGCAAGAAGGAAATCTAATGTGATCATGAGAGGCTGGGTAACTGTAAGTTATTTAATGCAATGCAATCAAAGACACATTATCTGGAACACACTTCTCTGCATTTAATTTTACATTCACTTATTTTTTTTAATGTCATTCCTAAGGGCACACATAGTCAAGGTTCAAACACAACTGCATCACTCCAAAATCCACACTCTTTTTAAAATTTTAATGAGAAAACGAGTAAGTGAGAGCGTTCCCATGTGCAAATGCTCCCAGTGGCTCAGCCTGGGCCTAGGCCAGGCCAAAGCTAAGAGCCAGGAAATCAGTCCAGGGTGGTGGCAGGAACCTAACTACTTGAACCATTATCTGTGGCCTCTCGTGGTCTATATTGGCAGGAAGATGGAGTCAGAAGCTGAAGGTGGGAATCAAACTCAGGTACTCCAATGTGGGGTGTGAGACTCTTAACTGATAGACCAAATGCCTGTTCCTCAAAGTACTCACTTTTCTTCTTCTTTTTTAAAGATTTATTTATTTAAAAGGCAGAGATAGGGGCTGGCATTATGGTGCAACGGATTAAGCAACCACCTTTGATGGTTCTCATAAGCCACCATATGGGCATGGATCCAGTCCTAGCTGCTCTACTTCCAATCCAGTTCCCTGCTAATGAGCTTGGGAAAGCAGAGGAAGATGGTCCAAGTGCTTGGACCCCTGAACCTACATGGGAGATCCGGAAGAAGCTCCTGACTCCTGGCTTCAGCCTATTCTAGCCCTGGCTGTTGTGGCCATTTGGGGAGTGAAGCAATTTATGGAAAATCTCTGTCTCTCCCTTTCTCTCTGTAACTTTGCCATAAATAAATAAATTTTTTAAGTGGAAAGCGGAATTACAGAGAGAGGTTGGAAGGGGGGGAAGAGAGAGAGAGAGAGAATCTTCCATCTGTTGTTTCACAGCCCAAATGGCTGCAACAGCCAGGGCTGTGCCAGGTTGAAACCAGGAACCTGGAACTCCATATGAATCTCCCATGTGGCTGACAGAGGCCCAAGCACTTGGGCTATCTTCTGCTGTGTTCCAGAAACATTAGCTGGGAGCTGGGTCAGAAGCAGAGCAGACAGGACTGAAACTTGCCCTTCAGTATGGGATGCTGGCATCTAAGGTGGCAGCTTAACATGCTGTGCCACAACACTGACTCCATTTATTTTATTCTTAATTGATATAGTAATTGTGTATATTGAAAAGGTACAATATGATATTTTGATGTATATATACAATATGGATATCCATCACCTTACCTGATTTTAGAATGAGAACATTTATATATTATTTTAGCCACTTTGAAGTGTACGTTATTATTAAATATAATTTAATTGACTCTGTACACTTTGCTCATGTCTCACCCCCTCAGCCTCTTGTAACCACCATTCTACTTTCTGCTTTTATGAGTTTTGACTCTTTCACATCCCACATGTAAGTGAGATTTCGCAGTATTCATCCCATGGCTGACATATTTCACTTAGCATAATATCCTTCAGGTTCATCCATCCTATCCTAAATAACAAGATTTCCTTCTTTTTTGTGGCTGTGTAGTATTTCTTGTGTATAGACACTCAGGTTGATCTGACATCTTGGCTATTGTCCATAGTGCTGCAATAATCATGCAATTGCAGGTATCTCTTTGATATGCTGGTTTCATTTCCTTTGGATGCATACCCAGAAATTGGATTGCTGGATCATATGTAATTCTACTGGTGTTTTGAGGACCCTCTGTGCTGTTCTTCCTAATGACTGCACTAGTTTACATTCCCTCTGACTGTGGGTACAGGCTACCTTTTTCTCCACATCCTTGACAACACTTATTATCTTTTTATTTTTTGATAATAGCCATTTTAACAAATATTTAGGTGATTTTAATTTACATTTCCCTGATAACTAGTGATTCCAAGCATTTGTTCATACATCTGCTGGTCATTCACTTATCTTAATAATAGAATGTTTGGCAGTTCCATTCTGCCTCTACCTTGTGCACAGGGGAATAACTGAAATGGTGAGGTTTTTTCCTGATATTTATTTCATAATAATGACACTGTAACCACAGAGTTCAGCACTGGAAAACTGCTATAATTTGCCGGTTATTTGTTCCTCTCTTTCTGTAAATCAGATTTCTTCCCTTCTGATTGGAAAATTTTTCTCTTTCAAGAAACAAAACTGGGGGGACAGCACTGTGGCATAGCAGGGATGCCAGCATCACATATGGGTGTAAGTTCATGTCCCGGCTGCTCCACTTCTGATCCAGCTCCGTTAATGGCCTGGAAAAAGCAGTGGAAGATGGCCCAAGTGTTTGGGCCCCTGCCACTGACATGGGAGACCTGGAGACCTGGATGTAGTTCCTGGCTTCTGGCTTTGACCTGGCCCAGCTCTGGCTCTTGTAGGCATTTGAGCAGTGAACCAATAGATGGAAGACTCTCTCTCTCTCTCTCTCTCTCTCTCTCTCTCTCTCTCTTTCCCTCTCTCCCTCTCTTTCCCTCTCTCCCTCTTTTTCCCTCTCTCCCTCTCTCTCTCCTTCTCTCCCTCTCTCTCTTTCCCTCTCTCCCTCTCCCTCTCTCCCCCTCTCTCTCTCCCTCTCTTTCCCTCCCTCCCTCCCTCCCTATAACTCTTTCAAAATAAATAAATAAATCTTAAAAAAAAAAAAAAAGCAGAACCGGAAATAAACCAGCTCTCGAGGTGAGCATTTGGCCTAGTAATTAAAGCTCAGGTTAAGATGCTCACGTCCCACTTTGAAGTGCCTGGGTTTGACTCCCAGTTCTGACTCCTGACTCCAGCTTCCGGGTAATGCAGACTCTGGGAGGCAGTGGTAATGGCTCATGTAATTTAGATCCTGTCACCCACGTGGGAGATGGGATTGAGTTCCCAGCTTGTGGCTTTGGCTTACCCTACTCCTGGCCACTGTAGGCAGCTGGGAAGTGAACCAGTGGATGTGAGCTTGATGTCTCTCTACCTCTCTCTGAGTAAATATATAATGAACATCTAAAAGCATGGCTCTGGTGTGTGATCATTAGAAGAAAGCTGAGGCTATGGAAAAGAGGCAGAAACAAAGGTTTAAGGTGGAAGTCAAAGTGCCTGTTCCCTCTGAGTGAGGGGCTGGTCACAGTGTTCTGTACTGTGATGAGGAGTTATATCTGAAGTCATGTCATCAGAGCAGTGGGAATGGCTCATCACAGGATAGTAATAATATGACCACCATTGTATCTGCAATTCAGGCAGTTACCAGGAGAAGGCAATAGACATATGAGAGCACTTTAGAAAGTTTGGTGAAAATTAAGTTGAAATCTTTGTACCAAAATAAGTACAATAGGTTTTGAAATTCATACATATGAGGGAGTCTTCGAAAAGTTCATGGAAAATGCATGCTGCTAACAACGGCATAGATCTTAATTTTTTCATCAAATAAATTTATCTTTTAATTCTCATTTTCTACACTTTTTAAAAAAGATTTATTTATTTACTTGAAAGTCAGAGTTACACAGAGAGAGAGGAGAGGCAGAGAGAGAGAGCACGAGAGAGGTCTTCCATCTGCTGGTTCACTCCCTAATTGGCAGCAATGGCCAGAGTTTTGCCGATCTGAAGCCAGGAGCCAGGAGCTTCCCCTGGGTCTCCCACGTGTGTGCAGGGGCCAAAGGACTTGGGCTATCTTCCTCTGCTTTCTCAGGCCACAGAAGAGAGCTGGATTGGAAGAGGAGCAGCCGGGTCTCAAACCAGCGCCCATATGGGATGCCGGTGCTTCAGGCCAGGGCGTTAACCCGCTGTGCCACGGCACCGGCCCCTTTCAACACTTTTTACAGAAACAGTTTTTAAGATTTCAATGAGCTTACAACAAAAAAGCTCCCATTTCAAAATAAAAATAAGATCCCAGATCATACAGATGTTTGCAGTGATTATATTTATTTAAGCAACATATATACATCGTCAGTTGTAAAACATTAACTACATTTCTGTGACAAATAAACTTTTTTTTAAACACCAAAAACATTACCGAGTTAATGCAGAATCCTAATGGTTATCTGACAATCACTAAGGTTTTTTTATCTAACACTTTTTTCATGTTAATGTAATATTAAACAAAGATAACAAATTCCATGTAGTTTATAGATACAATCCTAATAATATAATCCTAGTAATATAATATACTACCTTCCTACCTTCCTCTCCCTTTCTTTCTTAATTTCTGAGATAACATTTTAAATTAATATTATAGTCAAGGACTTAATGCTCCACTAAAAGAAGAGATCAACAAGTAAAAGTGAAAAGATCCTAGTTAAATTGTATTAGAGGCAAGGATTATAAACAATAATCAAATGTAAATAGATGGCTGTTATTTCTAACACAGGTAAGCAGGTAAAATCTTTCATCTGCTCAAACACTTAAATCTGGAGCCAGCATTGTGGCATAGCAGGTAAAAGCCACCACTTGTGATGCTGGCATCCTATAAAGGTGCTGGTTTGTGTCCCAGCTGCTCCAGTTTCCTGTTAATGACCTGGAAAAAGTGCTTGGGCCCCTGCCACCTACATGGGAGACCTGGATGAAGTTCCTGGCTCCTGGTTTCTACCTGGCCTGGTGCTGGCCATTATAGCCATCTGGGGAGTGAACCAGCGGATGGAAGATCTCCCTCTCTCTCCCTCCCTCCCTCTTTCTCTCTCTCTCTCTCTTTCTGTAAGTCTTTCAAATGAATAAATAAATATTTAACAAAACAAAAAGCCAACTGTCTTAAGAACCTTTTAAGTGAATAACTTGCAACCCTTAGGGGTAGAAAAACCCTGATAATCCACAGTTGTGAGAATTTACAGTCATCACAACTGAGTCTGAATACTGTTCATGCCATTTTTCTGAAAATAAGATTTCAAAGCACTATAGTTCAAAATAAAAGGTCTTAACAACAACAACAAAAAACCTGGCATATGCACAGTTTCTCTGCCAATGTGTATCAACCATCTAGTAAATGTTTCTACTTGAGCAAATGCAACAGAAAACCAGACACTGTGTTTCACTATCTCAGTTAATAGTCCCAATTACAGTGGCTACAACTCAGGATGCATACAGCATCCACAATACGGCCCAGGGCCAGTTTATAATGAAATTAAGCGATTTACACCACACCCCCACTGGCTAGTGTACATGTGAACTAGAATTTCTAGATTAGGGGAGAAATAAATGCTGCTCTGATGGTCGGCTCTACTTCTGCGGCACAATTCACGCTTAGAAACTTTCCGTTCCTCTTGGTTTGCACAGGTTGCTTGCCTGTGGGGGTTTGGGTCTACTGCTCCTGCTTCTTGGAAGATGCTTCTTCCTCCTCCTCTTCCTCCGTTAACACTGTCCAATCAAAGGTGTTGTCGTACTCGTGGTTCAGGTTTTGGAAAAGGTTGCGGAATAGCTGCCTCAGATAGGTGTAATCGGGGGTCTCGTCGAACTGCAGCCCACGGCAGTAGTTTAAGTAGGTGGCAAACTCTTGTGGAAAGCCCTCACACAGAACTTCAACAGGCGTGGCCATCTTCTTTTCGCAAGTCATTTTAAGGCCTTGCTTCCTTGCCATAGCCTTCACTCCTTGCCACGGCAGGCTGCCTCTATTAAAGTACATCAGAATGTAGCCTAAGGCCTCCAGGTCATCTCGGCGGCTCTGCTCGATGCCACACTGTGCGTTGATGCTAGCGTATCGGGCGGTGCCAGCGAAGTTCTTACCCGTTCTGTACGGAATGTGTTCATTTGTATCGCTGTCCCTGTACTTTTTGGCCAAGCCAAAATCAATAAGGTATAACTGTTCTCGCGACGGGGCAGCTGAGCCCTGAAGCTTGTTTCTTTTCCTCTTTCCCGGTGGAGATTCCAAGCACTTTCGACAGTAACATCCAGTGCCCATGAGGAAGTTTTCTGGCTTAATGTCCCTGTGTACGAAATCATTCATATGCACATGTTCAATTCTGCTGATCATCTGGTCAGCCAACATCAGGATGGTTTTCATGGAGAACCTTCTGGAACAAAAGTTGAAGAGCTCCTCGAGGCTAGGTCCCAGAAGATCCATGACCAGCACATTGTACTCGTTTTCCTGCCCGAACCACTGTACGCGGGGGACGCCGACGCCACCCCGAAGAATCGTATAGAGCATGCTCTCGTGGAGCAGCATGGGATGCTTGGCCTTCTGTAGCTCTAGCTTCACGGCCGACTGCTTGCCGTTGCTGAGGTTAACGGCCAGATAAATTTCGCCAAAGGCGCCACACCCGATCTTTCTTAGCAGTTTGTAGTTCCCTCCGACTATGAATTCGGTCTTGCCGCCGCCCGTGCTCGCCATCCTGAAAGACAAGGATGGAGGCTGAGGGAAAATGCCAGCACCTCTGAGGGGACAACCGAGGGCGCTGGGGCTCACCTACGCGGCAAGGCTGAGGAGGTGAGGGGTAGCGGGAAGTGGCCACCGGAGGCTTTTCCCGGCGTTTGGGGGCCCAGAACCTACCCACAGGGACTCAACCACTGGGTACTCACTCGGATTCTTTTTCGTGAGGCGGCCGATTCTGAGGGGCTTCCTCAGGGACAGTTGCTGGTTGCTGGACAGCGGCGAGCTGCCTCGCGGCCACTACAGTGTTGCGGGCTGGAAAAGCGGCGCGGTGGGTTTGGGTGACGATACTGCTGCCACCAGTGACTCTGGTCTGGAATGAAGAGACCCCTGTCACTCTGCCGTTGCCGCCTTCTCCTCACTCCAGCTCCTGCCAACACAGAATGCCCCTAGTTCCCAGAAACCACCTCTTCACAGAGCAGAGCACTCTGGGAAGCCTAATCTGCATAACTATATTTGGAAGCCCTCGAGAACGTAACAACTTATACTTTAGGAGAAGCTGAAACACTATCTGTCCAGCAACTGTGTATGAGGGAGGGGAGAGAAGGAGAGAGAGAGAGAGAGCAGCAGCGAGAACGAGAGAAAGAAGTAGATGTAGGGAGAGAGAAAACTAGAGAACTTTAATATTGGTAAGGTGGTTAGATTATAATTAACAAATATAATACAGGAATGTAGCTGAGACTTAGAGTAAATGAAACTATGTAGGAGCAAGTTCAGTCCTTTTTCCTGTGGTCCACTGCTGGTCTAACTAGAGTTTCCCCCGTCCTATTTGCCATTCTGCCTCCCAACATTACAGGAGAATCACTCACTGGTCATTTTAAAATACATCAATGAATCCTTGCTGCAGCTCATCATGGAGCACCTTTTGAGAGCTGCCCAAGTGAAAAACATCCCAATTATAACCCAGTGCTCGCTCACAGAACCCAATTGAGGACTCAGAGTTGAAATCAATATTTTCCAGATGTTTCTCTTCTCACTCAAAGTCTCATCAGTGTATGGTTGTACTTCAGTTTTATTTATTTATTTTTTTTACCTGCTCTAGAGGCTGACTACTTCTCTTATGGAGAAGGAGACTGTAGTGCACAATTCAATATGTGTCTTCCATATACCACTGCATTAGTTAGTTTTTCATTACTATAATAAAATACCGGAGACAGTCTCCTTATAAACAAATGTTTCATGTAGCTCACAGTTTTGGAGGCTCATAGTCCAAATAGCATGGTATAGACTTGGCCTCTGGCAGTTAGGCCCAGAGGTGGATGGCAAAGTACACGCAGAGGAAGGATCATATATGGATAGTAAGGAAGCAAGTGAGAGGCTTATTCCAAACTCAAGCTTCCGTAACGCTATCATGAGAGCTACATTTCAAGGGCAAGCCCCCAGTGACCTAAGTACTTCCCACTAGGACCGTCTCCTAGACACAATAATTGGATTAAGTTTCTACTTTCTTAGCACCATTAAATTATGACTTCAGGGTTTAAAGTCTTGACTGAGTTCAGGGACCAAATCATATTCAAACCACAGCAACTGCTCAGCATTTATTTTATCAGACGATTCAAGACATAACTTCCAAATTTGTTAAAAATCCATCTAGTCATTTCCACATGATGTGACAACAGTTAGCCAGAAACTTCATTTTATTTACTTAAAAAAGAAACTTTTGATTTTTACCCTATGCTTTGACTGATCAGAACTTCCCAACAGCTGTTTCTGATTGAGACAGAAAGAGTGAGGAGCTCATGATTTCCTAACATGCAGGCCAAAGCTAAGATCTTTTCAATACAGCCCTAATACCCAATGGACAGGGTGCTTTCAGACCTCAGTAGCTACTTGATAGTTTCTTTGAGTTGTTGGGCATCTAAATTTGGGGTGTGTTCAATTCATGTGTCTTGCAGTCAAAAACTCATCCTTCCATCCTGGATGTGGGATGCAGAAGTGAGGAGAGTGAGCTATTGCTTCATTCCTAAACATCTTTGAGTGATACAAAGGTGGTTATGGTATGTGACCAACTAGATTTCAGACAGAGGTGGTAATGAGAAGTGGGAGTGGACAACCACGCCTGATTCTCTTTTATTTATAAAAATATGGTAGGAAAATCCATTGAGATTTTAAGTTGTGCTTTGTTCTCACTGTCTTTTTGCCTTTGAGGTTCCAAGAAGGTTTACTGGCTAGATCATTTCTGCCATCTTAGGGGAGATTTATATAACAGGGCTAAGTTCGCTTCTGTGTTCCACTTCCCTTTCTGGCTTTTCTGGCTTTTGTTTTCAAAAACCACAGTATGGAATGTTACGTGTTGGGGAAAGAGTTGTATTTTCTTCCACCATTTATTATGAGAAATTTCAAACATACAGCAAAACTGAAAAAAAATTTTATAGTGAATTCCCATTGATCACCATCTAGATCTCACTGTTCACATTCTAAGTACTTGGTTTCTCGCCTTCACCCATCCTTCTCTGCACTCAGAGAGCTACAGAGGGAAAGAAGCGAAATCTCTCTGAGAGGAGAAAGGGGCTTCATATGTAATGAGGGCTCATAGTCCTGGCTTTCACAGTGCCTGGGGGGTAGAAATAAACATGAGAGGGACACAGCTAGGAGGGATGCGTGGCAAGTAGATCCTCAGGCACTGACAGGAGATCTATGTTCCAGGGACCATGAGGCCCCCAACATGGGTGGTAGTGAAGATGAACTGAAGACCAGAGGGCTTTCCCTGACCTTGGAGGGCTGCATCAAACCCTTGGAGGAGTTTGAACAATTTTCGGTCGTCAAAAAGAGGGAAATCCCTAATGAGTTGGTGTTAGGTGTAATTTTAGTTTTGAAAAACAATGCACGTTTATTTGCACACCTGGATTTTTGGAATCCACTTTATGTTTGCTATAAATCTACTTGTTTATGGGAACTTCACCTTGGGCTGGTTGTGAGCAATTACATGATACAGGGGAAAAAAAGATTCTTGAAGGTGTTTTGTACCTTTCTGGTAAGCAGTGGTTTGAATGTCTCAAGAATTGAAGGAAGGCTCTTTGAGAGTGATGCCTGCTTCTGCTTGCTTAATTCAGAACTACAGTCACCTAAATTCAGTCTCCAGTTTAATGTTACCTTTTAACCAGGGCAATTATTTTTTTCATTATCTACCTGTAACCTCCTGCTTAAGGAGAATGGGAGGTATAATTTAAAGTGTAGCTGTGGGAGGGGTGCATCAAAGAAGGAACCGATAATGAGCCACGGTTGGTTTCCTGATTTCCACTGGATAAAAGATGTCAAATTAAATGTTTCTTCACAAAGAGTAGAAAATTATATCAATTTTCATTCTTTGGTCCCAATCTCCTGTTAAGGAAGCAATTCTATTCAAAGGGACTGTCCCTTTAGAATAAAGCATTTGTAGGCACTGTTTTGTCCTAACTCCCCTAATACATGTTTGACTGCAAGGTGTGATGTGGAGGTTGTATGGCTTAATGGATCTTTTCACATCCAGGGATGCTATTTGAATCATATTGTTACCAAGCCAGAGTTGGTGGATCAACTAAGCATCTTTGGTCCATGTTCTATAATAAATCACACATTGGGGGTCCTGAAGCTTTAGCTCAAGGCCCTGGATTTCAATCTGCGCTTGTCTCCTGTCCCCCCCCCCCCGCCCCGGCCAAGCCTCTGTTTTTCCATAAAGGAATAATGTCAGCTTAAGAAGCAGCTCTGCTATTGGCCTGTATGGGGCTGCTCTGTTACTTGTGAGCAAATTTTTGAGCTGTATTTTAGAAGATAAGGAAGGATCAGGTAATGAGCTACTGAGATCTCAAGATAAAAACAGCCCCACCAGTCACAGTGACTGGTGAGGCTGGAACAAGCTGGCTTCTGTAGATGCCATCTTGTGCTGGCTACAGGCATAGGGGCAGACCCTCCAGCCATGGAATGCATCCCTGCCCTCTGGATTCGGGGTTTTATGGTATGGCCATAACAAGAATTGTACACTGCCTGACAAATACAGAAGCAGGTTAAGTTAGAGGGGTATTGGCAGGCCTGTGTTATTATAAAAGAGATAGGATTGACAGAGAACTTAGTCCAGAAATGCCCCCTTTATTTTGCCTCTAGTCTGGTCCATGTCTTTGTGTGTACTATGAGTTGGTAACATTCTCAGTGTAGTGCTTGGCACATCACAAACCCTCAATGAGTGTTTTAATGAATGAATGAATGAACTGATCCCAAACAAAACCAAGACAACAAAGATGTCTCTCGTTGGAAATCTCATATTTTATCCCTTTGTTCTTTAGATAGACTATTTAAAAACTAATTTAAAAGGGAGAGGGAGAGGGAGAATAAAGGAGAGGGTGAGGGAGAGAGGCAGAGATAGAGACAGACAGACAGGGAAGGAGAGATCTTTGATTCACAGATTCTCTGAATGCTTGCAACAGCCAGGCTGGGTCAGGCTGAAACCAGGAGCCTGCAACTCATTTCAGGTTCCCCACATGAGTGGCAGGGACCCAAGTACTTGAGCTGTCACTTGCTGCTTCCCAGGGAGTGCTCTAGCAGGAAGCTGGATCAGAAGTCAAGCCAGGGCTTGATCTAGGCATTCTTACGTGGGATGTGAACATCTGAAGTGGTGACAATGACAATGACTGTACTGAATGCCTTCTCCTTGGCTAAACTTCTTAAAAGATAGCCTAGAGAATAATGCTTTTTTCAGAACATTTTTCTTTGGGCCTGTTAGGGAGAAGTCAGACTAACCCACTACTTATGCTGGTTTCTGCTTGGTGAGCCAGCTAGAAAGAGGCAAGGGGCTCCTTACAGTATTTCAGGCTTAGGAAATGTTATTCATTGACCTAAGCCCTGGGTAGAGGGCAGGATGAATTTGAACAGTCATAGACTCCTGTCACATGAGCAGTGAGTTAGTGCTACCTGAATGGTCAAGGTAATAGTGTGTCCATAGTATTGAGGCTCAGCATAAGAAATAGTAGACAAGTGGAGGTGGAGGATTAGAGTAGGATGGAATAGGAAGAAAATCATGACATCCTCAAACAGCTTTTTACATTTTTTATTTGAGAGAGAGACAGACACACACAGAAGGAGTTCCAGTTCCATCTGCTGATTCACTCCCCAAATGTACATAAGGGCTGTGCCTGGGTCAGAATCCAAGCTTGAGAGCCAAGGACACAATCCAGGTGCCCTACATGGATGGCAGGAGCTCAATTACTTGAGCCATCTCTGTTGCCTCCCACAGTATGCATTAGCATGAAGCTGGAATCAGTAACCAGAGCTGGAAATTGAAACCAGGTTTTCCAATGTGGTATGTGTGTGTCTTAACTGCTAGGCTGAAAGCCCACCTGTCAAAATATTTTTTAATTGACATAAATGATTGCTTTAAAAATAAATGTGTTAGCTGTGTTGAGTATAGGTTCCTACAAGGGGACAAGAACAGGTCTGTCCCATCAGTCCTATAATCCATCATGGTTACTCTGCAGTTGCCATGAGAGATATACACCACTATACAATGTGCTGTTGCATACAGAGAAGAATATGAGCAGTGTGGTGGGCTTTGAGGAGATTAAAGTGGATTTTGTCTTCCCAGCCAGAAGTGTTGTTTTATTGTCTGTGGTAGTGGTCATGAGCTGTCTTGGAAAACAGCTAGGTCAGTGACTTCTGCCAATAGTTTAGTGGGCTTCTTTCAACCTTTCCTGTGTGCTTGCAAACACACATATGCAGGTATTTTATAGCAAATGTCCTTGGAACTTGTTGATTCTGTACATACTAGTGTAACTTCTAACTTCCAGCAAATGGGCTATTTGTGGGTCTTCTTCAACAATAGGAGCATGTTTTGTCTGCATGTGAGAAACTGGCAATGCCAAGGACTTAGTGTGCCCCAGGAACAGTACTTGACCAATAATTGATGAGCATTGATATCTAATACTCCAGCTTCCTCATCCATCAGTTGTGATAACACTAATGTGTGGTCTAGGGTGTCCCTAGAGGTTTCAGCAAAAATTAACCACCAATTGGCTACAGTGGCAATCTGTTTGGAAATGCATTTTTTACTGGTTTCCTTCTTTCTTCGCTTGTTGGCGTTTCATGGGATCATCTCCTAAATAAATTACTTGTAATTGAATTTCTGTCTCAAGGTTTCCACATCAAAGTATATATATGGTCCTACATATTTGTGAGTTCTATATCCATGGACTTACTCAACCATGGATTGAAAATTATTCAGAAAAATAAATTTTGTCTGTCCTGAACATGTACAACTTTGTTTCTCATTATTCTCTAAAGAATATAGCATTTACATTGTATTAGGTACTGTAAATAATATAGAGATGACTTATACTATACAGGTGGATACATGTAGGTTCTCTACAAATATTCTGCACTTTATACAGGTGACTTGAGAATCTGTGGATTTTGGTATGCATGGCAGGACTTGAATCCAATCCCCTTTGTATGTCAAGGGACAACTGTAGATATAATAGTGTGTGTGTGTGTGTGTGTATAAAATAGTGTGTGTGTATGCATATATATATCAAACACACATATATATGTAAATGTATTTTGCAACTGATTGGAACAAAAACAAGTGTTGAAGATCTCATATCAATTCATATAGATTTATCTCATTATTATTTTTTAAAGATTTATTTTATTTATTTGAAAGACAGAGTTACAGGGAGAAGTAGAGACAGAGAGAGAGAGATCTTCCATCCACTGATTCACTCCCCAAATGGCTGCAATGGCTAGAGCTGAGCCGTTCCAAAGCCAGGAGCCAGGATCTTTTTCTGGGTCTCCTATGTGGGTGCCATCTTCCGCTGCTTTCCCAAGCACATTAGCAGGGAGCTGGATCGGAAGTGGAGAAGCCAGGACTCGAACCAGCACCCATATGTGATGCTAGCACTGCTGGTCAAGGCTTTAATCTGCTGCACCACAGCGCTGGCCCCTATCTCATTATTTTTTAGCAAGTCACAGTATGGGTATATCCTGTAGATACATAATACTTCACAGAGTAGATATATTCCATTTTTAATCACTTCTTTAGTGCCATAAATTTAGTTTTAATTTTCCAGGATTATTTTGTCCCTCACTAACAATGAAGGAGTGAATTCCGGTTAAAACTCAGTTTGTAGTGTGTTTATTACAATGTTGCTGCCCAGACCAAAACCAAAACCAAAGCCAAACCAAACGTGCGCGCGCGCACACACACACACACAACTTATGAAATCCTCCTGGTAAGTTGTGATAATTTTAGCACATGAACTTGAGGATCAGGAATGGGTATGGGGATAGCAGAATCATTTGTTGGGGGTGACAATGATGTCTGCACAATCTCTTGCCCTTGGTTCCAGGGGAAGGGTCCTTTTATAATTAGATGGTTACAGGTCCCAAAGTCAGGTTCTGAAGGGAAGAAAAAAAGCCAACCACAATTATTTTGTGAATCTAGGGAAGCCAAAAGGAATGCGTGGGGTTTAGGAAACCTACAAGCAGGGCATTTAGCTCATATTTTGGCAGAATCAATGGGCACGAGGTTATGTGGGCTTCCCTGTCCTGGCTGAAATTTTTCATTTTTGAATGTAAGAAAATGTTATGTAAGGGTTTTAGTCTTTGCTGAGTTAGTTTATTGAAAGGGCCCATAAGTGATCATGTGAAGCTATAGTCACATCTGTGGAAGCTGAGGTCCGAAGCAATGATCACGTGATTGCTCAAGCTTGCACTGAGATGATAGGTTTTACGGAGTTGGAAAGAGGTATCGTCAGGAACACCCTTAGAGTGTGTTGGCTTGAAAGGCATGTTGCTGATCTATGGGAAGATGATTCCAGAGGTAAGCTCTGATAAACACTGGCGTCACCATCCTTGGGGATTTAAAAAGAAACAGTGTGGTAGAATGTTTTGGGTATTGTAGATGTTATAGCCCTTCCTAGGAACAGGGGATTAAACTAGATGGGTTAATTGATCAGTTGCTATAGATGGAGAATGCAGATGTCATGCATGGTCTTCACTCCCCTGAAGCTTATGATCTACTTGCCAGTGTGAGCTGCCCAGGGCATCATCCCCAAGGTGGCTGCTCATAAGGCTGTTAACGGAGCCAACCTATTCATTAGATACAACAAGCATAGTGACTAGGATCCATGATACTTTTAGGGGCCCATGGAAATGTTTTAATTTCTTTAAAAATCACAAGAAAAGTGAACTTATAAGTTGAGGAATATGTTTAAATAAATAGTACTCTTACTTTTTGATAACAAAAGTTTATAAAATATAATTTTTAATATTGGAGGAAAGGGCCCAACAACAGCTCAAATGTCTAGGGCCTCAGGTATCAAAGTGTGATCGTGATTTACCCCAAGTGGTAAATCCTCAGTGCGGATCATTGGATTAGTCAACTAGCACTGCCATCATGAAGTAACACAAACTGAATGGCTTAAATAGCAGAAATGCTTTATCTCACAGTTCTGGAGGCTTGAAGACTAAGATCAAGGTGTAAGCAGGGTTGGTTTCTGTTGAAGGCTGTGAGGGAAGGATCTGTTCTAGGCTTCTTTCCAATTCTTATAGAGGAACAGGCATTTTGGCACAACAGGTTAAGCCACCACTTGGGATGCCTGCACCTTGTGTCAGAATGCTGGTTTGAGTCCCAGCTATTCTGCTTCCTATCTAGTTTCCTGCTAATGGAGGCAGTAGATGATGGCTCAAGTGCTTAGTCCTCTGTACCTGAGTGGGAGACTCAGATGGAATTCCAACTACTGTCTCTGGCCGAGCATTTGGGTTGTGAATCAGTAGGTGGAAAATCTCTCTCTCTCTCTCTCTCTCTCTCTCTCATTCTGATTTTCACATAAATAAATGAATCCTTTTTAAAAAAATCAAATAAAAAGAGAGATAGAAGTAGAGAAGAGCTGATGCTGTTGCATAGAAAGTTAAGCCTCCACCTGCAGTGCTGGCATCCCATATGGGCACTGGTTCTAGACTCAGCTGCTCCACTTCCAATTCAGATTCCTGATAATGCACCTGGGAAAGCAGCAGAAGATGGACCAAGTGCTTGGAACTCTACATCCACATGGGAGACCTGAAAGAAGTCCTTGGTTCCTGGCTTCAGGCTGGCCCAACCCCAGCCATTGCAGCCATTTGCGGAGTGAACCAGCGGATGGAGGATGTGTCTCTCTCCCCCGCTCCCTCTCTCCCTCTCTTTCCTCTTCTATCCCTGTATTTCTGCCTTTCAAATAAATAAATAAATCTTTTAAAAAAGGAAATGGAGAGAAAGAGAGGGAGAGCAAGAGCAAGAAAGCTATCTCTCATCTTCTAGTTCAATCCCCAAATACATGCAAGACTTGAGACTGACAGGCCAAAGCTAGGAACCAGGAACTCAATAGGGGTCTCCAGAATGGGGGAACCTAAGTACTTAAGTCATCACCTGCTGCTACCTAGGGTGCACATTAGCAGGAAACTGGAATGGAGAGCAGGACCAGGACTTGAACTCAGACACTCTGATTCGAGATGAAAATGTCCCAAGCAGTGGCTTAACTGCTATGCCAAATAACCCTCTCCCCGTGCACCCCCTTCACACTTTAAAATAATTTATTTACTTGAAAGGGAGAGAGAGTGAGCTCCCATCCACTGCTTCACTTTCCAAATGCCCACAATGGCTGGGCTGGGCCAGGCTGATGCCATGAGCCAGTAAGTCAATCCAGGTTTCCCATGTAGTAGCAGGGACTCAATTACTTAAGTTTTCACCTGCTGCCTCACAGGGTTTGTATTAGCAGGAAACTGGAGGGGAGACTCCAATCGGGGCATTCTGATGTGGAACATGGATACCTTAACCGCTGGTATAGATGCCTGCTCCCTCCCTGTTTCTTCACATTGTCTTCTCCCATGACATTCTTCACATGACATTCTTTTTTTTTTTTTTTGACAGGCAGAGTGGACAGAGAGAGAGAGAGAGAAAGGTCTTCCTTTGCCGTTGGTTCACTCTCCAATGGCCGCTGTGGCCGGTGCACCGCGCTGATCCGAAGGCAGGAGCCAGGTGCTTCCTCCTGGTCTCCCATGTGGGTGCAGGGCCCAAGCACTTGGGCCATCCTCCACTGCACTCCCGGGCCACAGCAGAGAGCTGGCCTGGAAGAGGGGCAACCGGGACAGAATCCGGCGCCCCGATCAGGACTAGAACCTGGTGTGCCAGCGCTGCAGGTGGATGATTAGCCTGTTGAGCCGCAGCACTGGCCTCACATGACATTCTTTTTATAAGGACATCAGTCATATTGGATTGAAGCCCACCCAAATGACCTCATCTTAACTATTTACATCTGTAACTGCCCTGTTTCCAAATAAGGTCCCATTCTGAAGTCCTGGGGGCTAGATTTCAACATGTGAGTTTGTGAGGGTGAGGAGAGACACATTCATAACAGAAGTGACAGTAGCTGCCCAGGAATGGCAGAGCAGGAGGCTGGTAGGGCCCTTGCTGGTGGAAGACAGAGGAGAGGCATTTGGGCCACTTTCAAAAGATAAGAGGGGCTGGCATTGTGGCATAGTGGCTTTACCAGCCACTGCCTGCAATGCCGGCATCCCATATGGGCGCCAGTTTGAGTCCTGGCTGTCCACTTCACATCCAGCTCTCTGCTGTGGCCTGGGAAAGCAGTATAAGATGGCCCCAAGTGCTTGGGCCCCTGCACCTGCGTGGGAGACCCGGAAGAAGTTCCTGGCTCCTGGCTTCGGATCGGCTCAGCTCTGGCCGTTGCAGCCAATTGGGGAGTGAACCAGCTGATTGAAGACCTCTCTCTCTCTCTCTCTTTCTCTCTTTCTCTCTCTCTCCCCCTGCCTCTCTTTCTCTCTCTGCGTAACTCTGATTTTCAAATAAATAAATCTTTTAAAAAAGATGATTAGAGGAGAGGAGGAGAGAGATGTCAAGGACACAGAAGTGATGGAAAAGGAGCAAAGGGTCACAGGTGGCAATGCAGAGCATGAGCATGGGAGACATAGAGGATGCCAGTTTGTCAGGGAAGTAGAAATGGAAGGTGGGAAAGGGAGCACTTGTTAGCGTCCTGGAAAGCTTTGAGCACAGGCTACCTGAGAAAACTGGAAGATGGTGTGGTGTCTTTTTTTTTTTTAATAAATAAATAATTAATTCGTTTGCTAGGGAGAGAGTGAAATACATGCACAGAGAGCTCCCATCTGTTGGTTCCCTCTAAATCACTAGAGATGGTGAAGTTGGGAGCCAGGAACTCCATTCAGGTGTCACATGTGGGAGGCAGCCACCCAATTACTCAGGCTGTCAGCTCTGCCTCCCAGGGTCTCTGTGAGCAGGAACCAGAGCTGGGAATTGAGCACAGGTAGTCCAATGGAGGAAATGGACGTCTAACCATTAGGCTAAATGCATGCCCCAGATGCTGTGATTTCTGACATCCTCTTTCAGTTTAATGACTGCTACTATTCTCCTTTTTCTCTATCTAACCAAGACAAATAACTAACTGGAGGAGGTTTAAAAATCTAAAGAGTCATTCTTGTTTGAAAGGCTGTTCGTGGTACAAATTTTCTCATCCCCCTCCCCGTTTTTGACACTTCAGTGAGAACTTTTATTCTGTATTTCCAGCTACCCATTGCATTTTTTCTTCTGAAAATGCATGAACTTCTTGGAAACAGTGGAGACCCCAAAGTGTTAAAAAAGAAAGTTGGCCTATTGCAGATAATCCTAAAATAGTAATTAATCCATGTGTGGTATTACTTAATTGAAACATGTTTCCTACATTAAGGTCATGAAATGAAATAGAAGCCTTAGTTTGTCTCAGCCTTTGTATAAAACTAAATCGCTTTGGAAAAACATCTGGACTGGTGTGGGTGCTGGGGCTGTTACTTCACACACGCCAGAGCTTCATTAGCTCTTTCATGTTAAAAAATGTTCCCCTTACAGTTGCCCAGATCCATATGTATATTATTCAGGATCTGATGTGGCATGGGCGTGGTTTGTGGCCACATCCTATGGCAATTACTCTAAGCGGGTTTCCAGAGCCTTCAAAAATAGGCTGGGTTCTGGCAAAGCTTCCAAGCATAGGAGGGAAAAAGCAATAACTTCGCCTTTGGAAAATGACTTCAATGTGAGCCTTCCTCTCCCTACTTTTACTCCCTTACAGATCTCAGGATATTACTGTGCTAATATTCTGAATTTCCCATTTAAAAATAGATTAAAACTGACCATCTGATTTAAATTCTTCAACTCCAAAAATCCTGTCTTCTGTATTGTTCTGATCTCCTAGAATCGCTTAGTTCTGTTTTCTGTCATCAGCAAACCAGTTTGTAGAGCTGATTGAATCTCCCCACATGATGACTGGATCACTCCTTAATCACTCGGAGCAGTAGTGTGCTTCCCATCCAGTGGTGACATTAGAGCAAGTTGCTTCTAAGTGGCTGTAAAGTATGTTGCCATGGCAATGGAGCTCTCCTGATCAGCTGGAATGAAGGTTCTTCAGTTCTGCCAGCCGTGATTCTCAGACTTGGAGTGTCACAGGAAGAATCATCCGGGTGCTTGTTAGAGATGCTCACTCCCACACCGTACCCTTGAGTATTCTGATTCAGGAAGTTTGGGGGTGAACCCACATTTCAAATCATCTTTTCAGGTAATGACTATCCAGATAGCCCCCAGCCTCATTGTCAGACTGCACAGCACCCAGATATGCCTGTTATGCACCTTACAGAGTGCCAGTCTTTGTCTCCAGTGGTCAATGTCCAGGACCATCCCTTCCTCCAAGTTGCTGAAGAATTTTCATTCTTTATGTGTGAGCATCTGCCATGCATATGCTTTGCGTTTATGCTCCGGTCTTTCAGGAGAAGATTTCCTCTGCTCCAAAGACAAGGTCATCTGCTAGTAATTCTTTGCTTCAATTGGCAAATGACCGACTAGGGATGTGCACTTGAAATTATCATATGTATCCTGAGGTATTTGCAAATTCCTTCTGCCTGGGATTTCTGGGGATAGCTCACCGTGGTGCGTCTATGCGGAAGCAAGGGAGGTCTAGTCAGCATGAAACCCCTGTGAAAAGATAAGCATATTTCAATAAGAGAAAGAAACTCCTAGGGGCTGGACTAGAAGGTAGTTAATGCATTTGAGAGTTCTCTTGATTCATTCATTTTTAAAGATTTATTTATTATTTGAAAGGCAAAATTACAGAGAGGTAGGGGCAGAGAGGAGAGAGAGAGAAGTCTTCCGTCTGCTGGTTCACTCCCCAGATGGCTGCAATGACTGGAGCTGAGCTGATCTGGAGCCAGGAGCCAGGAGCCAGGAGCCAGGAGCTTCTTCTGAATCTCCCACATAGGTGCAGGGGCCCAAGCACTTGGGCCATCTTCCATTGCTTTCCCAGGCCATGGCAGAGGGCTGGATGGGAAGTAGAGCAGCCGGGACAGGAACTGGTACCCATATGGGATGCTGGCACTGCAGGCAGCAGCTTCACCTGCTCTGCCACCATGCCAGCCCCCTTGATTCATTCTGAATATTAGGTTTTTCAAAGGATGAGGATCAAGCATGTCAGTTTATGAGAATGGAAATAATGAATCCGTTGTTGAAAATACAGTCATGCACCAAAGAAAAACATTTTGGTCAACAATGGACCACATACAATGGTGATCCCATAAGATTTTAGCACCAAGTGACACCACAGTGGTCTTGGTTTGCGTAAGTCCCCTCTATGACGTTTGCAGGGTGATGAAATCACCACACAAGGCTTTTCTCAGAATCTGTCCCCTATGTTAAGTGACACATGACCATAGTGATCACTGTCTTTGTAATGTATAGCATCCACTCTCATGTCTATGTGTTTTAATATGTATTGATTTGCAAACTTCTGGAAGGAAAGGAACTGGCTGAATGTGAAGGGGGTATAGTCAGATAGATGAATGGTTGTGCCAGCATTGACTTAGAGATGTAGGTAATTCTGCTCAGTCTCCAGCATCATGAAAAGCCTATTTTGGCCAACACAGATGGAGGAACATCTCTATTCATTGGTTGGTTTGTTAGCTTCTCAGCTTCTCAAGGGATGTCCTAGATGGTCCTATTTCTCTGTCAACAATTGCTCAGAAATTCAATTGTATCTATTCAATATGCATATATTAAAAGCATCAACTATGTTCAGGTATTAGGCTAGGTGCTTTCTGGAGGTTTTTAAAAAATCCTTTTTTTTAAAAGTGCCTGAGCTTCATTTCTCATCTCTAATGTGGTGGCTCAAACAGGACTTTCCAGGCATGTAGCACATGTGCCTATTTCGAACCTAAGATCCACACAAGACAGGGCTAGGAGAGTTCTTTTTTTTTCTAGTTTCCATTGATGGTAGAGAATTACTGATCATATTTTCAATTTTATGATGGGGAATTATCCTTCATATCCCCCCACACTCTTATTATTAAAGTACTCTCAATCTTAAATCATTTTTCTAGGCTGAACAAATGCCAGTGTCTTTGATCTCTCCGTTTTGGTTTGAGTTTTCAACTTTCTCAACCCTTACCATTTTGAAACGAGTGAAGTTTTCTGTAAACCATACATTGAGGCATATTTTTTGCATGGAAAACACATTACTACTTGGAAATGATGTTAACAGCCACAAAATACAAGTAGATAGCCATGTGGAGAACAAAAGAAGCCAGTGTGGGCATTGGAGCCAGGCAAGTTTAGGTTCATATTGAATCTCAGCCAATTGGTAGTTATAGAAACTGGACATGTTTCTAATGTCTGAACCTCAGTTTCTTCAATGAGAGGAGATAATAATAGCTCCTTAAAGGGGCCATTGTGATGATAAACCGAGACTCTCAACATAAAGCACTTGGTATATCAATGTCAGTTTCCTTTTTCAGCTTTCCTGCTACCTCAGAGAAGAACATTTAAAGATGGAAATCCATTAAAGGAAGGCTATTATGTCAAGAGGAGAAAATGGGGAAGTTTGGGGACTAAATGACCTTGATCTTTGACTATTTATAGTGTTATGTCCTGGTTCTGAGAAGATTTCAAGTGAGGTTTCCAAATATGTCAGCTATTCTAACTAGAGACAAAGCCAAACTCTTGGATATTTCCTTAGCTGTTCTGCCGACTCATCATCCAGTTCCCCCTCTCCCTATCCTTTTAAAATAAAATATTGTGAAAATAAGGTAGTTGGTCAAATGCATTGCTTAAAACTATAATGGGTGACTACATAGTGATTTTTAATTAGAATGGTGTCTAATAATCATCTGGGAGCTTTTTGGAACTATACATTCTGGCTCCATCTCAGATGTAGTAAATCTACTCTGGGCACAGGGACCAGCCATGGAAAGTTACCTGGTGATCTCAATAAACACGGTTGCTTTATGGAAGTGTTCACAAACTTGAGTGTGCATCAGAATCACCTGGAGGGCTTGGCCCCATTCTTTCCCTTCTTCTCAGAGAATGATACTGAAACTCAGTGGTGGAGCCTGAGAACTGACATTTCTGACATTTCTAACAGGGTGATGCTGCTGCCATAGGCCTGGAAATCACCCTTTGAGGACCACTGGCTTAAGCCTTCTTATTATATTAATATGGTAGGAGTTCAATTTTAATTTCAGCAACCTGAAACCATTTACAGTAACCTCCCCATCCCATTCATAGAGGACATGCCCCAAGATATTCATAGGATGCTTGAAATCCTGATGGTACCAAACTTTGTATATATTGTGTTTTTTCCTATACATACATACATACATACTTTTGGCAAACTTTAACTTGTAAATTGCTCACAGTATAAGATTAACAGCAACAACAATAAAATAGAACAATTGAAAAACAAATTGTAATAAAAGCTACTTAAAACACAGATTTTTTATTTTTTAGATTTTCTATTTAACATTTTCAGACTATGGTAATTGAAACAGTGGAAGGTGAAACCATGGATAAGGTAGGACTACTGTACTGTAATTTATCACCAAAAAGAAGAAAGTCTAGGGGATGATGCAAATAAATCAAGAAGTCTTTTAAGGAAAGCGAAAGAGAGAATTTTTTGAAAGCCAGGGGATGATGAAGTGAAGAGGTGAAAATATCTGTCTTCAAAACTAATGTGGGCCAGCGCCGCAGCTCAATAGGCTAATCCTCCGCCTAGCGGCTCCGGCACACCGGGTTCTAGTCCCGGTTGGGGCGCTGGATTCTGTCCTGGTTGCCCCTCTTCCAGGCCAGCTCTCTGCTGTGGCCCGGGAAGGCAGTGGAGGATGGCCCAAGTCCTTGGACCCTGCACCCCATGGGAGACCAGGAGAAGCACCTGGCTCCTGGCTTCGGATCAGCACGGTGCGCCAGCCGCAGCGCACCAGCCGCGGTGGCCATTGGAGGGTGAACCAACGGCAAATGAAGACCTTTCTCTCTGTCTCTCTCTCTCACTGTCCACTCTGCCTGTCAAAAAAAAATGTGGATATTTTTGTTTGTTATTTCATGAGACTGACTCCAGTGGTTTTCACAGAAATTGGACTTTGTACATTCCTAGGGAGGAGTGGACTGTGAACACCATGTCAGCTACCTCTGGAAATGGAGATGACCTCTTGGAGCCTTTGCCCCTGACCTCTGAATTGGCTTTGGAGATACACACAAGAGCACTTCGAAAAGTTAATGGAGGGACAAATATTTGACCTAGAGGTTAAATGCCCTCTCCCATATTGGAGTGTCTGAGTTTGATTCCCAGCTCTGGCTCTTGAGTCCAGCTTCCTTCCAGTGTGGACCATGGGAAGCAACAGGTGGTGGCTCAAATAATTGGATTCCTGCTTCTCTCATGGGAGACCTGGATTGAGTTCACAGCACTTGCCTTAGGTTGGGCCCAATCATAGCCATTGTGGACATTTGGGGAGTGAACCAGTGGATGGGAGCTCTTGTCTCTCTGTTATTCTCTCTTTGTCACTCTGCCTTTCAAATGAATACAAATAAATCTTTACAAAAACGATGTTAATTTTTGGTGCAAAAATTAAAAAAAAATGTTTTTCACAGTATGCATTTTCCATGAACTTTTTGAAGACTCTTCATATTAGGCACAGAGCCTGAGATAAAACTAGAGACCTAAATACCCTCATGGGGTGCTGACATGGGATTAGGTCTCTTCCCCACCACCCCATCTGGGCTATTTTGGGTTTTATTTTTACAAATTTTATTTGTTTAATAACAGTTTTATGTTCAGAGAAAAATATAAAGGAAAGTACAGGGGCTGATGCTGTGGTGTATCTGGAAAAGCCGCCGCCTGCAATGCTGGCATCCCATATGGACGCCAGTTCGAGTCCCGGCTGCTCCACTTCCAATCCAGCTCTCTGCTATGGCCTGGGAAAGCGGTATAAGATGGTCCAAGTCCTTGGGCCCCTGCACCTGCGTGGGAGACCCAGAAGAAGCGCCTGGCTCCTGGCTTCGGATCAGCTCATCTCCAGCCATTGCGGCCATTTGGGGAGTGAACCAGCGGATTGAAGACCTCTCTCTCTCTATCTCTCTCTGTCTCTGCCTCTCTGTAACTCTGTGTTTCAAATAAATAAATAAATCTTAAAAAAAGAGAAAGTACAGAGATTTCTCACATACCCCCTACCCCTCTTGTGCACAGACATCCCCCCTCCCCATCCTGTTTATCAACAGCTCTCTTGAGAGCTGATGCTGCAATCAGTGAACGTATCCTGACACATGATTGGCACCTAGAGTCCGTGGTCTGTATTTGGGTTTGGTCTTGGTGTGGTACTTTCCATGGATCTGGACAAATGTATAAGAATATCTGTGCACCCTTATGATATCATGTAGAGTGCTTGCACTGTCCTAGAGATCCTCTGTGCTCTGCCGATTCATTGCTTCATGGGGTTTTTAAGAGTAAAAATAAGAGTCTGAAAGTACAGCAATTGAAATTGACAGATTTTCTATTCTGCTTCCAGAACAAGCAGAAAAAAAGTATAGGAAACAATTTTGAATTATGAACGGAAACGAGTGAAATAATGTATGGTTTTGTTGTTCAATGTTTTAATCATATCTCTTTGGAAGTCTGCAATGCGAGCCTTTCAGTATCAGTCAAATGGAAATGTGATTCCCAGGGTTGCAGTGTCTGCAAAAGGGTTAGGCTTCTCTGTGTAAAATATCATCTTACTCCTTGAGAAAGAGCTTCAAACAATTCCTCAAAGTATGGATTTTTAATGGAGCTTGAAAGATAAAGCCATAATTTTCACATTGATGAAAAGTGAGAGGGTAGAATTTTCAAAACACATTTAAAGGGAATGGAATTTGGAGCTCTGTTTAAAAAAAAAGTGAAAAATGAACCTGGTGGCTGGTATCCTCCATCTCATAGGAAATGGATATATGAAGGACTAGCAGAAGTGGAAAAGTAAATAGTTTGGCCAGTTTGATTACCAGTGGGTGGATTTTTCAGCTTGTTGATTATGTGCAACAAAATTTTAATCCCAGTATGGCTTCTTCAGCTTGCTTTGCTTGCAATTAGTTATCAAGTGCTTGGGGAATGCCAACCAATTCTAATATTAGCTCCAGGAAAATATAATCACCAAGGTAAATCTGCAGCTGCTCCAGGAATGAATGTGTCCCAAAGCCAGATGCCACTGGATTTTGTTTGGTTGTGGTTTTGGATTCTTCAGGCTATAAAAATGCAGATAATCAGAAATGGAGTGAAATTGTCCCTCCCAGCATGTGGGACTTCCTTTTCTTAGTCTTCCTACAGCCCTGCTTTCCAACAGGCTACTTCCTGCCCCAAACCCACCCAAGTCTCAGGCGCGGGTGAGATTTATGTGCCCCTGTGTCTCATGCCAGAGGGAAGATATACCCTGAACTACGTGGGGTTTCCCACTCCACAGTTACTGTTAATTGTTAGCGGCACTATCCAGTGTGCTCTCCAAGTACCCCTTATAGGTCACAGGCAAAAATTACTCTATCCTCAGAAAATTGTATATGTGTGAATGAACAGAGGATAGGAATGGAGAGTGATGTTGTGTTGAATTTAGCTATAAATAGCAGTGTGTTTCTCAGGGTAACAACTGTGCATGTAAATGGAAAATCTTCAGGAAAACAAACCACTGAAACTTTCCTCAGGGCTCCTCCTCCCATCAGCTAGGATCAGGTCCAGCTGTATATGCAAGAACACCCAAAATAACAGCGTGCAAAGCTCAGAGTAGAAGATAAAGCAAAGAGCTATTATTCCACTCTTAAGTACAAGGCAGTTTGAGGAAGTTAGGACGTCACAGCATCCTGCCATCTTGATGCTCAGCTGTACTCCATGGTGGTGTTCAGTGTGGTGGTCGTTCATGCTTCAGCTACCCTATCCATCTCCGGGCTGGCAGGAAAACAGAAAGGTCAAAGAAAGGCATGTCTATTTCCTGTAACGACCATTTGTGGAAGTTACCAGCTTATATCCCATGTAATCCCGTTTAGCTACAAGTGAGACCGAGAAGTATTTATTCTGGGTGGTCCTGTGTCCAGCTAAAAAGGGAGAATTCTGTTACTAAGAAAGAAGAGAAGAGATATCAGGAGATAATTAAGTACCTCTGTCACACACTACTTAGCTTTTATTGAAGGGCAAAGCAAACAGACCTCTAGCCAGGATGGCATTATATTACATGTTGTCCTTCTGTATCAAAAGAGGGGAATCCCGTTCTCTCTCATCACCTCTCTCCAAGTCCCTGCCCCTCTTCTGCCTTCCTTTCCCAGTGCCTTGATCGCAATGAAAAAATATGGGCCCAGAACACTATGTAGGATTTGTCTTCATAACAGAAAAAAAAAAAAACTACATAATGCTTAGTGTTAGCATACCTTTCATAGTTATCTGCACCATTCCTTGTTTCTGAGCTTTTACATACTAAGTTGTTGGAAACTGACAGTAATACAAATTATTTTTCCTGCAGAAATGCAAGTTAGTGTGTCTGATGGAATGCAATTGATTTTTCATTTTGCATCTTAGCTGTCTTTATCTGCCTATGTACGTGTGGTTCTTTAAATAGATTGCAACATCTTATTGGTTCCCTCATTAATTAATGAATTCAAGAAAATATTTTACATGTGTTCATTTTGTTTCTGTAACAGAGTTATATTTGTATCCCCTGTTAAAAATTATTTACTTATTTGAAAGTCAGAGTGACAGAGATAGAGGGAGGGAAAGAGAGAAAAGACTGATCTTCCATCTGCTGTTCTCCCTAACAGATGGAACAGCCAGTGCTGGGCAGGACAGAAGTCAGCAGCCAGGAACTCCATCCTGGTCTTCCACGGGGGTGGCAGGGGTCCAAGGACTTGGGCCATCTTCTGCTGCCTTCCCAGGTGCATTAGCAGTGAGCTGGATTAGAAGGTAGAAGTGGAACTCAATTCCAGGCACTCTGATATAGGATTTGGGCATCCCAAGTGCATTTTGACCTGCTGCACCTCAATGGCTGCCCTTATAGCCTCTTTAAATAATTACCCTTTAACAGAATCTTGTGTCCTTTTCCATGCCTGATATTTTAGTATGCTTTAATATTCTTGATCCTCTTCCTCCCTCCCTCCCCCTACCCACTAAACCCAATTCCTCAGGGTCTTTCCTGTACCCCATCATCCTTTTAGAAAGTGACTTGAAGGAGGCACTCTTCTCTGAAGGGAGAAGAGAACATCCACTTTGCTTATGGCCGTGTCCAAATACCGATGGGGTCTATAGTCACAAAAAGCTTCCATAGCCTTGGCAGCCTATGGCAAGAGCCTTGGATGATCACTGAAGTCATAAAAAAGTGTTAATTGTTAAAGGAACAACAGTCGTCACTGTGCACTTGCTCCCCATATAGGACCTCTGTCCCTACTGAATTGTAATATGAGAATTAACTGCAAATTCTCTCTCCAAACTGTACTCTATATGTTGTGTGTGGGCGTGGGTGCAAATTGTTGAAGTCTATGATTAGCATGGAGTTGGTCCTCTGTATATAAAGTCATACTAAAAATGAACCATAATGAAGAAGGATATGGGAGAGGGAATGGGAGGTGGGATGGGAGCTGGGGGGGGGGTATGGGAGAAAGAACCACTATATCCCTAAAGTTGTATCTATGTAAAAATTCATTCATTAAATAAAAATTAAAAAAAGAAAACAACTTAAAATGTAACATCAATAATTACAGTAAGAACAACACCACTTACTGAGTGCTAATTAGTCAGACATACCACACACACTTCACCTTTTAACTTTTATCACTCCACCCTGCTGAGATATTATCATGCCCATTACCTAGGTGTGAAAACTGAGGCTTGGAGTGGGTCAGTATCTTTCCCAAATTCGCATAAATGGAAACTGGTAGGGATGGGATCTAAGCACAGGTGAAACTCCCAAGCCAATATTGATTTCCCAGGTTTCTGGGCTCATTAGTTCATGCTCAAAGTGGCCACTGTTAGTATCATTTTTAGGCATAGTTGCATGTTAAAAGAGACTTGAGACCCCAAACGTTAACTGAAAGGGGTGAATCTGTACTAGTGGTATTTCACAGGTTTTGGCCCTGTTGATGCTGAGGTAACTCCCCAAAGGGCAATTTTCAATCATCATGGAGATTTTCCCTGCCTCTTTACCTTGTGAACACAACTCACTCTATTCAGGAAGCAACGACTACTGGGGATGGTGGAAAGAGCCTTGGGGGCTAGACCTGGCTTCCAGTCCCAACTCGGCTATGAACTAACTAGCTGTGGGACATACAATCGTAGGGCCCAGAAGGTCTTTCTCACTCACCTCATCCTACAGCTGAAGAAACCGAGGGCCAGAGAAGCATTTCTGACTTCCAGGGATCTGGGTGTTCAAACAGCGCATGGCACAGAAGGCGCTGAGATGGCAGCAAGGAGGACAGCAGGGGAAACAGCTAAGGAAGTGCAGGCTGTCCGAGATTTGGACTCCGAAGACTTTTCTTTGAGGGCTGACTCTGCTGTGTGGTGTCGGATATGTTACTTTGGCTCTTTTCACCGGAGAGTTCATGACTATAAAGTCAAGAATATCTAGTTTCGAGGATCTTTCTAGCACTAAAAGTCTTTGATCCTCGGAAGTGAATGCGTTGCAGAGTTTATTATTGTCAACCATAAATCTTATTGTGTGAAGAAAAGCCAAATACCTCTCTTGTTTCACCATTGTACTTGGGATCTTGGCATAATTACCTTATTTAATCTTGTAAACAATCTCTGACGTTGGTTAGGAGAGTATTCCTACTCCCACTTTAGAGATGAAGGATTTGAGGCCAGAAAGGGGTTCAGTAATCTACCCAATTGTCTTCTGTACTTCCAGGGCCCCTTCAAGTGGGTTTCTGGAAAGGAGGAGCTCCTGGACATGTTGGCATGTCATAGGGCTTGGGCATTGGGGAAGTGCCAAGTTCCTCAAAGCTGAGGCGAGAATTAAGCATAATTTCTAAATATAGGTTTAGCAACTGCAAGTTAAAACATTTGAAAGCATTATTCAAAGGAATTCTTTAGCTAGGAAGGTAATAGTTGGCTTTATCACTAAAGCAGCATTAATAATACCTGCCTTGCAAGGGTGTTGGAGGAGTACATGAGATAATGCATGCAAAACATAGACAACTAGACAACTCTGCTGAGTACATATTGGGCAAGCAAAACATCTAGAACCCTGCTGGGTACATACTAAGCACACCCAAAGATTAGCTGACTTTCTTGCATTAATATTGTTACTGTCCATACTACTACTCAGACATCTTAAAACCATCTGCTCAGGGCACCTATCAATGAAGCTGCCTTTGCCAATAGGAGGTTCAATTCCCTCACTTTGTATCAATACAAAGCCCTGTGAATATAGCTCACTTATCTCTAATTTGAAATCAAATAAAGTTCCTCTGGAGGAAAACAAATACCTAATAGCATAAAGAACAGAAACACAAGCATCGACTTGGGCAAGAGGCGCATCTGTCTCTTTAATTGAAGCTGTTGAATTTGATGGAGTGTTTTCAGCCTGCAGGACTTCACAAAATCATGGGAATTTTTCAGAACTGCTTTCCTTTCTTAACATAAAACTAATACACTCACAAGTAAGTGTTTTCAGTGGAGTAGGTTTTTAAAAAGTGAAATCTGCTGTATAGACTCTTTTTCCCTCTAATTCCTATCCCATTCCTCAGAAATCAACCTGTTATTCACTTTCAGAATCTTTGTAAGAATTTTTGATGCTGATATTTATATATTTATCCCAATTTCTTCTTTGAAAAATATGACAAGGATCGTGTTGTTAAGTACCTTATCTTTATCCTCCTTGGAGATTACTCCATAGCAGAAATCTTTACATGTTTTGTTATTTTTAACAGTGACATAGTATTCCAGGCATGGAGATACCATAATTAATTTAATCTTTTCCTTTTTGATGGTTACTTATGTATGCTCTTTCCATTTTTTTTCTTCTATTACAAACCCTACCACAATGGACAGCCCTATGATGTATATGCATAGTTGTGGGAATATCACTAGGTTGTGTGTGGACACATAATTGGGCTGTCCATTTTATGGGATAGGTCAGGGGATTGGAGATTCCGAAAGGACAATCATAATGTTTATGCCTTGATTGAAGGCAGTGACTAATACAGGGAATATTAGACAGAGATCACATCAGCCCACTTATTAATGTGCAAATGTTTATTAGACTGTTCCCAGAAATGATTATCTTATTAAGCTGGTATGGATCATAATATTACAGTGAAACAAAATAAGAAGTATGAAGGGGCTCTTGGAAAGTCAAAGGTGCTATGCAGGTGACCAATCTCGTTCTCATTAGTGTTATGGTATTGGTTACTAGGATGTGTCACTGAGGGGGGACTCACTAAGGCACAGAGCTGAGTCCTGCTCTGTTCTTGTCTCTCAACTTCATCAATCATTTATCAAATTGTTAAATATACATGATTTCTCCTTCACAGCTGATCTGGTTCCTTCCATTCCATTCTCCTTCCCACCCCTTTCTTTCAACATACCACCACATCTGGCAAGAGAGTGGCACTTAATATATGTTAAGCACATTTTCTCATGTGATCCTCTCAATAGCTGTGTGAGGTAGAAACTTCTTTTCCCCTTTTGTACAGGATGAAGAAAATGAGGCTCAGAGAAGTTAAGTGATGTGCCCAAGATCACACAGCTTGGATTGAGACCTCAATCAAATCAACTCCAAAGGCTAGCTCCTTACTTTTGTATCATTGCCTGTTGAATGGTCTGTTCACACTCATTTCCCTCTTTCTAATTCATTCTGCAGGCCACTGCTAGATTGAGCTCCACAAAATATTTAAACACACTATTCTACTCCAAGATCTACAAAGGCATACTTCTCAGACTTTTGCTATTTTCTCAATGAAATGTAAATGTTAACTGGAATTTAAAGCCCTTTGAACTTGGGACCCTACTTAAATATCTGGGAAAACTGTCTACATGTCTTTGCCTCTATGTAGTCACAAGGGGAAGAGTTTATGTGGGAATATCAGAAGATATTTGGAGTCAGACAGACTTGAGCTCTTCTTTAGTCTACCACTTACTAGCTGTGTGTGACCTTGGACCAGTGAGGTAAGCTTTCTGGACCTCTACTTCCCCATTTGTAAGATGGGAATATGTATCATATGCACCATATGTGTGGTATGTATATATCACATCTCATATATGTGATATATATGTGATATATATCACATACCATACATATCATATATGTATCGTATTCCCATCTTACAAATGACTTTCTTGGAAGTCTTGTTTCTAAGAAACAAAATTAAGGAGTAAAACAAAGACTTCCAAGAAAGTCATTTGTAAGATGGGAATACGATACATATATGATATGTATGGTATGTGATCTCAAATCTTTGCACTACCACTAGTGACATAAAGGGCCTGAGGACTATTTTTGCTTCCCATATTTTGTACATAACCCACTACATTGTTCTTAATAGGTGACCAATGGCAGCTACTTGGTTGAATGGTTTGAATGAAAGTTTTCATAGGTGTTGTCAACTTGATCAGGCAGACTGCAGCAAGAGACCAGCTTGCGAATTCGAGGATGATGTGTGTTTATGTGCCTGAGTGACTGTGATCAGGAGGAAGGTCTAAAAAAGAAAGGAGTCCCCGCCAAAACCCATTGTGGTTGATCCTAAACAGAGAATCAGAGAAGTCTAAGCAAAAAGAATTTTCTGTATCTGGTTCCTCCTTTCCATCAAACCATACTTGGCTAATTTCTTTGTACTCATGAGCTGAGTAATGCAAGGTGCAACCTACATTCTACAATCCCCAGGACACAGAATATGCATGGCTAAATTCTCAGCATTCTAGAGTATTATACTTTATATCCTCAAGAGGGAAAATGTATTAAAGGCATTCTACTATTCAGAGGGCTTTGATTGATGTTTGCTGTAGTTTCATTGCATTCTCTGAAGGCCTTTATTTGCTCACTGCACAAAGGTAGGGTCCACTAATATTAAACATAAACATATTTACAGTAGGTTTAGATTGACCATTTAAAAGTCACCTGGCTAGGGGTTTGAAGTTTCATGAGAGTGAGGAAGAAAACAAAACAAAACCAAACCTCTGGGAAATACATCCCCAGTAATGTGGAATTGTAAATTATTCTTTGCCTGATTATTTCACAGCTGGGTCAGTTCAACATTTATAAAAATTTAATTTACTCTGCATCACTCTTTTGGATTTTAACTGTGGAAATCACAGTGTAAAGTGAAGTGAGAGGGAAATAAAATTAAAGAGTAAAACAATAAAAGCTAGGAGTGACTGACAAGTATATAACCCCAAGGTGCCTGCAAAAAGTTTGTGGAAAATGAACTTAACAAGATAGGTTTGTCTTGGTGCAAAAAAATTGAAATCCACGCATTGGTTTTCCATTGCATACATTTTCCATGAACGTTTTGAAGACCACTTGTAGGTTCATACTCAGATTATATTTTAGAAATCAGTTGATTTCAGCATATGAGGAATTAAGTAAGGTTGTGCAGAAAAACAAAATAGCAGTACAGAAAATGGATTGTTCATTTAACACTCATTGTTATAAATGTTTGCTTCTCTGCATAATTTAGACACAATTGCATGGGATAAAGCTAGATGACATTAGAATTCAAGTCAAGGGAGGATTTTAAGGGCATCAAAATTGTTGTCCCATTACTCATCCTGACAGGGTAAGGCAGACAGATGCCTAAGGCCAACTTAGGCAGAGAAGTGTGTGGATGTGGGGGGTGATGGTAAGGAGCTGAGAAGGATCTAGACCACCCCAGGGAGGTGCTGGTGGAAATGCTGGTGGAGTCAAGAGAGGGAAGAAGAGAAGAATTTTGGCTTTGGTTATAGATACATATATAATATATGCCTGAGGTTTTGAGAGCATCTGGAAGGTTCTGAAGATGCAGTGTTCCTCTCATTCATCAATAATTGAATGTTGGCAGTTTTTGCATTTCCTCTCTTTCTCTGTCTATACACAGTAGTTCTTACCCTGGGCTATACACAAGAGTCATTTTGGGGAGCTTTTATAAAACAGCTTGCCTAGGCCTTAATACAACTAGTTAAATCAGAAATCCTGAGGAGTGGAAACGGAGAATTCTTGTCTTACTTGAAAGCTTCCTAGGTGAGCCCAGTGCAGAGTAAGAGTAAACTATTGGCCCAAAAGTATTGCTTTAGGTGCAATGTTTATGAATTCTCTTGAGATTGGAGCCAATAACTTACTTCTGAGACTTAGGGGTTCCCAGAGGCTTAGGAGAGACCTAGGGGAGTCTTTAGGTCATAACTGCATGTGGGTTTTGGTGACCCAAGTTGGAATCCTGGTTCTACCACCTACCACATACAGGGCCTTAAGAAAGTTACTTATTTATATGAGCCTCAGTTTATGCTCCTTTAAATTGGAGATAACATCTATTTAACAGGGTCATGGAAAAGATTAAGTGGGAGGATGCATATAGTCATAAATGATCTGGTACAAGTCACCACTGATTCAACAGCTTGCTGGTATTCATTGGGCTCTATGTCACAAAAATGCAATCAAGATGTTTAAGATATTTGGAGACAATACTTGGAGATGTGTCTGATATAAGAAATGTTACAATCAAGATTCAAAAAAGATTTTGATCTACTGGAAGGATAGTCAACGGTTGCAAGATAAGTGCATGGATTGCACAGTAAATGTAAAGTTACAGTTTATACCAGGACAGGATATGAGAATAGAGTCTGTGCAAAAGGTCTGTGGTTTCACAGGCAGAAAACCTTATAAGAAGTAGTTGTTGTAGTATAACTGTTCAGTAAGCTAATCTGCTTGGAGGTTGCATGAAGAGAAACATGGGATGCAGGTCTCATTCAGCCAGAGTCTCTGGGTTCTGTTCTAGAACAAATCCCATTTTTATAGCACATTTATTCACACAACAAACATTTAATGAAGACCAATTGTATACTCTATTCTAGGCTCCAGGAGTACAACATCTTTGTTCCCCTGGAGCTTTGATTCTAAGGGGTCTGGGGAGGTTTGGGAAGCTATGAACATACCTAAGTTATATGAGCTATTAGATGGAGATGAGAACTACAGAAAAAAAATAAACAGGGAAAGGGGGAAAGGCAGTGACATAGTAGGAAGGGTTATTTGCAATTATAAATAGGGTGGCTAAGGATGGCTTCATTGAGAAGGTGGCATTTGGACAAAGTTTGAGGACAGTGAAGAAGACAGGTGGGTATCTTGGGGGAAATATTCCAGGTAGAGGGAACCACAAGTACAAAATCTTGGATGAGGGATGTGCTTGTTTTATTCAAGAAAAATGAAAAGAGAAGTCCAAATTGGAATATTGTGTTCAATTCTAGGCTTTATCCTTACTGCTTTTGGCTGAGCATAAAAGTAAAAAAAAAATGTTTTACTTTCCAAATGTGGAAACAAAACATTTGAAAAGCACAAAAACTTTTAAAAACAGTATAAATCATCCACTATTCAAGTCTTCTTGACGTTTTGGCATCCTTCCTTCCAGTTTGTAAGTAGACCAACATGCAGAAGTAGCAGAAAATAGTAAAGTTGGATTGAGATTTATGTTTTAGGGGCTCTCCAGGGCTCCATTTCTAGTTCTGGTGACTCAATTCTGCATTTCTAGCATGTAGTATTTAAATGTGAGCCTCAGCAAACTTTAAAATTACTACAGGTCAAATCTAGACTTTGAGTTGTTTTCAAGTAGTTGAAATCTCAAATATCTATGTTGTAGATCCTCTGCTCCTTTGCACAGTTTTCAAACTCTTTGATACTTTAGCAGATGAAGAATACCCCCTTCTTTCAGCTTTCATTACTGTTGGCATTGCACATTCTTTCCTTGTTTAATGATCATCTGCAATTTTTATTCTGTGATTTTTGTGTTTACCAATAACCCTTTATAAAATGTGGTACCTGGGGCAGGTGTTTGGAACAGTGGTTAAGATGTCACTTGGGATGTCTAAATCCCATGTTGGAATGCCTGGATTTGAGTCCTGGCTCCAGTCTCCATTCCAGCTTGCTGTGTATGTGAAACCTAGGAGGCAGTAGGTACTGAATCTAGTATGTGGGTCTCTGTCAGTTACATAGGAGATCTGGGCTGAGCTGTTATCCAAAATGGCTGCAACAACTTTTTACATGCTACATGTGCTTTTCCAATGTGACCTTGACCTTCTTCCTACCAAGAGATAGACTCACATTTCCTTCCTTCCTTCCTTCTTTCCTTCCTTCCTTCCTTCCTTCCTTCCTTCCTTCCTTCCTCCCTTCTTTCCTTCCATCTTCCCTCCCTCCCTCCCTTTCCCTCCCTCGTTCCCTTGTTTACCCCTTCCTTACTTCTGTTACCAAATCTGAAATCAGACATTTGTCACAATAGATGTCAATGACTCAGAGGATGCAGATTTGGGGAAAAGAAAGGGTGAAAGTTTATTTAGGATGCTAGCAACTGCGGAGGTGACAGGTTAGCACCTTAACATCCAACTCTTCACCAAAAGGAGGTGGGTCAGGGTTTTTGTAAGGAAATGCAAGTTTAGCTACATGGCTACAGTCATGTATGGGGTAAGGTCTCCCAGATGTTCAATCATCAGCTAGGTCCTTATCTTGTGACCAGGGCATTCTGGTCCTTTGCAACCATTTGTGTCAGTGGCCCATACTTTAAGGAAATGCTTGGGGGTGAAAACCCAAATCATCAAAGAGTCGGTAGGGGGTCTCAGGTCATACCTGGGTCACTTAAGTCTTTTAATCCTTAAAATGTATTGTTAGTCTGTGTTATCCTTCCTCCTTCCCTCCTTCCCTCCCTTTCTCTCTCTCTCTCTCTCTCTCTCTCTCTCTCTCTCTCTCTCTCTCTCTCTCTTTCTGAGGCAGATTTTCTCAAGAACCTGAGAGACTGTCTGGAAGAGAGAGATAATATGAGTTATTCTGTGATTTTTTTTTCCCAGTAGAGAGACCTTAGCAGCAACATAGTGTGTATGCTAGTGCTAAAGGAAATTAATTAAATTTAGTTATGAGCACATCTTTCATACTTGTATTACAGTCATGTATGTGAAGGAAGAGGACCTTCATGGATCCATTCAAAGAGTCATTTTTGGTAAGATCATTCAATAAGAAAAGAGAATGGTTAGATAATAATTGTTGATGCAAAATGCAATGACCGGATGGTCTGATATTACTAGACTCTTGACTTATAGTTAGCTACCAGTGAATGGGGTGGCTGAGAGATTAGTTTCTGGAGCCAAAACTTATTTCCACGAAATTTTTCAGAAAATTGATTATGCATTTTTGAAGAATGAAGTTGTGAATTACCTGTGAAAAACATTTTGTCCCAGATGAGATTCGAGTTAATTTTTCTTTTGCTTGAGATTCTTAATGAGTAAAGAAGTAATCCCAAGTGACCAAGGAGTTCAGAGATACAGTTGCCTGAATGAGGGAAACTACAGGGAGAAATGCCTGGTGATTGAACTCTCTGAGAACACCATGAAAGAAAGTCATTTCTGAACATCTGCCAAGACCACAGAACAGAGAGCCAGTTATTGAATTCAGATTTTCCTACCCCCACCTGTCACTACCATCACTGAGGTATATGGTCTCCAAATATGCCTGTGAGTAATTTTTCCCATTCCTGTATATATATATTTGGTTCCACCCAGAAAGAAGTGGTGTCTGCCTCCTCTCTCCTTGAATCTGGGCTGCCCTTGTGACTTGCTCAGTGTAACACAGAATACAGCAGAAGTGGATTTTTTTTCTTTAAGAGGATTGGTATCCTGGATTTTTTTTTCTTTTAGCAGCCAGCAGCCAGGTAAGAAGTCTGAGGATCCTAAGACCATCATGCCTTGAGGAAGGCCAAGCTAGCCCCCATTGGAGAGCCAAAGCACATCCCTAGCCAGACCCCTTGCTGTTCCAGCCATCCTGGCTAAAGTGCTAGACAAATGAATGAAGAAGTCACCTTGAATGTTGAAACCTCAATAGATTCTATGTGAAGCAGATATGCCAGCCAAACCCATGCCAGATTGCAGAATTATGAGCTGTAATAAATCATTGTTTAAATCAGGAAGTTTTGGGGTGCTTTTAATGCAGCAGTAGATAACTGAAACAATCACCCTGGAAGGGCTGGAACTTGGCCAGTCAGCTTATTAGGGCTTGGAGGAAAGGGTGGGATGAAGAGAGTTGACATGCAAGATGGAGAAGCCAACCTTGCATACCTTTCCTTTGCAAAACTACAATCTGAAGCTCCAGCTAGGAAAGCGAGATGTTACAGGGTTCAATCAAGTGCACAGTTTTGCTTCCTGACTTAGACTGGGGTACGATGTGAGCACAGGGTTATCCTTAGGCTCAGAGTGCTCGAGCAGAAAATTCAAGGGCCTCCAAGGCATTTTATTGGGAGCTAAGGAGAGTAAGTTCCATCTATTTAACATTAAAGAGATGAATGAGGATAATAAAACAACAGCAAATGTGAGCTTAGATCATTTCATGAACTGTGCTTGATCAAAGTGTCCCAGTTACCCCTCCCATGGCCAGAAGCCCACAGGTCCTTTCTGGGGAGGAAACCTATCTCTTCCGGAGTCTAAGAGTCTTCCCATGTTTTCTCTAGATTGCTCCAGGCCCCTGACTGTCACTCTGGGCTTTGTGACTGTTGCCTTTGCAGACTCCAATTTGGACTCCAAAAGGAAAGGTCTCTCTTTCCCAGATCCCCCCGAAGCATCACCCACCCAAGGCAGTTGTATGTAGCAGCCTTTTGGAGTCTCAGCCACCACAGCAAACAACATAAAATTGACTGTTACATATCCACATTCTTCTAAGTGACAAATCCTTCAGCCAGAGGGAAATTCTCAGTAGTAGAAATGGCTGCTTCTTGCCTTGGCCTCAGTCTCTGAACACCCACATTTATATTCATTTCTAAATCTCACCTAATTTCCCACTGTCTTCCAGTCTACCTTTACAGGGACCCAAACTCAGGAAGGTATGCTGCTACACACGTGACCATGCAAGTCACTTTAGGCTGATGATCACTGCCAACTGACATTTCGTGTTCTCCAGGGGCCAGGCTCTTGTGTTAAGTCATTTACCATTCTCTCCACAATGTGGAATTATAATGACCCTTTAGAATTTTAGTCTCATTTTATAGAGTGCAGACAGGTTTAGTAAAGTAGTCAGGTCACACAGGTAACTGAGCCTGTTTTCAAACCCAGGGCTGTTTGGTGCAGAGTTCGCCAACTTAACCATGACACCTGGACTGAATTTGAACTTATAACTCTCTCTTTAAATGATGGCATTGTTAGATCTGACCTCCCTTCCCACTGGGCATTGTTGAGAAACTGTATATATATTTATTCATATGCTATTTCAAACCTGTACCATAAAGGGCATGGAATAATTCTTGCCCTTATTTCATCTTTCTGTTTAAATAAAAGACATTCAAAGGCAGATGAGAGAAATTGTGGTGATTTGGGATGTTATGAGATGACACTGGGAATTTGATATTTCCGCCCTACCACTGTCTCCAACCCCTGGAGAAGTGCTATGCCTGGGAGCAGGGGTGGCAAATAGTGGCGAGGCAGTAGTTTTTGGTCAGAGTTTTATTTTTCTTCTCCAAATCCCAGTGCTGAACCCTGGGGAACCACTGGCTTCAAGGTCTTGGCTAGAGACCTACAGTGTCTGTTTGCAATGCAAAATCTTACTCTTCAAAGGATGAACAGCACTCTAACTCCTACCCTGTGTTCCTGAGGACAGGAGGAAACTTCCGCTTCCTTTGTAATCTTTACTAAATATGTGTTGAGCAGAACCTTAGCTGCCAGGCCCCGGGGAGAGAGTTGAAGACCGAATAGATGCAATGGTTGCTGTCATGGAGCTTTCAGTCTGGTGAGGCGATGGACATTAAATGATTTATCATTTTCCTCATGTGCTGCTCTGTTTAAATGCCTGTCTCCTCACCAGGCTCAGCCCTGACCATTGCAGCTATTTGGAGAGTGAACCAGCAGACGAACTTATCTCTTTCTCTCTCTCTTGTTTTCTCTCTCTAACCTTGACTTTCACGTAAAATAAAATAAAATAAATTAAATATTTAAACAAACCAAAAAGAAAGAGAAAGTGGATCAGAAGCAGAGCAACTGGGACTCCAGCCTGCACTCTGAAATGGGATGCTGGGAGTCACAAGCAACAGCTTAACCTGTTGCTACAATGTCGGTCTCTCCTCTTCCTTTTTGATAATCAGCCCCACTGTCTGTCCTTCTATACAGTACCAATGGCCAAGGGCTGAGGACACCACGGAAGCTAGGTTAATCTGAATATGTGTCTTGAGGATTTTTGAACACTTAAATATATATATATATTTATATATTTATTTATATTTTATATTTATTTATATTAATATATTAATATATATATTATATATGTATTTAAGTGTTCAAGTCAAAACCAGGAGCCCAGGAACTCAATCCAGCTTTCTCACATGAGTGGCAAGAATCCAATCACGTGAATCATCACTGCTGCCTCCAAGGGTGCACATTATTACCAAGAAGGGGGAGCCAGGAGCTGGTGGTGGGCATCAAACCCAGGTGCTCTGAACTAAGCCATGGGTATCTTAAGCGCTAGGCCAAACACTCAGCACTGTCTTGAGTCTCTGACTCCTAAGCAGGCCCCTAAGGACAGAGATGCAGCAGGGCCAAGTGAGTCTGATGTCTTCATGCTCAGAACTGTTCTGCTAGTTTCTGACTAAGCTTCCTAGAGTCACTGGATCTCCTGCTTTTCCCAAGGCCACTTAGTGAACCATTCCTTTAATTCCACAGAGACTTTTTGATTGGGGTTAGCCAGACTTGTGACTGAAAGAAGATACCGAATAGGATAAAATCCCAAATCATCAATAATCAAAGATTAGGGAATCAGGAAGGCTGACCTTTAGAGACTAGCATGGGCCACAGGTGATCCAATTATTTTTAAACAATCACTCTGCTTGCCCTGATTTTTGGTCCTTTCTCGCCTCCCCCGTGATTCACTATGGGTGTAGGGTGGGGACTCTTCAAAAAGTTCACAGAAAATACATATTATGAAAAAGCTAGGTATGTGTTTTAAGATTCTTTTGCTTCAAAATGAACCTTTCTTCATTCCATTTTCTAAGATTTTCAAGTTCCTTCTTATTCTAAGTTTTGATGAGAGATGTTGTGCTTGATCTCTAGTGAGCGATGGGCAGTTTCAGAAAATTGGGCAGAGCGAAAAGACTGCTTATCCCTAACACCACCCCCCCCGTAGGCAGGCGAGAGAACTTGGTATCTTCCTCCTGCTCCCCTGCTGTCCTCTGAGAAGAGTTGTTCTTGATCTGCCCTGTCCCCTGAGTGGTGTAAGAGATAGACTTTTTACTACACATTGATTTCACCTACTAGAACATATTATCCAACTAGAGTCTTAAAGTTTGACCATACAGATCAGTATTCATCCTTGTCGGTGGAGTGAAAGGCCTTAATTTTGACCCATCTTTGCAGAGATATGAAGGATGGAAATGAGGTGGAAGACTCATCTCTTGAAGCTGGCAGAATGTTTCTAGATAGTGACATCAAGAGGCAGCCCACAGTTTATCTTTCCAGTCTTCTATTTTTCTGTGCCTACTGGAGGGAAAACTTCTGCCATGACTCCAGGCTCCTTTAGGCCAGCTGGTCAGATTTCTGAGTCTCCCAGGGAAAGGATATGATAAATACGTATTATCAAATGCAATCTGCAGCTGAGAATGTAGAGGAGTCTGTGGTGGGAGAAGAATTTGCTCCTTCAGCAGCATAATCCTGTGAGAGCTTGGCTCTCTGGGCTGAGATATGAGCTGTGGGCTTCATTGGGAACCTAGAGAATAGCTTTAAATAACTTGGGGCCATAGCCATGAGCAGAGGAACCGGCCGATTCTTCTTGAACAGAAATGGGGTGGAAAGAGAGGATTAGAGTGAGTTGTTGCACTCCTGCTGAGGGTGCTCTGTATTCCCTACTCGATCCACATATGATTTCTCTTAGCTCACATGTGGGCTTTGAGCCAATTCCCTGTGGACAGATCTGTGACACAGAGTGTGCTACTCTACTGATGCTAAGTACAGATGGGAACTTATGGTTGGGGCTGCTTTTCTCCTTAGGTATCTGAAGGACCCATGAATCATCAGACTCCTACCCCTTACCCAGTCCATTTTTTTTTCAAGATTTATTTATTTATTTGAAAGGCAGAGAACCAGACACACACACACACACACACACAGAGAGAGAGAGAGAGAGAGAGAGAGAGAGTTCTTCTGTCTAACAGTTTACTCCCCAAATGTCTGTAATAGCTGGGCAAGGCTGAAACCCAGAGCCATGGACTTTGTCCTTGTCGCCCACAAGGGTATCAGAGACCCAAGAACTTGAACCATCATCTGTTGCTTTTCAAGGTGCATTGGTAGGAAGCTGGATCAAACAGAGCAGCCTGGATTTGAACCGACACTCCATTATGGGATGCTAGCATTGCAAGCAGCAGCTTAACCCATGGGGCCAGAACCCTGGCCCTTACCCTGTCCATTTCTGTGTAATTTAGGTGGGTCCCAGTGCATCTAGCCCTATCCCTGCATTGCATTTCCTGTCCATTTAGCAACTCTAATTATCTTCTCCCATACATTGTGATTTCATAGTTTTAGGGCCATGTTCAGTATCAAGATGAGCTGTTCCATTTTACAGACATAGAAAGTCAGTATAGGGTTTAGGAACTACATAGCATGAGTTGGGATCCTGAGATCATCTTATATATCAATAAAATAATTCTGTAAACTGAATATCTTAAGAAGGGAGTGTTATGCTTAAGTCTCAAGGAGGAAATAGGTAATCATCAAGGTCAGTTTAAGATCTTTATGCATATTGAATAATATGCTTCTATGCAGTGTCTAACTTCTTTTGCCCCAAATCAAGCTTTTGAGATTTATTTATGTTGTACATTCCTTCCTTTCTATTGCTGAGTAGTAATACACTGTATGCATATACTATAATTTGTTTAGCCATTTACCTATGGTGGACATTTAGGTTGCCTCCAGCTTTTGTTATTTTGAATAAAGCCACAATGAATATTCATCATGCACAAGCTTTGCATACACATATATTTTTATTTCTTTTGACAAAATGAAAGTCCTTCAAAGAATTCATAGAAAAATAGAATTAAAATACAAGTTTATTTCAGTGCAAAAATTGAAATTCATGGATGGATTTTTCATAATATGCACTTCCCATGAATTTGGAGACCCCTTGTATATGGCAGAGCATGACACTAAGCGGTCACTGAGCCGAAACACACCCTTAAATGAGCATATCTGACTTCTGGTGCAAGCAATATGGTGTAGACACATTTCTCCCTGATCTTCCTAGCTAAGTACAACTATAAACCCTGGAAATGATGCAAAAGGCAATAAAAGGAGAGTTCTGAATGGTGGTAAGAGGAAAGGAAACTGGTTTGGGAGCCCAGAGTTGGATGAACAGAGCAGTGGCAGGGTGTGTTATGTCTTCCCACCCAAAAGAAGGTGAGCAGGTCTGATGTTTCTGGATCCCAATAGAACAATAAAAGGCAGCCTAGGTAGGTTCATTCTACCTCGTGGATCAGAGAGAAGTCCCTCTGACAGCACTAGGCAAGCCCAGTGCCATCACTAAGGGAGATGGATGGGACGCAGCACCCAGTAAGTGGTCAGGGGAAGTGTGCCCCTTCTCTGCTCAGCCTGAGTCTTCTCTCCCCTCCTGAGAGAAGCCCAGGCATCAACACAGCTGGCTCAGAAAACCAGGAAGCCTCTTTGGCTTTGTGGACCAAACACTACCTCCTCCATGAAGAGACACAACTTGCCTGGCCTGGTGAATTCCTTCTGCCCCTCAGGTGACACTCAATTAGAAAAATAGAAAGTCTCAGTAAAGAAATGGAATAGACATTTGATGAAGAGGATATGCAGATGGTGAATCAGCATATTAAAAAAGATATTTCTATCGTTAACCGTCAGGGACAGGCAGATTGAAACCATAATGCGGTATCACTAAACATGTTTCAGAATGGCTCAAAATATAAAATAATGGTGACAGCAAATGATGGTGAAGATGTGGCATACTTGGGTCACTCATACATTGCTGGTGGAAATGTAAAATCACGTGTCCTCTCTGGAGGACATTTTGGAAATTTCTTAAAAAAGGACATGGACAACTACCATGTGATCCAGTAATTACACCTTTGGGCATTCAGTCCAGGGAAATAAAAATGTGTTCACACAAAATACCATATGTGGCTGTTCCACACAGTTTTGTTTGTAATGGCCACAAACTGGCAACAACGCAGATGTTCTTTGACTGGTGAATGGCTGTTATGAGTACAGTAGGACTTGTTTCTCCTTAACTCATGCCGAAGTTTAAGCTTTGATGTCTTCATGTTAATAGTTGATTATTTCTGGGTAGATACTTGAGGTATTGATGGCATCTGAGAGGTGGGGCCCATGAAAAATCCTTGAGTCATTGGAGATGTGCCTTTTGGGGCAGGGAGGTTCTTGTGGAAAATTCAATTCTTCGAGTTCAGCCTAGATTCTCTCTCTCTCTCTTTCAAGATATGTTTATTTATTTAAAAGGCAGTTACAGAGTGAGAGCAAGAGCAAGAAAGAGTGAGAAATCTTCTGTCAGCTGGTTCACTCCCCAAATGGCTGCAACAGCCATGGTTGGGGCCAGGCCAAAGCCAGGAGCCAGGAGTTTCTTCCAGGTCTCCCATGTGGCTGCAGGGGCCCAAGCACTTGGGTCATCTTCTCCTGCTTTCCCAGGTGTAATAGCAGGGAGCTGGATCAGAAGTGGAGCAGCCAGGACTCAAACAAGCACCCGTATGGGATGCGAGGTGACTTAACCTGCTGCACCGTAATGCTGAGCCCTCTTTTTGCTCCCCTTTTGAATCACCATGAGATTGTGCCTCTGTGCCCTCCATCAGACACCAGACTATGGGGCCACCTGAGCCTGTAACCACCAACTGTAAGCTGAAATAAACCTTTTCTTTCCCAAGGACATTTCTCTCAGGCATTTTAATTAAGGTTATGAAATGTGGACTAATGCAATGGTTAAACTATGGCACATCCATGCCATCGAACACTACTCAGCAATAATAAGGAAAGAGCTTCTGTTATTGCAACAACTTGGATGAATTAACAGGGAATTACATTCTGTGAAAAAGGGCAATTCTAAAAGGTTACATACTGTGTGATTTTGTGCATGTAATGTTTTTGAAATATCATTTTAGAAATGGAGAACAAATTAATGGTTGCCCCAGTTTAAGAACTAGGGTTGTGGGGTCGGCACTGTGGCATAAAAGGTTAAGCCTCTGCCTGCAGTGCCGGCATCCCAGATGGGTGCCGGTTCAAGTCTCAGCTGCTCTACTTCCTATCCAGCTCCTTGCTAATGGCTTGGGAAAAGCAGTGGAAGATGGCCCAAGTGCTTAGGCCCCTGCACCTATGTGGGAGACTTGGAAGAAGCTCTTGGCTCCTGACTTTGGCCTGGCCCAGCCCCAGCCATTGTGGCCATTTGGGGAGTGAACCAGCAGATGGAAGATCTCTCTCTCTCTCTCTCTCTGTATCTCTGCCTTTCAAATAAATAGAAAAATCTTTAAAAAAAAAAAAAGAGGCGGTTGTGAGACAGAGAGAGGGTGGAGAGGGGATAGAAGTAGTGGGAAAAATTGTATTCAAGCTAAGCACACAGATACACATGAACACAAGTAAAATTGCGATGATCTGAATACAACAGATGGATTGTATCAATGCAACCATCCTGGTTGTGACACTGAGCTATAATTCTGCAAGTTGTCACTTTTGGGGAAAATGGAATAAAGGGGACATGAGGTCTCACTATATTATTTTTCTAAAACTGTTTGTGATTCTACAATTATCTCAGGAAAAAATTCATTGAAAAAGGAGTCGATTTCAGGAAGCAGCACATCCATGGTGTCTCCATCCTGCTATCCCGGGAGAGACGTGTGTTTGAGGGAATCAGGGTCACACTTCATTCCTAGAAAGGACGGTGACTCTGGAGGTTTCCTTGACAGACTGTGAGATGCAGGAGATCATGCGTCCCTGCTCCCACAGAGAGTTCTTAAAGGACTGAAAGCTCCTTATTTAAATCTGAAAAATGAGGTAGCTCGCTTTTGTTTGGGCCTGCCACTAAATGAGACTGTAATTAGTGGAGTATTTTCAGGAGCACTAAGGCTCTTACCCGTTAGTCATACCGGATCCAGGATGTTTTAATTGCCCTTTTATTACAAGCGAGTTGACGGACACTTTTGTCTTCAACTCATGCGTGGGGAAAAAAAAATCCACAACCCCAAACACCACAGCTTGGAAGAGAAACCCTTTTGAGAAAGGATGTTTTGAGTATAACTTCACTTTGCTGATGGAATTTAATTATATATGAGCACTTAAGTTTAGCACCTTGTAGCCAGTTTTTAACACTTGTGATTTTAGATTTCATTAACATATTTACTCAGTATGCCAAATGTAACATTTTTTTTTCTATGCACCAAGTCCATTGGGGGGATTTCCCTCTGTGAGTAAAAACTGGCTGTAGGAGATAGACAAAGACCTTTGAACTTGCAGGGCTGGAGAAGGTTGTCGTGGACACGGTAGTGCTCATCCCAGGGCCAGCACACTCGTGCCTCTGTGGCTGGGAATATCCACTGTGGGTGGGCAATGACTGGCTCAGCCCCTGCCTCTGTTTGTAACAACGCTGAGGGGTCATGCCAGCTCCAGAGGGCCCTGTTAGGACTGGCTGAGGTCTTCGTTGCAACCACCTTGCAGATCACTTCCACCTTCCTCACCTGCTTCCAGGTGAAGCTCCTGAGGTCTCTCCCCAAGACAGCTTCTGTATACGACTCTCTGTCTGAGGGTCAGCTTCCAAGGAACCCAATCTAAGAGAGTGCAGTGTTCCCTGGGTATTCCTAGGTGACTGGCACCAGGATACCCTACAGATTCCCAAATCTCTTTATGCTCCAGTCCCTTATATAAAATGGTGTAGTATTTGCAGAGAACCTATATACATCCTTTAGTATAATTTCAGTCATCCCTAGGTTACTTATAATGCCTAATACAATGTAAATACTATATACTAGCTGCTATATTGTATTGATTAGGGAATATTGGCAAGCAATAAATGTGAGTACATGTTCAATACAGATGTAGTTTTCTTTTTCCAAATATTTTCAATGCACAGTTGATTGAAGCCACTGACAAAGAACCTATGGATGCAGGGCACCAACTGTGTATTGGATTGGTTTTCCTGGAAGCAGAGTCTACAAGGAGGATTCAAGTGCAGATAGTTTTATTAGGACGGTAATTGTAGATACAGAGAGTGAAGGAGTAGGAGGAGTAAAATAAGAAAGGAAAAGGGCCAATAAAAGTGTGACATCAAGCTGGTTACTGCTATAAGCAACCGGGGATCAGTTCCTCTGGGGATGTTTGAGGAGTGCGTAGAATGTGGCTGATTTATCTCACCAGAGCACAGGACATTGGGGGTTATTTATCTATATGCTACTGTCCCCAGTTACTTAAGGATTATCCCTAGAGACACTAGTGACTCAAGGCTCACTGCTGTTCTGTGCATAAACTGGGAAATTTGCCAAGGTTCCTGTGAGTACTCTAATGCAGAAAATCGGAGCAGCCCTTGCAATGGGTTTCTGGGCAGCTTGCAAACACCCTCTCTTACTTCACTTTCTGTTCCCGTAACAACATACTAGACACTGCGGAAGCTATAAAGGAAGCAGGTTTATGTTGGCTTATGGTTCTGGAAGTCCTAGAGCACAGCACCAGTGCTTCCTTGGTTTCTCATGAAAGCCACTTGGTACTCGTGTCCTGGCAGAAAACGTGGAAAGGGCCATGGGTGTGTACAGAAGGAGCAGCTGAGAGAGGAGACAAAGGAGCTGACCTAGAGGCAAGCATTGTGGCACAGCATCCCATAGCCCTATGCCAGAGGGCCAGGGATTGAGTCCTGGATCTGCTTCCCATCTTGCTTCCTGCTAGTACACACCCTGGGAGGCAGCAGGTGGTGACTCTAGTGCTTGGGTCCCTGCCACTTTTGTAGGAGACCGGAGTGGAATTCCTGGCTCTTGGCTTTAGCCTGCCTCAACCCTGGCTGTTGTAGGCATTTGAGGATGGATGATCTCTCTGTGTTTGTCTCTCTCCTACTATTCAATCTTTTTTTAAAAAAAAACCTGAGTATTTTTTAAAAAGGAGCTGACCTGCTTTGTAACAGCCCACTCATACAATAACTAACTTATTCTCATGGGAGTCACATTTATCACTTAATAAGGGGGAACCCTCATGACCTAATTATATTTTAATGGTCCCGCAACCTCTCAGCATCTGCATGGGGAACCAAGCCTCAACATTAGTTTTGGTGGGGATACAGCATATCCAAACCAGAGCAGACACAATCTGCCACAGTCAAAATCAGAGGGTGCTGAGGGTCTTTGGTGTGGGACTCAAAAGTGTCTTCTAACCAGGGAAAGGAGGAAGAGCCTTTCATTTGACAAGACTCAGAGAGCTGACATGTGGCATTTCCAGGGTGAACCAGACCATCTCACATTGAAGGTACTTGTGTGGCACGGAGCTGACAGTGGAAAGAAAGGATGCAGAAAATTCAAAAGGAGCCCAATTAAAAGGTCTTTCCTTTACTTGCCTGCTGAGCTGGCTGACTAGTCCTTTTATTTGTTCCTCTTCTTTCTGTGTAAAGCTAGATGTGTAAGGGTGGGCTTTTGGCACAGTAGTTACAACACTACTTTGGGTTGCCTGAAACCCCTATCAGAGTGCCTGGGTTCAAGTGCCGGCTCTGTTTCCGACTCCAGATTCCTGCTAATGTGCTCCCTGGAAGGCAGCAGGTGTTGGTTCAAGTATTTGGGTTCTTGGAACCCACATGGGAGACCAGGATTGCGTTTCAGGCTCCTGACTTCAGCCTTACTCAGTCCTGTCTTTTGCAGGCATTTGAGGGAGTGGACCAGTGAATGGGGGCTCTCTCTGTCTCTGCCTCTGTTTCTGTCTCTCTGCCTTTCAAGTAAATTAAAAAAATACAATTTTAAACAGCTAGACAGGTAAAAGTTAAATACTGAAATGAAGTCTGAAGATATTCAAACTGTGTTAATGTATGTTTATTTCCAGAAGTAGAAAGAAGAGAAAATAACATTGGTTCCTGCTGAAAGCTACACAGAGAAAAATGCATGAGAAAACAGCAATGACTGACCTTTGTTCACTCTGAAATGTCTAGGCGAGTGATCCTCAGAGCATGGTCCCCAGATCAGCAATGTCAATATCACCAGTGTGTTTGTTAGAAATGCACATTCTTGCATCCTATCCCAGACCTGTGGAATCAGAAATTGTGTGGGTGGACCTAGCACTATGTGCTTTAGCAAGCCCCCACCCCAAGGGGATTCTTTTTCTTACCTCTCATGTTTATTGCAACTCAATTCACAATGGCTAAGATATGGAATCAATCCAGATGTCCATCAACGGATGACTGGATAAAGATAATGTGGTCTATATACACTATGGAATACTACTCAGGCAAAAAAAGAATGAAATCTTGTCTTTTGCAAAGAAAAATGGATGTGACTAGAAACCATTATACTTAGTGAAATAAATCAGTCCACAAAAAACAAATATCATATGTTTTCCTGATCTGTTTTAACTAATAGAGTAGAAACAAATGTAATGTGTATGAGTGAAATTGATGTTTTGAGATTTGATTATTGTTTACAATCCTTGTCTCCACTGTTGAAGAAGAGTGGTGTTTCTTCTATTTGTTGACTTCTTCACTTAGCAGAGTTAGGCTTGTAATTATAAAATAAACTGAAAGTATGTTATTAATTTAAAAAAATCAAAAGGAATAATAAGAAAAGAAGGAGGAGGAGGAGGGGTTGGGAGCATGGGTGGGTGGGAGGGCGGGAAGTATCACTATGTTGCTAAATCTGTATATATGAAATACATGAAACTTGTTCACCTTATATAAATAAAAGTTATTTGAAAATCTATTTATATGAAAAGGAGAGAGAAAGAGTGCTCTTTTCTCTGCTGGTTCACTACCCAAATGCCCATAGTGGTCAGGGCTGGCCCAGGGCCAAAGCTGTGAGCCAGAAACTCAACTGAGATCTCCCAGTTGGTTGGCAGGCATCCAATGGCTTGGGTCACCACTACAGCTTCCCAGGGTCTGAATTAACAAGAAACAAATCAGGAGCCACAGCTGGGGATTGAACCCAGGGATTTCGATGTAAGATATGGGATACAAGAATCCTGAGCAGTATCTTCATTGCTATGCTAAATACTCAGTGGCCGCACCCCTCCCTCAACTCCAGGGGATTCTGATGCTAGCTAAAGTCTAGCTAAAGTCTAAAAACCACCTGTTTAGTTCTAGACCATTCCCTTGTACCTATGATTTTAGCAACTGAATCAAGTCTCACTCACAAATGTTGTTACAGGTAGGCTTGGTTTCACAACAACATGATACAAAGTGAAATTATTCAACAAGCTTTCCCTTTGCTAGTTAGTCTCTGTACTGAATAGGTAGCATATGGAGAATTTGAAAGATTTAGAAAATACCTAGGACATAACTTTTGGTCTTTTATGCCTCTTTAGTCTGTCATCGCCTGTTTCTCCTCTCCTCTCCCAACAAACACGGACTGATCATCTACAATGTGCTCAGCATGGGTCCACATGCTAGGAATATGGCAGTGGAGAAAACAGATGCAGATTGTTGTCCTCTTGGAGCTTGGATTCTGCTATGGGGTGGGGAGAGAGAAAGGGAATGAGAATAGCCATCAAAGAGTACAGAAATTACACATTATATCAGGGTTAAAAGTGTTGTAGAGAAAAACAAATTAGGGGAGATAGGTAGCACTGGGGAAGGTGGCAGGCAGGTTGCGGCTGTAAGTAGGGTGGTCAAGGGAGACTGAAGTGACACTGGAACCAAGTTTTGGAGGAGATGAGGGGGATAACTGGGCAGAGAATTAGGGGGAGGAAATTTCCAGGCCCAGGAGAAGCAAGAGCAATCATATGCCTTGAAGTGGGAGTGTGCCTCTAGCGTTCAATGTCAGTGCTGAGTCTAGACACAGAAAATGCTTTGTGACTAGAGAGCCTTACTGGAAACTCTTAGAAACTGAGCTGGGAAACCCTGGCTAATAGCATTTGAATCCATATTTAAGGTCAGTTTATGTATAATATGTAGTTAGATGACTACCATCACTCCTTTAAACATAGAGGAAAATACGTATAAATAAACTGATGTTCATTTTATTTATAATATGTATTTATAAGTCTATCTATATTAACATATTTTCATTATATATTTGTAAAATTTATTTATAAAAATAAATATAAATAAGACTGGGCTTTAGTTTTATTTTAAAGATTTATTTATTTACTTACTTGAAAGGCAGAGTGAGAGAGAGAGGGAGAGAGAGAGTTTTTTCATCCACTTATTCACTCACCAAATAGCCACCCAGCTGGGGCTAGGCCTGGTCAAAACCAGGATCCCAGAACTCCATCCTGGTCTCGCACTTGGATGCAGGGGCCAAGCAATTGGGCCATCATTCACTGGTTTCCAAGGTGCATTAGTAGGAAGCTGGATTGGAAGTGGAGCAGCCGGGACTGCAACTGGTACACAGGTTGCAGGCAGCAGTTTAACCAACCTATGTTGCAGCAACTCCAGCCCCTGAGCTGTAGTTTTAAGGAGGCAAAGAACTTCTGAGAGAAAGATGAGATTCATTTCTTCTGTTAACAAACCCTTTGTTTTTTTTTAAAAAAATGTAATGACTTTTGAAGTCATGTTCAATGAAACAAGTGCCAGCTCTGAGTCCAACAAGAGGAGATGCAAATTAGGGGATGGGGGGTGGGGGAAGTGGTGATGCTGGCCTGCCAGCTTTGCCTCAACATTGCCTTCCCTTTGTGGTTTTAAATGTGTACGACTTCAATTTGCTTTAGTCTCATTTCAGGTTCAGACAATTCCATATTAAAAATAACCTTTTGGAAAAATTGCAAAGTGGCGACTTAATAGCAATCATTTCCTTGTGGTTATGTAAGAAAATTAGTAAGGATCTCAGGGTGGATAATTCCATCCTAGCTAATAACTTGGACCGTTTCTGACTTTGAGGCAAATGGCAGTTGGGGCTGGATAGCTGGGCTGGTCACAAGTACAGCTGAGCTTCCAGTGATTATGAGAGAAACCTGCTGATGTGCAGCTTTGGTCTTTTCCATGTCAGCACTCTATGTCTTGATGCAGGTTCAACAGAAACCATCTCTGCTTGGAAATTGCAGTCCCCAACACAGTCTTTGCTAATACATTAGCCAGTCAGCAGTGGGAAGCATCCCGAAGGCAGTCCTGGTTCTCACTGTAGTTGGCAGAGTTATTCTCTCCATATGCTTCCAGATTGCCCACTCCCCCTTCCCTACACACACACACACACACACAGTCATGCTCTCTGTCAGCAGGTTTGCAGGAAGCCTGTGAACTACTCATGAATTACTTATAGTTACTTACACCCCTCATAAGTGAATTGCTGTGTAGTCTACAACTGCTGAATTCTGGGTGTTCAATTCCATAAATAGTTCTTCGCTGAGTGATGCACCCTGTTGAAGACCTCCCCTTTTGAGGGATGTTTAAGAAATCAGATGTGGGGGCCGGCACCGTGGCTCACTTGGTTAATCCTCTGCCTGCAGTGCCGGCATCCCTATGGGCACTGGGTTCTAGTCCCGGTTGCTCCTCTTCCAGTCCAGCTCTCTGCTGTGGCCCGGGAGAGCAGTGGAGGATGGCCCAAGTGCTTGGGCCCTGCACCTGCATGGGAGACCGGAAGGAATCACCTGGCTCCTGGCTACGGATTGGTGCAACTCCGGCCATGGCGGCCATTTGGGGGGTGAACCAACGGAAGGAAGACCTTTCTCTCTGTCTCTCGCTCACACTCTCTAACTCTATTTGTCAAATAAAAAAAAAAAGAAATTATATGTGAGGAGGTTTTGGAGCAGCTTTGACTTAAAACAAGGGGAGGATAAGAGCAGCAATTCTCAGTCTTTTCAGATTTTTTCTTTTTAAAAATCATGTATTTAGGGAAGCTGCTGCAGTAGCTATTCTTTCAGTATCCGCTGATTGAGGAAATATTTTATAGGGGCCGGCGCTGTGGTGCAGTGGATTAAAGCCCTGGCCTGAAGCGCCGGCGTCCCATATGGGCACCAGTTCTAGTCCCAGCTGCTCCTCTTCCAAGCCAGCTCTCTGCCATGGTCTGGGAAAGCAGTAGAAGATGGCCCAAGTCCTTGGGCCCCTGTACCCATGTGGGAGACCTGGAAGAGGCTCCTGGCCCCTGGCTTCAGATCGGCACAGCTCCGGCTGTTGCGTCTATCTGGGGAGTGAATCAGTGGATGGAAGACCCCCCCCCCCCCTCTCTCTGCCTCTCCTCTCTCTGTGTAACTGACTTTCAAATAAATAAATAAATCTTTTTTTAAAAAAGAAATATATTATAGATACGATCATTTAAAACATCACTTTATTGACTTACTTAGACTTTTAATTTTACTTGTCACAGCAGCACCTATATATAATTTGAAAAAAATTAATAGCTCATGCAGGTGTGAAGTATATAATTTATTTAACTGGTCCATGGATGAATTCATGATTTTCTATGCCCCCTCCCATGAAGCCTACAGTCCAAAGGCTGAGAATGCAGGCTGAAACAGCATTTCAGAGTGAACTCTTTTAGCACCTGAAGTCTTCAAATTCCATCCTCAACAACAACACAGTTTGTTAAATGCCTACATTTTCTCAAGATGGGTTGGACAAGGCAGGAAAAATATCCTCACAATGACTACCAGAGCCTACCCATCTATACCAATGGGGAGACAGAAGGACTCATTTGGAGTTGTTGTGCAAATGTTTCAGCCTTGTGTCAGCATGCCATGTCCCCATCTCATCATCAGAGAGACACCAGACTTGCTCAGGAGGACTTCTTGCAGTTTTCTCTTTCCTGAGGGAGTTTACTTAAGTCTTAAGGTCACAGTGACTCTAATGGCATCGTTTATATAGTCTCTTCTGTGATGATCTTCTCCTGCCTGTGCTACCTAGACTTGAGGACCTGGTGGCAGTGGTGGTGGTAGTGGTAATGTGTGTCATTCGTTTAAGTACAAAAGACTCAGTGTCGATTTTTATTCTGAAAAAATACTTGGAGGGGCTGGCGCTGTGGCCCCTGCACCTGCATGGGAGACCCAGAAGGAGCTCCTGGCTGCTGACTTCAGATTGGCCCAGCTCCGGCCATTGCTGCCATTTAGGGAGTGAACCAGTGGATGGAAGAACTCTGTCTCTCTGTGTCTCTACCTCTCTCTGTAACTCTGTCTTTCAAATAAATAAAAATAAAATCTTTAAATAATAGTTGGAATAAAGGCTCAATTTTCTCTGTAGCTCAGGTTAGTAAGGCTTTATTTTGTTTTTTAAAATGTAATAATTTGTAAACTTGAATTTCTAAACAAGAAATTTGCCCTTCTCCAGATGTTAGTGAAATGGCCTTGGAGCGGCTCCAGTTGTTTCTCTCATTTCTGTGCTGGTTGTGTGTGTTTTACAGACCTTGTCACGTGCAGGACTCACATAGACCTTTTAAAGTGAATTAAAAAGCCTTCCATGGGCTGCCAGATCTGCACAGGAGCATTCCTCTCTAACCTTTTGTACCAGATAAAAAAAAAAACCTCCGACAATCAAGGATGCTGCCAAATTTCAAATGAAGTGTTCAGAGTAAATTCAATAAGCTGTGGAATTCGGTCAGCTTCAGAGTGACTCACGTTCTTGGTTCAGCACAAGCCAGAGAACTGATGGGAACTGAAATTCTTCCTTTGAAGACCGGCCTACAATCTGGCTCTTTTCCAGAGTCCCTCCCTGGCTGCCACCAAGCACCTATAATGTTTCCAACCATAGGAGACTGTTGCCCAAAGTCTCATGGGAATGCCTTTGTCAAAAAGTATTTTCTCTTTTGTTCAGGTTGAAAACTCTCACACCATATTACCTGCTTGGAGATGCACAATGCACAATAATGTATCAAACCTGAGCTTTTCTGAAGAAAAAAAAAATGGTTCATTTTGTTTAATAGTATTTTCCAGATATGTTTGATCATACTACCTGTTTTTCCCCCAATAAGCTGTAACAGCTTCCCAAAGAGCATGCAATACCCCACAAAGGACGGGGTTGAACGTACTGTGAAAGATAACCCTCTGATACATAAATCTTATAAAAGTCATAGTTTCCTGTGTTAAGCACAAAGGGTGCATTCCCAGCAGAGATTACTAGGAGATTTTTGGTGAGCAGAATGCTTGGTTGCCCTAATTTCTTGCAGGAGATCTCTCTGGTTGGTGACAATAAAATATTCTGTCTCTTCTGAGAGGGGTTCTGCTAGATCACAGGGCCGAGTCCCTTTTTCCCCCAAATATATCATCTAAAACACCACCTTAAATGTATGGTTGCAGAAACTGCTTTTAGCACATCATACTACCGTGATCTGGCTTGTGGCTACGATTTACTTTTATACCACTGGTGCCATCTTGCTCTTTCGCCCATTGTATGTATAGAAAAGAGCAGGCATAACCCATGTGCAGGGCCTTTGCAACTCTGCAGGCACACATGCCCAGTTGCTTATGAGATACATTCGGAACTTAACACAGCGGGGCTGTCCTTCGTGTGCTCCAGAACCAGTGTCTGTGAAGAACACTTTGGCCTGTTACTACCCATTCCCAAGCCCCCTAACTGGGTCAGCAGAGCTTGAACACTGAACATAATTTGAATTCTGTAGTAAGGGCAGAGTCAGGGGCCTAGCAGAAAACAAGTGGCACTCTCAGAGGGCTTTAACTGTCAGAAAGTTTATCAGAGAGTTCCTGGAGGTGGGGGGCGGTAAAGTTAAGCAACAAGGGAAGGGGCAGCACACCGAAAATCCCAACAGCAGGAAGTTGTTGCTGCCCTGTGACTTGTCATTTTAAAGTCAGCTCATCTTGATTTTATGAAAATAAAATTAAATGACAGTGTTTCAAATGACCCAGTTGAAGGTCACACCAAAGTCAGATGCAATTCTGAGTTTCTTGAAAGGAATTATGCCCTAGGACAACTCTTGAAATTAAGCTTCTGTCTTATTGTAAGTCAGGGAAATAATAATTATAATTAATGGGGGGCAGGAGTTACATGGTTAAGATGCCAGTTCGGAGGTCCATGTCCCACACTGGAGTACCTGAGATTGATTCCTGACTCTAGCTTCCTGCTAATGCAGATCCTGGAAAGCAATGGGGATGGCTCAAATAATTGGATCCCTGCCATCTACGTAGGAGACACTGATTGAGTTCCCAGCTCCCAGCTTCAGCCCAGTTTTGTCCTGGCCATTGTGGGCATTTGGAATGTGGATCAGTATTTGGGAGCTTGCTCCTCTCTCTCTCTCTCTCTGCCTCTAAAATAAAAAGTAAATGAGTTTAGAAAATTAACTGTGGACATGCATAGGCCAGTTCTGGAGAACCTTATGGAAGTTTACCCTCCTCTAATTCCATTTTTCAATTGGTCACTAAGAACAACAAAAGCAAATTTAAAGAGGAAAAGGAAATTTGTAAGAATAGCCTGAGGGGTCTAACTAAGACTTATATTCTGGGGCTCTTATTCAACTGTAAGGTTAGAAGAAAGTTATGTGTTAGTAATACTTAAAGTATCAAAATTTGACAATGAGTTGCAAATATTAAAAATGATTAGGGTATTCCTTGTATTCTGTCACCCTTCTGGAGTGAGAAGAAGGTAAGAACAGCTGGCTCTTGCAAGGAATGCCATCCCCATGTGGTCAGAATTCCACATGCCTACAGCTGCTCCAGATTTTGATATAAATACAAAAACAGTCCAAATGTAGTTTAATCAACTTTATTAATACAAATTCACACATTTCTAGATCAAGTGCTGGTCATTAATCAACTTTTGAGAACACTGATGTGAGTCTTGACATTGTGTGGAGTGCATAAGATCTACACTTTGCAGGACTTAGTTAAAAAACTTTCAGATTTGTTGGTCACCTCTAGAGTATTGCTTCTTCTCCATCTCTTTAGAAAGTGTACTGCTCTTTCCTTCTTTTCTTGGAGTTATTTGTTAGCCTCTCATATACTGCCCCCCTAATTTATTAAGAATTTAGCTGTTGTATCACAATTTTCATTCTCACTATTCTGGGAGTAAATTAAATGTCTTCATGGAAGACTCATGGCTGTTCAGTTCTTTGACCTCTTCATCTGCAATGATTTTCTTCCCTACTCCCCCTTAGCCACCCAAGCCCAGAGTCAGACACGGGACATAATCACTGAAAACATACCATCTCCTCAGTTACTCTTGGACTTCTCGCTCTATTCACAGCTTCCTAGCTTTCCAGCTTATTGCTTAAATATACCCACTAGAACAGTTCTTTAATTTTGCAAGTCCCTCAATCCATCTACACTCTTTCCCTATGTACTACCCTTCTCCTGATCTCACGTCCTTCTTTGTCCAGTGTAGATTAGATTACAACCTATCCTTTGTAAATAAATATTTATTTTTTTTAAATTTGAGGAGCAAAGAGATAAATAGATAGAAAAATGTACACAGAGAGGGAGACAGATAAAAAGATCTGTCACCTGCTGGTTCACCCTCTCCCCCTTAAATGCTTACAATGGCCAAGACTGGGCCAGGACAGAAACAGGGAACTGGAAACTCAGTCTAGGTCTCCAACATGGTTGGCATTGACTCAACTACTTGAGTCATCACTGATGCCTCACAGTGTCTGCATTAGCAGGAAACTAGAATCGGGAGCTAGTGTCAGGAATCAAACCCATGTACTCCCACCTCAAATGCATGTGTCTTAATCACTAGACCAAACACTTGTCCCCCTTACTCCTGTAAATATCCTTAACTACCCTTTCTCCCTTTCCTTCAGCCACATCACTAATTCCTGGCTGAATTCAGAGATTTGCCATCTCCATGTTGGTCAATTGTATAGCTCACCATTGCTAGAGGAACTTCTACAACAGAGTAGATTATCATGATAAATTTGTGATCATCAAATCTAACCAGGCTTTCATGTCTGCCCAGCAAGCCTACTTGCTCATCCTGTACTTGCTGAAATTACCATCTCACACCTTTTCTAGCTTACTCAAACTTTTGATGATCTCTTCCACTTCCACTTTCCCTTTGATCCTCAGTGGATTACTTTATTTCATACTTCATATAGAAATTGATTGCTATTGGCAGGGAACTCCCTCAACCTCTGACCATTGACTTTCAAAATTTACTTGTCTCTTAATTTATTTGCTCATTTCCCCTCACTTTTACAATGGGAAATGTGATCCTTATAGTAAAGTCAAAACCTCCACTTTCCTATGGATTCCCTCATTTCTGCTTTGTGGTGGAACTTCATTTCATTATTTTTTTCTTTTTTCTCTCTTGTGTCTTTAGACTACCACAGTCTAAATTTCCGAATTTCTACAGTCTGAATTTCAGAATTTACCACAGCCTGAATTTCTGCTGAAAATTTAAACTTGATTTAATTAATGCCATCAAAGAATGGAAGCAAAAAGACACAAACATACACTCACACACGCATACACAAATACACTCTACTTCTCCCTGGTATCATTCGCTGTCTAGCCCCCATCATGTATCTCTTCAAGAAAAAACAACCAAGCTTCTCAAAATTGTAATCTACACTTGCTGTCTCTGTTCCCTTTTCTGTTCTTTCTTTCTTTCTTTCTTTCTTTCTTTCTTTCTTTCTTTCTTTCTTTCTTTCTTTCTTTCTTTCTTTCTTTCATATAGCTATTACTAGAGATCATCAATGTCTGATTCTTTTTTTCCCCCAGCTGATGGAAATCTTCATCTTCTGGGAGCTCACGAATAGTCTGCCCAGGGGTAAGTGCATGAGTTTCCATGCTTTCTTCCTTTGTCACAGAAACTGAGGCAATTGATATTGTAGGTGGTACAATTTTCAGATGATAGAGCCTCTATCATCCTAGGTAGCTCTATGGTAGAAACCACTGGAGATCTACATAGTATATGTTACATGACCAAGAAAGTTTTGCATCTTCAACCACTGGAATTTTGCTGATTTTTACAATAGTAACATATAGTTTATAGTGACTAATTTACTCTTCAGTTCGTTCCACTCTGGCATTTTGTTGCCTACTGTCTACCAAAGCCACCTTTTTTTTTTTTTTTTGACAAGCAGAGTTAGACAGTGAGAGAGAGAGAGAGAGAGAAAGAGAAAGGTCTTCCTTCCGTTGGTTCACTCCCCAAATGACCGCTATGGCTGGCGCTGCGCCGATCTAAAGCCAGGAGCCAGGCGCTTCCTCTGGGTCTCCCATGTAGGTGCAGGGCCCAAGCACTTGGGCTATCCTCCACTGCTTTCCCGGGCCACAGCAGAGAGCTGGACTGGAAGAGGAGCAACCGGGACAGAATCCGGTGCCCCAACCGGGACTAGAACCTGGGGTGCCGGCGCTGCAGGCAGAGGATTAGCCAAGTGAGCCACGGCGCCAGCCCCAAAGCCACTTTTGATAAGGTCACTGATAGCTTTCATTTTGGTAAACACAATAAATACTTTTCAATCCTATTGTAAGTGGCCTCTCTGCCACATTCAGTATATAGCTTCGATGACACCAGTTTTTCCTTTGGTCATTCCTTGGTTATGTTTCATGGCTTCTTCTTTTCTTTCTTATCCTTTTTGAAAAAAAGTTTTGTTTATTTTTATCTATTTCAAAAGGTGGTGCAGGGAGAGCTCTTCCATCTCCTCAAATGCCCAGAACAGCCAGAGTTGGGCCAGGCCCAAACCAGGAGCCTGGAACTCCATCCAAGTCTCCCATGTGAGTGGCAGGGACCAAGCACTTGGACCATCACCTGCTGCCTCCAAGAAGCTGGAATGAGGAGGGGAGCCAGGGCTCGACATCAAGCACTCTGATATGGAATGTGGGCATCCACAGCAGCGTCTTAACCTCTGCACCAAATGCCCTCTCCTCTTTCTTATCTTTATGTGCTGAGTTCCTTAAACTCAGCCTTAAAAGCTTTAGCCATGTTGAACATCTCTCAGTTCTACCAAAGAACCACATTCCTTCTACCTCATGACCACCACAATGACCTATTTCTTAGCCAGAAACAGAGGGGAATGGAAGAGTGAAGGAGGAAAGTGATGTGGTCTCCTACTTATGTTTTAGATTTTTGACTTAACTGCTTGTTCTTTAGGGAGCAGGTGCCTGACCTCTCTAGACTACGCTGTGTCCCCTCAGTTGTCCTGTATCATAGTATCCTGCACTTCTGCTTTACAGCATTTATGTTTGTGGTGTTATTTGTGTAATTTTTAAGTATCTCTCTCAATAGTATATAAACTCTGTAAGACAAGGATTGTTTACTATTTTGCTTACCATTGTATTTTTGATATCTACCATAGTTCTTGGTTCATTCTAGATGAGCACTAAATAGAAATAATAAAAGATCATTTCTGCTATTATATGAAATATGATGTATCTTTTAAAAGGTCATGTGGAGAGGGGACTGGTGTTGTGGTGCAGTGGGGCAAGCCATCACCTGCAATGTTGATATCTGGTATTAAAGAAGATGGCCCAAGTACTAGGGCCCCTGCATCCACATGAGAAACCCGGATGACGATCCTGGCTCCTGGCTTCAGCCTGGCCCAGCCCCGGCTGTTGCAGCCATTTGGGAAATGAACTAGCAGATGGAAGATCTCTCCCGTCCTCTTCTTCCTCCTCCTCCTCCTTCTCTTTTTCTTCTCAAATAAATAAATTAAAAAGATAAAAATTAGGTTGTCTTTCGTGTTTAAAGAAAACTCAGGCACTATGCCTGGGGGGAATGTAATGTCTGGATAGAAAATTAAGTGAATGTCAAAGGGGGTCAAGTGTCCTCTAGAAACAAGGGAATGGGGGGTGGGAGTAGCAATCGCAGAAGTGAAACCCAGAGATGCCTTCAGACTAGAATCCTGCTCAGAGTGAAGCTAGCAGTTTATGGAGAAGAAGGTCCTGTTCCACTGACATAGACTGCCAGTACTTTATAAATCAACGTGAACCAGACTCCAAGTGAAAATCTTTCATTGACATAGACGATCGCTAATATTTGCACTGCTTTGGAAGAGTTGCTGCACTAAGGCCTTCCCAGAAATGTTGCCTTGCTCACATTCTTGCTGTGTCTTCATTCTCTTTCCTGTACTTCTCCCCACCTCCCTACCTTCTTTCGTTTCAGTGATTTCTACCTGACCCCACTGCACAACAAGGTTAGGAACGGACAAGAAGAGACACCAGTGAATGGGATGTAGCCTGCATGCTGATTTATCTCAGTCTGAATCTTTCCTTGCTCATTTTAAGAAACAAAAGCAAGAAATCTTTCCACTCTGATCTCCCAGGGATTGCCTGGGCCCTATTCAATAATAAAAGGTGGTGAAAAGCCAAGAACCTTCCCCAGCTGTGATCAGAAAGGGATGTGACAACAGAGCAGGGTGAGAGAGATTAGATGAGATGTTGTTGACTTTGATGATGGGGAAAGGGGGTCATGAGCCAGGAAACGCAGATAGATTCTGGAAGCTGGAAAAGGCAAGACTCTTGAGTCTACAAGGAAGGTAGTACTCCTAATACTTTGATTTTAGACTGGGGAGACCCACATACAACTTCTGACCTGCTCTATTAGCCAGGGTTTTTCAGAGACAAAGAATCAGTTAGCTATATTTTGCTGTATAAGAGGAGATTTATTAAGAAATTTGCCTTATGTGATTCTGAAGGCCGAGGAGTCGCCAACCTGAGATCTGAAAGCTAGAGACCCAGGAAACCAGGTGATGTAGTTTAGTCGAAGGCGAAAGGCCTGAGCACCTGGTGGATGCTTCTGGAAGTTCCAGAGTCCAAAAGGCCAAAGAATCAGAAGCATCAGTATCTGAAGACAGAAGATGGGTGTCTCAGCTCGAGACACCTCCCTTTCTCTGCTTCTTTGTTCTATCCAAGCCTCAATTAATCAGGCAGAGTGGATCTTCTTTACTTGGTCTACTGTTTCCAATGCTCAGATCTTCATGAAACACCCTCCCAGACACATCTAGAAACAAAGTTTTACCAGCTACCTGCACATCCCTTAGTCCAGTCAGTTAACACATAAAGGGATGATCACAGCTATAGAATTGTTAGACAAATTCACTTTTTAAAAAGAGGTATTTATTTGTTTATTTGAAAAGCAGAGGGAGAGGGAAAAGAGACAGAGAAGGAGATGGAGAAGGAGAGGGCAAGAGATAGAGAGAATCTTCCATCTGCTGGTTCAATTCCCAAATGGCTACAATGGCCAGAGCTGGGCCAGGCTGATGCCAAGAGCCAGGGAACTCCATCCTGGTCTCCCACATGGGTGCAGGGGCCCAAGAACTTGGGTCATCTTTTGCTGCCCTCCCAGGTGCATTAGCAGGGAACTGAATTGGAAGCAGAACAGCTGGGACTCGAATCGACACTCTGATATGGGACATCAACATGGCAAGTGGCAGCTTAACTCACTGCCCTGTAACACTGGCCCCTATTTTTTTGCTACTAAATGTGTCATGATTTCTATTGCAGAAGCAATAGAAAAACAATACACCTTCCCATCTTTCACCCTCCCCACACCACTGTAAGCAGTTCCTTCATTAACAGCCCTTCCACCATTTATTCTCTGTGCGCACACTTAATTCTTTCCTCCAACTGGGCACCCTTTCAAAATGTTTAATACAAGTTCTTTTATATGTAGCTAATCTAAGAGATACATGTGAATTTATACATTTTATTTTTTTAAAGATTTATTTTGTTTATTTGAAAGAGTAACAGAGAGAGGGGTGGGGGGGAGAGGTCTTCCATCTGCTGGTTCACTCCCGAAATGGCCACAATGGCCAGAGCTGAGCTGGTCCGAAGCCAGGAACCAGGAGTCAGGAGCCTCCTCCGGGTTTCCCACGTGGGTGCAGGGGCCCAAGCACTTGGGCCATCCTCTGTTGCTTTCCCAGGCCATAGCAGAGAGCTGGATCAGAAGTGGAGCAGCTAGGACTGGAACCGACACCAGCTCCATATGTTTTAAATTTATATAAATTTTCTTCAATAATAAATCTAACTTTTTCTTAGTTTGTGGTTTCCATTCAATACTGTTTCTGTAGAATGTTTCAGGGACCGGCATTGTGGGCACAGCAGGTTAGCTGGCTCCCTGCTAATGTACCCAGGAAAGCAGTGGAAGGCCCAAAGGCTTGGGACCCTGCCACTCATGTGGGAGACCTGGATGAAGCTCCTGGCTTCTGGCTTTGGCCTGGCCCAGCCCTGGCAGTTGTAGCTATTTGGGGAGTGAACCGACAGAGAAGATTCATTCTCTCTCTCTCTCTCTTTCTCTCTTTCTCTCTCTCCCCCTCCATCCTTCCTTCCCTCCCTCCCTCTCTTTGTAACTCTGGTTTTCAAGCGAGTAAATCTTTTTCTTAAAAAAAAAAAGAATGATCCATATGGCTGTGTATAAGTATTAATTGTGATTCCTTTTTTTTTTTATTTCTGTACCCTTGAATCCTGAAATGCAGGCATGCAAAGAACCATGGGAAGCCAGGGTTGGTCTGAAGGAGCTTAAGAGGAGAGCAAAAATCCTCACCTTAGAGAATGGGATGAGGGCACATAGCAGAGAAATTGGGGGTGGAAGCAGACAAAAGTAAAGCCATGTGGCTGGAGAGATGTCCTCGGGCTACAAAAATGTGTAAAATGAGCTCTAGAGACAATGAGGTAATAACAAATAGCTTCTTAGCATTTCCATTTGATCCAGTCTTCCTAAATTTCTGTCTTCTTGTGGCTTACTAGAGACATTTCTCTCTGACCCTAGGAAGCAAGGCAAAACAAAGCAAAGTGCAGTGTTTCTCAGCTAGATCTTAAATCTTGGTGCCAACCAAGACTTTATTTACTGTCCTGACACCTAAATATTCATCTCGTTTGTGTGAATTTATAGTCTTCTGAATCTGGAACTCTATGCAAGTTTTAACTCATGCAAATGACTTCATGTTTGACCCATGAGAATATTTCTTTCCAAATAATTATATATTTTTTCCTTAGTAGAAATAGCTTTGCTGCTTTTATTCTCAATTATAAAGGGAATTCATTGTTTATTATAAAAAGTATTATTAAAATACAGAAAGGTATTATACTAAGATAAAAGTGAAAATATAAATATTCCTTATTATCCTGCTATCTGATTTTAACATTTTTTGCTGTGTATTATTTCAGCCTTTCGCTTTCATAAGTAATATTAAATTAATCAACACTTATTATGCAATTATGGGTGAGGTGATAGGATACAATGAAGAGCAAAAATAGGCAATTTCTGCCCTTTGGAATTTATGATCTAGTGAAAGAGAATTATATTCAATTATATGATTGTTTAATACCTACAACAGTTAAGATGTTTTTGCTGGTATATCTGGTAACTATTGCCATAGTAATGCTTCATAGTAGATAAGCCTCAAGTCCAGTGGCATACAACAATAAGCATTTTTGTTTAAGATTTACCATATGGGATGCCAGCACTGTAGGCTGCAGTTTTACCTACTACGCCACAGTGCCGGCCCCAAATAGTAAGCATTGATTCTGATTCTCATGGTGTTGCAAGTGAGCCTGGGCAACTCTGCTTTAGTTGTATGTGAGTTCTCTTTTATTCCTTTTTTGGGGGGGAGGCATTCCCCATTTCCATGCCATTTTGCTTTTCATTATAAAAGTTTTTTGTTCCAGAAGCCAATTCCTAATCCAAACACTGGCAGGGAGAATAGAATTGACATGATTGGCCTATATTAGAAAGCATTTCCTCCTTGGGGCTGGAGAATAGCTCCTAAAGCACAATTGTCCAGCACCTAAACATAATAAGAGTTATATGGGGATGGCGCTGTGGCGTAGTGGATAAAGTTGCTGTCTGCAGTGCCGGCATCCCATATGGACACCGGTTCGAGATCCGGCTGCTCCATTTCTGATCCAGCTCTCTGCTAATGTGCCTGGGAAAGCAGTAGAAGGTGGCCCAAGTGCTTGCGCCCCTTCTGATGTCTAAAAGAACAATGTAGCTGGTAGGTATAAAAATAGGTTGCTAAACTTGAAAATATTTAGGAGATAAGTTGATAGTACTTAATGATTTAGTGATTACTGTGGTTTGGATATTATTTGTCTCACATTTCGTGTGTTGGAGGCTTGGTCTCCAGGGTGATAGGGTTGAGATGGTGGAACCATTATGAGGTAGAGCCCAGTGCAAAGTAATTAGGTTATTGGGAGTTCTGTCTTTGAAAGGGATTGATGTAGGTATCATGGGGCCCCAGTTAGTTCTCATGAGGGGCTTGTTATAAAAGAGCAAGGCCGGTTCCGCACCACTCTCTCTGGCTTTGTATCTTACCATGTGACTTCTGCCTCTCATATATGTTCCTGTCATGGTGCCATCTACCACCCTGTGACATAACCAGAAAGTCCTCAAGAGAGCCAATCACATGTTGACATCAAGCTCTGGATCCTAGAACAGTATGAGCAAAGAAAACCTCATTTCTTTATAGAGAATACCTTGCATCAATTATTTTGTTATACCCAGGGAAAACAGACTAAAACATTAAGGAATTAGATTTAGTAATGATGATGAGCGAAGGTATAAAAGACTGTCCTTAGATTTTGAGATTACATAGCTGGAGCAAAGTTTGTACCACTCATTGTGACAAGGAATATTGGAAGAGGTTCAAATTTGATTAGGAAGACCGCATGTAAAGATGTTGAGCTGATTTGAAAATGGACGTTTCCAATGTATAAATGTACAATTGCAGCTCATAGCTGTTGTCACTTTTTAATGTGTTATAATTGACCTTGCATGGTGTGAAATAAAAGTTTAAACACTGGTGAAAAAAAAAAGATGTTGAGCTGAAATGTTTACAAATAAATGTTGGATTTATGGATCTGAGGTACACACATAAATGCAAATTGATACCAAAGATAATATTAAGACAGACTATAATATGGGAAGTGTAAAGGGTTTAGTAATAGGCCTTGAGGGGGCCGGTGCTGTGGCTCACTTGGTTAATCCTCTGCCTGCGGTGCCGGCATCCCATCTGGGCACCGGGTTCTGCTTCTCTTCCAGTCCAGCTCTCTGCTGTGGCCCGGGACTGCAGTGGAGGATGTCCCAGGTACTTGGGCCCCTGCACCTGCATGGGAGACCAGGAGGAAGCACCTGGCTCCAGGCTTCAGATAAGGTGCAGTACTGGCCGTGGTGGCAATTTGGGGAGTGAACCAACGGAAGGAAGACCTTTCTCTCTCTCTCTGTCTGTCTGTAATTCTACCTGTCAAATAAATAAATAAATAAATGGAATAGGCCTTGAGGACTACCAGCATTTAGTGGGCCAGTGGGGGCAGATGAGCATACAAAATAGCAAAGAAGCTGAGAAAGACTAATCATAGAGGTGAAAGAAAGACTCAGAAACTGAGGGAACAGGATATTTCAATAAAGATGGAGTGGTGAAAGGAACTGAAGGAATTAGTTTGGGTAGAAAAATTGAGGTCATAGATCATAAGTAAATCAACAAATACTGTTTTGATGAAGTGATGTATGTCCAGATGAATTGGAATGGGTAGAGGAATAGAAGTTGAGAAAATGAAGACATTGGGCAGAGCAAACTATTTAAAGATCTTGGTTTTGAAGGGGGCAGAATATGAAGTGGTAAGTGCAACTGAGGAATGGTTGGGAGGGAACTGAAAGGACTTCAAGAATGGGATGGGAGAGGGAGTAAGAGATGGGATGGTTTGCAGGAGGGAGGGTGGTTATGGGGGGGAAACTGCTATAATCCAAAAGTTGTACTTTTGAAATTTATATTTATTAAATAAAAGTTTTTTTTTTAAAAAAGGGCTTCAAGTGATGAGAAGTATCCAGTTAAGTGGAGGAGCTTTTATATACAAGAGAGATGGTGTAAGAAAAACTAATACTGTTGAGAAAACAGGAGGTGGTGGGATTTATAAATGTATCTTTATGTATTTATGTAGTTAAAATCTATATAATTGTGTATCTTTATTTTGTATGAACTATTGAAACATGACATATTTGGTTCCAAGGAACAAAATGCTATACCAACAGAGTATTAAACAAGGAAGAAATCTAATTAATCTGTATTACACAAAGCTTGGAAGCTGGAAGTTCCAGGGTTGTTTCAGGAGCTCATCAGTATCTCCAAACCTCTGAACTGGATGTTATCTTTTCCATTCTTCCTCTTTGGTGTGTCAGTGGTATCTCCCTTCATGGTCCCCAGAGGCTGCCACATCTCTGAATATCTTCCTACAATGGCATCCCAAGAACAAAAGCAAGTATGGAGGTGTTATTGAGTAAAATGCTTTCTAAACGATCTACCACTCTTTTTTTAAATTAGGATGAAATCTTAACCTGAAGCCCATCAACAAGCTTCCTCTGTGGCTTCTTGGCCAGAACTGGGCCACATGCTTAGCTCTAGATCAATTTCTAGCAAAGGGTAATGAGATTGCCACAACTGGCTTGCACCCATTATTTTTCATCTCTGGGGATGGGCACATTGCCACCCAAAAACATCAGGCCAAGGAAGATGTAGAATAAATTTTGAACTGACAGCAATAAGAGTTTCTACCATCAGGCATGCTTGCCTTAGTATCTATATTGATTGGTTCATGTGTGTGTGTGTGTGTGTGCACGTACCTGTGTGCACGCACATGGGGTGTGTGTGTAATTATAAAATTAATTGACAATATTTAAATATTCACATAATATTGAAAGATATAATAAAAAACTGAAGACAAAATAATGTGTTATTCCACTAACCCCAGAATAAGCAATTGTAATTAACATTCTAGCATAGGGCCTTCCAGAAGTTTTCTTCTTTTAACATTTTTATTTCAGAATAATTTTCAATTTACAAAACAAAAATTGTCAGGTAGTAATATAGAGTTCACATATACCCTTTATTCCATTTGCAGAATTTTTTTATGCTTAAAAATACTTTTTCTTTTTTCTCTCCAAATTGTGTATGTGTGTACTGGTATGACATATTCTGCATTTTTTCCACATGAACATATTTTTTTAAATGAGATGCTAAAGCTGAAAACTAGATACTTGACTCTGGTACGTTGCGTGTTTCTGTTACATTTAGTTTGTTCCAGCTGTTGTTCTAGCTGTATCTGAGCATGCTTGGTTTTTCCATGCCCTTAATAACACTAGGTATAATGATCCTTGAACTCTTTGCTTACTCTTTTGTTTATATTGTCAAAGGTTTCCATGGGTATATTTGCCATTTTAACCTTTTTTGTTCATACCTTTCATTTATTTTATTTATTTATTTTTTATTTTTGACAGGCAGAGTGGACAGTGAGAGAGAGAGACAGAGAGACAGAGAGAAAGGTCTTCCTTTGCCGTTGGTTCACCCTCCAATGGCTGCCGCGGCAGGTGCGCTGTGGCCGGCGCACTGCGCTGAGCCGATGGCAGGAGCCAGGTGCTTCTCCTGGTCTCCCATGGGGTGCAGGGCCAAAGCACTTGGGCCATCCTCCACTGCACTCCCAGGCCACAGGAGAGAGCTGGCCTGGAAGAGGGGCAACCGGGACAGAATCTGGCGCCCCGACCGGGACTAGAACCTGGTGTGCCGGCGCCGCAAGGCAGAGGATTAGCCTGTTGAGCCATGGCGCCGGGCTCAGTTATTTTTCTTATTAGTTTTTGAACGATGAATAATAAAAGCATAAATTCTTTGACATGTTTCAGGTGTTTCCCTTTTTTCCCAGTTTGTGGTTTCTGTTTAAATTTGGTTAGCGATCTTAGGAATTTTAAATTTTTAAATAAATTCATCAAATCTTTCTCTAATGGTTTCTGAGGCAGTAAAATGCAGTACTTGATATCCAGAATACTGTGCTGTTTTTCTTCTTAGATAAGCAGTGTGGTGTAAGGGTGAGAGCAGGACTTTGCAGCCCTATTGCCTGGAAATGAATTCCAGCTGTGGTATTTAGTAGCCCTGTGGCCTTAGATTAGTCACCTAACCTCTCTGTACCTCAGTTTCTTTGTATGAGGGTACTCCTAAAAGCACATGGAAAATGGAATAAAAGATAAGTTTATTTTAGTGCCCAAAAGTGAAATCCATGCATAGTGCTTCATAATATACATTTTCATAAACTTTTTCAAGACTCCTCATGTGTGTGGAGTTCAAATTTTTTGCACCAAAATGAACTTGTCTTTTAATTCTATTTTTCCACAAACTTTTTAAAGTTTCCTCATACAAGGAGGATAAGAAAACTACCTATTGCAAAGGGGTATTGTGAAGCTTCAGTGCCTTAATAATTTTAAAGCACTTGGAACAGCAAATGACATAACAAGAAATCAGTAAATATTATTGCCATAGCACTGTCCTCTTCTATATAACCCTATCATCTGACCGTGACATTTACAGTTAAACTGTAGTTTTAAATACAGTTATAGAAGTATCTTGAATTTGTTGAATTCTTGTTTTGGAAAGGAAATCCCAGGATCTCCTGAGGGTTCATGTTCCAATCTAAGTAGAACAGTAGGAAAGAAATAGAAGGCAAGAGAAGAAGCGAACATTTAATAGTGCATCAAGATCTCTCTCTCTCTGTCTGTATCTCAGAAAGGTACTTTTATACAGTGCACTAAATAAAATCTTTTGTCAATATTCGTAAGATAGCATCAAAATCCATTCACTAGGTCCAGTGGCTATTGTGTTATTCAGGTATCTGTCGGCATACTGTTTGATATAACTGAATAATGAAGCACTCATTCAATTTGCAGGCCTGCAAGGCAGTGCATTTAAGAATTAGCTCAATGGTTCAGCAGTGACTGATATGAAAAGGACAGATAATAAAGAGAAAGATGGCCCTGCTGTCTCATAACCATCTCAAGTGATTGCTGATTGAAATGTAAGCTCACCTGGAAATGCAGGCAATCTCCCCTGCTTTCTTACCTTTTTCCCTTTCCATGAGAATTTCTTCCATTTTCTTTGTGCCGGCTGTGGCAGGAAGGTGTAGAAAATTATCATTAAGTGTGTAGTTACAATTTCTGCCATGAATTCTAGTCTGTCAGGATTAAAACAGCAGTCCTTTCAAGCAGAGAAGTATTGACAGAGCTAGCCCTGAGAACATCAAGCACTGACATTGTTCCTGTGTGGAAGACACTTTTTATGTAACACAGTAGGGTTGAGATCTAAACGTTAATACAGAATGCCTGCTAAGAACATCAGGACTGAAGTGAGAGAGAAAGCTTCAGCGGCAGACTTCCTTGTTTAAGGAGTCTGCCAATTTGGTGACTTGAAAAATAATCCTTAGAATTAATAAAGTACATCTTTCATTCCACTCATTATGCCACAGGTAAAAATTTGTTTTTAAAGCTCTAGGGAATTTAGAGCCAGGTTTAAAATACTAACAGCCTAGATTTGTGTAGGTTGATCTGGTGTCTATTACCATCCACCACTTGAGGGAATGCAGCATTATCGGCAGAGGCAGTGCCAAAGGCCTTGTACGTGTAATTATCAGCTAAGTAATACCAAAGTATACTTCAGTCAAGGTGATTGCCATCTCTGACCTTTGTTTGCATGTAAATGGAGAGACGTGGGCTCTTCTATGTATTGGCTACTCTGCCACGTGATCTCTTTAGCATCCTGCCTCTTCCTGAATGGAGAAGGAATCCAACTCCAATACACTTGTGAAAACAAAACGATCCAATTCACGTGTGAATTTGTAGTTTGCTACCACACTGTGTTAACTCCTCTAATTTACTTTTCTTTATACTGGTAACATACATAACATCAAATTTGCTGTTTTAAGAGTACAATTCACTGCCATTAAATACATTCACATTGTTGTGTAAACATCACCATCATCCATCTGCAGAACTTTTTCATCTTCCCAAACAGAAACTGTGTGCCCATTGAACAACAACTCCTGATCCCCACCCCGGCTGGGAACTGCCATTCTTTCTGTCTCATTGAATCTGCCTGTTCTAAGTACCCCTTCTGAGTAGGATTATACAATATATATATATATTTTTTTTGTGTGTATGTGTATGTCTGCTTCTTTCCCTTAACATAATGTTTTCAAAGTGCACCTATGATTGTAGCATGTATCAGAATCTAATTCCTCTTGGAAACTGCACCCTGATGCAGCTAGTTAAGCCTCCTCCTGTGACACCCAGTACTTGCTGCTCTGCTTCTGATCCAGCTCCCTGCTAATTCCCCTGGGAAAGCTGCAGAAGATGGGCCAACTGCTTGGGCCTCCAACACCCATATGGGAGACCCAGATGGAGTTCTATGTTTCCAGCTTCAGCCTGGCCCAGCCTGGGCTATTGTGGCCATTTGGAGAGTGAACCAATGAGTGGAAAATCTCTTTCTCTCTCTGTTTCTCCCTTTCTCTGTCACTCTGCTTTTCAAATAAATAAAATTAATCTTTTAAAAAGAATTTAATTCCTCTCTAAGGTCGAATAGTATTCCATTTTATGTATATGCCACATTTTGTTTATTCATTCAACTACTGATAGGTATTTGGATTACTTCCTTTAAAAAATTGTTTATTTTGAAAGGCACAGTGACAGAGACAGAGAGATACACAGAGAGAATTCTTCCATCTGCTAGTTTACTTCCCAAATGGCTGCAACAGCTGGGGAAGCCAGGAAGCCAGGAGTCAGGAGCCAGGAAATCCATCCAAGTCTCCCACATGGGTGGCAGTAATTCAAGTCCTTGAGTCATCATCCCCTGATTCCCAGGTGCATGACCAGGGAGCCTCATCAGAACCAGAGGCAGGAATTGAACCCAAGCACTCTGATACAGGATGTGGCATCCCAAGCGGCAGCTTAACCCACTGCTCCAAGATGCTTAGCTGTTGGGTTACATTATTAAAAGGTTGCCTAAAAATCATCAGAGAGTTTGTTTTGGGCCTCTTGAGGGGAATCCTCAATCTTTGTAGTTTAGATGAGGGTACTTTAAAAAGTTTCTGAAAACAAAATTAAATTAGATAAATTTATTTTGTTGCAAAAAGGTTTGAAATCCATTGGGAGGGGTGTCTTTCAAAAGCTTCATGGGAAATGCATATTATGAAAACAATGCATGGATTTAAATTCCATTTTCAATGACCATTTCGAAATACCCATGGATTTTGCATGTGACTTGTTTTGGCTAAGGAAATATGGGTCAATGTTTCAGTGAGCCATTTCTGACCCAGGGCATGAAGACGCATTGCATCTTTTTGTTGGCCCCACTTGGCCTTCTGTCATGGCCTATGTGACCACTGATCCTTTAAGGTGGAGACATGTGGGAAATTCCTGACCCCCCATTCAGTGCCTGTAGCCAAAGCTAACAAATCGCAGCAGAGTCCAGCATAATCAGACAATCCCCAGACTTGCAAGTCAGAAATAAATGATTGCTATTGTAAGCTACTGATTTTGGAGTTATTTCTTCATTGCTTTATTCCAGCAGTAGGTAAAAAATAATGCAGGCTTTGATGACAGTAGGAAGAAGCTTCTTTCATATACTTCCAGGGCTCACTGTAAGTTGTTAGTGGGAAGAATTTTCTCTAAAAAACATATTCTTGACCCAGCTTAGAATAACCTAGGCTCTTCTCTGCCTTCAGAGGCAAATGTGACAGTTTAAGGTGAAATGGGGATTGGGAATCCAAGTTATCTCCTTGCTATTTTAATAAATGGAGTCATAACTGAAATTTTCTCAATTGCAAAGGTTTGGGTGAGGATGATAATCAATTTATTCAAGTTGGTTAAATTTAAGACCAAATCTTTTCACATGCTTCTACTCCTCCAAGTGCTTTACTCCTCCACCTACTCTACCTCTCAGTGCCTTCTTAAAGCTGAATATTGATCAAAGCTGGGGCTCTTCCAGCTTACATATGTGTACTCACTACCCTTTAGGTCATGACTTTCAGGCTTATCTTTTGTTTAAGGTGATGTTATGACTCTACCATCAAGATGCCCCCCCCCAGAGAGGTACTGATGGCTGTAACTCATGTAAAGTCCCAACTGGGGTTGCAGGGCAGGTTGGGGCAATGACAGAGCTTCATATTGTCTTCTTTGGTCACATTCTCCATGACTACTGCTTTCACGTGGCTTTGCTATGCTTCCCAATTATGGCTTGAACATCCTTGGACTAGATTCATTGCTTGGAAAACATTTCAGAGGAAATATACAGGGGCAACTTGAAATATGAGACTTTTAGCTCTAGCTTATTCATTATTGTTATTATTTTTGAAAAAAGTAAAAAAAAAATAATTTCCTTAAAGACTGTCAAACTCTTTTCTCCTTCTTGCCCCATAGCCATTTTCCTTTCTCTTCTTGCCACTTCTACCAGCTTTTCTAGTCACATTGGTATGCAAATTTATTGCTTCTGAAACATTGGGCACTGGAGAATTGAATTATGATCGATTTGAACAGTTGACAGAATTGTATTGAAAATTATAGTCATATATGTTGATAAAAATAGACACCACAAATAATGAATGACAATGGGACTTAATACTGAAATCTGATGTTATGCTGTGATATTTATACAGCTGATATTCTGTGTAAAATATAAATTAATCAATTAATGCTTATAACAAAAGACTTTAGGGGTAGGATTTGAGTTTTTTTAATGAACAAAACCTCTTTTGGATGTTTACTTGGGGATTTGATTAACTCCCTTTAAATAAGGTGTAAGGCTGTATTTTGGTATTAATGTAAAAAATAATCACTATAATGTTATCTAAAAGAAAGTTGAAAGGAACCATAGTAATTTCCCATGAGAGCTATGAAGCCTATCCCTGAAGGTTTTTTCTTTATCCAGGGTTCCATGGAAGACATTAGCTGGCAACTTCAGGTTGGCTGATATGTGTCTATAGAGATTGACTGTTTGTATGTTAAGGAGAGAAATAAATCCAATGTTAGTGTTCATTTTTCTTGAGACAAGGGAGAGAAAAGAAAGTGACATCATCTTTTGGTGACATCATGCAAAAATCAATCTTCATTTCAAATTGGCTCTTGAAAAAGCTTGTCTTAGCTTAAAAGTTTTAGGGAAAACTATGAATATCACCGTATAAAAAGCGGATTGATAAATTCATAAACAGAATATGATTTTGCTCCATGTACACATGTGGTTTGTTGGAGGGATTCCGCTATTTAGTTAGTGCACATTCATGTGCATACACACACACACACACACACTGGCCTGCAGTGTTAGAGCTTCTGATATTTGACACCTCAATTTTCCTGGAATTTCCAAGGGCCTAGTTTGGGGTAAATAATAATCACTTAATGCATTAATCTTACATTCTCAAAAATGCCATTTTGTTTCCTCAGGACAAAAGTGTCAACTCAAGTTTACTTATGGACCAATTTCCCCTCATGAAACTCCTGGTGGACTGAACTAGTATTTCATAAAAACACTGACAACTGAAGTAAAGCTGTTTTCAATGAGGTAGTGTCATTGAATGATGATCTTCTGCAGATGGGGGCTGGCCCACAGGCTTGATGTTTGACATCTATATTCTAGGATATTTCAGTTTTACTTCTCCAAATAATCAAGGTAAAATTGTTTCATAGGCTTTTACATGTGGAAGGGATTTTGAGAGCCCATTTATTAGTGTAGGACTAAATCCTTTTCTCTCCAGCTGGGCCTTTTGTACATATGTGAGACAGATGACAATATGTATCCTGTTTGACAACATTTGAAGAACTAGAGAGAGGAAATAAGCCTACAGTGGAGAATGAGGAATTTAAGTTGTATACGAAGAAGTACTTGCTGACAACAAGCAAAACACATTTGAAATAGCTATCAATGTTAGCATAACAAATGTCTCTCTCCTGCTATCATTTTGTGGATGTATATTTGTGGACACAGTTTGTTAATATACATAAGTAATAACACTTTGCATTTTCTTTTCCTTCATGCTCTGATAATTTAATTCTTGGTGCTGCAAGAATTGGAAAGGGAATCATGATGAGGAAGTGGGCCAACCTGAATGAATGTAACATGGTCCAATGACTGGGACTGACCTTTAGCCTTGTCAGATATGATTCCACTACAAGGGAGTTGATTTAAAGTAGGATAATCACAACAGAAAGATGCACAAATTAAATGTCAGTTTGTTATATTCTGGGGGAAATACTCCTCTCTGGTAAGTAGAATGATCCTCTTTTCTCCCCAACGTGCCCACCTCCAAGCATCTGAACCAGCTGTAGCAGGAAATGTTGGTTGTTGTCCTGGCTTCTAGCCCCTCTTTTCCATTCTTAACTAAATTTTGATTTTATTTAGGTGTTATCCACTCCCACAGATAGCTGACTCTACACCTTGGAACCCTGATGAATCTAATCTAGTCATTGAAACTAATCTGTCTTATCTCACAAGTAGATTAGCCCACATCAATTTAGTCCAACGAGAAACAAAAAGAACTTCTCTGGCAATTTTTGAAAATGTAACTTGTTTGTTAAGCATAGCCACAGGAAACCAGGCTCTCACTTGAAATGAATGAGTGACCATTAGCCTTAGTTGCTCTAGGAGACATGCTAAGGCCATGATGGAAATTAGCTGTGATATGAGGCTGACAACATTAGTGAATGCAGTCTGTGTCCTTGACTGTGTTCTTTTCAGCTAACCCTAAGGTCTATTCTATAGCTGAACTCAGGTTTTGGTCAACAATACATTTAGTTTTTATTGCAGGTATCTTGAGTTAGATTTTTAATTTTATACAGCTTAAAGAACTCTGATACAGAATTTGTTACCAAGAGTGGAGTGTGTCAAATAAAAAATCTCAAGATATATAATTGGCGCCGGCGCCATGGCTCAACAGGCTAATCCTCCGCCTTGCGGTGCCCGCACACCGGGTTCTAGTCCCAGTCAGGGCACCGGATTCTGTCCCGGTTGCCCCTCTTCCAGGCCAGCTCTCTGCTATGGCCCAGCAGTGCAGTGGAGGATGGCCCAAGTGCTTGGGCCCTGCACCCCATGGGAGACCAGGAGAAGCACCTGGTTTCAGAGAGAAACACTAGCATGACAGAATAGCTGACTCTAGAACCGCATTCACAACCAGAATAATAATGTTATCTTATCCACAAATATATCATATAACCATAACCTGATGACCATTGGTGATATTTCCTTTCTCTCTCTTTTCATTTTCTGAAAGGGAGGTTTCAATAGATTGTCTACACATTATTAGCCATTGTATATCATATATGTGCTCAATAGATTGTTAATCTATAGCCTTTTACTGTTGATGAAGAAGACTCAGTGTCAACTAGGGATCTTGGACTTAGAGCTAGGTATAGCAACTGACAGGACTTTGGATTGCTTCCTTTTAGGATGAACCAAAAATAAAGAGGCTGTTTACATTTTATGTTTCTGTGTTTCCAACAAATTTCTCAACATACCTGCTTGCCAAAATTTGCTCACAAGTCCATTTATGGATCAATTGTTGGCAAGAAAAATGGAATGACTTTTAAATCAGTCACTCTCATCTGGAGTTGAAGTCAACTCACTGCACTTGTCCAAATTTATTTATTGAATGAGAGGCAAAATGGATGTTGGAGACCCAATCCCAGCATGGGCTTCATGGGTTTAGTAGTAAGAGAGTTGTTTGGTGCTCTCAAATAATTGGATGGGGGTAGAGGTTTCACTTCTGACACAAAAAGAGGAATTGTGTTTTTCTTCCAAGTTATTAGGGACACTGTGATATGATTGTTAAACTGGCTATATAGAATAAGGGATTTTCAAGATACTGATGGGTATTATGGGCAAAAAAACATTCTGTATTTCCAATAATTTTTTAAAAATATGACTTTCATGAAGTTGGTAGATAGTCTTTAACTATGACTCCAAATTTTCCTCCTCCTTGTATATGCATGCTACTCCTGAGAGGACTCTGCCTCTGTTCATTGAGTCTAGGCCAGCCATTTGACTCGCTTGAGCCAATATAAAGTGAAAGAACTGACATTTTGGGATTTCCAAGACTGGGCCTTAAGAGGACTCGCAGCTCTGACTTCCATCCTCATGGAAATCAGCTGCCATATAAGAAGTATGACTACTCTGAGATTTGCATATGGTGAGAAAATCATGCTCATCACATGCAGAGGACATGTGAGGTGCTAGCCAGTTGAGTGAAGCCTTGTTGGATTTACCAGTGGAGCCATAACCTGAGTGTAGACAAAGGCAGCCTGGATTTGTGGCCCATAAAGTCACAATAAAGAATAGAACACTGTCCCAAGCCACTAAGGTTTAGAGTAGTTCTTTATGCAGCAATAGCTAACAGAAAGAGCTAAGCAAATTTCTTCACTGAAAGACTTTTCAGAGCCTTTCATATGTGCATAATCTTTAAGCATATTCAAAGGATGACAGGATGATTGGCAGTTGGGAAGCCCCCCTCTCTTGTTATAGCCATAAATTTATGTCCTATAGGTCAAAGAATGGGAAACTGCTTCAGAATATAGTAGCTGGGAGCTGGATGTTCCGTGACCAGTAGAATTGCCACGGAAGGAGACCCCAGAGAGTAGGTTCTGGGGGCAGATCAAAATATGGGTGGTAATAATTGTTCCAGCCAGGGAGGTGGGGCAGGGCACATAGAATGTGGCAAGTGATATGTAGGAGGAAGAGCAAGCAGTCAGTCTCAGGAAGTCCGAGTACAGCATCCTTGCATGTGAGCAGCACACAGCCCCAAGTCTCAGGAGTCATGAAAAGATACAGCAGGCAAACAGGGTTGGTAGCAAAGATAAACTGTCACACCCTAGTCACTGAGACAGCGTCCAACAGCAGGATTCTACTTATAGGAAGCAGAAAGTGAGAAGATTTCTGAGAATCAGGCAGGGTCCCAGACTTAGAATCTTAGGGCATTGAGTGGGTTAGAGGGGTTATAAATGTTTCTCAGAGAGGAATGAAGAATTTAGCCCCCTTGAGGGAAGAAGGGTTACTGGAAGGCCTCCACTGGCAGCCCTCTTTAGGGACTGAAGACATTCATGTCCACTGAAGAGAGCTACCTTCTGCAAGGTCATGTCCCCTAGCCAATGCTGAAGTAATTCGGAGGTAGATATGTCTGGTCGCTCATCTCAGCTTAGGACAACTCTAAAAGACTAGCCCAGCTGCTGATGTGTCCAAGGGTCTGACCAAGGCCTTTGTCAGGACTGCAGCTTGACCTTAGAAGACCATAGAGTGGGTGGTTTAAACAACAGAAATTGATCTTCTCACAGCGCTGGGCGCTGGAAGTCCAAGATCAAGGCGATAGCAGGCCTAGTATCTTGTGCAGCCTCTCTTCCTGGTTTGCAGCTGCCATTTCTCACTGTGTCCTCACATGGCTACTCCTCTGAACTCTGGTGTCTCTTCCTCTCCTTATAAGGACACAGGTCCTGTCAGATTAAGGGACCGCCTTTACAATCTCATTTAACCCTCATTACCTCCTTGTAGGCCTTATCTCCACATACAGACACATTGGGGGCTGGGATTTCAACAGCTCAGTTTGAGGGGACATAGCAAATTGTGTGGTAGCCCCAGTCCTCTTTCTTCCCACTCCAGCTTCCCTGGCAGTTTCTCATAGGTGTAGGCTCCAAGTACACTATCTAAAGAACTTCCTGCCCACATTCTCAGTCTCAGCTCCAGGAAGTCCAATGTGTGATGGGATTGAAGTGTTCAAACTGAGGCACAAAATAAGACTTGACCATGAAGAGTACCAACTTTTCTATAGCAGGGATTCTCTCTCTCTCTCTCTCTCTCTCTCTCTCTCTCTCTCTCTTTCGTGTCTTTTTATTCTGTGTACCACACTCATGGAATGGCAAATGAGAGGTATTTAATAACTGTTGAAAGAATCAATGAATGAATTGATAAACAAGAACAAATTCTGTTTCTTGCACTTGTGACACAAGTTCAGAGCTAGTTTGATTCCCCAGCTCAAGCTAGAATACTTAACGTGCTAAATCAGGACTCCCTAAATACACTGAAACTGTATGATCATACCTGGAGCCTGGGATGGAGCAATTTACAGTTGGGAGTCAGTTAGATTCAGTTTTGAGGATTGCAGCTTTGTGAAGTCTCAAAAGTCCAGTAGCTCAACATAGATTGCCTTGCAAGATTAACTTCCAAAGCATTAGCACTTTAATATGGTCATTGACTTAAATTAGTGTTTCACAAAATATCCGTGCTTGACACTATCCCCCTGACTCCTAATGCCTTCAGATTCAAAGAGGCAATTAGGCCTCAACACATGGTCTGGTATTTATTTATTCTACTGATCATTAAACACAAATATGTATTGAGAATCTATAATACTCAGGCAGTGTTCCAGGCATTAGAGATTCAAAATCAATGGTCAACAAACTCCATAGTCTTTTCCATATGTGTTAAATCTTACTGAGAGTATAGATGGAAGGCTCAAGATCCAAGCAGCATGGTCAAGAGTAAGCTCTGTGCTAAGAGTGAGTTTGACTATTGGCTCAGCAATAAACCTGGGCGGCTTATCTAACTTTTCTGAGCATTAACTTCTTCCTTTGTAAAATGGGAACAGCAATATTTACATCTTCTTCATGGGGTTGTTGTGATGATTATTTGAGATAAGCTCGGAAAATGCCTAGGGGGCTGGCACTGAGGTATAGCAGATGAAGCCACTGCCTGCAACACTGGCATCCCATATAGGTGCTGCTTCGTAGCCTGGCTGCTCCACTTCTCCACTTCTGATCCAGCTCCTTGTGAATGGCGTAGGGAAAGCTTGAAAGATGACTCAAGTGTTTAGGCCCCTGCCACCCACGTGGGAGACCCAGGTGAGGCTCCTGGCTCCTAGTTTTGGCCTGGCCCAGGGCTGGATGTGGTGGCCTTCTGGATAGTGAACCAGAGGATAGAAGATCTCTCTCTCTCTCTCTCTCTCTCTCTCTCTCTCTCTAACTCTGACTTTCAAATTAATAAATAAATCTTAAAAAAAAGAGAAAGAAAATGGGGGCCAGTGTTGTGGCATAGCTGGTAAAGCTGCCATCTGTAAAGCTAGTATCCCATATGGCTGCTGGTTCAAGATCTAGCTGCTCCACTTCTGACCCAGCTTCTTGCTGATGTGCCTGGGAGGGTAGGAAGCAGATAGAAATAACAGTTCCCATTAGTTCCAGGCAGAGTTACGGAGACAGAGAGATCCTCCACCTGCCGGTTCACTCCCTAAACGGCCACAATTGCTGGGGCTTGACCAGACCAAAGCCAGCCAGGAAACAGGAGCTACATCAGAGTCTCCCATGTGGGTGGCAACAACTGATGCTTTCCCAGAAGCATAGCAGGATGTTGGATTGGAAGTGGAGCAGTGGAGACTTGGATGAATGCTCATATGGGATGTTGGAGTTGTAGGCAGTGGCTTAGCTGCCTGTACCACAACACCAGCCCCCAAAATAACCTTTTTGTTTCTTGACCATTTCTTTGTTTTTGGAGACCTCTCTTCCAGTTCTATATACTTTAATACATTATTGTGAACTATGGTCACCCCACTGTTCTGTGGATCACTAGAATTTGTTACTTCTGTCTGTCTGCACATTGATATCTGTTATGCAACGTCCCTATCTCCTGATCCCTTCACCCTTTCCAACCTCAGTAATAACTATTCTCAGTTGGACTATTTTTTTTAATTTGCACACATCAGGGAGGACATATAGCATTTATCTTCCTGTTCCTGGCTTATTTCACTTTACAAAATTCTCTTCAGTTCCATCCATTTTGCTACAAACCACAGAATTTCATGGCTAAAATATTCCAATATATATATATATATATATATATATATATACACACACATATGTGTGTGTGTGTACATGTATATATCACCTATAAAAATTTATTTCTATTTGAAATACAAGGAGACAGAGAGAGACAGGTGAACAGACAGAGATCTCCAATCATCTGATTCACTCTCTAAATGCCCATAAGAGCAGGGGCTGGACCAGGCCAAAGCCAGGAGCCAGGAACTCAGTCTGGGCCTCCCATGTGGGTGGCAAAGATCCAAATACTTGAGCCATCATCTGTCACCTCCCAGTATGTGCATTAGCAGGAAGCTGGAATTGGAAGTGGAGCCAGGATTCAAACCCAGGTACTTTGCTATGGAACACAGATGTCCCAAGTGGCATCCTAACTGCTGTATCACTTATCCCCTGACCACCTTTTCTTATCCATTCTTCTATCGATGAACATCTAGGCCGACTTTATATCTTGGCTGCTGTGAATAATGCTGCAATGATCCACAAACTTGTGAAGGCCCCTTCTAGTGACAGATTGGGAAAGAAAGAGAAAGGATAAGAAGCAGTTACTCATCTTCAGAAATAGATGCAGCCTAAATGTGTTGGGGCAAGGGTGGGAGGGAGTAAGGTTCCATTTAGAGAATATTTTTCACTGGTCTGGAGTCATGCTGATATTTTGAATTATATATTTGGTCTTGGTTTCCATTTCCTGACACGGAACTCCTAAAATTCTTGGAATCACTGAAATGATAGTGTCTTTTAGTATGCTAATGAGTTGACAGGTGGCTGGTAGCTTCAGGATGGGAGTTGGTCTCCAGAAAGGCCAAGAAAGAGAATTGGGACTTTCAATGCCACTCCCCTAACTTCCCAAGAAGCTGAACACTCAAAGTCAGTGATGCATTTAGTCATGCCTACATAGCGCAGCTTTCATAGAAACCCCAAAGTAAGAGGTTCAGAGAGTTAAGTGTAGCTGAGCACGTGGAAGTTCCTAAAGGATGGCATACCTGGAGAGGCTATAGAAGCTGTGCATGACTTCCCACAGACTTTGCCCTGTGTACCTCTTCACCTGAATCCTTCCTAAGATCCTTTATAGCAAACCAGTAACCACATTTTCCTGAGTTTTGTGAGCTACAGTGGCAAATTAATGGAGCCTGAGGAAGGGGATGTGGGAACCCCAATCTATAGCTGATTGGTTAGAAACACAAATCAATCAAGCTACCTAGAGCTTGCGAGTAGCATCAGAAACAGGAGGCATTCTAGGGGTCTGAGCCCTCGACCTGTGGCATCTGACACTGCTTCCAGGTAGACAGCTTCCAGAGATCTGAGTCAAATTGAATTAGAGGACACCCAGCTGGTGTCTGATGCTATAGCACTGCTTGCTTGGTGGGTGGGGAAACACCACCACCCACCCCTGCCAACTCTAGTGTAAGAAGCAGACCTTGTGCGTATGGTGGGAGAAGCTGAGTTTTTGGCTGTTTTCCTATATCCTCAAAATCACCCATCATGTTTTTCAGGTCTCCATTTGGAAGAAGGGGAAACCAGGGAGGCCCCTGAGCTGTTTCTGTCTTTGCTAAAGGAGCCAACAACTCAAGGCAGAAGGGGTTGTCTTTAGAAATGACATATGGCTAGGTAGGTTTTGAAAAATTAAAACTAGGAAAGGGTTTCCAGTGTTTCTAGCTTATTACGGCATAAAAATGAGAACCAATTTGCAAAGATGTGGGCAGTAGCAGAATGAATAGTGGAGGCTGATTAGGTACGTTTGCCCAGGGCAACTCATTAAAAAGCATCCGACTCCAGTACTGCAACCCCTATAATTTCCACTGCCTCCTACCCTTGCTACTTTATCAGCTTCAGAGGGAAAGTCAGTTAGTTTATTCTTCAGAAAAGCCCACTCCTGAAATATGTTTATTCCCCCATCCCTTTTCTTTCTTGTACAAACACTGCACTCATTCAATTGCTTTTGGATGGTGGTGGGGGCATGGCAATACTTCTCCTTAGCCTTAAGGCAGGAGATTAAACACTGACATCACAACTCTATTTCCCTCCCTTCTCTGCTTTTGTCTTCCTTCTAGTCAACAACATGCCATTACAGATGAGGCAAGACACCATGTGCACATTCTCTGTGTGCACTTCAAATGTGGATTCAGCAAGCTCATTTCTTCTCTTTGTTTTGACAGTGGGGAAGGGAAGGCTGCTTTGATCTTTGAAAATTATGGCTGTAAATAATGCCTATTCAAATACTGGCTCAAGATTAAAACAGTGATTGCTTTTGAGTTACTTTTAGGATCTCTTCCCTCCTTTGGATGTGTTAAATGTTAATCAAGTTCAAATTTCTACATTATATCTATGTATCTGAAGTGTATTTGGTAAACAAATACTTTATCTTAGGTAAATGTTTATGTTTTAGACATTTTTCTTATGATAAAAATAATGCATACTGTTCTCAAAGTTGTGCTATATTCCTAAAAAGTATAAATAAGGAAAAATCATTAATCTGTAAACATACCACTCAGAAATACTGCTAGAATCCGTGTCTGTATTTTGTTGTAAATATGTGTATGGGCAAATCAGACACAGATTGAGCAGCTCTAATCTAAAAATCTGAAATGCTCCAAAATGTGAAACTCTTTGAGTACCAACATGACTCCACAAGTGGAAATTTTCACACCATGAAACTGTTTCATGCACAAAATTATTAAAAGCATTGCACAAAATTACCTCCAGGCCACATTTATAAGGTGTATATGAGACATAAATGAAATGTTGTATTTAGACTTGGGCGATATCCCCAAAATATCTCATTCCATATATGCAAATCTTTCAAAAATAAAAAAAAATATGAAATCTGAAACATTCTGGTGCCAAGCATTTAGAATAGGGGAAGATCCACCTGTGTCTACTAAATTTCCCTTGTAAATTTGTCATCATAGTGGTTAGAAAGGTTTGAATTTTCCTTTTTTTGAACACACTATCATCTGGTGAACTTGAAGGTGCTCAATTTGGTTATCTGCCATGTACACTGTGAGATTTATTCTTATTTATTTGTCAGGTAGAGGGACAGAGAGCTCCTATCCATTGGTTCATTCTCCAGATGTCCACAATGGCCAAGGCTGGGAGAGCCAGGCCCAGACTGAATGCAATCCAAGTCTTCCATGTGGGTGACTGAGATCCAGTTAATTGAGCGATCACTACTGCCTCCCAGGCTCTGCATTGACAGGAAGCTGGAATTTGGAGCCAGAGCCAAGAATGAAACCCAGGCACTTTGATGTGGGGTGCAGATATCTTAATCACAAGGTTACATGCTGGCTTATGGATTTTTTATAGCCCCCCCTTTTTTTCTTTTCTGCTTTTATAAGGTATGGAGATGTGCTCTCCCATGTGCATGAATGAGTGTCTTTAATTTGCTATTCTTTCTGAAGAGAATGACTAATAAAAGCTGCAATTTTTGATCTAACTCCAAGAATATTATGTCTTTGGCCATAAACTTAAGTGCTGGGCAGTCAGGCTTCCAACATGTATCAATTCTGTGCTATGTGTCTAACATGATGCTGAACTTTTTGTGGATGTAGCAAGACATCAGTTCTTGAATCACCAGGAGTTCCTGCAACTGTTGCCTAAGAGAGAATGAATTCCGGTGGAGTCTGGTACTGGGTGGTTCTTGGAGAAGTGAATGAACTGCACAGGCTAAACTCTATGGTTCATCTTTGGAACAAGAAATGCTACTCTCACAGGCTCAGTGGCAAAAAAAGTCTCTACAAGTGTAAGGAATGGCAAGCAGCTTAGCTTGGCAAACAGCACAGGAGCCATGCAGGGGAGAACAGACTGGAGGCCGATTTGTTTGGAGAACCTGGCCACTGGGCAGACAAGCCTGCATTTGCCAACACAGATGGGAAGGATCCCGAGTAGGTTTCCCAGCCAGGGGAGTGATATAAAGATGAGGACATTCAAAGCAGATGATGTTATTGCCTGTGTGTATCTGAAGCTACCATTATCCAGGATGATCAGTCTAAGAGCACGCCTGCTAGGTTTCTGCCCCGTCGGAGTCTGGCCGTCTAAGGTGTGTGCAGCTTGTGCAGCTAGTATCACATCCTGTCCCACTGGGAAGGTTTGAGATGGGCCAATTCTGGCCCCTTGAAATAATTAGTTCCCACTGCTTTCTGAGTGCAGAACCAAAAGGAGCAATTTATTGGCATTATGGGTAATGCCCAGATACTGCCAACATAAAGTATTAAACTAACAGGGTTGGAAGACAGGATGAGGGGATCTTTTTCAACTCCAAATCTGATTTAAGAGGGAATACATCTCTACTCCCTAAAATTAGCACAAATAGCCATCACACAAAACGCATTCTCCTGCTTTCATACAATGCTGGTAGGGATGCAACATGGCACCCGTGTAAGAGAATTTAGTCCTTTTCATCAAAATTGCATTTACCCTTTGAATTACTGATCTCACTTATAGGAATCTGTTTCAAAGATATATTGATAAAAATATAAGGAAAGACTTATAGGCAAGGTTATTCATTACAACACATTTTAGCGAAAGATTGGAAATAATTCAAATTCCATCAGTAAGATACAGAAAACCGTCACACATCTACACAAAAGAATGCTGTGTAGCTATAGAAAGGTACGATTATAATAGTTTTATGTACACTGGGGAGTGCTTTCCAGTTTACCCAAGGGAATGCCCAAAAAGTTCTCAGAAAATGAAATCAGAAGGTAAGTATATTTTGTTAAAAAAAATTTTAAAGGGCCGGCGCCATGGCTCACTTGGCTAATCCTCCGCCTGCAGCGCCGGCATCCCATATGGGCACCGGGTTCTAGTCTTGATTGCCCCTCTTCCAGTCCAGGTCTTTGCTGTGGCCTGGGAGTGCAGTGGAGGATAGTCCAAGTGCTTGGGCCCTGCACTCCCATGGGAGACCAGGAGGAAGCACCTGGCTCCTGGCTTTGGATCAGCACAGTGCGCCTGCCATAACAGTCATTTGGGGGGCGAACCAACGGAAGGAAAACCTTTCTCTCTGTCTCTCTCTCTCACTGTTTAACTCTATTTGTCAAATAAAAAAAAAAATTAAAGTCCATGAAAATGAGGTGGCTTCAAAAAGTTCATGGAAAAGGCATATTACGGCTCAACTATGCATGGATTCCAAATTTTTTTCACCGAAATATATTTGTCTTTTAATTATATTTTTCCATGAATTTTTGAAGCACCTTTGTCTTATGAGGTTAAAAAAAGCAATGTGGGAAAAGTGTTTATTATAAACCATCATTTATTCTAAGAAAGAGAAGGTATTAATGTGTCTATTCATATGTGTATAGGTATTCATAATATGTGTATTTGCTGATTTTAGCAAAGGGAGCATAGACCTAAAGCTTAAACATTTTTTAAAATGGTTATCAATGGAGGAGGGGAGCAGGAAACAACAAAAATCACATCAAAAGCAATAGATAGAAGTGGAACTTCTTGGAATATACCCTGCTTTGTAGATTTGAATTTGGAAACATTAAATTATTTTACATAATTATGTTACAAAATTAAGTTTAAAAAGCAATTCCTAAAATTAAAAGCAATATGAGACAGATGAAACAAACTATGTAACAACTTTTTGGCTTACCCAGAGAACTATTCCATATGATTTCAATTAAACACAATAATTTCACTTTACATTCCTAGAGAGATTATGTGCAAAGGATTGAAAACTAAAAATATCTTGGTGATGCCGGTGTTATGATTCTGATGTTGTGTGTTCATTGTGGGATAAAGCAAATTAATATTTATGTTGGCATTGTAGGGAACTGAGACTTGGGGCATGGAAAAAGGTGATATGGATATAACACAGATGATACTAAATAAAAATTTGTAAGGAAATATCATTATAATCTCATTGTATTTTATCTTTTAAAAACTCTATTTTCTAGCTTCGGATATAAAAAAAGACCTAAAAATAATGACCAATCCTGCATCAGTGAACACCTTTAATGTCCAAGTTGTGGTCTTTAAGTACCATTTTCCATCAAAAGGAACCTTGGATCGATGGCAAAATGACTGATGCTAGTACTAGGGCAGAAAAAGTGTGTAAGATAAGCCTAGAACATTCTGTCATACTAGAAAGCAAAGAAGCTTTCTAAAACTACTATGGATTTTTCAAAAGGACATAAGAGGCACAGATTAATTATCAATAAAGATAAAAATTTTACTGGATTGAAACATGTATATATGTTAAACTGATTTTCTCATTCTAACTTTTAAAAATAAAACTCGCTCATCACCTTTGAATCTTCTTTGGAGTGTATTAGAGGACCAACAGATGTTTTAAAAACTGTAACAAAAAGAGAAAAAAAATACCTAGCTATATCCTGTTTTTTTTTTTTCCCCAACATGAATAAGCACATCAGGATAAACAAATAAAGAACTATGCATGGATTCCTCATTAAAGAAATGTATTAGCTGACAAACTAAGGGATGATGGGATTATAGCATTACTATTTGACAATCTAATAAAATACTGGGTTTGGACAATGATTATCAGTTACTGCTAACATCACCAAAAGAGCGGAGGACAGATGTTTGGCTCAGCAGTTAAGATGCTGGCTGGGACACTCACATCCCACATCAGAGTAGCTGGATTTGAGTCCCAGTTCTGGCTCCTAACTCCAGCTTCCTGCTAATGCAGACTCTGGCAAGTAGTGGTGATGACTCAAGAAATTGGGTTTCTGCCATTCATGTGGGAGACCTGGATTGAGTTCCTGGCTCTCGACTTTAGCCCAGCCCAGCCCTGGCTGTAGTGGGCATTTGGGAAGTGAAGCAGCAGACATAAGATCTCTTTCTGTGTCTCTCTGTCTGTCAAACAAACAAACAAACAAATACAAGAGAGAAAATCAGTCTTTGTTGGTCTTGTGGTAGATCATTGCCAAAAAATTGAAATTGAATACGCTCAAGACTTTGTTTTAATAGTCAATTAGTAGGAAATATAGGAGACAGAGGAACAATATCATGAGATGCAATTAGCCAGACTATAGAAAACATGGGACAACTAACAAGTCCAAAAAAATTGCAAAGAAGAAGAAAGGGAGGAAGGAAAGAAGATGGGGGAGCCAAAAGATACTGAAAAAAAAAAAGTAAACCATTGCTACACACAGATCTTATTTGGATTCTGATTCAATCGACACACTACAAATACAAATAGGAGATAATCAGGGAAATTTGAATACTGGTTGAATATCTGACAATAAAAAAGCTTAATTTTTTACATGTGACAGTGGTATTTTTGGAGATAAATATTGAGATTTTACATGCAATGATCATAATTTTTTTGGAGGTACAGACTGAGATACTTGCAGATGACATGATGGGAAATCATAAAATTGTTTTTTTAACTTTTATTTAATGAATATAAATTTCCAAGGTACAGCTTATGGATTACAATGGCTTCCCCCTCCCATAACTTCCCTCCCACCCGTAACCCTCCCCTCTCCCGCTCCCTTTCCCCTTCCATTCACATCAAGATTCATTTTCAATTCTCTTTATATACAGAACATCAATTTAGTATATATTAAGTAAAGATTTCAACAGTTTGCACCCACATAGAAACACAAAGTGAAACATACTGTTTGAGTACTAGTTATAGCATTAAATCACAATGTACAGCACATTAAGGACAGAGATCCCACATGAGGAGCAAGTGCACAGTGACTCCTGTTGTTGACCCAACAAATTGACACTCTAGTTTATGGCGCCAGTAACCACCCTAGGCTCTCGCCATGAGTTGCCAAGGTTATGGAAGCCTTCCAAGTTTGCCGACTCTGATCATATTTAGACAAGGTCATAAAAGACAGGGTGAGGATAGTAACCAATGATCCTAAGAGTGGCATTAACCAGGTCTGAACAATTATACAGCATGAAGTGGGGAAGAGGACCATCAGTACACACAGGTTGGGAGTAGAGCCATTGGTGGTAGAGTAGAGGTTATGATTACAAAGGAATGAGGCCCAAGTGCGCTAGACAGGGTCTTTCTAGAACCTGATAGAAGGGGCTTGATAATAATCTGTTGGGCTTTAGGCCTTGTAAGTTAAGAGGCCCAGACCTATCTATCTCTTCACATGGGGTATATCCTAAGGGAGGTGTGAACCACCTGGGGGAAGGCACCCTGTTGACTTTCATTACTTGGCTGGCCTGGGAGGAGAGCTGGCCAGGTAAAGGCAGGTGGCATCTCTAACAAGAAGTTTACAGTTCTGCCTGCAATGTTGCTGACACTGCTTGGCCGTCCCCTCAGCTGCAGTTTAATCAAAGATACATTTTAATTCGTGTGACCTGAATCTCTGCATCATATGTTTTATACTTGTTGGTAGAAAGAAACTAAAAACATTTTATATGTTTGTGCTTAAGTTTACTGGTTAAACAAACTACACCATGTTGGATATTTAAGAGGTGTTTCCAAATACATGATTCTTAAAATTTATAGAAGGCATTGGACCTTCTGATAAATGTTTTCTGAAGTTGTTATCTAATGGTTGAAACGGTTTGCTAAGTATTCATGTGATATTGCTATTGTCAGCAAGTGATCTAGGACTTGCTCCCTCATTTCTCTATTCTAAGCCTAACTTGTTCTTTCATTTCTCTATTCTCTTCAAGGTAGGTAACTAATTTTATTATGAAGGAATCTGTAGGACACACAATTTAATCTTTAGAGCTTATAAAAGAGATGGCTAACATTTTTCTGTAATAGCATAGCCAAAATAAGAGCTTAAATTATAATCTCATAGCTAGATTTACTTTGCCATCAGCGAAGTAAACAGTAAGTAGAAAAAACCTCCCTTTCAGACCAAGGGGAAAGAAAGTTTTAAAGTGAGAATATAATTTTCCTCATGAGCATTGTCTACCTTAGAAAAACTACTACAGAACATGCCTGTGACTATAGACTTGTAGTTCAGGCCACCGAAGATTAGAGATGGGACATGGGCACTCCCTTGACTTGCATCCTCTGGTCTGCTTTAACAAAATTGTTTATAAATAAGAGAGCAGTGTGAGATGGGAAGGACCTTGGGTAGAGCAGTGGATGAAACAAGATTGTCCACGAGCTATAGGCTGTAACTAGGTGACGTGATGATGATGTCCATCACCAAATCAAAATAAGCAGGCTTAATTCTCTCAAGCAAATGAAGACGTAAATACAAAGAGAAGAACACAAGAAAAATAATGTCCAATTTCTCCAAAGTTTACCAATTCACTTCAAAGTTCATGCATCATCTTTAAGTATTCTAAGCCTCTATCATGATTTCAAAAATGCATTTTATTTGTAGGACTCTAGAAAATCATCAATTAGAACTGAGAACTTCTGTAGCAAATTTGAACTTTAACTCAGTGTTCAGTGGTGAATTATACAATCCTAAATGTCTGGGCTTGTTTAAAAAGGTGACATTTTCAAATGTAATGTTTATGCATGAGTCATCTCTCTTATTACAGTCCACTGTTTAATCTATAGTAGCCTAGGTTTTTGATAAATTATATTTGCTGCAGGCTGTGTGCAACATTTTTTGCTAAGTTTTGATGGGTGCTAGCACAAACACCACTCATTTGTTGTCTCTTACTTACCAAGCTAAAACTTCTTTGTTGCAGATGGCACACAAGTCTGCTCTTTCATCCTTGACCTTCTTGGGACCTTTGCCTCTATCAACAATCTCTTCCTTGACTGTCTTACTCTCATCTCAAGCGGAATCTACCACTAGTGCCTTCCTCTTTATTTCTTCTGAAATGTTTCCCTCTCAACAAAGCCTAGCACCTGATGACCCTAGTCCCAGGAAATACACTTTGTGTTTGTCTTTCTTTGACTATGACCGCAGGTCATCTGGGGAACTGTTTACAGTTCCAGAAACCAGCAGCCACCACTGAGAGGGAAGAAAAGGAAAAATATCTTTCTTTGAACTTGGCACAGATACAGATATTTTATGGAAGACAACAAGGAGGGGCTCAGTGATACTTTTACCTTCATTGTTGCAAGGGTGGTTATTCTTTACTTCATATTTCAAGGTGGCTGCTGAATTGTTTTCAATAGTCTTCCATTAGGGGTAAAATTTTGTGGTATATCATGTCTGACTTCTTTTTATAATGTTACTAAATGGATGAGTAAAAATCACCAAAGCATACCTGGGAGTTAGGTAGTTTTCAGTATAATAGTTTATGCAATTAATAGATAAATATGTGCCACCCTCCAAACAGAGATTAATTGAATTAATTTCAGTAACTTCATTCCTCAGATTTCTCGTTGTTATGTTCTAGCATATTAATAATAGACTTAATAATGTCCTGGATTTGTAAAGCATTACTATATTCAAACCATTTACATTGATGTTATCTCATCCTATAACATAGGCAAAGCAATTATTTGAAAAAATAAGAAATTTTTATCCAATGAGGCCATAAGACCTACCAAGTTAGTGACAGAACCCAGTCAACCAATGCGCAGGCTTGACTCCCTCTTCATTTTTCAAATGACTACCTTTCAGTGTCACTAATTATTTTTATTGGGGGAGAAATTCTTGGAAAAGTACCCATTTGCTATCTTGGAATGCTTGTATTCACCCCAAATTCATGCATTGAAATCCTAACTCCCAAGGATATAGGGTCTTCGAGAGGTGATTAGGTTAAGAGGGTGCCATTCTCATGGATGGAGTTAGTACCTTTATAAAAGACTCTGGAGAGGCCGGGGCCGCTGCTCACTTGACTAATCCTCCACCTGTGGCGCCAGAACCCCGGGTTCTAGTCCTGGTCGGGGTGCTGGATTCTGTTCCAGTTGTTCCTTTTTCAGTCCAGCTCTCTGCTGTGGCCTGGGAGTGCAGTGGAGGATGGCCCAAGTCCTTGGGCCCTGCACCCGCATGGGAGACCAGGAGGAAGCACCTGGCTCCTGGCTTTGGATCGGCGCAGTGCGCCGGCCGTAGCGGCCATTTGGGGAGTGAACCAACGGAAGGAAGACCTTTCTCTCTCTCTCTCTCTCTCTCTCTCTCACTGTCTAAATTTGCCTGTCCAAAAAAAAAAAGACTCTGGAGAGCTCTCTCACCTGTTCCACTGTGTGATGACACAGTAAAAAGACACAGTCTAGCCGGTGCCATTGCTTAGCTGGTTAAAGCGCCTGTCTAGTAAGAAGACACAGTCTATGAACCAGGAAACAGGCTCTTGGCAGACAGCAAATCTGACAGCACCTTGATCTTGGATTTCCCAGCCTCCAGAACTGTGAAAAATAAATATTTGTTTTCATAAGTCATCATGTCTATGGTATTCTGTTATAGTAACCTGAACAGACTGAGACGCAGGCGTTTTGTGAATCAGGATTCTGGGCATGGCTTAACCGAATCCTCTGCTTAGAACTCACAAGTCTGCAACTGAGGTGTCAGTCAGAGCTGTGGTCTCATTTGATGGCTGGGAGTCTCTCTCTTTTAAGATTTATTTGTTTATTTGAAAGGCAGAGTTACAGAGCAAAGAGAGAGAGAGAGAGAACGCATCCATCTGCTGGTTTGCTCCACAGATGGCCACAATGGCTGGAGCTGGGCCAGTTTGAAGCCAGGAGCCAGGAGCTTCTTCCAGATCTCTCATGTTGGTGCAGGGGCCCAAGGACTTGGACCATCTTCCACTGTTATCCCAGGAACATTATCATGGAGCTGGATCAGAAGTGGAGCAGCCAGGACTCCAATAGGTGCCCATATGGGATGACGGTGCTGCTAGAGGAGATGGCTCTACTCACCATGGCACAGTGCCGGCCCCCTGGAAGTCTCTTAATGCTCGGCGCCGTCCTCGTCCAGCAAGAGACAGAGACCGAACACTTTGCACGGGGTTCCTTTATTGCTCGGCAAGCAGGAGATCCAGCTTTGATCTCTTCTGGGCAGGAACTTTTTTTACACCCACGTAGCAAGGGTTTATATGCACAATACACGTCACAAATCAGGTGATAGGCTAGAAGCGCGGGGATAGGACAATCTCGTGGCAAGGCGGGAAGGAGCGAGCTAGAGCGGGAAATCTAAGGCGGGAAGGAGCGAGCAAGAGCGGGAACTCCCTGAGATGAGGAAGAACCCGGAAGCAGGGAGTCGGCGCCATCTTAGGGGCACGGTTCCTCCGGTCTGGTTCCCTACATCTCCCTCCTTTTGTTTTTGCACAAATCACATCCCCGACGGCCCTGGCTCATGAGGGCCGGGAGAATATTTACTAGGCAGAGAGTAGAGGTGCATACCCAGCGTGCTTGTGATCCGTTAGTTACGGAACTTCAAGGGCCTGGCCACAACCCCTGATGTCTCCGTTAGGGATCAGTTTTTATTCCCTTTTGCTGGGGCAGGCTGGGAATTGAACCTGCATGCATATGCATATGCTCTCCCAGGACCCCCGGAACCCCCGGGTGGACTCCTGCTGCAGTACCTTTGGTCTCGCATACCCAGTTTTCGCTCCCCGTCAGGGATGGGTGATACAGCCCAATGAATGAGAGGGGGAACAAGACAACTCGAGGAAGGTGTGTGCCTGATGGAGGCATTGTCCATATGTAGCCGCGTGGTAGGCCGGGGATCCCCTGGAGGGGCAGATATGCAGTTTTGTCTCCACAATCAGCTGTGGCGATGTGAGTACGCTGCAGTACGGTGTTGCTGGTCCCCCCCTTGCAGTCGCAAGGGTTGCCTACGTTCTGCAGTAAAGCAGTGGGGTTGGAGTTAAAGCCCGCATAAGAGCCAGGGAGCAAAGCCGCTGCCAGTATGAAGAAGCGGAAGGGGTGCATCTCACGTCTCGTTGTTTTGTTGCAATTTGTCGTCCTGTGAGAGCGTGGTAATCTCGGTTATCTCGGGGGAGATGTCGTCCGTAGGTGATAGAGGTGTATCTTGTGGCGGCGGGGCTGTTTTTCTGACCAATCTTTCCGGTATCCAGAGAGGTTCTCTTCCAGATTCCTGTGGGAAGACACAGACCGCGCCTCGGTTCCAGCATAATACCGGATCCGGGCCGTACCACTTTCCCGTGAGGACATCTTTCCAACGGACATAGCCTCGTGAAGATGGCTCCTTTAACATGTGTCTCTCAGCGGGGGACATAGAATGATCTGTCAAATTCAAAAAGTTTATAGTAAACAGTGCAAGGGAGAGGCGCATTCGAGGGGTTTTGCCCGTGGCAATTCCCTCCTTTTGTTTTAAGAGAAAAGCCTTGAGGGTTCGATGAGCCCTTTCAATTATGGCCTGTCCCTGAGGGTTATAAGGGATTCCAGTTTTATGTTGTACCTGCATACGGGTGCAGAAATCTTGGAATGATTTACTTGTGTATGCAGGACCATTATCTGTTTTTAAAGTTTTTGGTTTGCCCCAGGCTGCCCATGCAGCAAGGCAGTGATTAATGACATGGGTGGTACGCTCACCCGTCTCCAGAGAAGCAAAAATTACTTGGGAACAGGTGTCAACTGACACATGAACATACTTTAAGGTCCCAAACTCGGATATGTGGGTGACATCCATCTGCCAGATATGTCCTGGTAGTAATCCTCGGGGATTAACCCCCACCGAAGGCACAGGGGTTAAAGTAGGGCATGCGGCACAATGGCGAACAATATCGCGAGCGGCAGCACGAGAAAGACCGAATTTGGCGGCAAGGGTTTTTGCGTTTACATGGAACTCTGAATGAAACTGGATAGCCTGCTCTTCTGGGGAAGAAAATTGGAGTATCCAAATGGGGCGTGTGGCTTGATCAGCTATAGCATTGCCTGTGGTCATGGGTCCAGGTAAGGAAGAATGAGCTCTAATATGAGTAATAAAGAAAGGAGCAGACCGATTCCAAATAGATTTTTGCAGGGTGAGGAAAACTGTCGCTACGGAGGATGAAGAATTGACTAGTCCTGCGGCCTCAAGGATAGACACAGAATTAACCACATAGCGTGAATCAGACACAATATTGACAGGTCCGGGGAAATCAGAGAAGACTTGGTTAACTATAAGAAGTTCAGTTACCTGGGGGGAGTTAGTAGCGAATTGGAATGTTTTTGGCACAGATCCTGAAACAACATATGCACCGACTCCTGTTTTAGAACCGTCGGTATACACTACTGGGGCTCCCTGTAAGGGCTTTTGGGATGTGGACTTTGGAAAAATAACTGGGTGAGACTGAACAAAGGTTAGCAAAGGATCAGAGGGTGTTCTGTTTGTAATAGTTGCGGAAGTGGAGCAGACTAAAACCGCCCAAGCATCAGTACAAGCGATTAGCACACGTACCTGTTCCATGGAATAGGGGACAACAATGGTGGATGGTTCGCGTCCAAAATGTTGGATAGCCCTCTGAATGGCTAGGAGAGTTATCTCCGCCACTGCCACGGGATAGTAACTAATAGATCTAGTAGATGACATTGAGGGATGGATCCAGAGGAGAGGCCCATCCTGCCATAGGACCGCGGTGGGCTGTTTAAGGGTGTCGAGGACCCAAAGAGTAAGGTCTCCCGCAGGGTCCCAACGTTTTAGGGCAGCTTTACTAAGGGCATCGTTGACAATTGACAGTGCTTGTTTGGCCTCAGAGGTGAAGGTTCGGGGGGAAGCAAGATCCGGGTCTCCTTTAAGTATATTAAAGAGGGGCTGCAATGCAGCATTAGGAATGTTAAGGTAGGGCCTAATCCAATTGATATCCCCTAAAAGTTTTTGTAAGTCATTTAGAGTGGAGATAGCATTGATTTTTATTTGAATTTTTTGAGGTCTAATTTGAGTAGGGGCGACTATAGCCCCAAGATAAGAAACTACAGACGACAATTGCACCTTATTAGGTGCAATATGCAGCCCTGCCCCTTCCAGCACTTGTTGGAGTGTACTGTATAAGGCCAGGAGCCTCTCTGCTGTGGGGGCTGCACACAGTAGGTCGTCCATATAATGTAGGCACCTGCAGTCGGAATATCGGTCTCTAAGAGGTTTTAGTACTTGGGCTACATAGACTTGACACATGGTGGGGCTATTAGTCATACCCTGAGGCAAGACTGTCCACTCCCAACGCTTGTCCGGTTGTTCCTGGTTCTGGGTGGGGACAGTAAAAGCAAAACGTGGGGTATCCTTTTTGTCCAATGGAATGGAAAAGAAACAATCCTTAAGATCTATTACAATAACAGGCCATTGGTTGGGAAGTGCCGAAAGCAGAGGAAGACCACGTTGCACAGGGCCCATAGGCTGCATCTGTGCGTTGACTGCCCTAAGATCATGTAAGAGTCTCCATTGACCTAATTTTTTGCGGATGGCAAAAATAGGCGTATTCCATGGAGAGGTGGATGGGATCAAATGACCAGCGTTGACCTGCTCCAAGACCAGAGTGTTGACTGCCTCCAGTTTCTCCTGAGATAGGGGCCACTGTGGAACCCAGACGGGTACGTCCGTTAGCCACGAGATGGGTAAAGGCTCCACTGGTTTAGGAGGCGAAACAGTGACCCCTAGGAAAAACCCAGGCCAACTTTACTTGGTCTTTGTTTTGGTTCAATGGGGGAAGGGTGGCCCTGGAGCTGGACACCGAGTCCCTTGCCTGGGACGTAACCCATATTTTGTAGCATAGATCGTACTGCAGGGGAAGTGGTGACCAAAGCAACATCCATTTCGGCCAGGACGTCTCTCCCCCAAAGGGAAATGGGTAGAGGTAAAATGAATGGAGAAAACTGTCCTCTATGACCCTCGCTATCCTGCCATGACAACAAGGCTGCACTGATTTTTGGGAAATGAGCAAAACCAAGTCCTTGCAAGGTTTGTTCCGCCACATTTGTAGGCCATGTACTAGGCCAGTCCTTTGTTGCTATAATGGATTTGTCGGCTCCTGTGTCTAAAAGTCCCTTAATGTCCTTGCCATTAATCTGCAACACTAAAGTGGGACGTTCATTTAAAAGCATATGTAAGCCGGTAAAATTAATGCCAGAGGACCCAAAGTTACCAGCGCCGCGAACGTGGTTTTTAGCTGGGATTAAAGAGTGAAGACTGGGCAGTAATAACATTTGTGCGATACGGTCTCCAGGATTGATTACTAAAGGTCCCTGAGGGGCCTGAACCATGATCTTTACTTTACCAGTGAAATCAGAGTCAACTACCCCGGGGATCACAGCTAGCCCTCGGAGGGCGGCGGAGGACCGACCCAACACTAATCCAACCGAATCCGGGGGCAGAGGACCGGAGCAGTCGCTCTCCACTAATTGTACCCCCATCTCCGGAGTTAAGAGGAGAGGGGAGGTGGCGCGGAGGTCCAGGCCTGCGGACCCGTGAGTGGCACGGGCTGAGGGTGCACTGGGTGTAGCGCAGACACGGGAGGTGGAACCTGAGAGTAGATTCGATTTTGGGGGCTCCTCGCTGGGTTGGGGAGCCCCCTCTGGCCGTTTTTTGGCCCCTGGGCGCTACCTGTAAGTGGGTTGCCATCGATATCGAAAGCAGAACGGCATACCTCTGCCCTATGAGGGCCCTTGCGGCAACGGCGACAAGGCTCTATGCCTGAAGGCTGTGCCGTGGAATACCCATGGCTGAGATTGGGGCAATCGCGTTTTCTGTGACCCGGTTGATGACATTGGAAGCAAAGTCCTGAAGATATGGGGGGTCGGGTCGATTTAGATTTTGGACTGTTTTCTTTGACTTTTGCCAGCATTGCAGCTAGGCCCGCATTAGTAAGTGGCCCACCGGTATCTCTGCAGTATTTTAACCAGGAGTCCAGAGATTTATGTCTATATTGTCGAAGAATGTTTTTGCACTCTTTATTAGCCTGCTCAAAAATAATTTGTTTGACCAGTGGCTGAACGTCAACCTCGGAAGGGAAAATACGCGACGCAGCCTCAAGTATGCGAGCGACAAAATCAGCGAAGGGTTCGGCCGTGCCCTGAACGATCTTGGTGAGGTGGCTAGCTGAGTCACTTGGATTGGACGCCTGCCTCCACGCACGTTGGGCACAGTTGGAAATTTGCCTGTATACTTGTCTAGGGAATTGGGTCTGGTCAGCCTGATAAGGTCCACGCCCTAAAAGCATATCAGCATTCCACGTAGGGTGGCCGTCCTCAGCATTTTCATCTGCCTGGTCATGACAGCACTCTGTATTCATAGATTGCCACAAAAGAAAGCCGCCTGGACTTAAACAGGCCCGAGCCAATTGGGTCCAGTCGCTAGGTGTTAAAATGGACTGGCCGACTGATTCAAGGAGTGACAATGTGAATGGGGCTGTGGGTCCATAGTCATGGACCGCAGCCTTAAGTTGTTTCAATACTGTCATGTCCAATGGTTCGTGCCGGGCCTCTCGCGTGCCCAAAGCCAAAACAGGGTAAGCCTGAGCGGGGGCAGCGGGAGCGCCAGTTCGCAACTGTTTCCAGGCTTGTTGATGAAACTGTCTGCCTGAAAAAGGTGGCACATTTGGGACGTTTAATGGCCATGGCGGCACGGGTGTTAGATGGGGCTGAGGCACGCCTACATGACCGCCAGTAGGAGGCGCTGCGTCTTTAATCTGATGGGCGGGCACGACATCGATAGGAGGAGCCGTAGGCACTAGAGGGCGTAAACAGGCATCTTTTAACTTTTGCCGCAGCTGCGCATACGTAGGAGGCGGGGATTTAGGATCGCCGTCCCCTTCCCCCTCAGACTCAGAGGAGGCGGAGCCACATTCGGAGCCTGAGGCCAGTGAGGAAGTCTGGCATCCCGTGTCCTTAAATTGTATGAGGTCCCGGGCGCCGTCCGAGCTCTGAGAACGAACTTCCTCGAGAGCCTCGCGAACCGCCGTAAGAGTCGGGCGGTCCGCTCCCACCGACCTCTCCTCTTGGAGGCACGCCCGCAGTAGTTCCCATAAGGGGAGAACAACGGGGTCGATATCGGGTTCCTGGGGATCGTTAACTGTGCGCCGGAGATCCTTTCCTAATTTCTCCCAAGACTCAAGAGTTATTTGGCCCTCGTGGGTGAGCCACGGCGCAAAGAAATCAACACTTTCAAGGAACCTGACAAGTGTGGTCTTAGAAACCTTAATCCCTTTGCTACGCAATAATGCTTTTAACGGATTAAGCAACATTGAATGGCTAGATGAATTTCCCATTTTCAGTTTAAAGCGGGAAGACACGTCCGCTATCTTATTTTCAGTTTAAAGCGGGGGAACAAGTCTGCTATTCTTTCAGTTTAAAGCGGGGAAACACGTCCGCTATCTTAGGGTGCGTCCACCCTCCAACCACGAGATATACCTCACTCGCGGGGCCCAGACGGTAAGACTGACCTCGCTTACCTTCTACTTACCGGGCAACGTAGAGGAAGCTCCCCGTACGGGCCACCAGCTGCTCGGCGCCGTCCTCGTCCAGCAAGAGACAGAGACCGAACACTTTGCACGGGGTTCCTTTATTGCTCGGCAAGCAGGAGATCCAGCTTCGATCTCTTCTGGGCAGGAACTTTTTTTACACCCACGTAGCAAGGGTTTATATGCACAATACACGTCACAAATCAGGTGATAGGCTAGAAGCGCGGGGATAGGACAATCTCGTGGCAAGGCGGGAAGGAGCGAGCTAGAGCGGGAAATCTAAGGCGGGAAGGAGCGAGCAAGAGCGGGAACTCCCTGAGATGAGGAAGAACCCGGAAGCAGGGAGTCGGCGCCATCTTAGGGGCACGGTTCCTCCGGTCTGGTTCCCTACATCTTAAAGCTCATTCAACTTATAGACTAAATTCAGTTCCTGGAAGCTAAAGAACTCATGAAATCGTTCATCTTCTTTGAAGCCAGCAGGAGATTGTCTCTCTGGTGCTTCATCCTCTTTTAAGAACTCCCCTAATAAGCGAGGTCCACCCAATATATTATTTCTTTTTGTTAACTCAAAATCAATGGATTGGTACCTTAATTATAAAAGTGAAGTCGCAAACTTGAGGGAAGGAAATTATAGAGGAAATTATATCAGGAGGTAGAAATTTGAGGGACCATCTTAGAATTCAGCCTATCAAAACCAGTTTACTGAAAACTTCAAAAATATTTTTCAAGAAATTAAAGAAGTCTTGAATAAACAAAGAGATATACCACATTCATGGGTTGGAAAGCTCAATAATGATGAGATATCACTTCTTCTGAAATTGATTTATGCCAGCAATACAATTCAAATTAAAATTCCAGCAGGCTTTTTTGTAGACATTGGCAAACTTACTCTAAAATTCATGTGCGAATGTTAGGTACCCAGAATAGCAAAAACAGTTTTGAAACAGATTAGTGGACTAACAGTACTTAATTTCAAAACATATCATAAGGCTACAGTTATCAAGTCAATATAGGGATTAACATCAAGATAGATAAGTAGGTAAATGAAATAGAATGAAAATTCAATAAATGGATCCACACATATATGGACAACTACTTTTTTAACCCTCATTTATTGCTTCACTAATGATTTCAAGGATTTTCTTTATGTAAGTCCTTTTCTGACCTATATAACTTTCCTTCTGTTGGAAGGAAAAACCCTAAAACCAGTTAAACTTAGCAACTTTTCAAGAAAAAGGTTTTAAAACAGGGAAGCATTTCTAACTGAAGATGGATGAGACTGCTCCCACCTGCAACTGTGGTGAACTGCATTTACAACCAGAAAAAGAGGAAATTACATAGGAAGTTACCTGATTGGTGCAGTTGACATTTGCTTCAATTTGGGCATCATTTGGCAACTTTCATCTTAGGATTGGCTGAGCTTTTAGCTGCTATGATTGGCTGAAGCTTGCTTGCTTGGCTACCAGGATATACACTTAGGTTAGAGTACAACCTGCTTGCATATCAAGCTAGGTTGCAGTTCACTATGTACAGAGGCCATTTGGGCCAATTTTCTCACCCAGATATGGAAACCAATTTACACCAAACTTAAAACTTTTTTTCCTCCTTAGGAATTTCTTTCAATATTTTTGGCAAGATGTCCACATCTTTTATTTCCTTGCTATTTTTGTTTCCAATTTCAGTGGTTTTTGCTCTTAAATTTGCTTCATTCACTCTGTTTATTTTAGTTTTAATTCTTTTTGTTTCTTATGATTGAAAATTGAATCATTGGCTTAAGACCAATTTTCTTTTCTAATATAAGCATTTAATGCTATAAATTTCCCTTTAAACACTGTTCAACTGCATGCCATGTCTTTGGAAATGTCATATTGTTATTTCTTGAATTAAAATATTTTCTACCAATGGATTATTTAGATGTGTGCCATTTATTAGATTATTCATTTATAGTTCAATTCTATTTTTGTCAGATAACATAGTTTGTATGATTTCACTTGATTTATCCTTGTTAAAGCCTGTTTTTGATTGAGGATATAGTCTATTTTGGAATGTTCCACATGTCAAAAGTAAAGAAGAACACATGAATTTTCCTCTTTTATGGTAGACAAATCAGGTTATGCTAAATGATACTGCTCTTCAGGTCTATATCTATATATTTACCTCAGGCTTCCTGAGCAATATACCATAGACTGGATGGTTTAAACAACTTATTTCTAACAATTTGAAGGCAGACAAGATCCAAGATCAAGGTGCTGGCTTATTCTGTTCCTGGTGAGGGCTCTCTCCCTGGCTTGCAGATGGTCCCCTTCTTACTGTGTGCTTATTTGACGTTTTCTGGGTGTGCACATGTGAAGAGAGAGAGAGAGAGAGAGAGAGAGAGAGAGAGAGAGAGAGAGAGAGAAAGGTCTTCCTTTTCCATTGGTTGACCATCCAATGGCCGCCGCGGCCGGCGCGATGTGGCTGGCGCACTGCGCTGATCTGAAGGAAGGAGCCAGGTGCTTCTCCTGGTCTCCCATGCGGGTGCAGGGCCCAAGGACTTGGGCCATCCTCCACTGCCTTCCCGGACCACAGCAGAGAGCTGGCCTGGAAGAGGGACAACCGGGACAGAATCCGGCACCCCGACTGGGACTAGAACCCGGTGTGCTGGTGCCGCAAGGCAGAGGATTAGCCTAGTGAGCTGCAGCGCTGGCCTTGATTATCTTCTAAAAAATCTTATCTCCAAATATAGTTGCACTGGGAATTAGTACTTCATGAATTTTGGGAGAGCACAATTCAGTGTATAGCAATGCCCTTTCAAATTTCTAATTATTCTATCTAATTATCAAGAAAGTAATGTTGAAATCACTGGCTGTAATTGTGGATTTGTTTTTTTTTTTTTTTTTGATTTATCAGTTTTTTTTCTTTATTTATTTTAAATTAGGGTTGGTAGTGCATACAAATTTAGGATTGTGTGTCTTATTGGTGAACTGACTCTTTCATCATTCGATAATATCCCCCTTCATCACTGGTAATTTTCCTTATTCTGAAGTATGTTTTTTTTTTCTTGATATTAATATAATCTCTCCAATTTCCTTTATTTTTATTTTTTAATTTTTTTTTATTTTTGACAGGCAGAGTGGACAGTGAGAGAGAGAGAGAGAGACAGAGAGAAAGGTCTTCCTTTTTCCGTTGGTTCACCCTCCAATGGCTGCCGCGGCTGGTGCATCTCGCTGATCCGAAGGCAGGAGCCAGGTGCTTCTCCTGGTCTCCCATGCGGGTGCAGGGCCCAAGGACTTGGGCCATCCTCTACTGCCTTCCCGGGACCATAGCAGAGAGCTGGCCTGGAAGAGGAGCAACCGGGATAGAATCCGGTGCCCCAACCAGGTGTGCCGGTGCCGCAGGTGGAGGATTAGCCTGTTGAGCCACGGCGCTGGCTCCAATTTCCTTTTGATTGGAACTTTCATGGTATAGCTTTTCCCATTATTTTATTTTTTGCATATATATACTCTTTATTTAAAATGGATTTTTTGTATATAACATGTGATTGGATGTTGTTTCTTAACCAATATGACAATATTTACTTTATAATTGTGTTTTGAGACCATTTAATTTGATGCAATTATTGATATGCTTGGATTCAACTGTATCATTTTGTTTTGTTTATTCTCTCCTTTTTGTTTTTCTTATTGGAATTACTTGAATTTCTTTAGTATCTTATTTTGATTTGTATATTTTGGGGCTATAGCTCTTTGTATTAATCTTTGTTTTTGTTCTAAGGATTTTTATACATATATATTTATATTTCTCCTTATAGCTAATAATGTTTCACTACTTTAAGTAAAATGTAAACATAGTTACAACTGTCTGCATTTTTCTAGATTTGTTTATTTATTTGAGAGGCAGAGTCACAGACTCTCTCTCTCTCTCAATCCGGGTCCCCATGTGGTTGGTGGGAACCCAATTACTTGAGCCACTGCCTCCTGGGTCCAGGTTAGTAGGAAGCTGGAGTCAGGAGCTGGAGCTTGATATTGAACCCAAGTACTCTGATGTGGGATGTGGATGTCCTAACTGGTGTCTTAACTACTACCCCAAACACCTGCCCCCATATTGACCATTTTCTTTTCTTTTTTTTTTTTTAAAGGTTTGTTTATTTATTTGAAAGGCTGAACTACAAAGAGAGAGAGAGAGTCATCCATCTGTGGTTCATACCCCAAATGGCCACAACGGCCAGAGCTGTGCTGATCAGAAGCCAAGAGTCAGGAGCTTCTTCTGGGGTCTCCCACGTGGGTGCAGGATCCCAAGGACTTGGGCCATTTTCCACTGCTTTCCCAGGCCATAGCCAAGAGCTGCATCAGAAGTGGAGCAGCCAAACTCAAACCGGTGCCCATATGGGATGCTGGTGCTTCAGGCCAGGGCATTAACCTGCTGCCCCACAGTGCTGGCCCCGACTTTATTATTTTTGAGCTATGCTTACGTTGCAAATAGTTTTTTTACTCTAAGTCTCCAGGACTTGAGCCAGCACCAATATGGGATGCCTGTACCGCAAGTGGAGGCTTACACTACTATGCCACAGTGCCTGCCCCACATTTCCTTATTCTTTCCTCTGTCACAGTTGTCAAATGTATTACAAGCCCACTATGTAATGTTATTTTTTGTTTTCAGAATTATACATACCTTGAGGAATTTAACAGAAGAAAAATAACATTTTATAATGACTATGATATTTATGATTTTTGCTATTCTTCATTTCTAAAGTTGCAATTTTCTGTCATGTATCATTTTGCTCTTGTCTAAATAATTTCCTTTAACATTTCTTTGGTAGTATGTTTGCTGGTGGAAAATTCCCTTATTTTGTCCTCATCAAAGCCTATTTTTATTTTGCCTTCATTTTGAAGAGTATCTTTGCTTTATTTAGAATTTTGACATGCTTTTTCTTTCTGCACTTAAAAATGTTCTCCCAGAGGTGAGCATTGTGACACAGTGGATTAAGCCGCCCCTAGAGGTGCTCACATCTCATATCAGAATGCTTGGGATACAGTTCCACTTCTGCTTCCAATCCAGCTTCCTGCTAATGTGCCTTGGAGGCAGCAGATGACGACTCAAGTACTTGAGTTCCTGATACCCATGTGGAAGACCCAGATGAAGTTCCTTGCTCCTAGTTTCAGCCCCCAGCCATTGTAGACATTTTGGGAATAAACCAGTAGGTGGAAGATTCTCTCTCTCTCTCTTTACACTTTGCCTTTCCAATAAATAAAGAAATAAAATCTTCAAAAGTGATTTTAAAATATTATTCCAAGGCCGGTGCTGCGGCTCACTAGGCTAATCCTCCGCCTGTGGCGCTGGCACCCTGGGTTCTAGTCTTGGTTGGGGTGCCGGATTCTGTCGCGGTTGCTCCTCTTCCAGTCCAGCTTTCTGCTGTGGCCCGGGAAGGCAGTGGAGGATGGCCCAGGTACTTGGGCCCTGCACCTGCATGGGAGACCAGGAGGAAGCACCTGGCTTCTAGCTTCGGATTGGCGCAGGGTGCCAGCCGCGACGCGCCGGCCATAGCAGCTACTTGGGGGGTGAACCAACGGAAAAAATAAGACCTTTCTCTCTGTCTCTCTCTCACTGACTAACTCTGCCTGTCAAAAAAATAAAAAATAAATAAAATAAATAAAATAAAAATATTATTCCAATGTCTTTTGGCGTCCTAGTTTCTTATGAAAAAATCAGTAGCGATTCAAACTCATTGTTCTTCTACATAAAACATTTTTTTTTCCTGATTGCTTTCGGGACTTTTTTTTCCTTTAAGTTTTTTTTTTCTTTTAGCTTCCATATCTTTTCTGGGAACTTGTACCTTTCCATTCATAAAAAGTGTGTGTATCTTTTTTTTTTCATTCCCTCTGAGTCCAACCTAAATCATTCTTCCCTCCCTAACTCCTTCATTCCGTGTCAAAACAAAGATACCCTAAGCCCTTCCCCTACCCCTAACCCAGTGCATGAGGATCAACAGAAGACAAAAACCAGGACACTCCCCTTACCAAGAAAGAGACTCAACAGAGTAGCATTCTTATTCTGAAAGAGATTCAACAAAGAGTGGCATTCTTATTCCCATGGATCCTTCCAAACTATGTAATGCTGGTGTGACCATGCAAAGGATGCCTCTTGGCACACCATTAACAAACAGCCTTTTGGGTACACCAACAGCTGCTACATCTTGCCATTATTTTCTTTCGAGATTCAGAAGTTCCAACAGTATTCTTCATCTTCTTCATTTATTCAACTTTAAACAGTCAAATGCTTCAAAGAGCATGCATCTGGGACATTGTTAGCCTGAAAAAAATAAGGCCTATCTCTCCCAGGTTAAGTTGTTTTAGGCATGATCATACTAATCACTTTGACTCCAAGTATAGCTGGAACCAAGCAGAACTGCAAAGTTTCAGAGATGAAAAATGGGCTTAAATAATTAAATTAATGCAATGAAAATCTCAATTTCCAAAGACCACTAAGTTACCAAAAACATTGAATTGACTGTAGCAGCAGTAATGACATAATTTGATTTCTTTTTTTTTTTTTGACAGGCAGAGTTAGACAGTGAGAGAGAGAGACAGAGAGAAAGGTCTTCCTTTCAATTGGTTCACCCCTCAAATGGCCACTGTGGCCAGCGCACTGCACTGATCCGAAGCCAGAAGCCAGGTGCTTCCTCCTGGTCTCCCACATGGGTGCAGGGCCCAAGCACTTAGGCCATCCTCCACTGCTTTCCTGGGCCACAGCAGAGAGCTGGACTGGAAGAGGGGCAACCGGGACAGAATTCAGCGCCCCAACCAGGACTATAACCTGGTGTGCTGGCGCCGCAGGCAGAAGATTAGCCTAGTGAGCCGCGGTGCCGGCCAATAATTCAATTTCTATAAGAGAAATTATTTAAGGTCCCTAGAGCAAAAGATAGTAAACAATTATTGGGAATTATTAAAAATCAGAACCACAGATTTCAAACACTTATCTCTCTGTGCCTATATGCTGTCCAACTCAATGCCAAAAAGGAACCAGAATCAGATTCTTACAAACATAAGACTCCTAAGAGAAATCATATTAGTTCCTGGGGAAACTGTGCCTCCTGAAGTAGACTTTAAAAATGAATATGAGAAATCCAAGTATATGACAATAAGCTACTTTTTCCTTCTCACTGTAATTTTTCTTTGATGTGTATCTTTTTTTTAAGATTCTATTTACTTGAGAGGTAGAGTTACAGACAGAGAGAGGGAGAGACAGAGAAAGGTCTTCCATCTGCTGGTTCACTCGCCAAATGGCTGCAAGGGCAGGAGCTTGCATGATCCAAAGCCAGGAGCCAGGAGCTTCTTCCAGGTCTCCTACATGGGTGCAGGGGCCCAAGCACTTGGACCACCTTCCACTGCTTTCCCAGGCCATAGCAGAGAGCTGGATCAGAGAGGAGCAGCCAGGACTCAAACCGGCGTCCATATGGGATTCTGACACTGCAGGCAGAGGCTTAGCCCACTATATCACAGCGCTGGCCCCAAGTGTGTATATCTTTACCTCATCAAAAATAGTTATCACATTCCTTTAATGTCTTATAATCTCAGCACCACAATCATCTTGGAGTTGGTTCCTATTGATTACTTTTTTTCCCTTAAAAATGGTCATATTTTTCCAGTTCTTTGCACATTAAATAATTGTGGGCAATATTCTGTACATCTTCAAATTTGTGCTGTGAAACACTGAATCCTTTTATATTCATCTAGAAAATGATGTGTGCATGTATGTGTGTTTGTGGGTGTGTACCTATGTGTGTGTGTACATGTGTTTCGTGTATCAGACAATCAATCCAGTTAGATACAGACCACAAGTTGTTATTTTATTCTCTGTTGTTAGTGGTTCCAAGGTCTGTTCTGTTTTCAAAGTCCTTTCTTTGGGCTTGTCCCATGTGTGCACCACTTTGGCGTCGATCTGGAAACAAGGAAGTGGTTTATAGTGCATCTCAGCTCTCAAAGCTTCTGCTACGCTCTCTTTGTTTTGTCCCCATGCGTAAGCCACTCGGGATGGTTCCAGGACTTAGGAGTGATTCCTATCTTGGTCTAGTTCTCAAAGTCTTTCCTTGCTGATTTTGTTCTGCCCTCAGCATGCACAGCTTGGGTGTGTCTCAGATGGTCTTGCCTGAGATGACACACGGGATTCAGAAATCACCTTCTCCAGCTCTCACTTCTCTGGGATTCTTCCGCCCTCCCTCCCCACTGACACACACATTAGCTTGTAGAGGGCTCTTTTCTTGGTCCTATGGCTAGAAAGATGATGGCTCTCTTAGAGATTTTATTGCCTATCCAGGCACTTCCACAGCTCCTAGTTAGTGTTCATTTCTGGGCTATAAGAAAAAAAAAAAAAAGAGGAAAAACACCTGGAAAACTCATTCTGCCATACGGGTCACTTCTTCAAGATGTGATTCCTTTCCACAATCTGCCTGCTTTTGTTTACTTCTCAGAGTCGGTGGGTTGCTGTTTTTCAATATTTTGTCCAGAGTTTTGAATTATAATCAAGAGGCTTACTCCATCTTGGCCAGCACTGGGAATAGCTTTTCACTTCATTTCTAAGAAGAGAATATAGTCTTCCTATTTGCTCCACAGTCTCCTGTCAGATTCCAGGCAAGACATGAGCCCTTACAAAAAGAGCATAGGCCTGTGTCCACCAGGAGACAGCACTGACAAACTCATACTTTCCCCGGACCTCTGAAGCCTCGAGGACATGGACGTAACCTTGGCAGCCCCTGGCTTCAAATTCCTGCAAAGAAAACACTGGGACCCCAAACGTCTCACCACCTCAGTCCTGCTCTTTCCTTGGTCTTAGTGGCTGGAGTGCTTGATAATGGCAGGGGAGCTTCTTACAGGTGTGTGGCCAGTGCCCGCTGCCATGTCTGCCTGTGGAACATCCTTAGTGGTTACTGTTTTCAGTGCTTGCTCCACTAGCCAAGGCTGTTTGGTGGAAGAGGGAATTCTCCATGGTAGTATTTACAATTCTTTTTGTAGAACCTAGAAGCTGGCTCTTTCAGTATTCTCTTCTTTCTTCTTTTTTTAAATATTTATTTATTTATTTATCTGAAAGAGTTACAGAGTAAAAGAAGGAGAGAGAGAGAGAAAGAGGTCTTCCATCTGCTGGTTCACTCCCAAATGGTCACAATGGCTGGAGCTGAGCTGATCCAAAGCCAGGAGCCAGGAGTTTTCTTCCAGGTTCCCCACGTGGGTGCAGGGGCCCAAGGACTTGGGCCATCTTTTACTGGCTTTCCCAGGAGCAATTAGCAGGGAGTTGGATTGGAAGTGGAACAGCAAGTACTCAAACTGACACTCCATATTGGATGACAGATGCACATTTATCCACTATTCCCACGGTGCCGGCCCCTCAGTGTTTTCAAAACCACTTGTCTGAAGGAAGCTGGGATAACTGTGTTTTGTATTAAGTTGAAAACTATGGGAGTCATTAATGGCTGCTTATCAAATACTTCTGGCTCTCCAACTTCTCAGCACTTGGCCCTCCTGTGGTTGGATCAGGCCACCTGATTAATTCTGTTTTAGAAGTTGAGTTGAAAGTGATGGAGTATTATTTCCAGGCTGGAACATAAATTGCCAGTGCTAAACTTTCTAGAGTTCTCCTTCCATATGCCAAGGTCTCAGAGTAAGGACTCCATGGAATAGAACCCTGTGCCAATTTATAACAGTCACGTAGCGTGAGTGAGGAATAAAACTTTGTTGTTTAAGGCCCCTGAAGTTTTGAGGTTTTTTTGTGGGTAGAACAGTACCTAATGTAGACTAACTTATACAGAAGCCATATGAAAGGCACTTCTTAGCATTTGTTTTTACTATCTTCAAATAAGGATCCCAAAACACAGACAACTTCTCTTGATTTGATACTAGCTAACTGTGAGATACCTGTTCACCCAGGTACTTCTCTTAGAACCTGAAGTTATCTCTGTCATTTTAAAATTTTTATTTATTTACTTATATTTATTTAAAAAGCAGAAAGGGAGGGATTGGCATTGTAACAAAGTGGGTTAAGCTGCCACCTGTGATGTGCCCACAAGGGCACAGGTTCAAGTCTGGCTGTGTCACTTCTGATCCTTCTCCCAGCTAACGCACCTGGTAAAGTAGTAGATGATGGCCCAAGTGCTTGGGTCCCTGCACCCACATGGGAGACCCAGATGGAGTTCTGGGCTCCTGGTTTCAGGCTGGCCCAGCCCTGGCCATTGCAGCCATTAGTGGAGTGAACCAGCAGATGGAAGATTCTTTCTCTCTTTCTCTTTCTCTCCCCGCCCCCAACTCCACACCCCCATAACTCTGCCTTTCAAATAAAACAAATACATTAAAAAAAAAAAAACAGAAAAAGAGACAGGGAGAGATCTTTCATCTGCTGATTTACTCTCCAATACCCTCAATGTTTGGGGCTGGTCCAGACTGAATTCAGGAGCCTTGAACTTGATCCAGGTCTCCCACGTCAGTGGCGGGGATTCAGTCACTTGAACTACCACCAATGCCTCCCAGAGTACACATTAGCAGGAAGCTGGAACTCAAATCCAAGCACTCCTATGTGGAATGTAGGTGCCTGCTGCACGAATTGCCAAGATGTCTCTCTGTCTTACTGGAATTTAAGCATTAGTTTCTGGAACCTGATTGTAAATTCTGAACATTATGCTCAACATTTATTCCATTTGACCAAGTGAAACTTTTAAAAAATTATTGTCAATGATTATATATATTTGTGGGCTATATTGTGACAATTTGGTATATGTATGCAATGTGTACTGTGCTCCTCTCTTATCATTAATTTATGGTTGGAGCCTTATTCTTCATTGCCTAAAATATATACTAGGTTATTACGAACTACAGTCTCACCATAATGCTATCCAGTGTTAGTAACTTACTCCTGTGATCTAAGTCTGATTTGGCACCCAGTATCCAAACTCCCTCTATCCCTGCCATGCCTCCCAGCCTCTAGTAATCAGCATTCTGTGTTCAGATTGAGGTTTTTTTTTTTTCTTTCTTTAGCTTCCACATATAGGAGAGGTCATGTGACAGTTGTCATTCTGTGTCTGACTTACTATATATAGGATGTCTTCCAGTTACATCCATTTTGCTGCAAATGGCAGGATTTCACTCTTTTTGTATTCTTTTTGAAGACTGAAGAGTTTTCTACTGTCTGTATATATCACATTTTCTTTATATATTCATCTGATGATGGAAATCTTGGTTGATTCCATATCTTGCCTATTGTGAATAGAGCTATGATAAACATGGTGGATCTTTATATAACCAAAACAACTGGTAGTATTCCAGTGAAACCTAGAATTCAAGTGATAGACTCCCCTCTCTGCTTCATACTATACTAAAGTTGTTTACTTCCCTTCCTTTCCTTTATTCCTGTTATTTGGGGCATTCATTCCTTTTTTATAATTTTGTCCTTTATCCTACTTTTACAGTGTACTGCACTGGAGACATCTAGTTACTTACTGCTGTACTCACATATCTTTCATTCTGTTAGAAAACTACCCTTTTCCTTATTTAGATTAAATTTTGTGTTCTCATTTCAAGGCCTTTTATGAGTTATTGCAATTGATTCTACCTGTAGCTCTTATTTAATTCCTGCATTCCTGTTCTAAATAAATAACATACTAAATCACCTAGAATAAGAAAATATACAGAGTGATATGTGGTCATAATTGGTAACCCATATACTACATAACACTATATCTCAGGCACTTTTCTGGTTTCTGTTAGCACTTATTAACTCATTTACAGCTCACAAAAGGTCTACACGTCCATGGGTATCATACTCTATATTTTTCAGATGGGTAACAGGCACAGAGTATTACATTACTTACTTGTGGTCACACAGTTTTTAAATGGCAGAGCCAGAATTAAAAATCGGGCTGTCAGGCTCCAGAGCCCATGTTTTATTCATGATATTCTGTTGCTTCTCAAAATATGTACAGTTTTAAACAGTGGATTGGTAAACCATAGTCCTCAGGTCACAAATGACTTGCGTTAGATTTGTGTAAATAAAGCTTTTTTTGGAACAAAGCCACACCCCCTCATTTACTATTGTCTATGACTACTTTCATGCTACAAGGGCATAGATGAGTAGCTGTGGTGGAGACTGGATGGCCCACAGATCACTCACTACCTGATCCTTCTTTTAAAGGATGAATGGTGTTTCTAGATGAAATGTACCTGGCAGAGAGGATGGCAGGCAAAAAAGTATGGGGATCTGAGTTTGCTGTTTTTCTGCAACTGCATTATAAATTTTGTCAGGGAAGAACCTCATCTTCTCACCATGGTGAGAATACCATAAGTGCTCAATTAATGCTTGTTAAAATATTTATCTAGTTTATCCTCAATGTTAAGTCCCTCACAAATATATTAATGATGACTGTATTTATGTATTGTGTTTTGTGGCATCATAGATTATGAGCACATGGGTCAAGGAAGGCTAATGAATGTCCCCACGAACTGAATATATTATACATTTACATAATTTTTATGCAACTTGTTCATGGATTCCTTGTGTATTTTGTGCTCAGATGCGGTTTATAGTAGAAAATAGTTCTACTAAATTTGATGACATATCAAAATGAAAAATTTGTAATTCTCTTTCTCTGCTGCATCTTTTTCAGGTTTAGGAACTAAGGTGATGCTGGCTTCATAGAAAGAATTTGGGAGGATTCCCTCTTTTTCGATTGTTCTGAATAGTTTGGGAAGAATTGGAGTTAATTCTTCTTTAAATGTCTGGTAGCATTCAGCTGTGAATCCATCTGGTCCTGGGCTTTTCTTTGTTGGAAGGGCCTTTATTACTGTTTCAATTTCTGTCTCAGTTATGGGTCTGCTTAGGTTTTCTATGACTTCCTGGTTCAATTTAGGTAGGTTGTATGTGTCCAGGAATCTATCCATTTCTGATAGATTTCCCTGTTTGCTGGCATACAAGTCCTTGTAGTAATTTCTGATGACTCTTTTTATTTCTGTGGTGGCTGTTGTTACCTTTCCTTTTTCATCTCTGATTTTATTGATTCGGGTCTTTTCTTTTTTTTAGTTAGTTGGGCCAATGCAGTGTCGATTTTATTTATTTTTTCAAAAAACTAGCTCTTCGTTTTGCTGATCTTTTGTAATTTTTTTTATTCAATTCTGTTGATTTCTTCTCTGATTTTAATTATTTCTCTTTTCCTACTATTTTGGGTCTGGTTTGCTGCAGTTTTTCTAGATCCTTGAGATGCATTGATAGCTCATTTATTTGGTGCCTTTCCAATTTCTTGTTGTAGGCACCTCTTGCTTTAAACTTTTCTGTTAACACTACTTTTGCTGTATTCCATAAGTTTTGATATGTTGTGTTGTTATCCTCATTTACTTCCAGAAAGTTTTCTGTAGATATCTGTTAGATCCATTTGGGCTATAGTGTTGATTAAATCTGCTATTTCCTTGCTGATCTTCTGTCCGGATGATCTGTCTATTGCTGAAAGTGGAGTATTGAAGTCCCCCAGTACTATTGTATTGGAATCTAAGTCTCCCTTTAAGTCCCTTAACATATCTTTTAAATAAACCGGTGCCCTGTAATTAGTTGCATATACGTTTATAATAGTTACATCTTCCTGTTGAATTGATCCCTTAATCATTACATAGTGCCCCTCTTTGTCTCTCTCTTAACAGTTTTTGTGTTAAAGTTTATTTTGTCTGATATTAAGATGGCTACACCAGCTCTTTTTTTGGTTTCTGTTGGCATGGAATATCTTCTTCCAACCTTTCCCTTTCAGTCCACATGCATCTTTGTTGGAAAGATGTGTTTCTTGTAAGCAGCAAATAGATTTTTTTTTAATTCATTCAGCCAGTCTGTGTCTTTTAACTGGAGAGTTGAGGCCATTTACATTCAATGTGTCTATTGATAAGTAGTGACTTTGCCTTACCATTTCCCAAAGATATTTCTAATATATGCTTTGAACTTCCTGTGATCTTTTGCAGAGAGATTTTCTTCCTTTACCTTCTTTCATATTGATGGCCGTGTTTCTCTGTTTCTGTGTGTAACACATCTTGAAGCATCTTTTGCAGGGCTGGACAAGTGATGACAAATTCTTTCAATTTCTGTTTGCTATGAAAGGTCTTTATTTCACCTTCATTCACAAATGAGATCTTTGCAGGGTATGATATTCTGGGCTGGCAATTTTTTTCTCTTAGTACTTGGGCTATATCTCACCATTCCCTCCTAGCCTGTAGCGTTTCTGAGGAGAAGTCTGCTGTGAGTCTAATTGAAGATCCTCAGAGAGTAATCTGACATTTCTTTCTTGCACATTTTAGAATCTTTTCTTTATGTTTCACTGTGGTGAGTTTGATTACAATGTGTCGTGGCGAGGATCTCTTTTGGTCATGGTTATTGGGGGTTCTATGTGCTTCCTGTACTAGGATGTCTCTTTCCTCCCCCCAACCCAGGAAGTTTTCTGCTAGTATCTCACTAAAAAGGCCTTCTAATCCTTTCTCTCTCTCCATGCCTTCAGGAACTCCTAGAACCTGAATGTTGGATTTTTAATAGTATCCTGTAGATTCCCAACAATATTTTTTAGGTTTCTAATTTCCTCTTCTTTTCTTTGGTTTGACTGTATACTTTCTTGTGCTCTGTCTTCTAAGTCTGATATTCTCTCTTCTGCCTCACTGATTCTGTTTTTAGGACTCTCAAATGTGTTTTTCATTTCATTTTGATTTCTCTTCAATATCACAATTTCATGTTCTACTAAATTCTTCATTTCATTTTGATTCCTCCTTAAGATTTCATTTTCATGAGAGAGATTTTCTGTCCTGTCCTAGATGGATTTCTGTAGTTCATGCATTTGTTTTTGATAACTTCTAAATGTTCTTATCATAAATTTTTTGAAATCTGTGTCTTGCATTCCTTCTATCTCATCATTTTCATAATCTTGTATTGGAGTGTCATGTTCATTTGGGAGCGTCATGATGTCTTCCTTGATCTTGTATCCTTGGTTTCTGCATTTATTGTTTGGCATTGTAGAGATATTCCTTAGTTTCTTAGTTTCTTCTTCTTCTTCTTCTTCTTCTTCTTCTTCTTCTTCTTCTTCTTCTTCTTCTTCTTCTTCTTCTTTTTTTTTGCTGTGGTGGCTTTTCTCGTTATACTATGACTCTAGATTAAGTGGACTACTGTCTGCTTTTGGTGAATCTCTAGAGGCTTGTGGTGAGTGTGGCCAGAGAGCTCTGTTCAGTTCTTCATGTTTAAGGGTGTGACAAAGTGACACACCCAGGTTTGTCACAGTAATTCCCTTCCTCTTTTTTTCTTTATTCAGAAGGGAATTAATTCCGCTCAGCTGAGCTCTTCTTGATGGCAGTCAGTGCCTGAGCGCTAGCCCCACTGGGTATAATATTCGTCCGCTCTGTCCCAAGGACCACACAAAGGATCTATGTAATCCTCAGTGTAAGCTCAGATTCCCCTGCAATGTCTCTCACTGGGTAGCCAAGGCCACCCGAGTTTGTGGCATCTCACACCGAGTCTACTCACATCTCAGCCACACTGTGAGTTCTCCCACACACCCTCAGTTTTTTTTTCACAATCTCGGTTCATAAGCTCCACACATTCCCAACCAGAGTCAAGTTTTTCTGTTTGGCTGAGGGTGGGCACAGCCCTGATCTGGTGCAGCTGTTATGTATGTCCGAAATGGCACCTGCTCTGTTGTCTCCCATGCCTTTGTATGGTGTGTGGAGAGAGAGAATCTTGTCCGTACCATCCCATTTGTTTTTTTCTCTCCTCTAGTTAGGCTGGTGTACTTTCCCCCACGGTGCTTCAAGCCTCATTCTCTTTAGGCTCTTCCTGCCACTTTTCTGCCAGTGTCTTGGACTACTGGGGTTTCACCTCACCTCTCTTTCCAGCGCTGGTGAGGAAGAAAAGATTCTCGGCAGCTGGGCTCCTAAGCTGTGGGTGCCCTTGTTCTCCACATAGATCCACTGTGTCCCTCTGCAGTTTTTTTCCCTAACTCTTCCCTGAGACTTCACTATCTCCATTTTTATTAAACTATCTTTTCCTGGACTATCAGTGAGCTCCCTCCTTATTCTGCCATCTTGGAGCCCCTCCAAGTTAGTATACAACACCCTTTCATGATGAAAACTCTAAGTAAAATGGGTATAGAAGGAACATTCCTCAATACAATCAAAACAATTTAACTGAAAAGTGATCCCTGTTAAATATAAGAGTGAGAATAAGAGAGGGAGGGAGGAAATGTTCAGTTTGGCACAGGCTCAATCAGACTTACCCCTAATGGCAGAATTAGAAACATGCCAGAGGATTCCAATTGAATCGCACCAAGGTGGCATGTACCAAGGTATCTCACTAGTCAAAGTGATCAGTTTCAGTTCATAATTGACCATGATAGGATTAAGTGTCAAAGGGATCCCATAAACAAGACTAGTGTCTGCTAATACTAACTTATAGAATTAAAAAGGAGAGAACGATCCAACATGGGAAGCAGGATACACAGCAGACTCATAGAAAGATGGATGTCCTAAACAGCACTCTGGCCTCAGAATCAGCCCTTAAGGCATTCGGATCTGGCTAAAAAGCCCATGAGAGTATTTCAGGCATGGAAAGCCAAGACATTGTGGCAAAAAAAAAAATGACCTAATGAAAGATCTCTGTGAGTGAGATCCCAGTGGAAAGAATGGGCTGTCAAAGAAGGAGGTACCTTTCTCTGAAGGGAGGAGAGAACTTCCACTTTGACTATGGCCTTGTCTAAATAAGATTGGAGTCAGCAAACTCAAGAGGCTTCTATAGCCTTGGCAGCTCATGACAAGAGCCTCGGGTGATTACTGATGTCATAAATAAGAGTGTCCATTGTTAAATCAACAACAGGAGTCACTGTGCACTTACTCCTCATGTAGGATCTCTGTCCTTAATGTGTTGTACTATGTGAATTAACCATATAACTAGTACTCAAGCAGTACTTTATACTTTGTGTTTTGTGTGGGTGCAAACTGTTGAAATCTTTACCTAATATATACTAAATTCATCTTCTGTGTATAAAGATAATTGAAAATGAATCTTGATGAAGAATGGGATGAGAGAGGGAGCGGGAGATAGGATGGTTGTGGGTGGGAGGCAGATTATGGGGAGAAAAAGCAGCTATAATCCAAAAGTTGTACTTTGGAAACTTATAGTTGTTAAATAAAAGTTTAAAACAATTTGTGAGTTTCTGGTGGTGGCAATCAGGGGGTTAGAACTAACACCTTCCCTCTTTCTCTCTCCCTTCACACATAGAAACACAATTTAATAATAATTAATGCGTGCCAGCATCATGGCTCATATGGCTAATCCTCCGCCTGTGGCACTGGCAGCCTGGCTTCTAGTCCCTGTTGGGGTGCCGGATTCTATCCCAGTTGCCCCTCTTCCAATCCAGCTCTCTGCTGTGGCCCGGGAGTGCAGTGGAGGATGGCCCAAGTCCTTGGGCCCTGCACCTGCATGGGAGACCAGGAGGAAGCACCTGGCTCCTGGCTTCGGATCAGCACAGCGCGCTGGCCTTAGCGGCCATTTGAGGGGTGAACCAACGGAAGGAAGACCTTTCTCTCTCTCTCTCTCTCTCTCTCTCTCTCTCTCTCTCTCTCTATCACTGTCTAACTCTACCTGTCAAAAAATATAATTAATGCTGTATTAGGCCCATTTCAAAGACGAACATTTTCCTGACAATAATTGAAAATGTGAATAGAATCCAATGGATCTTGCCTCACAACTGCAGTGGCTCATGAGTGGTAGTCACATTACTTATTCAGTTGTTAAGTTGTTTACTATTTACAGCATTATAAAGGAACAGTTTTATGTCATAATAGCTCCATAAAGCTTTGACACTTAGTAAAAGGAGAAACTTTTGCCTGGGAGAATTTTTTTTCATACAGAAGTAAATGATTGCATGTACTAAAAACTTCTGAAATTTATTGTATGCATTAGATTCAAGTTTTTAAGTGGAGAAGTGTTTGATCTCTTTCTTTGATGGATCGTGCTTTTTTCTTTATCCAATGAATAAAATAGTACTTTTATTTATATCTATTTCGACCGAATGCCTGAGATAGACAACTTGTTACATAAAATCTTATAGTAATAAAAATTAAATGGATGGTTTCACAGCTTAATTACTATTTAGAACTCTCTTATTTAGATACTGATATCTTTATTTTTCACATTTTATAAATTATGAAAGCAATCTACTAATTTAAAATTCTTTTCTAATACCTTAAGTGTCTGATAGTTTCAGATCATTAGACGATGACATCATCTAATCTGAAGCTTCTTACCCAGGCACCTTCAGCATCGTCACAAGAGAATGATGCTGCGAACTACACACTATTTGACCACACAGGCAATACTTTACCAACATTTCCATGAAGTGTCTCCATATTAGCCATGACCCATCTACTAGCTACTGAAATTTTGCTAACTCTAGCTTAATTAATTGAATATACTAGTTTTGTCTAATTTTTAAGATAGATATTTTGTTTAAGCTATTTTAAAACAACTGAACCCAATTTTCTGTTGGGTAGAAAATAGAAACTGTATAAAATTAGGTAAAATTATTAATGGTACAGTTTATTCACTCACTATTTTATCAGAATTTGTTAAGCACCTACTCTTTGCATTGCCATTTTGAGAAGTCTAGGGTTAGTATAATAAAAGACACAGTCTCTGTTCTCAAGGAGCCTGCTGTCTACTCAGAAGCTAGACAGATGCCTGCATCATTTTAACACAACGTGATAAGTGCTATCAGGAAAGTGTGTACTTATCACAGAGACTCAGACTAGGCAGTCTACTAAATGAGGGGTCTCCAAAACATTCATTAAAAATGTTTATTACCAAAAAACCCCAAAAATGGATTTCAAAAATTTTTGCACCAAAATAAATTTCTTTTAATTCCATTCTCCCCACAGATTTTGTGAAGTATGCTTGTGCAGTTAAGGTAGAATATATAAGGTAGAATTAAGTAACTAATCAAACATCAAATAAGGAAAATTAGAAAACTCCCTCCTAAATAATTCATAAGCCAAAGAAAATGTTAAAATTAGAAAAAAGAGGTAAAAGATAATGAAATACTAAATAGTGTGAGTTTCAGTCTTTATCAATACTAAAAACAAAATTTATAGTCTTACTTACTTACTTACTATATCAAATTAGAAAAGAAAGATTGAAGATTAATGATTCATGTATCCAACTCAAGAAGTTATTAAAAATATGAAAAATGGTAGCCCCAAGGAAACACAAATATCAGAATGAAAGGGATTAGAATAAAACTTTTTAACATAAAGAACAAACAGAAGACTAAGCATTATCAGACAATAGCTAGTTCTTTGAGAAGATGGGCAAGCTTGAGAGGACACAAAGAAACAACTGTGGAAATGAGAAGGGCATATCTATGATAGATCAGACACTAAAACATAACAGAATGTTATGAAAAGCTTTATGCCAATGAGTTTGAAAAACTTAGACAGCATTGTAAATTTCTTAAAAAGTAACCCATTGAATTAGCAGACAAAATCTACACCTTCCCTCCACATGCAAAAATATCACGTGAAGATTACCTTTCAGGATAGTTTTAACAATGTATTCAGGCTGGCGCCGTGGCTTAACAGGCTAATCCTCTGCCTTGTGGTGCCGGCACACCGGGTTCTAGTCCCGGTTGGGGTGCCGGATTCTATCCCGGTTGCCCCTCTTCCAGGCCAGCTCTCAGCTATGGCCCGGGAAGGCAGTGGAGGATGGCCCAAGTGCTTGGGCCCTGCACCCGCATGGGAGACCAGGAGAAGCACCTGGCTCCTGGCTTCGGATCAGCGAGATGCGCCTGCCGCAGCGGCCATTGAAGGGTGAACCAACGGCAAAAGGAAGACCTTTCTCTCTCTCTCTCTCTCTCTCTCTCTCACTATCCACTCTGTCCAAAAAAAAAAAAAAACCACAATGTATTCAAAGACTATACAATCCCTGTCTTATATACATTACTCTAGGGAAGAGAAAAAGAAGGAACATACTCTGTAATTTATTTTTTCATGTGACTAATTTGGCCAACTTGAAGAAATCCAGCTTGACCAAGTCAGCCTCATGAAATGATGGCATGAAAAGATAGAATAACATTGGAATCTCTACTAATGTATTATGTTGAATCATGAAATTGCTGATATAGGACTGTTTCATCATCATGAAAAGGACAGAGTAAAGGACAAAGACAGCTTGATCCTCTCCGCAGAAAAAGAAAAAAATACATTAAACATCATCAAACAGTGCTGAAAAATAAGTGCTTATTCCCTTTGAAATCAAGAAAAAGAGCAACAAGCCTCACTACTTCTATTCAACATTGTGTGATCATATATGAACTGGAAAGAGAGAAAAATAAGAAAGAGGTTTCACAATATGTAATTTTCTATATAAATAATACACACAAAAATTAAACCTAAAATAATAATAATAAACACAAAAGATCTAGAGAACAATCTAACAAAAAATCAATATTTTTTGGAGAAAATTGCAAAACATTCAATTAAAAATATTAATATGACCAAAATAAATGAAGAGATATAGATGAGATCACTTGATATTTTAAATACATTAGTTCTTTCCATGCAATTGAAATACAACATAAAATTTTCTTGGAAATTTACAGCCTTGTTGTCAAATTTATACATAAGAAAAAAAGAGGTCAAGAATAATCAAAGTGATGCTAGGAAGAGTTGGGAGGATCTATTTTTTCAGATAACATGTTTTATTAAAACTTACAGTAATTAAGAAGATAGCATGGTATTATCTTGGAAATATACACATACACGAATGGGACAAATCAGAAGTGCCTTAATAGTTTCCCCATCTGTGGGGACTCGATGCTTCACAGAAGAGGCACTATCGATCACTGAGAGTGTATTAGTTTCTTAGGGCTCCCATAAAAAATGATTACTAACTTGTTGCTGAAAGCAATAGAAATTTATTCTCTCATAATTCTGGAGACCAGAAGACTAAAATCAAAATATGGGGGGGGGCAATGTTGTGGTGCAGTGTGATGCTGACATCTCATATTGGAGTGCTGATTTAAGTCCTGGATACTCTGCTGCTGTTCCATCTGCCTGCTAATGTGCCTGGGAAAGCAAAAGATGATGACCCAAGTGCTTGGATCCTTGCTGCCCTTTGTGGGAGATCCAGATGCAATTTCTGGCTCCTTGCTTCAACTTGGCCCAGACCTGGCTGTTACAGCCATTTGGGGGGTGAACCAGCAAATGGAAGATCTCTCTCTCTCTCTCTCTCCCTCTCTCCCCTACCTTCTCCCTCTCCCTTCCCCTCCCCCTTTTCCTCTCCCTCTCTGTGTTTCTCCCTCTCTATCACTCTGCATTTCAAATAAATACATAAATAAATCTTTAAAAACAAAAAGAAACCAAAGTACTGGCAGAGCCTTGTTCCCTCCAAGAGCTCTAGGAGTAAATCCTTCCTTGCTTCTCCCAGCTTCTGGTGGCACCAGGTGCTCCTTGGTTTGCAGCGGCATCACTCCAATTTCTACCTCTGTCTTCAAATGGACTTCCCCCTGTGTGTCTTCTCCCTCCTTCTCTTGTAAGTATGCTCATCGCTGCCTTTAGGTCCACTAGCTCAGTCTAGGATGATCTCATCTCCAAATCCTTCACTTAATTGCACTTGCAAAAGCATGTTTCAAAATACCATCTTATTCACGGGTAGTGGGAATTAGGACTTGGGCATAGCTTTTGGGGCAACAGAATTCAAACCATTACAGGCAATAAAGAAGAGTGCTCAATAAATGTTGTTGAGGTAATTGGTTATTTATATAGAAAAATTGCTTTCCTAAATCACATCATATTAAAGCCAGACTTCCATGTGAATACATACTCAAATGCAGAAAAGGGAATTTTAGTAGGAAAGAAAATACATAAGACATTATGACCTGCATAGGAAATTATTTGTTAAACAAGGCCCCCAAAACACTAGCATAATGGGAAAAAAATGGTAAATTCAACTACCTTGAAATTCAAAAATGTTTACATCAAAGCTACCATTCATGAAAGATCAACAAATGGAAAAATGATCAACAAATGGGAAATGTATATTATGACAGAATAACATGGTGTGCCAGGAAAGGGGTGAGGGCTGGCTTCTCCAGTTTATAACCAGCCCTTTCATGAGAACTACTTTCCAGGGGCATGTCTCTGATGAGCTAAGGATTTCCCACTAGGCCACCTGCTGAGTACCATGATAGGATTAAATCATCATCCTCTTCATTCATCATTATGATTTTGGAGTTTAAAGTTTTGCTTGAGTTCAGGAACCAACTCATATTCAAGCTACAGGCATCTAGTAAAGTTGATAGTATATATACCTAGAATCCAGAAATTCCCCTGGAGACAGGTGCCTTGCAGCTTTTAGTCATCAGCAAGAGAATGTATAATTTGTAATAAATTCATGCAATGTAATATTCTGCTAGCAGTATCTATGTTAACCTGGATAAATCATGAAAATTCAAAGTTAAAGTAGATACAGGATGGAACCATTTATATATAGTTTTAAAACATGAAAATCAACATTATGTATTGTTTTGTGATATTAACATTTGTAAAAGAAAGTATGCAAATCCTATAAGGATACTTAACACCAAACTCTGGAGTATAGCTCCTTTGGTGGAAGTGGTGGAGGGTAGGAAACTAATAGAGAGAGATAATGTATGGGACTTGAATTTTATTTGCTATGTTTTAATTAGGCCAGGTTATGAGTACATGAGTATTCATGGTATTATTCTCTGGATTTTAGTAGTTCTGAAAACTCAAAATCTTTTATAACTTCAAGAGAGAAAAGTAAGAGATAATTGAGGAAGATGCTGTTCTGATGATTTGAGTCTCTCAAATTTAAAATAGATGAAATTACATTTAAAATTATGGTAAGATGAAATTCGGATACAAGAGGAATGAGAAAAGAAGGAACATGGGAGACCTTGCTGCCTGGGACTTAATTTTGGTCCTGTCATCAGCTAGCTCTGGAAGCACACAGATAACTCTTTAACTGGTCTGGTCTGCTGTAAAGTTGGGTTAGAAACAAATTGTGACCTTGATTGTAGGTAAAATGTCTTAGATTTGCAAAATTTACAAAAACATGACCATGAGAATTTAGAGATTAGAAGGCTGCACTAGAGGAGGTAGATGAAAGCTAGACTGTTGTTGATTAAAGTTCCAGGAGTCTTTGAAGTTAAGGCTATAGAGTGAGGTAAATTAGGAGTTGGATAAATTGGGGGCTATCTAGTAAAACTGCAAGTGCACATACACCAGAATGCAGCAATTCCTCTGGAGACGTGCAAAAATGTTCACTGCAGCTTCGAAAGAAAATAAGAAAGAGGAGTACTCTGGCAAAAAAAAAAAATACTCTTTAGTGAAGATATTAAGATGATCAAAGACTGGACAAGAGAAATTGCAAAAGATTCTGTGCATGGTGTTTCTCATCTTGCCAATCATCTTACATCTTAAGTAACATTTTTACTGACCCTTGGCAAACCATGTGAAACAACAGGCTGTTGTAGAACAAGTATCAACCGTGAACTCCTTTGAAGGGAAGGCTGGCTGGCTGACTCCTAAGGATCCTCAAAGGGTGACCTTCATTACATCCAACCAGAGATTGCCCTTCAGTCACTGGAAAATTCTCATAATCATCAAATGTGTAAGACTGAAGCCAACCCAAACTGAAGGCTTTCTCCTTGAAAAAAGATTTTTCCTAAATATGACAATTCAACCAACCAACGAACCAACCAACAAAAAACACATGTAATTACTACTAATAAGCTGTTGGTTAAAACTTTTCTTTTTCTTTTTTTATATGTTTAATTTATTTTTTTAAATTTTTTTAAACTTTTATTTAATGAATATAAATTTCCAAAGTACAGCTTATGGATTACAATGGCTTCCCCCCCATAACTTCCCTCCCACCCTCAACCCTCCCCTCTCCCGCTCCCTCTCCCCTTCCATTCACATCAAGATTCATTTTCAATTCTCTTTATATACAGAAGATCAGTTTAGTATATATTAAGTAAAGATTTCAACAGTTTGCACCCACATAGAAACACAAAGTGAAAAATACTGTTTGAGTACTAGTTATAGCATTAAATCACAATGTACAGCACATTAAGGATAGAGATCCTACATGAGGAGTAAGTGCACAGTGACTCCTGTTGTTGACTTAACAAATTGACACTCTTGTTTATGGAGTCAGTAACCACCCTAGGCTCTTGTCATGAGTTGCCAAAGCTATGGAAGCCTTTTGAGTTTGCTGACTCTTATCATATTTAGACAAGGTCATACTCAAAGTGGAAGTTCTCTCCTCCCTTCAGAGAAAGGCACCTCCTTCTTTGATGACCTGTTCTTTGCACTGGGATCTCACTCGCAGAGATCTTTCATTTAGGTCTTTTTTTTTGACAGAGTGTCTTGGATTTCCATGCCTGAAATACTCTCATGGGCTTTTCAGCCGGATCTGAATGCCTTAAGGGCTGATTCTGAGGCCAGAGTGTTGTTTAAGACATCTGCCATTCTATGAGTCTGCTGTGTATCCCGCTTCCCATGTTGGATTCTTCTCTCCCTTTTTTGTACTATCAGTTAGTATTTTCAGACACTAGTCTTGTTTATGTGACCCCTTTGATTCTTAGTCCTATCATTATGTTCAATTGTGAACATAAATTGATCAAATGGACTAGTGAGATGGCATTGGTACATGCCACCTTGATGGGATTGAATTGGAATCCCCTGGTATGTTTTTAACTCCACCGTTTGGGGTAAGTCAGCTTGAGCATGTCCCAAATTGTACATCTCTTCCCTCTCTTATTCCCACTGTTATATTTAACAGGGATCACTTTTCAGTTAAGTTTCAACACTTAAGAATAACTGTGTATTAATTACAGAATTCTACCAATAGTATTAAGTAGAACAAGCAAAATAAATACTAAGAGGGCTAACGTATTAAGTTGTTCATCAACAGTCATGGCAAGGGCTGGTCAACAGAAATTGAAAGAATTTGTCGCCACTCATTCAGCCCTGCAAAAAAACTTAAAGATGTGCTACACACAGAAACACAGAAACACGGCCATCAATATGAAAGAAGGTAAAGGAAGAAAACCTACCAGTAAAAGATTATAGGAAGCTCAAAACATATATTAGAAAATATCTTTGGGAAAATGGCAGGGCAAAGTCACTACTTATCAATAGTAACATTGAACATCAATGGACTTAACTCTCCAGTTAAAAGGCATAGACTGGCTAAATGGATTAAAAAAAAAAACCCATCTATTTGCTGCTTACAAGAAACACATCTTTCCAACAAAGATGCATGTGGACTGAAAGTGAAAGATTGGAAGAAGATATTCCATGCCAACAGAAACCAAAAAAAAGCAGGTGTAGCCATATTAATATCAAACAAAATAAACTTTAACACAAAAACTGTTAAGAGAGACAAAGAGGGACACTATATAATGATTAAGGGTTGAATTCAACAGGAAGATGTAACTATTAAAAATGTATATGCACCTAATTACAGGGAACCGGTTTATTTAAAAGATATGTTAAGGGACTTAAAGGGAGACTTAGATTCCAATACAATAGTACTGGGGGACTTCAATACTCCACTTTCAGCAATAGACAGATCATCCGGACAGAAGATCAGCAAGGAAATAGCAGATTTAATCAACACTATGGCCCAAATGGATCTAACAGATATCTACAGAACTTTCAATCCTACATCTAAAGATTTTACATTCTTCTCAGCAGTGCATGGAACCTTCTCTAGGATTGACCACATACTAGGCCATAAAGCAAGTCTCAGCAAATTCAAAAGAATTAGAATCATATCATGCAGCTTCTCAGACCACAGCGGAATGAAGGTGGAAATTAGCAACTCAGGAATCCCTAGAGAGTATGCAAACACATGGAGATTCAAAGACATGCTCCTGAATGAACAGTGGGTCATAGAAGAAATCAAAAGAGAAATCAAAAACATTCTGGAAGTAAATGAGGATAACAACACAACATATCAAAACTTATGGGATACGGCAAAAGCAGTGTTGAGAGGAAAGTTTATAGCAATAGGTGCCTACATCAAGAAATTGGAAAGGCACCAAATAAATGAGCTTTCAATTCATCTCAAGGATCTAGAAAAACGGTAGCAAACCAAACCCAAACCCAGTAGAAGAGAAATAATTAAAATCAGAGAAGAAATCAACAGGACTGAATCCAAAAACGCATTGCAAAAAATCAGCCAAGCGAAGAGCTGGTTTTTTGAAAAAATGAATAAAATTGACACACCATTGGCTCAACTAACTAAAAAAAGAAGAGAAAAGAACCAAATCAATAAAATCAGAAATGAAAAAGGAAATGTAACAACAGACACCACAGAAATAAAAAGAGTCATCAGAAATTACTACAAAGAGTTGTATGCCAACAAACAGGGAAATCTATCAGAAATGGATAGATTCCTGGACACATACAACCTACCTAAATTGAACCAGGAAGACATAGAAAACATAAGCAGACCCATAACTGAGAAAGAAATTGAAACAGTAATAAAGGCCCTCCCAACAAAGAAAAGCCCAGGGCCAGATGGATTCACTGCTGAGTTCTACCAGACATTTAGAGAAGAACTAACTCCAATTCTTCTCAAACTATTCAGAACAATCGAAAAAGATGGAATCCTCCCAAATTCTTTCTATGAAGCCAGCATCACCTTAATTCCTAAGCCAGAAAAAGATGCAGCATTGAAAGAGAATTACAGACCAATATCCCTAATGAACATAGATACAAAAATCCTCAATAAAATTCTGGCCAATAGAATGCAACAACACATCAGAAAGATCATCCACCCAGACCAAGTGGGATTTATCCCTGGTACGCAGGGATTGTTCAACGTTCGCAAAACAATCAACGTGATACACCACATTAACAGACTGCAGAAGAAAAACCATATGATTATCTCAATAGATGCAGAGAAAGCATTCGATAAAATTCAACACCGTTTCATGATGAAAACCCTAAGCAAATTGGGTATAGAAGGAACATTCCTCAATATAATCAAAGCAAGTTATGAAAAACCTACAGCCAGCATCCTATTGAATGGGGAAAAGTTGGGAGCATTTCCACTGAGATCTGGTACCAGACAGGGATGCCCACTCTCACCACTGTTATTCAGCATAGTTCTGGAAGTTTTAGCCAGAGCCATCAGGCAAGAAAAAGAAATTAAAGGGATACAAATTGGGAAGGAAGAACTCAAACTATCCCTCTTTGCAGATGACATGATTCTTTTTCTTTTTAAAAAGATTTATTTTTTGTGTGAAAATCAGAGTTGGAGAGAAGGGGAAAGAGAGGGAGGGAGAGAGAGATTAATATTCCATTTGCTGGTTCACTTCCCAGATGGTCACAATGGCTGGAGCTGTGCCGATCTGAAGCCAGGAGCCAAGAGCTTCCTCTGGGTCTCCCAAGCAGGTGCAGGGGTCCAAGGACTTGGGCCATCTTCTACTGCTTTCCCAGGCCATAGCAGAGAGCTGGATGGGAATTGGAGCAGCCGGGACTCAAACCGGCGCCCATTTAGGTTGCCGGTACTGCAGGCGGCAGCTTTACCAGCTACATCACAGCGCCAGCCCTGAGCTGCCATTATAGTTTAAATACCCTGTTGCTCACTTACGTCACTGGCATGACCCCTCATGGCTTAGGTGTGTGTGTGTTTAGCTGTTTAATGAAGGGCTCCGCCTTCCCTGGGATCACCTGGTCTCAGGGGCAGCAAGAAACGACTGATTTCTCTCCATCATTGTGGATTTGCACGTTGTGATCACAGGATCTCAGCCTGCTCCTGTTCTTCCTTTCCTGACTGCTTTTCCTATGGACGTCAACATCTAGCATCAAAGACTGCTTAATTGGCCGGTGCCGCGGCTCAATAGGCTAATCCTCCACCTGCGGTGCCGGCACACCGGGTTCTAGTCCCGGTTGGGATGCCGGATTCTGTCCCGGTTGCCCCTCTTCCAGGCCAGCTCTCTGCTGTGGCCAGGGAGTGCAGTGGAGGATGGCCCAAGTGCTTGGGCCCTGCACCCCATGGGAGACCAGGAGAAGCACCTGGCTCCTGGTTTCGGATCAGTGCGGTGCGCCGGCCGCAGCGCGCCAGCCGCGGCGGCCATTGGAGGGTGAACCAACGGTAAAAGGAAGACCTTTCTCTCTCTCTCTCTCTCTCTCTCTCTCTCTCTCTCACTGTCTACTCTGCCTGTCAAAAATATAAAAAATAAATAAATAAATAAAGACTGCTTAATTAGCTACTACAACCGTGTAAGATAGTTCCCTGTATAGATCCATACACAGATACATTTGAATATATATATTCTTGTATGCAATCTCACGTCCTATTAGTTTATATTATCTGCATCTATGGACACAACTATATAATCTCCTACTGATTCTGCTTCTCTGATTGAATCTTGACTGATACAATTACAGAAGTACTGGCCCCTCCTCTGCTATTTCAAGGTCTCTAAAGTACTATAATATTTGCAGTTACAAGTTCATGAGAAAGCCAAATAGTGCTAAGATTCACCAATTCACCATTCATGATTAGGGAGTAGTTAGTCCCTTCCCTGGCAAAGTCAGGGAGCTAGGGCCTATGGCTTACAATTGAATAAAAGTTGACTGTACTTGATACTGGGCCATAGCTTGTTTTCACACAGCTTTGCTAGATGTTAACTCCTTTTCTGAGAGGCCAGTTTGCAAGGAACCAATCTTGGACAAGTAACAGTTGTATTTTCTAAAGCCAACTATACCGGTATATATGGCTTCCCACATGCTTTTGTTTAAATTTTATTTATTTTGAAAGGTAGAGTTACAGAGAGGCAGAGGCAGAGAGAGAGAGAGAGAGAAAGAGAGAGAGAGAGAGAGAGAGAGAGAGAGAGGTCTTCCATCCACTGGTTCACTCCCCAAATGGCTGTAATGGCCAGAGCTGTGCCGATCTGAAGCCAGGAGCCAGAGGCTTCTTCCGGGACTCCCACATGGGTGCAGGGGCCCAAGGACTTGGGCCATCTTCCACTGCTTTCCCAGGCCATAGCAGAGAGCTGGGCCAGAAGTGGAGAAGCCGGATTTTGAACCGGTGCCCATATGGGATGCCAGCGCTTCAGGCCAGGGCATTAACCCACTGTGCCACAGCGCTGGCCCCCAGCTGTCTTTAAAGTAAGGACTGCTGAGAAGGCCTGGCTTCTTTTTAAAAAGAAATGATCAGCTGCACTCAATATCCAGTCTCTGATCTTGGTTATCCCACTTCTGCCTCCACCCTGGCCCTGAATCCAAATGCATTCTCTTCAAGTTGTAGCTACAAGCTCCTTAGTATCAGAGGCCTCTTGGAAAGCTTCTGAAGTCTCCCTGGCCATTAGCTCCTTCCACAGTGTATATCCCTTGGGGAGAGTCGCTGTGTTTGGGGGTGGGGCATCTGAGCCAGTGACTGTACAGGAAGTATCCCTGGAGCTTCTGGATGAAACTGGCACGTATGGGGCCCAGCTGTGTGCTGGGCTTTCCTGGTGTCCTCATTCAACCATCCTCATGGATCTCTCTTTGTCTGAGGCCTGAGGTTTCATGAGACTTGAGGAGAAATGTATCCTGTGGATCCCTGGCCACACCTTGCTGATGTGTGGGACAAGGTCAGGTACTTCTCCATCAGACTCAGCAGATCTGAGGGTTCACGGAGCCTTTGGAAGCAAAGGTCCTAGCCCAGAGTCCAAGGGCAAAGTCTGTAGTGTGGCATCCAGAGGTCTCTGAACCTCTGCATTGCAGACAGAATTCTGAGAGCGTGTGTGCGTTTCCTAGGGGTACGCAGCAGAGGTTGGCCAGCCAAGGCCCACTGACTAGATATAGCTGAGAGTGGTTTTCTGTTGCAGTGTTATTCACCATAGCCTAGTTGTGGAATCAATCTAAGTACATACCAGTGGATGAGTGGATAAAGAAAACGTGCAATGCACACAAGAGCATACTATTTCGCTTTAAAAAGGAGGGAATTTCTGCCATGTGTGACAACGTGGATGAATCTGGAGGACACATGCTATGTGACTAAGCCAGACACAGAAAGACAAACATGGCCATGTCCCAGAGTGCTCTTTTGTTCAACCATGGATCCTATACAATGGTCTGCACCACACTGCTTGGGTGTGCAGTGGACCAAACCTCTAGGTTTGTGTAATCACACTCTGTATGGTGGCACAAAGATGAAATAGTCAAACAGTGTGTTTCTCAGAGAAATGCATGATTGCTATGTATGCATGTATTTATTATATGTCAATAAAGTTTTATTGGGGAAAAAAATAGTGGGGTGGGTGCTGTGGTGCAGCGGGTTAACACCCTGGCCTGAAGCGCCGGTATCCAATATGGGCACCAGTTTGAGACCCTGCTGCTCCACTTCTGATCCAGCTCTCTGCTATGGCCTGGGAAAGCAGTAGAAGATGGCCCAGGTCCTTGGGCCCCTGTACCTGCATGGGAGACCCAGAAGAAGCTCCTGGCTCCTGGCTTCGGATTGGCGCAGCTCCAGCCATGGCAGCCATTTGGGGAGTGAACCGTCGGATGGAAGACCTCTCTCTCTCTCTCTCTCTCTCTCTCTCTCTCTCTGCCTCTCCTGTCTCTGTGTAACACTGACTTTCAAATAAATAAATAAATCTTTAAGAAAAAAGAAAAAATAGTGGCCAGATTGTGCCTTTTTAAAAATTGAGCTGAAATTCACATAACACAGTTAATAATTTTAAAGTTTACAATTCAGTGGCAGTTAATATATTCACAATGTTGTACAACCACATCTGTCAAATTTCAAAGCATGCTCATCACTCTGAAATCAAATCTTCACCCATTAAGCAGTTAAGCAGTCACTCTGTTCCCCTCTTGCACTTGATTCTGGCAACCATTATTCAGCTATCTGTGTTCTGTCGAGTTACCTATTCTGAATTTTTTCAATGCAGCATTATTCCCCATAGAAAAGTATAAAGTATTGATACATGCTAGAACATGCATATACCTCAGAAGCAGTACACAGACACAAAAGCTTCCGTTGTTGTATGATTCCACTTGTTTGAGGTTGAGGAAATTCTTTCAACTTCTAGTTTGTTTTTTCATGAAAGGGTGTTAGATTTGTTGAATACTTTCTCTGTATCAATTGAGATGATTGTGTGTGTGATTTTTTCCCCTTTGTTCTATTACTGTGGTGTATTATTATACTTACTGGTGTTCATATGTTGAACCCTTGTTAATTCCTGGGAAAAATAATACTTGGTCATAGTGTGTAAATCTTCTTAAAAGTTTCTTTTCTTTTCTTTTCTTTCCTTTTTCTTTCCTTTCCTTTCCTTTCCTTTCCTTTCCTTTCCTTTCCTTTCCTTTCCTTTCCTTTCCTTTCCTTCTCTCTCTCTCTCTCTCTTCTATTTTATTTGAGAGGGAGAGAGAGAGATAGAAGACATAGACAGTGATCCCATTTGCTGGTTCACTCTCCAAATACCCACAACAGCCTGGATAGAGCAAAGCCAAAGCAGTAACGGGCTCATAATTCAGTCAAGATTTCCCATGTAGGTTACTTGTGTCATCTAGGCTGTGCATTAGCAGGGGGGTGGATTCTGGAGCAGAGCTGAGATTTGAACCCAGGCACTCTGATAAGGATGTTCCAATTGGTGGCTTAACAGATGCCCTGTATAATTCTTTTGACATATAACTTGATTCAGTATGCTGATATTTTGATATTTTTGATATTTTGGTATTTTTGCATCTATTTGTTATAAGATTTATTGTATTTGAAAGGCAGAGTGACACACACACACACAGAGAGAGAGAGAGAGAGAGAGAGAGAGAGAGAGAGAGAGAGAGAGGGAGAGGTCTTGAGATCTTCCACCTGCTGGTTCACTCCCCAAATGGCCACAATGGTCAGAGTTGTACCAGGCCAAAGCCAGGAGTTAGGAGCTCCATCTGGATCCCCCAAGTGGGTGGCAGGAGTCCAAGTACTTGGGCCATGTTCTAGTGCCTTCCTAGGACTATTGGCAAGGAAGTTCATGAGAAGCAGAGCAGCTGGGACTCCCCTGACCCTCTAATATTGGATGCCGGTGGCACAGGCTCCAACTTAACCTGCTGTTCCACAGCGCCAGGCACTGCATCTATTTATAAAGGATATTGTTTGTAATTTTTCTTCTATTGTGATATCTTTTTTTTTTTTTTGGAAGAGTTTGAGAAGAGCTGCTGCAAATTATACTTTAGATTCGACAGTAAAGTCATCTGTTCCTGAGTTTTTCTTTCTTAGGAAGATTTTGTTACTGACACAATTACTGATTGATTCTATGACAGTCTTTTTTGTTTTAATTTTTCTAGGCCAGTAATAATGTCCCCTTTTCATTTATGGTTTTTTATTATTTTTGCTTTTATTATAAGGTTGGCAAGTCTGCCTTTTTTAATCTTACGGATAAAATATACAGTAAGAAATAAATTGGAAAGCCAGCACACTCATACTGAAATCCATGTTGACTTGAAAATAAAGGTTGTAATCATGACAGCTATTGCTAAATCCTGTAAATTAACTAGTTGTGTCCAAATAAAATTTTCAATTGTTCAAAATCACAGAAAGGTGATCACAAGATATATCTAAAATACATGCTAAAACACTAGTAACATAACCAGACAAAATGTCATGTTTCAGAAGGCTGACACCTGGCTGGAATAACACACACACACACACACACAAATGCACAAACACAAAAATACACACTTTCTAAAGGGTTTTACTGTCAGAAACAACCAAATGTACTTCAAAAGTGCCGGAAGATAAAGCTATAAAGAAGTTATCTTATAAAGAGGAAGCATGCCAACAAGGCAGCCCAGTTCATAGGAAGCATGCTTTGTTCAGTCCTGGTCAATGAGTACAATGTGGATAATGTTGCTAATGGTTAAAGAAAACGATTTCTGAGAAGAAACAATGATTCCTTGGAAAGCAACAGGTTGAAGAGCTACCAAGGTATAGAATGAAGGAGTCAGCAAAGACTCTGTCTCAAGCACAGAGCACAGGCCACTCTCCACATGTATCCCCAGAATGGTCATATTACCATGAGACAGTGCTGTTATTCTCCAGACTTCCTAAGTTTTTCTTTTAAAATGAAATTATAAAAAAGGAATGGCTGTTGTGATTATCCTCCTCCTTTTTAAATCATGTACACTGATTACAAACAAAGCAGTCACCTTGTCTGCTCATGACACACAGGTCTAACAATCAAGAGAAGCCACATCTGGACATGATACATTTCTGGTTTCATTCATTTATGGTTTTAATAATTACCTCTTTTTTCCTTAAGAAATTTTGTTAAATGCTTGTAAATTTTGTTGATTCAAAAAACCAACTTTTAGATTCATTGACTTTCTCTACTATTTTTATATTCTTATTTACTTTCTCTCCGATCTTTACTATTCTCTTCATTCTACTTTCAGTTTAGTTTGCTCTTTTTTTCTGGTTCTGTAAGATGTAAAATCGGTTTATTGATTTACTCCTTATTTTAAATGTAGAATATTCTTATAGCTATAGATTTCCTTCTGAGCATCCTATATACTTTGGTATGCTGTGTTTTCATTTCATTCATCTCAAAGTCTTTTCTAATGTTTTTATTTTTTTGACCTCTTGGTTTTTAAATGGTGTGTTTAATGCCCACATATTTGTGAATTTTTAAATTTTCCTTCTATTATAGATTTCTTATTTCATTGTGAGTGAAGAAAATACTTCATATGATTTCAGTCTTTTAAAATTCATTGAGTTTTTTGCTCTATTGGATGGTCTACTTTGGAGAACATTTCATGTATATTTGAGAAAAATGTGTATTCTCCTGTTTTTGAGTGCAGTGTTTTATATATATCTCTTAGTTGTAGTTGGTTTCTGGTATTGTTATTGTTCAAATTCACTATGTCCTTATTTATCTATTTTGTTCTATTCATTATTGAAAATGAGATGTTGGGGTTGGCACTATGGCATAGCAGATAAAAACATCGCCTATGGTGCCAGCACCCTATTGGTGTCAGCTTGATTCCCCACTACTCCATTTTTGATCTAGCTTCCTGCAAGTGCTTGGGCCCCTGCACCCACATGGGAGACCTGCAAGAAACTCCTGACTCCTGGCTCCTGGCCCAGTTGTGGCCATTGCAACCATGTGGGAAGTGAATGAACAGATAGAAGATCTCTCTCTCTCTCTCTCCCCCCCCCCCCCCTTTCTCTCTTTCCCTCTCTCTAACTCTGCCTTTTAAATAAATAAATAAATCTTTTAAAAAAATATGTGTTGAAGTCTCCAACTACTCTTTTTTAAAAAAGATTTATTTATTTGAAAGAGTTAAGAGACAGCAACACACACATACACACACATTCAGGGGGAGAGAGAGAGAGAGAAAGAGAAAGAGAGAGAGAGATCTTCCATCCACTGATTCACTCCCAGTATGGCTGCAACAGCCTTGGTTGAGCCCAGGCCTAATCCAGGAGCCAGGAGCTTCTTCTGGGTCTCCCATGTGGTTGACGGGGCCCAACCATTTGGCCATTTTCTAGTGCTTTTCCAAGGCTGTTAACAGGGAGCTGGATCGTAAGAGGAGCAACCAAGACTCAAACCAGTGCCATATGTGATGCCGGCCTTGCAATCTGTGGCTTTACTGGCTACACCACATCAGCCCCTCCAACTACTCTTACAGAATAATTTTTCTGTTCAGTTTTATAGATTTTTTTGCCTCACATATTTTATCTCCTCTTAAGTACATATAAATTTATAACTATTGTATCTTCTTGATGTGCTGGACCTTTTATGAATATATGATATTCTCATTTGTCTTTTGAAATAAATTTTTATTTAAAGTCTGTTTTGTCTAATATTAGTATAACTACTCTAACATTTCTTTTATGGATATATGCATGCAATATTTTTCTATCCTTTCACTTTCAATCTATCTATGTCTTTGCATATAAAGTTAGTGTTTTGTAGCTAATAAACAGTTAAATCATATTTTTAATGTACTCTGCTAATCTGTGACTTTTATTTAGAAAGTTTAGCCATTTTCATTTAAAGTGATTACTGATAAGGAAGGACGAATAGTTTGGTATTTTTTTCTACATAACATTTCTTTTTGTCCCTCAATTTCTCTACAATTTCCTTTTGTCTTTTTTGTAGTGTAATATTTTAATCCCTTTTTAACTGTTTTTCTTTTTGAAAATTATTTTCTTAGTAGTTATACTGAGGATTACTATCAACTTCTTCAATTTATAACAACTTATTTTGAATTAATACTACCTTAGCTTCAATAGTTTACATAACTCTGTTCCTATGGAGCTGTCTTGCCTCCCACTTGCTGTTGTTACAAACATTATTAAAATTCTCCCCATTGACATAGATTTATACTTTTTGTTGTTTGCATTGTCTCTTAAATTGCATATATAAAGGAGTAAGTTACACACCAAAAATATTTTTAAAATGGTTCTCAGGTTTACTTATGTGGTTATCTTTACCGGTGTTCTTTGTTCCTTCATAGTGCTTTCAGGTTACTGTCTAGTAGCCTTACAGTTCTGCTTGAAGTACTCTTTTTAGCATTCCTTATGGGGGAAATCTGCTACTGGTGAATTTGCTTAGCTTTCATTTATCTGCGTCTTACTTTCAGATTCACTTTTGAATGATTGCATTAGTTGATATGATTCTTGGTTGATATACTTTTCTTTTCCTTTAGCACTTAAAATATGTATTTCCAATGACTTTCAGCCTTTATGGTTTTAGTTGAAATTTCAGCTGTTAATGTTATTGATGATACCTTGTATATGATGAGCTGCCTTTGTCTTGCTACTTTCAAAATTATCCTTGTGCCTTTATATTTTGCCTATTTGTGTCTTGATGTGATCCTCTTCCCATTTATTCTACCTGTTGAGCTTCTTTGAGGTAGAGATTTGTGCCTTTCCTTATAAAGGTGAGTTTTTCATCATTATTTTTTTCAGATCTTTTTTTTTCCTGAAGTTAATTAATTTTTATTCATTCTTTTTTTCCTGTTCCTCAGACTCAAGTAATTTCAGTTAACCTATCTCCAAGTTCACTGACTCTTTCTTTTGCCTGCTCAAAACTGTGGTTGAGACCCTCTAGTGAATTTTTCGTTTCAGCTATCATACTTCTCAGCTCTAGAATTTCTATTTTTCAATTTTTAGCTTTATTGATTGATATTCTCTATTTTTCATACATGATTCTCTTGGTTTCTTTGAACTCTTTGAGAATACTTAAGATAGTTGAATTGGATTTAAAATGTTCTAGTAAGTTCGATGTCTTTGCTTCTTCTGGGACAATTTGTGTCAATTTCTCCTGTGAATGATCTGTACTCTTTTTTTTGCATTTGTTTTTGTAATTTTTGGTTGAAAATTAGACATTTTGAGTATTATAACATGATAACTCTGAAAACCAGATTATTCCTCTCTCTTCAAGGGTTATTTTGTTGTTTGGTATGGGCTACATCTGGTTCTGTGTCTAGTGACTTTACTAACCATTTTGTTGACTGTTTCTCTTTTCTTATGTAGCCTCAGAAATCCCTGTTCCTTTAGCTTGCGCTTTGACAGAGGTTTCCTTGAATGTTTTAAGTAAACAAAAAGTTCAGCCTTAGGTGAACACTTAAGGTTTTCCCAGGCCTTTTTTGGAGCTAGAGTTCTACACTGGAAATGCATGGGTTGCTAAATTCCCAGTATATACAGGCACTTTTCAATGATTCAATTCTTTAAAAGTCTGTGTCCAGTTTTTCCCTCCAGGCTTTTTGTGTGCCTATTGTTTGTTGCAGCTGTAATCTGTTGCTCCAGGCAGCAATGTGTTGTTCATTCGCCTTTGAATATTTTTTTGAGGAACAACCCTTCTGCATAGCCTCTTTTCCTCCATGAGAGAGTTGGTAGTTATTTGAAACAAAGGCCTTTGGAGTAAGAGACCAGATTCCCACAGTTGGATTATAGGCTTTATGACTGTTGGTTGCAAAGCCAGGAAGTAGCATGAGACAAGGGCAGGTAAAAACACTGAAAATTGTCTTTTTCTTGGTTTAGCATTTGTTTGATTGCTATAAATTTTGGACCTTTTTCCAGAGTCCTACAAAGATGACTGTGATAATTTTTGCTAATTTTTCATTGCTTCTAAGGAGGGACTGGTCCTTGGAGAAACCCATTCAGCCAATTTTACTGACATCACCCCTCCACTATTCGTTTTTGATTCAGTTAGTAATTACTATATATTTGCCAGACATCAGGCACTGTGCTAGATATTTTATTTTTATTTAAACTACATGATAATTGTATAAGGAAAATGTTATTATTATCATTTTGTAAAAGAAAAATACATTTAGAGAGTAATACCCTAAAATGATACAAATAGGAGGAAATACATGTGATCTTGAACTCAGATCTGCATTATTTTCAACCCTAGGCTTTTAACCATTAGGGCAATTTGATATATTAAGGTAGGCATAATCAAAGGTGTTAAGTGACCCAATTCTGGACACCATTATATGCTGAGGGATTAGTTATAATTTGTTGATATGAAACATAGTTTTCATTCTCTGTCTCTCATTCATGTTTTGCCTCTGAATGGTGTAATTGTGCTTGTGTGAAGATTTCCATACAAAGAAAAGCAAAAAAAAAAAATCCCAGATGATCTACCAATAATCATGCAGAGCAAAAAAATAAATTTTGATTACTTTCCACACCAGCTTGGAACCTGTTCTTTTCTTTTTGATTTAAAACAAGAGTATGGCCAAAGTAAATAACAAAGGAGTAAGGGAGGAAGCCTGGATACTTGACATGTGATTATCCTATTGCAGTGACTCATAGTTGTTCCTAGTTTTTTTTTTTTTTGATGGAATATTACTATGGAGTGACTAAGTCTATGGCTCTAGATTCCCCAGCTTTAAATTCTGGCTTTGTTATTGCCCATCTCTGTGTCTGTGTCTCAGTTTTCTTATTTGTATATATGGGGATAACAATGGCATATACTTCATTATGTGCTTGAGGATTAGATGAGTTAGCAAAGAGAAAAGCATTAAAAGCTATTCCTATCTCTGTGAGACCTCAGTGGAAAGAAGGGGCCATCAAAGAAGGGTGTACTTTTCTCTGAAGGGAGGAGAGAACTTCCACTTTGGTTATGGCTGTGTCCAAATACTGATGAAGTCTATGGTCACAAAAGGCTTCCATAGCTTTGGTAGCCCATGGTAAGATCCTCGGGTGAACACTGACATCATAAATAAGAGTGTTAATTGTTAAAGGAACAACAGAAGTCACTGTGCACTTACTCCTCATGCAGAACCTCTGTCCTTAATGAGTTGTGCTATGAGAATTAACCGCAAATCTTGTTCTCAAACTGTACTCTCTATGTTTTGTGTGTATGTGTGTGTGTGTGTGCAAACTGTTGAAATCAGTGCTTAACACAGAGTTGGTCCTCTGTATATAAAATCAAACTAAAAATGAATCATAATGAAGAAGGGGATGGGAGAAGGAGAGGGAGGTGGGATGGGAGTTGGGGTGGGAGGTGGGTATGGGGGAAAGAACCACTATATTCCTAAAGTTGTATCTATGAAAAATGCATTCATTAAATAAAAACTTCAAAAAAAAGCTATTCCTAGTACAGAGTAACCATTAAAAAGGGTAGCTATTACCATTATTATAAAACTAAATATAAAAAACACCCCACATTTTCTCTCAACAAGATTTTAATGGTCACACTTTATCACCTCCCTTTGCCCACGTGTTTATCCTGGTGGACCTTTGTGGGGTACATGTCACTTCAGGGGCTTCTCTTGATTTGCATTTGACCTTGTTAAGGCTACCATAAATCAGAGAGGAAAAAAGAAATTGAATGACTTTCCTATCACGCCTCTTCCTGACAACTTCTTCAATTTTCCATGGTCACAAAGAAGATGAAAATGTGCAGACAGGCAATTTTTTTCATAACTGAAATTGTACATAAAACCCTTACACTTGTACTGAAAGTTCCATTTTCATTTAGTATTTATTTCTTTCTGTGTTAATTTTAACTTTCAAAAATCCTAGATGACATTAATCTTAACAAAATTTAGTTAATAGTGTTACCTCTGCTACTCTAAGATGATGAGGCAAAAATATAAATGCATGGAAGAAGTGTTTTGAAATCTCATTTGAAAGTGATTTGGAGATCCCATGGATATGAGGATTTCTTTTATTTTCTTACTGCAATATATATGAAGGATGATGTTGATGAGATTAACCTGGTCTCATAGACTCACTCAAGAATTCCTTGTGTGTGCTGACTGACAGTAATCTTTATCTTCCCTCAAGAATTCATATAAGAATGCCTGCACATAAGTATGACATCTTTATTTTTAATAGATTTTTTCAGAGCAATTTTAGGCCACAGCAAAATTCAGTGGAAAGTACAGAGATTTCTCACACACTCATACATGCTCATTATCAACTCACATCTCATTATCTCATTATCATCACACATCTCATTATCAACAACCTCCAATAAGTGGTACATTTGTTATGATTGATGAACCTATCCTGACACATCATCATCACTCAAAACTCATAATTCACACTAGGGTTCATTCTTAGTGTTGTACATTCTATGGGTTCAGACAAATATATAATGACATATACCTACCACTTTGGTAGCATACAGAGTAATGTCACTGCCCTCAACATTCTCTAGAATCCATCTGTGTGGCACTACTTTAACAAATAGAACTTTTGTCACATATTTTCTGAGAAGTAACTCTTGAGTTTGTTGAAACTTTATAACTAATGATTATACTGACAATAAACCTCTGAATCACAACAGACACTGAGATTGAGAACAAATCATCTCGTCGAACTACTTCACCTTACAGAAGAAGAAAGGGAAAGCCTGTTGCTCAAGGTCGTGTGATAGTGACTCCAAGGTTACTTGAGTCTGGGCTTATTCATTCCATCTGCAGACACTGATTGAGCTCCTTCTGTGTCTCACACACCCCCCCCCCCACCCCCCGCTCACTATAGTGATGAGCAAGGTTCTGCCTACTTCAATGACTGAGAGAGTGGAGAGTAGAACGGGAGTAGATAATGAGGAAAGCATCAATTGCAGAACAGTAAAAGAGGGAGGGACAGGGGTTGGAAGGAGCACAGATCAGGGGAATCAATTTCGACTTGGGGGTGGGGTAGAGAAAAGCTGCCCACAAGAGGTGAAATCTAAGCTAGGCCTGAACAATGAGTGAAAGACGGGTCATATTTAATCAAGTGGTAACCAGTATTAAGATATAATTATGTCCAAAATTGGCATCACAGAGGAAAAAGTCAGCCCTACCTCCCAAATAATCCTAAGCTTTTGGAACCTTAGAGATGAAACTTGTAGCTGAGATAATAAAACCTCATTGATTTTTATTATGCATTTTCAAAATGTTAATAGTTTAGTTTTTTAAGTGAAATTTTAATTTATACTTTAGTCAAAGGCTTAGTGAGTATACTAAATAAAGAATTCAGCAAATAAAAACTAAAAAGCCCATAGTCCAGCAGGAAAATAGGCCGAGGCTATAAACAATAATCAAATGAAAAGATGTTCAACTTCACTCATATAAATTTTAAAGTAGTCACGAATTCATTAATACTTCGGTAGTATATAATTCCTATCAAGTTATGAATTTTTAAAGCATCTCTGTAGAAGAATCTCTTGTGACTTCTCCCAGTGGTTCCATGAGTGAGGAAAGGCAGCATAATCAACCTCTCCAAGAATTACCTAAAATGAATTCAGAAGTAAATAAGGTGAAATTACACTGGATGCGACCCTTTGGATTTTTTCTCTCACATATGAAATAACCCCTTGTTTCTCCAACTGGCTGTTCCTGTGATACAGAACTTTGTCCACCTGAGAAGTGAAAACCGCCATGTCAGTTATGTTCTTCCTAATACCACCTTGCATTCTAATTGCACATTGGGCACTTAGATCCTGACTCCAGATAGGAGTTGCCCTTCATCTGCAGGGAGTGTATTACAACATGTTCCACAGATATTAGAAACCACAGAGGCACCAAGTCATATATGTAGTCTCTTTTTTCCTATGGATACATACCCATGGTAAAGTATAATTTATAAGTTAGGCACAATAAGAGATTAATAACATTAATATTGAAATAGAGCAATTATAGTAATTTGATCTCTCTGTGTCTCTTAAGATATCTTATTGTACTGTATTGTATTTTTAGACTGAGATTAACTGCAGGTAGCTGAGATCAAAGGAAGCAAAACTGCATATAGGGAGGCTAGCAGAAAGCAGGGAATAGGTTGATCAGATTTTTGACGGAAGATACAGTTATTAGCCCCAGATTTTCACCCTTCCATTCATCCACATCCTTATCATGGTCTCATTATGAGAAGAAGATATCCCCACCCCCCCAATTTTGGCCTTGCCATGTGACTTGTGCTGGCCAATGGCATGTCGGTGGAAGTGTCAGTGTGTTATTCTGAGCTTAGGCCTTAAGAAGCTCATGAGCTTCTGTTCACCCTCTTGGGCCTCTGTCATCTCATGTTAAGTACTGGACAACTTCTGTCCCTGTAGTATGAGTCTTGGAATGTGCACATGAGAAACAGACTTGCCTAGGTGAGCCAGTTAAGGTCATTTGCCTCCCAGATGACTCGCAGATCTGTGGGAATCAATGGTTCATGTTTCCTCACTGATGTTTGCAACTAACTTGGTTGAAGACTAAAGATTGTGGTCAGTGGATGGTGTCTCTCCCAGTGCCACAGCTTATAACCCAAAGGGTCTCCAGATTAAGTCCCTATGGTTTAGGAAAATCTCCTTGCTAAAATCTCTTTAATGGAGGAGGAACTGGTGAGGCATGGGAGTGACCTGTGCTACTACAGAGAGGAGAGAAAGTCCTAAAAAAACTGCTGCTTCTCCTACAGAGATCCTTACTTCCTAGCGGACATAAAGATTATTGGCCAATGGTCATTGAAGACACCGAGGATTCTGATTCTGTTAATTTTTCCAGAAGCTACCTAGACATAAAGTATAACCTGGAAATTTTTACTGTAGTAAAATTCTATAACAAAACAGAAGGAATACCATATGTGGAAAGAGGCAACAAATCTGTACACTGCTATATTTAATATTTTAAATTGTTGAAGGAATTTGATTCACTGCCAAAATAATCTGAAACACCAGCATCTCATTGGTTAAGAATCAATTAGGTGGTCAGAGCCGGTGCCGTGGCTCACTTAGTTAATCCTCCACCTGCGGTGTTGGCATCCCATTTGGGCACCAGATTCTAGTTCCGGCTGCTCCTCTTCTAGTCCAGTTCTCTGCTGTGGCCCGGAAGGGCAGTGGAGGATGGCCCAAGTGCTTGGCCCCCTGTACCCGCATGGGAGACCAGGAGGAAGCACCTGGCTCCTGGCTTCAGATTGATACAGCACCAGCCGTAGCGGCCATTTGGGGAGTGAACCAATGGAAGGAAGACCTTTCTCTCTGTCTCTCCCTCTCACTGTCTAACTCTGTTAAATAAATAAAGAAATTCTATAAAAAGAATCAATTAGGTGGGAAGTTTTCAATTTGTAAACTAATTTTGGATTTAGAAAAAAATAAACCAACTTATTTTAAGGAACCTCAAGTTCTCTCACATTTCTAAATACAATTGTGTCATAAGCAACATAGATAATGGTGCCCAAAATGCAAGTTTAAGGTAAGACTAAAGAGGACTTTCAAGCCCTAAAGAAAATATTTATGAACAGTCTAAAAGAGAAATAACAGTAACTTTAAGGAAGTTTGGGAAATGAGATTGAATAGAATATTATATTAAACTATATGTTATGGTTAGAATGTCCCTGAAGCTTAGGAGTAAAAAAAATTATGAAATCAGAAAGTTACTTCTTAGGAGTTGAAAGATGTGGTGATTATCCTGGTTGTGGTTAAAGGTACAGGTAATTCATATTGAGTAACAAACCATTGTATTTTCCTTCTTGAAATCTTACAGAAAAGCAGTTTCAGTAAGATGAAAAACACAAGTTGGAAAAATGGTTAATCTGGCCTTCTCCATCACCTCATGAACCAAATCAAAATGACTGTAGGACTGATTGCCAACTGTGAAAAAGTGAACTGACCAAGAAAAAACAAGTCCTCTCAAAGCTAATTCAGAAGCAAACTAAAACTGGTAAGTATTTTCCTTAATTCTAATCTGAGAATGGAGAATGTGTACTGGTCAGATAAGAAAGATGAGGAGAGGGGCAGGCGCTGTGCCGCAGCAGGTTAAAGCCCCAGCCTGGGGTGTTGGCATCCCATAGGGGTGCCAGTTCTAGTCCTGGGTGCTCCTCTTCTGATCCAGCTCTCTGCAATGGCCTGGGAAAGCAGTAGAGCATGGCTCAAGCACTTGGGCCCCTGCACCCACTTGGGAGACCCAGAAGAAGCTCCTGGCTCCTGGTTTCAGATTGGCTCAGCTCCGGCCATTGCAGTCATTTGGGTGTGAACCAGCAGATGGAAAACCTTTCTCTCTCTCTGCCTCTCTTTGTAACTCTTTCAAATAAATAAAAATAAATCTTTAAAAAAAGAAAAATAAAAGAAGGAGAGAGAGAGAGAGAGAGAGAGAGAGAGACTGACTGACTCAGGAATAATAGCTGAACTGCTATGATGGTTATTAGGAGGTTTGGTAGAATCACCGTGGTTCACTGATAGCAGAAACCATGGGGTAAGATATTGGAAGTCTGTGCTGTGTGTGTCCTCTGTCTTTGATAGTGAGAGCTGCAGTATGCACCACAGTAGGAAGGCCGATAGCTTTTCTAAGTCTGGATGCTTGCCTTGTGTTAACACCATGTTCCTTTGGGTGTCATCACTACAAGAGTCAACATTCCTATTAAGGATTTCAGAAGTTAAAGACTTCCCATAATGTTGGACTCAGGAAGTGAAAAAATTACCATGGGGTAGTGAACAATATGGTCCTTCTTTGAAGACAAAAGAAATTCAAGAGGTTACAGGTGTTACCTTACATGATCTGATTGGCCCATTTGCAAATGGAGCCCCATGCTAACAGAAGCCACTCAAAGAGTTGGCAGTGGAGGATCAGGCCTTCTGCAGCTTCTTCCTTGCAGTTTCTTCCCTTTACCTTGTCCTACTAACCTTTCTGACAGTCCCAAGGGAAGGGCCGTGTGGTAGCTCTGGGGTATCAGGATCTCACAGAAACCTAAAGCTAGCTCAAGAGGGCCCCCTGGAAGGTCCTTTGAGGGACAGAGTAGAGAATTTCCCATGGCATCTTGAGCATTGGTTTTGATCTCCAATTTATTTTAAGAATTTCTTTATATAGAAAGCTTCCCCATATAACCAAATCTAGCTGACAAGAATCCTTGCTTACAAAAATGGCTGTAATATTCTACCTCCTGTCTTAGGTTCCATTTATACATTAAAAAATCTTGAAGCTTAATTTAGGAGAGTTTGTGAGCTCACAGGTGAAGGAAGGAAGCTATAAAAGACAGGTGTATTCTAGGGCAGATGGGAAGTACTTTTATTGTACTATGTTTCCTTTCCTGTTGCTTATTTTTACTTGTGTTTTTCAATTTTAGTTGGCAGGTAAGTACCAGGGTACTTCAAAAAGTTCATGGAAAAAGGAATTAAATGACAAGTTTATTTCAATTCAAGAAAAAAAAGAAAATGAAATCCAAGCATAGTTTTTTCATAATACATGTTGTCCATGAACTTTTTTGAAAATCCCTTGTATTGGGAGCCCCGTTACGTTGCTGATGACTAACCCAGACTTCTCTGCATTATAGATCCATAGACCCAACTGCCATCCAAGTACCTCTACTTAGATGGCTCAAAGGCACCTCAAACTCAGCATATTCAATGCAAAAATCACAATTTATTCCTCTCTTACCACCCACTCCTACCACTCTTCCTACTGAACCTTCTTCATACAGCAACCAAAGTCAGCATTCAACTGTGTAACTCAGATAATACCCTTTGTCTGCCTAAAACCCTTACATGACTTTCAATGGCTCTTAGTATAAAAGACTCAAATCTTTAACGAAGACTTGAATGACTTGACCCCTTTGTGTTCTCATCTTGTAACTTACTCCATCTAGGTTTGCACTGAGACAGAGCTTGGGGCACACAACATTTACTAGTAGACATCAAATTTGTGAAAACAAAGGAGGAAGAAGCAAGATGGGGTAGGGGAAGAAGTCAATCTCTGATACAGGCTCAACAAATCCTAGGCCAAATCAGTGGGAGGCTCTAGAGTGAGTTTTGCCCCTCAGAGTTGTCCTGCTTCAGGCCATTGTATCCTGTCTAGCATGATCTTGGGATGACTTCAGACACAAAGGTGGGCAAAGAAGATGTCTGCAGCCCTGGCAGATGATGGAGATAGCTAAGACAAGTACTTACCTGGAGGGGAGCTGGGTGGCTCTTCTCAGTGTCTACTTATGTCCCTAGTGTGTGTGATCCAGGCACACTGGATTTATCCACTTTCTCAAAACTCCTACAATGCTCTTCCCCCTCAAACCTTTATGTCTGCTGTTCCTTTTTCTTCCAGCAGTCCCTCTCCTCCTACCTCACCTTCCATTATATACAAAGTTACTTCTCCTGCTCATAGCACATCTTATAGCTTGTAATTTCTACTTTTCAGAGGAGTACATTATTTGACTAATTATTCTGTATCATTATTTGTATATTGCTTATCTTTCCTACTATATATATATTAAGATTTCTAAAAGCAGGTTATATATACATATATATAGTTTGTCTTCAGAAGGTGGTGTGGCACCTAGCATATAATAAACATTTGTTGAATGAATAAATAAAATGAATGATTGGAAATGCAACCTGGGTGTTCTGGAGCCCTACTGAAAAAAGTACCAGGAAAGAGGCCAGCATTGTGGTGCAGCAGGTTAGGCCACTACTTGCGATGCCAGCATCTCACACCAGAGTGCTAGTTCAAGTCCTGGCTTCTCTACTTCTCATCCAGCTCCCTGCTAATGCACCTAGGAAAGCAGAATAAGATGGTGCAAAGAGTTGGACCTCTGACATTTATGTGGGAGGCCAGGATGGAGTTCCTAGATCCTGGTTTTGGCCTGGGCAAGCTCTGGCTGTTGCAACTATTTGGGAAGAAAACCAGTGGATGGGCCGGCGCCGTGGCTCAACAGGCTAATCCCCCGCCTTGTGGCGTCGGCACACTGGGTTCTAGTCCCAGTTGGGGCACCGGATTCTGTCCTGGTTGCCCCTCTTCCAGGCCAGCTCTTTGCTATGGCCCGAGAGTGCAGTGGAGGATGGCCCAAGTCCTTGGGCCCTGCACCCGCATGGGAGACCAGGAGGAAGCACCTGGCTCCTGGCTTCGGATCAGCGCTGTGCGCTGGCTGCAGTGCGCTGGCTGCAGTGCACCGGCCGCGGCAGCCATTAGAGGGTGAACCAACGGCAAAAAGGAAGACCTTTCTCTCTGTCTCTCTCTCACTATCCACTCTGCCTGTCACAAAAAAAAAAAAAGAAAGAAAACCAGTGGATGGAAGATCTTTGTCTCCCTCTCTGTCTCTCTCTCCATTTGTCATTCTACCTTTCAAAAGAAATAGAGAGACAAATATTTTCTACAAAAGAAGTGTCAGGAGGTGGGAAAAGGATATCTGTGCAAAGAATGGAATCATGTTCAACTAGTATACAGAACTGGTTTCTTAATGATGGAGCATATGATGATTTCCATTCAGAAATTTAAATGGAAATCATTCTACCCTTGTAATATCTCAGTTTTCCTAATATTGTTGAACTGAGCATATACTTGGGTTCTGGTAAGACATTTTGGAGCAGGGTCCATATTGTATTGGAATATTTTCTTGGCATGACAGATCATGGACATTTCTGTCCATATTTATGGCACCGACTATCAGAAAGCTCAAAAATCCATAATCAGGCCATCTTTGGCAGAAGGAGGAAGCTTGCCACGGAGTCCCTCTGTCTCTCCCTACCTAGAAGTCCCCTACCCCATGCCTAGAGACCTGTTAGACTTACCTGAACATCTCGGAGGACTCGATGGACATCTCTGGGTGCCATTTAGTCAGTTATTTTTTCTATTTTTAATAATACACAAGTGGCCTGAGGTAAAGATTGGGCTTTGCCAAGGTGTCTGGTTTCCTCCTGGGATGTACTAGAGGCTGAGAAAATGTGGTCATGCATGTTTCCAACTGTTCATAGTCAAGAAACAGACTTACTGTTCAACTCCTACAACTGCCCTCAGCCTCATCATGCTCTTGGACGCAGCATGAACTTCTTGAAGAAGCCCGGAGAAAGGGATTACCTTTTGTCCAGTGGGCTGGGCCCACTGTGGTTGCATGGCTAGAGCTCTGGCTGGGAATGCCTGCTTGGTATGTGGCAGCCTGCTGAGCCAATGTGAAGAGTGGTGCCATCACGTCTGCTTTATCTGACACTGAGATACAGAGAGAAATTGGGATCAGCCATCCTCTGCCTCGCTTAAAGCTCTGATTAGCAATCCAGGAGATGGTTTTTCTAACAAGCCCTTCAGCTCCTCCAACATCCCGAACTTGTCTGGTTTTTCTACAGACCCTGGCTTATGGAGATATGAACCACGAATGGATTGGAAATGAATGGCTTCCCAGCCCGGGATTACCCCAGTACAGAAGTTACTTTATGGAATGCTTGGTAGATGCAAGAATGCTAGATCACCTAACAAAAAAAGATCTTCGTGTCCATTTAAAAATGGTGGATAGCTTCCATCGAACAAGTTTACAGTATGGATTTATGTGCTTAAAAAGGTTGAATTATGACAGAAAAGAACTAGAGAGAAGCAAGCCAACATGAAATAAAAGATGTGTTGGTGTGGAGCAATGATGGAGTTATTCGCTGGATACAAGCTATCGGTCTTCGAGAATATGCAAATAATATTCTTGAGAGTGGTGAGCATGGTTCACTGATAGCCCTGGATGAGAACTTTGACTACAGCAGCCTAGCTTTATTACTACAGATTCCAACACAGAGCACCCAGGCATGGCACATCCTGCAACTGGAATACAATAACCTCTTGGCTCTGGGAACTGAACGACGACTGGATGAAAGTGATGACAAGAATTTCAGACGTGGGTCGACCTGGAGGCGGCACTTTCCTCCTCGTGAAGTCCATGGAATCAGCATGATGCCTGGGCCCGCAGAAACATTACCAGCTGGATTTAGGCTAACCACAACATCTGGGCAGTCACGGAAAATGACAACAGATGTTGCTTCATCAAGACTGCAGAGGTTAGACCACGCCACTGTCCATACATACTCAGGTTGAGAAGCCACTCAAAGGAGGCAGCACTGACCTGCTATGCCGTCTTTTCAGTCTACTCTACCTAAAGTGCACTACCATCCAAGAGGACAAGCAGTGAAAACCTTTGTGAAGATGAAGTTCTCATGATAAGTAATGGTTTATTAAGCACTAAAGATGTGATTTTGAGGGAAGTCAGATGTTAAGTTGATTAGTTTACTATAATTAAAATGCTTGAGTCATTTGAATAATAAACATCATCCACATCATAAACTCTGTGCAACAGATGCTCTTATGAAATGGAACCACTTGGTTTTTCATGTTTTATTGTAATATACTAGGCATTTATGTATTACTGTGTATTTCTTTTTAAATGTGTAAGTCTTATGTAAATGGATATAAGTATGATTTTTTAAAAAATAAAATATATAGTTCATGGAGTCTTGAGTGTAAACATTTGACAATTCCTAGTACTGTTTGTATTTACCATTCCACCATTTTTACAGTTTTTGAATTGTAACAGGCAAATCAATGTTTCCTTGAAGCATGTTTCATGCTTCAACATGTTTCTCCTTCCAGTCTGTCAGTACTTAAAGCTGAACTCCTGCCTCTGATCATGTAAAAAAAAAAAAAGAAGATTGATTTAACCTGGAACTGGAGCCCACAAGACCTTAAAAGCAATCAGGGGTGTCCTTTACCTTTAGAAATAGCACTGTGATGGCTCGATCTCCTTTTCGATACAAAACAAAGCCCAAATGTTTACAAGAGTCAAAAGCAATTACTTAAAAAATGTAAATATATAAGATACATTATATTCTCTTGTTACCTGTGGGCCAACCGGGGGGAAAAAACCACATGCTCATTAAAATATCCTGAGCCGACCGAAAGTGACTGCCAGCCACAGTCGTGGGAAGCTCATCTCCACCGGATGAAACAAAACCCTGGAAAACTGTTCCTTTTGTCAATTTTAGCAGGGCATCAGCCACCCTCATGTCCAACGTTCTAAGCTTTTAGCCGAGGTGGCCTTGTTGCGACTTCCCTGAAGTCAGTTTTATCAGAGGATCTAAATGAGAGACAGAATGATTAACATATATAGTGTATAAAAGTATAGAAGAGTAATCTCTTCCCTGTGGCTTCATTTGGTGGTGTTATTGTTGTTTATTCTTTGTTTATATGGGAGATTTCAAAGTAAAACCTATTTAATATGACCATTTATCTAACTGCTGATTTCCCACTGCTTGATCTTACTAAGCGCAAGAACTGTCATTAGTAATTTCTTTTTTTGTATTTTAATTTACTATGTTTGCACGTACATAAACATTTGTTTTGATGTCTACTTTTGTTGAACAGATTCAGTCAAAAGATAATGGTAACAGAAACCCTCTCCATCGTCAATAAAAACAAATACTTCCAAAAAAAAATCCATAATCAGTATGACTGCTCCTTATGTGACTACTCCAGTCCCACTGCAACAAAATGGTCTTAAACTACTTACTCAGTCCCTAAATGTATGAGGATCAGCCTGGCAGTTCATTCAGACCTGTCCCATGGACAGGCAGAGTGGAAACAAACATAGTTACCATGAGTCCTGCAAATGCTGGGCCTGGTAGTGTGGTTTCATGTGGAAGTTCTTTCCTAGAATTTCCCAAGAAACCTAACATATTTTTTCAATTCCAGCATCCATATAAAAATCAGTGGAGAAAATTAGAAAATGTGTTACAATAATTCTCCTGCAAGAATTAAAGCTTAACAAGCAACAAAGAGGTGTTACCAATCGGAAGGAATTCACTGGTCTCAAATGAAAGGCAAGAACAGGAAACATTGGCCTGATTGAGTGGGAGATCAAGGTCAACCCTTTGGGAGAAGGAACAGATAGAAGAGAAGTGGTCACAGTCAAATTGATTGGCTTGACTTGCAGCTGTTGCCATCAAGTAAGCGGGCCTGACTGGGGCCAGTGGTGAATCATCCTTGCAAATAAAATAAATACTAGTCAGTTTATATACATTGCATACTCTAAACAAATACTTTGAGTGGTATTCCAAGAAATAGCAAGTTTGTGGGCAAAATAAGTCCTTAAATTGGCAATTTTGATATGTGATTCTATGTAGTATTATTAAGTTAGCTAGGAGATACAAATGTTATATTAAATACTACTCAATAATATTTGCTAATGGCTACAGTCCTTTGTAAATATTATAAAACGTAGCATTGCTGTGTAATAAATATTTTTTCCAGATGTTAGAAATAATGAGTAAAGAGTATGAGGGCTGTCAGAGGTATTTTAAGAATACATTGGGAATTTGAGAATTCCTGGGAATGCTCAGAAATTCTGATTTCTCATTTCTGAGTCCCAGAGATGAATAACTGCTGAGAATTTCAAAACACTAGCTGGCATGAGTCCCAGACACTCCCAGGCTCACTCGGCACCAGTCTTTGTTTTCCGTTTTCTCATGTAGGCCTCAGGTGTGTGGCTGAATTTCTAGCTTTCTCCCTGATTAGGAGACTGTTGCCTGTTTTAGCTCTGGATGACATCCTGAGCTCTAGCTTCCTTCCTTGACTGAATCCTTTGCTCCCTGACCCAGCTCCTCCTAGATCCGCTCCTTGCACCTTTGGCAGTGAACATTGCTCTTCACATTCTATGTGAAGACGAAGTCATTTCTGTATGCTTAATGTGAGCCACCTGAACAACTGTATGCTGGCTATTAGATGTTTGGGCCTTTCCCCTGGCCCCAGTTACATTTCTGTCCATTTCTCTGTTCAGTTCTGTTTCTCAATAGGCTGACTCTGTCAGACTGCCTCAGCTGGGCTCCTTTTTGAATAGCTTTTTGGCTCACAGGCCAAATCCAGCCCACTGCCTGTTTTTGTAGGTAAGATTTAATTGGAACACAGCCATACTCATTTGTTTATCTATCATCAATGGTTGTTGCCACACTACAAAAACAGAATTGAGTAACTGTAACACAGACTGTTTGGGTCACAAAGCCTAAAGTATTTATTATCTGGATTAGGCCAATGAGAGTCTCCAGTATCGGATCTGAGGGCAGGAGCTCCCTGCTTGGGTACTCAGCTGTAGCTGCAGCAGCAGCTCTTCTTGTCTACAGCTCCCACAGGACCAAGAGACTTCACAACAACAAAACATACAGCCCAGTTAAGATTGGGCAAAGGACATAAACAGGCATTTTTCAAAAAGAAGAAATTCAAATGGCCAGTAGACACATGAAAAAATGCTCAGGATCACTAGCCATCCAGGAAATGCAAATCAAAACCACAATGTGGTTTCACCTCACCCCAGTTGGAATGACTTTCATACAGAAATCTACAAACAAGGAGGATGTGGGGGGAAAAGTACCCTAATCCACTGTTGGTGGGAATGCAAACTGTTAAAGCCATATTCAGGAACCTGAATATGGACCTACCATATGACCCAGCCATCCTACTCCTCGAAATTTATACAACTGAGATGAAATCAGCATATGAAAGAGTTATCTGTACCCCCATTTATTGCAGTTCAATTCACAATAGCTAAGAAATGGAATCAACCCAAATGACCATCAACTGAAGACTGGATAAAGAAACTATGGGTATGCACACCATGGAATACTACACAGTGGTAAAAAATGAAATCCTGTTATTTGCAACAAAATGGATGAACCTGGACAACATCATACTTAGTGAAATAAGCCAGTCCCAAAAGGACAAATACCATATGTTCTTCCTGATCTGTGATAACTAATAGAGCACCTAAAAGGCAATCTATAGAAGTAAAATTAACACTTTGAGATGCCATGACTTTGAATAGCCCTTATGTGGACTGTTGAGGAACAGTTTTTTTTTTCATACAATTTCTTGAATTCTTTATTTAGTATAGAGTTAATCATATATGTATAGAGTTAATTGAAAATAGATCTTAGTAAAAGGTAAGAATGTGAATAGGAAATGGAGGAGGTAGACAGGTGGGAGTGTCAGTGGGAGGAGGAGGGCTGATAAAGTGGGAAGAATCACTATATTCCTAAAGTTAGTTGTATTTATGAAATGCATGAAGTTTGTATTCCTTAAATAAAATGCTTCTGGGTAAAAAATAAAAAAAAATAAATTTAAAAAGGTGGCCCTTCTCTCAAGTCTCTGGCTCTCCTAAGCTTAGGAATACTAATGGCGTCCTGCTGTTGCCAGTCTCTGTATGACTCAATGTCCATTTTTTTTATTCCCTTAATTCTGTTCTCAACTTTATAAGTAGACCTTAGATAAAGTTTCTTAATTTGAGCCATCTGGGATGATGTTTTCCTGCCAGGATCTGTCTAATATAACTTGACTACATGCTTCATCTTGGCCACATACTTGAGTAGCCTCACTTGGCAAGGGATGCCATACTAGATTGAGTCAGAGTCTGCTGTGCCACCATGGGCAAGGAGATTCATCTGTTGGGTAATCCAGCAGTCCTGGTATCTGAATCAATTGCTTCTAAAACATGGTTGAGAGAGTTTCTTCCTTCAAATGTATAGTATCAGATGCACAAATGAATCTTTGATTAGATCTGTAGGGTTTTGGTTGGGATGGGAACACCATGACACCAAGTCTAAATCTGTTTTTTTATAGTTTTTATTTGGTGAGGTGGTTTATGAATCTGTCTCACTACCCAAATAATCTGTGGTTACTAATATTTATTTCTCTGGAAATTGTAGAAAAAAAAACTATTTTTGCAATGCCCACTGTAATTCAGGTTGTCCTAAACCCTTTCTAAGAATAAAATATATAATTCTCATATTTTCAACTATATTTGACATTTGAAGTATTAAGCACCCAATATAAACTTGATCAAGGGAGGATATGGAAGAAACAACATTTGAAAATGAGAAATCCTAAATTATGAGTCATATATAGTGCTCCTGACTTCAATAATATTGCTTCCAATCTGCTCTCTTGGACTATTTAAAGTTCTCTGTAAAATGATCAGTTAAATAACAGCCTACAGTCCCATTCAAAGGGTGTTATGTAAACATTTCAGCAATATATCACTTTCCGCAATGCTTGTGGCTCTTGGATTGTTATTTTTAAGTATAATGCCATTAGGATAATAAATACTAAGCAAAAACTTAGTAACTAATGCTTAGCTCTTTATAGTTTACAAAACATTTCCTCATGCATTGTCTCATTGATCTTCATAATAATCTCGTAAACACTTATTATTAACTTCAACTTTACAAATAAGAAAGTCAAGGCTAAATTATTTGCTCAATGTAATACAGTTACTCTGTCTTCATATTGTTAGTGGGCTCTAGGCTGGTGTGAAATTAGGGGGTTGATGGGAGGGATCTCTAACAGGAAGACACGGGAATTTGGCAAACTCATCTAGCTGCAGAGAATCGCCCCAGCAAGACAGGCTGAGCAAGTCTGAGCATGCTTCGGGTGATACTCAGCATCCAAGTAAAGTCTACTCCAGTAGACAAATCATAGCAATGAAAGCTTAGACACTGAGTTTTTCAAGAGTGTTCAGCGGAAAATCCCAGGCAGAAACTGAGTGCTATGATCAGCATAAGAGGTCTGGAAATGCTCATCGTTGTTGTTGAGTCTAAGTTCTACCCATGGGGACTCTGAGGTTCCTATTATGTGTCCTGCCTCTGTCCTCTAACAGACTTGGTGAGCAGGTACTTATAGTGAGAGGCACCGGGATAAGGAGGGCAAGAGGCAATAAGTGAGACTCAGCTAGGAGGAGTGCTTCTCTCTCATTTCACTTCACAACCTGTGCACTTGCCACTGTCCCTCACTACCTGTCATGGGTGGGGCAGGGCAGAAAATAAAGAAGAGGAAAAGAAACAAATCGAACCAATTGGTGTATAGGGAGCTGGAAGTAATCAAGAAAAGCCTCATGGTGCAAGTGAGATTTTAGCTTCTTCTCAAAGGAAACAAAATATATGAAACAAAATATATGACCTGATATTCATTATGACCCTTAACTATGGTAAAATGATAACATCAATTTTACTAACACCTAATGACACATTTTATCATCTTTTTCAAGGAAGTCATTCTGAACAACTCTCTTCCAATTTTTATTGACCTCTAAATATTTATCCTTAGTGCCAACTACTGAGTGAAGCAAATGATCCTGCCTCCCATTTCCATGGATACAAAAACTCTAGAGCTGCAATGTTCAATGTTAGCCATTAGCTATGTGTGACTATAAAGTGCTTAAAATGTAGCTGCTTTTAATAGAGACACACCATAAATGTAAAATATGCACAGGATTTTTAAGACTTAATATGAAAAAAAATCAGATCTCATTAATAACCTTTATATTGACTACATGTTGAAATAACACTATTTTTGATATATTGGATTAAATAAAATATTAAAATCAATCTTACCTCTCTTTACTTTTTAAAATATGGCTGCAAGAAAAGTTAAAATATGGTTTATATTATAGTGGTTCTACTGAACAGTGCTTCTTTCTAGAGATGGATCAGGTTCCTAAAAGGTTGCTCCCTTTCTGCCTTTGCCAAATGATTCTCTTCTCTTTCGGCCAGTTTTAACAAGCCAAATGTTGCAGATTTCATAATTGGAAGGAAGGCTGCAAGTCATTTGGAAATTAGGTGATGGAACTGCAACAGGATCATAATTCCTGCATGACAATTTGCTTTTCTGAGCCTTTCTTATTCCAAATGGAATAGTCACTGCTCTGTTCTCTCCTCTAGCTAATTTACATCTTATTTTCTTTCTGTCAGAAGTGTCATTGCCTGTGATTGATGAAACCATCTTTTCTAAATGCAGAAACAAGGCCACCGCGTTATTCAAACTGGATTCACTACAAATATTCTCATCCTCTCAATTTGGAAGAATTCATATAATTGCTGGGGAAACATTTTTTTAAATAAATTACAATGTTTGGTTACTTTTAAAAACTGTAGTCAGGTTTATAGAAACAAAAAGCTATTTTTATGAATATGAAAAAATGGGACATTATCTGGTAGGATAATTTTTCTTTAATCCTAGGTTATGTCTGTATATGTCTCCTGAATTGGCTGTTTACAATTTTTATTTATTTATTTGAGAGGTAGAGAGATAGAAGGAAAGGGACTCAGCCAGGGCTGAAGCTGGGAGCTGAGAATTCAATCCGGGTCCCGATGTGGTTGGTGGGAACCCAATTACTTGAGCCACTGCCTCCTGGGTCCAGGTTAGTAGGAAGCTGGAGTCAGGAGCTGGAGCTTGATACTGAATCCAAGTACTCTGATGTGGGATGTGGATGTCCTAACTTGTGTCTTAACTACTACCCCAAACACCTGCCCCTATATTGACCATTTTCTTTTCTTTTTTTTAAAGATTTGTTATTTCTTCGAAAGACCAAGTTACAGAGAGAAGGAAAGACAGAGAGAGGTCTTCCATCCCTGGTTCATTCCTCAAATGGCCACAATGGTTGGAGCTGGGCCAATCCAAAGCCAGGAACCAGGAGCTTCTTCTGGGTCTCCCATGTGGGTGCAAGGGCCCAAGGACTTGGGCCATCTTCTGCTTTCCCAGGCCATAACAGAGAGCTGGATTGGAAATGGAGAAGCTGGGTCTCAAACTGGCACCCATATGAGAAGGCAGCATTGCAGATGGCAGCATTACCCACTATGCCACAGCGCTGGCCCGAACATTTTCTTACTCATTGGATTTGGTATCATGATGAGTTTCTACACATTTAATTGGATCAACTATGAAATAGATTAATTAACTTAGAACGGAGTTGATTCAGTTTTTAGAGATGATTTCCACAAGTTCAAGGTTTTCATTTTATGAACAACACAGCTGAGTTTGTAGCAGCACATTAGAACCTTGTAGTGATCATTACTTCAAAATAAGGAAGACACATTAAACAAAGAAAACAGACCCTTTCTCTTTAAGGGTCAGTTGGAACCAATTATATCTTTTTAAAAGATTTATTTATTCTTTATTTATTTGTTTGAAAGTCAGAGTTACAGAGAGTCAGAGTCAGAGAGAAGACTTCCATCTGCTGGTTCACTCCCCAGATGGCTGCAATGGCCAGAGCTGCACTGATCCAAAGCCAGGAGCCAGAAGCTTCTTCCAGGTCTCCCACATGGGTGCAGAGGTCCAAGGACTTGGGCCATCTTCTGATGCTTTCCCAGGCCATAGCAGAGAGCTGAATTGGAAGTGGAGGAGCCAGGACTCGAACCGGCGCCCATACAGGATGCCAGCACTGCAGGCAGAGGCTTAGCCCATTCCACCACAGTGCCAGCCCCCTATTATATCTTTATATTTGCTTCCATGATGCCTTTTTCCTACTTTGCTCTAATTTCTTTTTATTGTCTTTCTATTTCATTTCACAAAATTTTGCATTATGTATTTGATATACTTATTAAAATATCAGTATCTCAGATTTGCTAATTGTTGTTTTGTATTCTTATTTTACATTATAGATGAGTATAGAAAAATTCAGTGTTCAATTTTAACACATGCATAGATCTTGTAACTACCACTGACAGGATATAGAACAATTCTCACACTCTCCAAAGATTCCTACTTGTGGCCTCTTCACAATTAGAGACTCTCCCTGCCTTTGGTCCTTTGATCTGTCTGTCCCTATACTTTTGCCTTCTAAAGAACACCATATGAAATAAATCCTTTAGTATTGAGATTGATTTCTTTTACTCAGTTTAATGGATTTGAGATTCATTCCTGCTGTGCATCTATCAATAGGTGCTGTTGCATCTATCCTTTGGATTGCTGGCTGCTGGGGTAGGTTATCCATTCACCTGTTCAGAGACACTGGGTTGTTTTAGCATTTTGATGACTGCAAATAAATGTTCATGTACAGGTGTTTATGTGAATGTAAGTTTCATTTCGCCAGGGTAAATACCTAGCAGTGGGGTTATTTAGTCATATGCTAATTGCATGTTTAACATTTTTAGGTGTGTGTTTAAACTTATAAGAAATTGTCAAACTGTTTTCCAGAGTGACAATACCATTTTGCATTCCCTCCAACAATGTATGAGAGCTTCAGTAGTTCCACAGCCTCACCAGCAGTAGGTATTATCAGTACCTTTTATTTGCTATTTTAAACAGGAGAGTAATCCTATCCCTTTGTGGTTTTAATTTGCATATCCATTTTTAAGTATTTATTTGAAAGGCAGGGAGGGAGGGTGGAGACAGAGAGAGAGAGAATGAATCTTCCATCTACTGGTTCACTCCTCAGATGCCCTCCACTTTTGGACCTGGGCCAACCCTAAGCCAGAAGTCAGGAACTCCATCCAGATCTCCCATGTGGATGGCAGAGACTCTCCTGCTTCCCTAGGCATGCATTACCAGGAAGGGGAATCAGAAGTGGAGGTAGGACTTGAACCTAGGCACTCTGATATGGTATGTAGGTATTCCATGGCCTCGAACATTGGCAGACAATGCCCACCCTAATTTGCATATTCTCGAGGACTAATGATGTTGAGCATCTTTTTATATGCTTGCCATCATATATCTTTTTTGGTGAAATATCTCTTCAATTATTTTGCCCACCTTTTAAAATCATGTTATTTTTCTTATTACACACTTTTACATGATTTTTTGTCAGGTATATGAATTTCAAATGTATTTCCCAGTTTGCAGTTTGTCTTTTCATTAACTTTATTGTATTTTTCACAAAGAAAATTTTAAAAATTAGGGGCTGGCACAGTGGCGCAGTGGGTTAAAGCCCTGGCTTACAGTGTGGCATCCCATGTGAGCACCGGTTCGAGTCCCAGCTGCTCCTCTTCTGATCCCGCTCTCTGCTGTGGCCTAGGAAAGCAGTAGAAGATGGCCCAAGTCCTTGGGCCCCTGCACCCTCTTGGGAGACCCAGAAGAAGCTTCTGGCTCCTGGCTTCGGATCAGCGCAGCTCCAGCCATTGCGGCCATCTGGGGAGTGAACCAGCAGATGGAAGACCTCTCTCTCTGTCTCTACCTCTCTCTGTAACTCAGTCTTTCAAATAAATAAAATAAATCTCTAAAAAAAATAGATGTCCACTTTTTCAATTTCTTTTACCGATTGTGCTTTTGGTGTCATATGTAGGAAGTCTATGCCTAGCCTGAAGTCCCAAAGAGTTTTTCCTATGTTTTGTTCCCTACAAGTTTAAGTATTTAATCCATTTTTAAAAATATGATGTGACTCAGGCTGGCGTTGTGGCTTAGTGAGTAAAACCACAGCCTGCTACAGCAGCAACCCATATGGGTGCCAGTTCATGTCCTGACTACTCTACTTCCAATCCAGCTCCCTGCTAATGCCCTGGGAAATGCACAGAGAATGACTCAAGTGTTTGAGTCCCTGCAGCCATGTGGGAGACCTCAATGCAGTTCTTGGCTCCTGGCTTCAGCCTGGCCCAGCCCTGGGCATCACAGCCATCTGGGGAGTGAACCAGTGGAACGTAGTCTCCCTCTTTCTCTGTACTCTGACTTTCAAATAAATAAGTAAATCTGTTCTAGCAAGCAGCCAAGTCTGTTGTATCTGGACTGCAAGTCCTGAACCAGTTTATGTAAGCTATGGTTCCAATGTCAGTTTAGTTTTCAAAGCTATTGAAGTCCTCTTCTGGTTTGCAGTCTGTTTCACATTCTTGCTGCCAATCTTGGACCTAGGTGGTGATCGGTGGTGTTTCAATTAGTAAAGCCTTTACGGTGTCCATTTCAGCTGGTTTCAAACATAAGCAGCTTGGAAGGGAGCCCAAGACTTCACACAGACATTTTAAATCCCCCTTCTCCAGCTTCATCATCTCAGCAGTTCTCTCCGATCACCAGATATCCTTTTTCCAGTCTGGCTACAAACTCAGTTTTAGCCTTCCCACATTTTCATGTACTTCTTATAACTGGGCCTACTTGGGATAAAATAATGACAGCAAAGAACATTTGGGACTACCACCGCTGCCCCTATGGATACCACCTTTGCCAAAAGTCGTGTACAAGGAGTCACAAAGGACTCCTGGGGGTGGGAGGCGGTGGCATAGCAGTTAAGATGCTGCTTGCCAATCGGAACACCCAGGTTTCAGTCATTTCAGTCCTAGCTCTGTTCCTGATTCCAGCAGCATGCTAATGTGCTTCCAGGGAGAGAGTAGTGAGGGCTCAAGTACCCGGATTTTTGTCACCTATGTGGGAGACCTAGATTGAGTTCCTGGCTCCTGGTTTCAGCCTCAGTCTAGCCCTAGCTGTTGTGGGTATTTGGGGAGTGAGCAACTAATGAGCTTTGCTCCCACCCTGGCACACACTCTCTCTTTCTGCCTCTCAAAGAAAAAAATAAGGACTCCTTCCTCGCACAGGAGCAGTCGCTGCCATACTAGTTGGAGAGTCGGCTGCCTTTCCTTTGCTGGCCATCTTATTTGAGGACAAGGAACTCTGTTTTCTTCCTCAGGTTTGAGAGTCAGAATGAGTTTGTTCCACACCAACCTCATTCCTGCTTCTGTGGTTAAAGAGAGTGAGCTTCTTTTGAATCTCACTTTATCTGTGCCTGTTCCCAGTTTTGATTTCAGGTCACCATAAAGCTTAAGCCGGGGTATAGAAGACAGCGAAGAAAACAGGCTACTCATTGCTGACTTGTCCTTTGAGTACTGAATTCTACATCCAGCCCACTTGCTCTTATCATCCTTTCAGTCTTCTGCTAGTTGCTTTATGTATTTTTTTTTTTGACAGGCAGAGTTAGTGAGAGAGAGAGAGACAGAAAGAAAGATCTTTCTTTTTCTGTTGGCTCACCCCCCAAGTGGCTGCTTTATGTATTTTTTACAGGATTCTTTGTCAGGATCTCTCCCTCACCGAACTGGCCGGGTTGCCACGAAGAAACAGTCGAGGAGACTGAGAAAAGTCAAGCTAAACACATTTTGTTGGTACTCTAGGTGACTAGGAGGAGAGATCACTCAAGCCTACTCCTGCAGGCACAAGACGCTATGGACCAGGAGCTTCTCCCCACGGGCACAAGGCAATACGGACCGCAGAGAGAGGCTGAGCAACCTCTGGTTTACAGCGTCTGAGAGTCCCCTTATATACAGTTTCTAGAGGCTAGCCCCGCCCACCCGCTGACCTCCCAGGGTCCCGTAGTCATGGCAACTACGGTTATGACAGTTGGTTTGTGGTTTACAGTTAGGCCGTCCAATCAGGCCATCCCTTTTCAAACTTAAGCTCTAGAGTGGTTACTTTTCTACTGCGCAGTTACTTTCTTTCAAACTGTGCTACAGTTACTTTCTCTGAGAATGGTTCCCTAATATTCTTATTTGTAATCATTTGGGGAGACAGGATGGAGTGTGTTTACTGCAATTTTACTGCAACTGGAACTCACTTGCTTTGTTTTTACCAACTACATGGTGAGTATGGCATAAAAAGAAAAATATCTGGTACAGAGTGTTATGGTTCGAGTGTGTCCCCCCGAAATTCATTTGTTGAGAGTTTCATTTTCAGCACCCAATAGGGATTCTTATGGAAGAGTGAGGCTTGGAACTCACTTTTGCTCATATCATTTGCACATGAGAAAGCTGAGGTCTAGGTGGTATTTGGTCCACAGTTCTGTTCATCCTTTATTGTCTAAGTTTTTCACTCCATGTGCCATGTTGTGTGCTAGCAAGGAATATTTTCTTACTGTATTGGGGCCAAGTACATTAATGAATCCTTGGACGTTTGAACCAAAAGCAGTGGAAAAGGAGCCATGAATAAAAATGTCTACTTGTGACAGCTGGATCTGGCTTCTTATAAACGTTTTCCATTGAGAAAAGTTTCAGAGTGAATCAACAGAGAAAAATCAGTTTCTAAAAACTCACAGAGTTGAGAACTTGGAAACAATTGTCCAATAGAAATATCTCTTAACTTAAGTAAAGACAAATAAAAAAAAATAGACCTGAGCCCCAGGCAGAGAGGGAGATAGAACAGAAATTTTCAAGTTTGGAATGAGGATATATAGGAAAGATGTGGGGGAAGGACTGATAAGCAAAGTCTAAAAATTTTAGGACTGAGGCTAAAATAGGATGGGCAGAGTTACAAGTAAAATTACTTAGAAAATGAAGGCAGTCATGTTAATCTAGTTTAATTTAATAAAACACCACTTATCAGTTCTAATACATATCATCTTGTACACTGTGAATAGTTGTGCAGAGTGTATACCACACAACTCTGTAAGGCACCTACACATATATACAATCCCTGGAATTGTATACAACCATGTGTGCTGGTCCTTCTTGTACCCCTAAGATTGTTTCACTAATCAGTAAAGTGGTACCTATTCTAGATAACTGAGTGTGTAAGGCTTGGAAGATAGCAGTGAGGAGCCAGCAATGTGGTGCAGTGGGTTAAGCCACGACTTGCAATGCCAGTATTCCATATGGACCCTGTTCAAGTCCAGCTGCTCCACTTTTGATCAAGCTCCCTGATAACACACCTGGAAAAGCAGAAGATGGCCCAAGTGCTCGGGCCCCTGCCACTCATGTGGGAGACTTGGATGGAGTTCCAGCCTCTTGGCTTCAGCCTGGCGCAGCCCCAGCAGTTAGGGCCATTTGGTATTATTGCATGCCAAGCATCCCTAACATGAAAATCCCAAATCCAGAAACGTTCCAAAATTTAAAACATTTTGAGCATTGACCTGATGCCACAAGTGGAAAATTCCACATCAAAAAACTTTTCTTCATGCACAAAAATAAAACTACCTACAGCCTGTAGGTCCCATCACTATAATCTCATTTTGTATATGCAAGTACTCTAAAATAAAAAAAAAAAATTATTGAAACACTTCTGGTACCAAGCATTTTGCATAAGAGATACTTAATCTGAATTCCAATATGACTTCTGGTGAGCCAAACTGAGTAGCATGAAAGATCCTTTTGTGTAAGACTAAAACCTGAAACTAGTCTTTCTGATCCTTTTATGCTAACACCCAAATTTGATTCTTTTGAATCTTATGTAAGTGGCCAATTCTTAGGAAAAGTAGATCCAATGCAAGAAAGCCATACGGTGAATAGGAAATTGAGATTGCAATGCGGTGTATGAAAGATATTATATAAGGCTTATTTTTCAAAATGCTGTCCTCCAAAAGCATTAGGGTCATATGAGGACTGTGTCGAAGTAGACATATTCCCAAACTTTCCAACTAGAGAGCTTCGGATGCTGTAAGTGTGGAGTGGGGAACAGGAATCTATTTTAACAAACTTTCCAAATTATTTGTTGACACTAATGTTGATGGGGGGCAGTGCTGTAGTAATAGAAGAGAGTTGACTTTACTCATCTACCTGAAACCTTACCTGGATTGTAAGCCCTGATTAAACATAGAAAACAAGATGAATTTATTGCTATGTATAAAAGGGCATTCCTGTGAAACAATCCTTGACCAACTCGTTCTGAAAAATCAGCTTAGAGAAGACAAATTGTTTTGGTAATTTCAGCTAAGTTACCTTGAAATGCATGGTTGCTTTGGGGTTTCTCTTTTCTTCTAGAACTTTATTGAAGAAGAACAAATACAAACAGTTTGTTTCCCCTTCTTCATTCTTTTCTTTCCCTCTTAAAGTTTCATTTAATTAATTTTCTATTATATTTTTCTATTATGTAATATACAAATAGATGGAACTATCAAGGGTAAAAGGTAGTGGAGAGAACATTTGCAACTTTGCAACTGGGTCACAGGGGGCCCCAGGACTTACTTAGCTTCCACATATAAATTAGAGGACTATTTCATTATTTCTAATTAGCAAGTACTAGCTTCATATATCATGTTGCTCCCTACCACAGCAAAAATGTATTCTTGAGGGACACTCTATCCAGAAAAACAATTTAAAAGATGCTTTGGTTTTCTCAAAAGAAATATTTGCAAGTCACTTGTGGAAACCTAGAAAGCTAATTTATATATTACAAAATAGCATTTCACTTACCCTTTGACTTAGGAATTCCACTTGTAGATATTTACTCAAAAGAAAAGAAAAAGCATGTTTCTCTCTCTCTCTCTCTCTCTCTCTCTCTCTCACATACACACACACACAGACAGACAGACACAAAAGCACATACACATAATCACAAGGATGTTCACAGAAGTCTTATTTATAATAAGGAAAAACTTGAAATGACTTAAATGTCAAATTTTAAGAGACTAGGCAAATAAATTGTGATATATTCATACATTGGAATCCTAGTTAGGAAAAAAAGGAATGCATTGTCATGGATAAGTATCACAAACATTATCTGAGGGAAATATCCTAGACACAAAAGAGCAAAGAGACCATATATTGCACAATTCTACTTATGAAATTCTAGAATCAGTAAATCTAACCTATGGTGTAGAAAAAAGAAACCAGAACAATGATTGGGGGTATAAATTGACTGGAAATGGACATGAAGAAGCTGTCTGAAGTGATGAGAATGCTCTTACTTTATATCTGTTATTATATTGTATATTTGTCAAAATTGTACAGTTAAGATTTTTGCTTCTGATGTATATACCTTATATCTCTATAGAAATAATAGTAGATGGAAAATGGAAGAAAGTGTATGATGAAGCAAGAATGTTGTAGTTATTGAGGCTGAATGAGTGATGAGGTCTGTTATATAAGTCTGTCTCCTTTGTATACAGTGGACATTTTGTATAATAAAAATTGTAAAAGCTAGTCTGGACATCTCTGATGAGATTTTTTGCTGATTAGCTTATAATCAGGATGTTTCCATATGAACCTGAGGAAAAAATAATAGATTATCATTAATCCATAAACTCTGAAGTACTTGTGCACACAGTTCACATGACAATTTAGAAGCTCCACCTGTGCTGCACTTATATAGCTAGACTTCAGTTTTGATAAGTTACAGGCTTTTGTAAAAGTGATTTTAGGAATCAAATAAATGAATATCTTAAAGATTCTGGGGACACTGCGAACAGTTTCTACTAGAAGTTGCATAAGCAATGCTTGCTTCTAATAATAGCCAGACTCTTCAACATCTGTTTTAGTCTGTTTGTGCTGCTGTAACAATCTGCCAGAGGTTGGATAGCTCATATGCAACACACATTTATTTCTTACTGTTCTGAAGGCTAAGAAGTCCAAGATCAAGGAACCAGCAGATTCTGTGTCTGGTAAGGTCTCGCTTCCTGGTTCATCGAGAGTAGAAGGGGCAAGGCAACTCTCTGTGGCTTCTTTTGTAAGGGCTCTGCTCACGTGACCCAGTGACATCCAAAGCCCCCACTTCCTAACACCATCACATTGATGAGTAGGTTTCAAAAAACAAACTTTTATTAAGTGGCATTTTATTAAGTGGCATTTTATTAAGTGGCACTTAATGCTGTATAATTGTTCAAACCTGGTAAATGCCACTCTTAGGATCATTGGTTACTATCCTCACTCTTTCTTTTATGACCTTGTCTAAATATGATCAGAGTCAGTGAACTTGGAAGGCTTCCATAGCCTTGGCAACTCATGACGACAGCCTAGGATGGTTACTGGCGCCATAAACTAGAGTGTCAATTTGTTGGGTCAACAACAGGAGCCACTGTGCACTTGCTCCTCATGTGGGATCTCTGTCCTTAATGTGCTGTACATTGTGATTTAATGCTATAACTAGTACTCAAACAGTATGTTTCACTTTGTGTTTCTATGTGGGTGCAAACTGTTGAAATCTTTATACTAAATTGATCTTCTGTATATAAAGAGAATTGAAAATGAATCTTGATGCAAATGGAAGGGGAGAGGGAGCGGGAGGGGGGAGGGTTGTGGGTGGGAGGGAAGTTATTGGGGGGGGGAAGCCATTGTAATCCATAAGCTGTACACTGGAAATTTATATTCATTAAATAAAAGTTAAAAAAAAATAAAAAAAAAACTTTTAAAAATGACTTATTTATATGAACAGCTGAGTGAGAGAGAGAGAGAGAGAGGGAGAGAATGAATTTTCCATCTGCTAGTTCACTACTCCTCAAATGGCTACAACAGTCAGGGCTGGGCTAGGCCAAAGCTAGGAGCCTGGAACTCCATTCTGAGTCTCCTAGATGAGTGGATGGTGCCCAAGTACTTGGGCCATCTTCCACTGCTTTCACAGATACATTAGAAGGGAGCTGAATCAAGAGTGGAGCAGCCAGGTTAGAAACCAGTGCTCAGATGGGATGCCAGGGTTGCAAGTGGTGGCTTAATCTGCTGCATCACAACTCTGGCCTCCTGAGTGCCACTTCAAGTCCCAGCTGCTCCACTTCTGATCCAGGTTCCTGCTAATGTGCCTGGGAAAGTAGCAGAAGATGGCCCAAGTGCTTGGGACCCTGCCATCCATGTAGCCATTTGGAGAGTGGTGAACTAGCAGATGGAAAATTCTCTCTCTCTCTCTCTCTCTCACTCTGCTGTTCACAAAAATAAATCTTTTTTAAAAGTTCATTTATTGAAACCTACTCACAACTCTGTGGTGATAGGAAGTGGGGACTTCAGATGTCATTGGATCATGGGAGCAGAGCCCTCATGAATGGAATTCCTGATCTCTCTCTCTCTCTAACTCTCTCACTCTGCCTTTCAAATAAATAAGTAAAACTTTTTAAAAAAAGAAATGGCATTCAGATATGGGATGCCAGCATCACATGTGGTAGCTTAACCCACTGCTTCACAATGCCAACCCTCAACAAACAAATTTTAGGGGGACTCAAACATACAGACCCTAGCAATAGCTATCCTTTGCCGTCAGTCATGACTATTATGGTTGATCACTCAGAGTTAGATGATTAGCTTGCTTCAGAGTAGAGTATCTTTAGGTTCAGCATAGTGTCTGCTAATAGCAAACAATCAAAGGTTAGTTGACTTATTGGCTACTAGACAAGAGGAATGCTCAGACACTGAACACCTTAGGTTTTCATAATCAATAAATTTGAATTCTCTTTAATTTTATAAGGGAATATCTTCAATTAAACCACATGTCCCACACCACTACTCTTATCTACACCCTTGGGCTGTTTGTTGAATATTGAATAAAAAGTATCTGTGAACATTTCCCAGGTGAGTGTTACTTAACCTCTTCTTATCTCAGTGTCCTTATTTGTGAAATAGGAATGATGCTAGTACTTACTTCATAGCTGTGCTGAAAGAAGTAAATGGATAAAGTATTTACAACAGTATTTGAGGGGCTGTGCTGTGGCACAGTGGGTTAAGCCACTGTTTGTGACACCAGCATCCCACACTAGAGTGCCAGCTCGAGTCCTGGCTGCTGCATTTTTTATTTAGCTTCCTGTTAATGTTCCTGGGAAAACAGCAGATGATGGCCCAAGTGCTTCGGACCCTGCTATGCACACAGGAGACCGAGATGGAGTTCTTGGTTCTTGGTTTCAGTCTGGCTCAGCTCCAGGCTGTTGGGGACATTTGGGGAATGGAGCAAAGAATGGATAATCAATCTCTCTCTCTTTCTCTCTCTCTGATACTCTGCCTTTCAAATAAACAAATAAGTCATTAAAAAAAAACCTGGTGTTAAATTGGAAATGGCATAGAAAATTAATTTTTAAAAAAATATTATGTAGGATCTCTGTCTTTAATGTGCTGTACACTCTTATTTAATGCTATAACTAGTACTCCAACAGTATTTTTTTTCACTTTGTGTTGCTATATGGGGGCAAACTGTTGAAATCGTTACCTAATATATACTAAACTGATCTTTTGTATATAAAAAGAATTGAAAATGAATCATGATGTGATTGGAAGGGGAGAGGGAGCGGGAAAGGGGAAGGTTGTGGGCAGGAGGGAAGTTTTGGGAGGGGGAAGCCATTGTAACCCATAAGCTGTACTTTGGAAATTTATATTCATTAAATAAAAGTTTAATTTAAAAAAAACAGTACTTTAGACATGGTACTGTGGTAGAATTGATTATTCACATAATGATTTTTGCTATTATTGTTTACCATGGCTGATATTGATCTTTGCTATTTCTTTCATATGTGAGTTCTTTCTTTTATTTATTTGAAAGAGTTATAAAGAGAGGTAGAGACACACACACACAGAAAGGTCCACTCCACAAATGGCCACAACAGCTGGAGCTGAGCTGATCTGAAGCCAGGAGCCAGGAGCTTCCTACGAGTTTCCCACATGGGTACAGGGGCTCAAGGACTTGTGCCATCCTCTGCTGCTTTCCCAGGTGCATTATCAGTGAGCTGGATCAGAAGTGGAGCAGCCAGGACTCAAGCCGGTGCCTTTATGGGATGCCAGTGCTGCAGGCTGGGGCTTTAACCTGCTATGCCACAGCGCTGGCCCCAGATGAGAAATTTTACCCTTTAAGTGTGCAAGTAACCTGGTGTCTTCTGGCTTTAGCAATTTCTTGATATGATATTAGCACTACCCACTCATATTTCTATTCTTTTTTGGTCCTTGATGACCTCACAATATCATTGTCTTGGTTTCTGACATTAAAAAGTGGTTTTGTTGGAACCTGATAATGATTACAAACACTGGAGGGCAGTCTGAAAAAAAAACCCTACTTCCTAATAGAAGAGAATCTGAGGAACCTAAGTGAGCATTCCACCTACTTGACGGGTATTTAACCCCCATAAAGTTTACCAAAATGACCCTGACAATCTTTCATAACACAGCCAAGAGTCCTAAATGTAGAGGATTCACTCTTACATTGCCAAGGCACTGGAAATAATAATAGAAAATGGGGCTCTTTGGTAGCCAACAATTATGATGGCTGAGGCAGAATGACTCAGATACTATTAGCCTCCTTCCAAAACAAAGAGGAGGGTATTTATGCTGTTATAATTTAGGATTAGGGTCAGTAGCCTCAGGGTTATCTGTGGTGTGGATTTCTGCACCCTTTCAAAGATGTCAAAGTAGCCTTGTTCCTAGTAGAGGCCTTAGCCTCTTTCTTGCCACAAAATTTGCTTGCGGTGACTGCATTAATGACCAGACGCTTTTCTATTCGCACAAGGCTTTTCCATTCCCACTCATAACTGGAACAATACCCTAGCAAAGAAACCTAGTCTAGCCTTGTCATTCCAAGAGGGTTGGGATTATCCATGTGTATGGAAATGTCTGCATACATAGGGCAGGGCTCCCATACCCTGGTCAGTGTGGTTTCCAAGAATTTTCTCTGGCTTCTTCAGCTGTAAAGGCCTCCATGTGTGGGCATTTTTCTCTATTGCAAATTAAAGCTCAGATGTCCTCTGTCCTTTCTGCTTCATGCAGCCACCTCCTCCTTGAGTCAACTGCTTCTTGAAAATATAATATCATTCATATTTTAGTTTATATATTCAGGATTGTGTCTTCCCTGTTCACAGTCTGTCTCCCTTTCTTGTTCTCTCAAGCTAATTCACAATAATGCTCCAAAATGGGTTAAAAATCTTTTTACAGGGAGGTTAGATTAAAAACCAACAAAAGTAAATATAATAAAAGAGAAACAAGATGGCCTTAGGCAGATACATTTGATTAATTCCATAAAGTTGTTATGCATGAATTGCTAATATGCAATGTAAGGGAGAATGGAAGTTTATGAGTTTCTTGCTGTCATTATTATTAACATAACAGTCAGCTCTCCACATCCATGGGTTTTATATCCATGAATTGAATCAACTACAGATGAAAAATATTTGAAAAATAAGAGTGCATGTGTACTGAACTTGGCCATTTTCCTTGCCATTATTCCCTAAAAGCTATGGTATAACAGCTATTTGCATAGCATTTACATTGTACTAGGCATTATAAGCAATCTAGGTATGAGCTTAAAGTATAAGAGAAGATTGGGAAAGTTATATACAAATAGTAAGTCATTTTTTGTAAGAGATTGGAGTATCTGCAGATTTTGGTATCCATTGGTGGGAAGGATCCTAGAATCAATCACCCAAGGATATCAGGGCGCAACTATATTTTCTTGTGAAGGTAAGAAACTAATTTGCTGCTCTGATTCCTGAGATTCCTTTGGAAAAGAACTTACTCTTGGTGTTATTGATAATTACATCTAGACTTTGCTGAAAGCTGCCCATGTAATGCGTACTGCATACTCCTTCTCCACTGATCTGTCTTACGTTCAGTTTGTTTTCTTTTTTCTTTTTTTTTGTATTGGGCTTTCTCTTGTTGCATCATTATGGAATGTACATGCCTCATCTGGTAGCACAGAAATTGTGGAACATATGGAGAGAGGCAGAGAATTGTCAAATATGAGGTCGTTGAGCCCTTTCTTCCATGTTCCCATCAGCGGATAGCAAGTTGGCTGGCTAGAAAATAAAGAGTAACCTCACAGAAATTTCCTAGCTCATCACTCCTCCCCCTGCTCTCTCACTTTGCAGATGATTTGTACTTACAAATGGATGACAGGAATGCCTGGAACCTCTTAATCTGCTAAGCAGTTATTGCTCTAGAGAGGTATGTATAAATCTTAAGAGAATCTCAAGGGTTAACAAGATATTAATGCCAATATTGCCAACTCCTTCCCCTATTCCATTACTTGATAAAGGAGATATGTGTTCCCAGAAGTCTTACTAGCAATTAGAAATCTTTTCCTCCTAGGACTACAATAATTCTCCACTTGCAAGTGGTTTTGCTCTCTTCAGCTTTTGTTATTCGTGGTAAACTGCAGTTGGACAATATTAAGCAGAAAACTACAGAAATAAGCAACTCCTGGGTTTTAAATTGCATGCTGGCCTGAGTAGTCTGACAAAATCTCTTTCCTTCTTGCTCTGTCTCACCCAGGATGTGAATCATCCCCTTGTCTAGCATAGCTGTGCTGTAAATGTTACCCACCAATTAGTCACATAGCAACTGTCTTGGTTATCAGATTGACTATGGTGGCATCGTAGTGCTTGTGTTCAAGTAATCCTTATTTTTTAAAAAAATATTTATTCACTTATGTATTAATGAGGTTGATTGGCAAAATGAGAAAGCTCTTACCTACTTGGTCACACACCCAAATGCCCACAATGATCCCCAACTAGAGTCAAAACCAGGAATCAGGAACACACTATAGGTCCCGTATGTGGATGGCAGGAACCTGATTACGTGAGACATTACTGCTGCTTCCCAGGGTCTGCATTAGCAGGAAGTTGGAGTCAGGAGCCAGAGCCAGGTATTAAACATACATATTCTGACATGAGGATATAAGAGTAGTGATGATGGGAATTCACATATGCCATCCAAGTGAAGCCATAAAATGCTTTCATATAAATTTTTAAAAAAATGAAAGTTCTCAATACATTACTATCTACATTTTCTTTGCATCTTGGAACATATTTCTTGCAGATATATGGGGACAACCACATTTCAGCAACTGTTAGAACTTGATAGGCTTCATTATTTCTTCTAGTAGTTGTAACTCACATGATATACTCCCTAAATATGATACAAGTATGGCTATATTTTTGGCATATTTCTATTTAAATGCTCAAGACTTCACTTTTCAGAAATTCAGTGTTTTTTTTTCTTCATTGTCCCTTCCCTTGAATAGTCTGGGAATGCAAGAGTTTATATAGTCTGAATGGGAGTCAGTCTTGCTTTCATACTCAAGTAGAGAGGGAGAGCTGGGCATGATCAGGGAACCACCCATGCATCTAAAAGTCATCACATATCGTCACTGAATGCACATCTTGTGTATTCCATGGGAGAAGCTTGTCTGCTGATTCAATGAGGTCTTGATGACCAGGTTCTGGAAAGAGATGATACAGCCACCTTCTGGGTAGACCATGCCATTATCACAATATGGAGCCAACCAAGTACACTCTGTGATGGTTGTTTGTACTTCATACCCACTCATAATCTTGCACTCCCTAATGTTGTAATTGCTCCCCAGAGGATCAGGACTGGTTTAGCCATCTATCACCTAATGAAGCCTGCACTACAATTCAACTTTGTTCTCCTGGTATCCATAGCTTCGTAGTTGGACACGTTTTACTATTGTACATTCAAAGCATAATGATACCCATTTCTCTAATCTTGTCTTGGAGTTCTTCCACATTTCCTAAGAGAAGAAAACCACCTCTAGGGACACCAAAATGATATATGGCTTTTCTTTTGTTAGAGAAAGAGGGAGAAAGGGGGAAAACAACCTTTCAAAGATACTATACTGGTTGGTATAATTCAATATATGTGTAGTACAAAGGGTATTGGTAGACTAGCATGAGGACTTCATTAGTGCATATAATATTGCATTTATAAATAAGTGCACATAAGTCCAAATAATTGACTTACATGTATTTGTTTCCTGGGACTGCAGTAACAAATTACCACAAACTTGGGTGTCTTAAAACAAGAGAAATTTATTGTTCCAAGGTTCTGGAGATCAGAAGTCTAAAATCAATTTTATTGGCTTGAAATGAGGACATTGGCAGGCCACGCTCTGCTCCTTCTGTGTGTGTTAGGGGAGAATCTGTTTTTGTCTCTTGAAGCTTCTGGTGGCAGCTGACATGCCTTAGCTTGTGGCTGTATCACTCTAATCTCTGCCTCTGGAGTAACCTGGCTTCTCCTCTTCCATGTGTGTCAAATCTCCCCCGGCTCCCTCTTATGAGGATATTTTCAAATAATCCAGGATAATTTCCCCATTTGAAGATCTAGAACCCAATCACACTGGTAAAGTCTTGGTCACATAAGGTAACACAGATTCTGGGGATTAGGATGTGGACAAATATTTAGCTTCCCACATGTAGTAATTTAAATTTGATTGACTAGCAATATATATACATCACTTGTCTTTATTCATTAAAATTCATGACATTAAGAAATACTTAACCATGTAAGAATCAACTGACTAGACAGTGTAAGTGAAAAATAAAATGGTATTATTCAGCAAAAGGGTATTAGTAACTCCACAATATGCCTTTTGGACAGATTAAACTTGATCAGTTACAACCATTTGTAAATTTGAAAAGAATTACATGAGCATCTTAATATCTCTGGGAATAATTCGGCCATTAAAAAACCTCAGCAAAACAATAAATCAATAGAAAAAATTAACAAAGTGTTTAGAAAAAGAAACATTGTTATACACCAGTTATCCACTTTCTCCCTGGTTGAAACTGAAGTAGCATAAAATATGTAAATAAGCACATTAACATTACTCAGTTTATACATATATCTTTTGTCAGTTCAATGCAAACTACATTGGGAAAAACATATAATAAAATGCAGAAATTACGTTCCAAATTGCAATTGCTGGAAGCAGGGAGGGACAGTGAAAAACCCAAACCGAAAGGACACTTAAAAATAAATCCTTGAATGACTTCTAGTTTGCCTGATATCTATTTCCTAAAGCACAAAACATTTGTTGTCTCTCATCTGAATTAGATGATTTTGTCTTGCTGGAGCTTACACATATGTACATTTGTTTATTCTCTGAAAGTGATTCTTCATCATAAGGTATTGGAAACAGATTCTCCAGGGAAAGCATCTGTTTAGCGATAATGCTAGCATCTGTCAAGTTAGGTGTGCTAAGAAAAAAGAACTTTATCTTAGTGGTTCAAGGACCTCAAATATATAAACTAACATAATATCAAAGACAGGTAAGCTGCATCTTTCCTGTATTCCTCCCGCACACAGTATGGGGCAATATGAGGCATGGCTCTAGCCATGCCGAACATAGAACATACAAGTGACATGGCATTGATTCTAGGGCCAGTACTGGAGGCAAAGACCTTTGAGTTTATCTAGCTAAAGGGCCTCAGACCAAAGTAGACACTAGCCCTGTGCTACGATTTGTGTATTTGTCCCCCTGATCTCAAAGATTTGCTTCCCAAAGTCATATGTTAATGGCACTAAAAGGATGTTAAGTCAATTCAATTATGGTGTTTGGAGGTGGGGCCTTTGGAAGGTGATTGGATTGGGTCTTTAGGGTGGAGTTCCATGATTAAATACTGGTGACTTTGGTCATAGAAACATATGCCTCTTGCCATGTGATGCTCTCTGCCACCTTGGGACTCTGCTAGCCAGAATGCCATCACCAGACAATGAATTCATTGGAGCTGCCAGATCTTGGATTGTGAACCTCCAGAACCATGCGCTATAGAAACCTCTTTTCAGAAGTAGCTTCTCTCAGGTATTTCACTGTAGTAATGGAATACTGAATAATACACTCTGCTTTGCGATTTCCTTTGCTCTTTTCTACTGCTATGGGATGATTTATTGTTTATGGGTCTGAGGTTTGGGCCCGGAACAGTGTGCAAGAGCTATAATGTAGTCATGTGGAGTGTGAACATTAGAGCTGGATTATCACCATTCAGGGTCTTGGCTGTGCCACTAACTGTGAGCTTGAACAAGTTACTTAATATCTCTGAACCTTTGTTTTCTGTCTGTAAAATAGATACAATTGTTTCAAAATAGGATATAAATGGATGATACATTTAAAGGCACCATGGTGATCTGTCAATATGTGCTTTTGGAACTGTTTAGAATAAATACCAAAATAGCTCATACAGATCTAATTAAACCTATGTGGTAACTAACATACTTTGATAAAAATCCCTTGCGTGAGAAAGCTCTGAGCCCCATGTTACTTCAGCTCCCTTTACTCCAATAGAATGGGCCTCTCATTTTTAATCTGTGTTCCCTGCCATGGGGTGGTGAGCAACTTGAGCACTTCCCAGGATTTGAAGATTTACAAGACCTGAGCTCATGGAGTTCCAGCTCTCATTCAATTCTCATTCCACAGATGTTTTCTGAGTGTTTCTTCAGGGCAAGACATTTTGGTGCTGAATAAGATTTTGGTTCTAGCAAAAGCAACTTTTGGTTCTAAGATCTCCTTACTTTCCTGTTTCTCTTTATCAACTCTTATCTGATTCTGCATCACATATTTAACTGTTAACAGATTTCTTTTGCTCCTTCCTCTCCACTGTTCCTGTGTCCACTATAATGCTGATTGCTGTCCTTCCTGGGGGTTACAACGAGATACCAACATAGAAACCTAGAAAAAGCTGGAATGTGATTTCTGTCAACAATGAAGCAGTAAAGGTCATGTGTAATAGATCAGAGGGAGAGAAAATATTGCTTAAAGAGGCAGCATGGCTCTTAGCATGGACCATCAAGGCTGGACAAAAACCAGGTTACTCTGTTAAAATTTCTGAAGAACAAAATAGCCTTAATGATGGTGCAAAAGGGAATCGCACACAGGACCATTCTAGACACAGTATAGTACAGAGAGAATCTGAGTCAAGCATAGTGGCAGGTACAGCATCCTTGGCAAGACTAACTGTACTGAATGAGGAAGTTTAGGTTGCTTCAGCTGAGGAATATTTCTCACGATCACCTAAATTCTGTTGCTCTGAATCCATAGCTTTCAAATCCTCTGGGCTCCCATACGTAGAAGGAATATGCAGATCTGCTACTTTGAGCCCTCTGATGCACTTAATATTTAAATTTCTGATGGGAAATGGATGAGTTAGCAGTTTGTTGGGTCTACCATTTTGATTCCATGAGCTTGATGAGGGTGTCTGTCAGAGTCAGGGACTAATGTCAAGACCAATCAGATTTCTGTCTGCCACCTATGTTCTAGACTTTGTCTGATGACACTGTTTCCTACTGCTTTTTAATTCTGATGAAAATAATCTCTTGCCTAGATTTCAACATCGCTTTCCTAATTAATTTTCCATTTTCTTGCCTTTTGCTTCTTTTTCTTCCAGTCCATCTTATTCCTAACTGCAAACGCTTCCTCCCCCAAAATGTTAATTTTATCATGTCACTTACTCGAGAAACTACAATGACTTACACCACCAAAGAATGTTTTATCACCACCTAAATGCCAAACTGCCAAAAACTCATTCTTTTTTGTTGAAGGTCTAGAATTTTAGAGCATTCTGTTTCCGTAGTCTTCTAGCCTCCATTATTTTTGATGAGAAGTCAGTGATCATTCTTTTTATCCTTTGTATATAAATATGTTTTTATCCTCTGGCTACTTTTAAGACTTTCTTTTTATTTCTGGTTTTCAGCAGTTAGATTGTGTTGTGCTGATATTCGATTTCTTTTGTATTTATACTGATTCAACAAAGTGATTAAGTTTTCTTAATATCTGGGTTGTTTTCTATTAAAAGTGGAAAAATGTGATCTGTCAGTTTTTATACATTGTTATCTCTCTTCTTTCCATCTGTGATTTCAATTACATTTATGTTAGACTGCTTAATAGCATTCCACAGGTCACTTTGTTCTTTTCTCAAATTTTTTTCAATCTGTATTTCAATTGGGTGATTTTTTTGTCCTGTCTTCAATTGTATTGATGCTTTTTAATCTGCTGCAAAGCCATGCAATGAATTTTGTATTTTTGATATTGCACTTTTTTAGTTCTAGAATTTTTATTTGGCTTTTCAATTTTTCATTTTTACAATTTAAGACTCTCTTCTGAAATGTACTCCTTTACCATTTACCCATTGTCTCACTAAAACTCTTTAATATATTGATCATAGTAATTTAAAAATCTATATCTCTTAATTCAGCATCTGGATCATATGTGGATATATTTTTATTGACTGACTTTTCCCCCACATATTCCATTTCCCCCTCATATCTAGCAGTTTTTGGTTGTACACTTTATGAACATTATAGAGATTCTCAATGTTCATATTTTCTTCTGAGAAGGGTGTTTAATTTTGTTTTTGGTACACAGTAAAATTACTGGTGAATCACCTTGATCTGTTGGAGACTAAGTTTTAGGTTTCATTAAGACAGTTTATTTTAGTTTTGCCTTGTGTCCTTGCATAAATCCCTTAATCATCGCATTTGGTATTTATTACAAGGATATGGCACTGATAGAATTAAAAAGCAAAGTCTGAGCTGTTCAAATCCTTTTCATTTGAGAGAACCCAAATGTCAAACTCTTTCTTCTTTACAGTAGGCAGTTATTAAAACATTTGATTTTCAGCTTTCTAGCTGCTGTTTCCTTCCTGGGATCCTTGGAGTCTTACCTCATGTGTAATGTTCAGGAGTCAGGTATGGATGTTAGAAATGTGCATATGTAAGTATTTGTGATGTCTCTATTTGAAGCTCCCTCTTTTCTGGATTTCACTCTTTCTCAATTCTCAGTTTTTCTGTAAGGTCCAAACTCTGTCATTTGAATTTTTGGGTCAAAAAATTCAAGGTTTCTTTTTATAGTCATATCCTAGAGATTTGTGGGGACTGAGTAATGTACGATTCTTCTGCTTCATGGGCTGAATTTCCTCCAGTTTCTTCTTGCTTCTTGTCACTTTCAGGCACCCCCCCCAAATTGTTTTGTATGTTGTTTGGAGATTATTGTTGTCAGAAGCAAAAGGTTTAGTCTAATATTAGATAGACTGCTATTAACTAGAAGTCCTGAGCTTCCACTTTGACATTTGTGGATGGTGAATGCAGGAAACTTTTATGGCCTATTGGTATATTTTATAAGAGGGAAGTCAAAGTTCCCTTTCAACCTTGCCTGCTGCCCTTGGCCTGCCTCATCTGCCCACTCATGGTGACTATTTCAGCACAACAGGGGCTTGTGGAAATGATGTTAATAAAGTGGTGTGAATTATAGGAGTTGACCAACTACCACGAGCTTAATTGCATGAACATTAAAAATATACAGTATGCACATGAAATTTGTTGGGAGGCTAGAGATTATAACAATTTGGAACAAATACTTTGGCCTGGATTTGCTTAACTTTTTTGAGTCTTCATTCTCTTATCTGCTAAATGGGTATATTATCTCACAGAGTACTTGTGATAATTAAATAAGCTGATATATATGAGGGGGAATTAAAAAAGTAAATAGACAATCTACATTATCTTTTAATTTCACTTTCTACAAACTTTTTAAAACCACTTCATATAGCTCAGCATAGTACCTGGCATATACTAAATTTTGTAAAATCATCATTAAGCTTTTTTAAGGCAAAAAATACCTTTACTATCAACATACTTGTTCAGAGAGGGCTAAAGTAGCAAATTCAAGATGAATTGTTCCTGAGTCACTGTTTCTCAGACTATAATTAGAAGACTTCCCTAGAACACAATTATCTGAGTTTGCTTCTTAATAAAGCAGATTTCTTGTTGTCCACCTTAGAAATGTTAAAACAAAATTGGCAGAGGTAGGGTCTAAGAATATGAACTTTTAATAAGCTCCCTAGGTAACTTCTACACTTTCTAAGTTCTGAAAACTACCGGATAATTCAGAGACAAAGAGAAATTTCTTGAGGGAGAGTAGGAAAGACTGTAAGACTTTGAACTCCCATCTCACCTTCCAGAAGCCTAGATTTTATTGCCTTTCTGGCATTGATGCCTATAAGCTTATTACTTTCGATGGAGACTGAAAAGTTTTAGTCATTCTTAAGTGTCTGGCTGGAGGGTGATAGGCAGAGTGATTAAACCAAAAGAGGTTATAATTCATCTTTGAAATCCATGGTTAAAGGCATTCTGCTGCATAACTTTTCACCTGTGAAGTACTCCACAGCTCTTAAATCATCTCTTACTAAGTGGAAATCTGAGGTTCCTAGCAGAATAGGTATCATTTTTATTCCTCATATCTCTTGCTTTCAACAGATATGTTAAAAACAATTACATTTCAGATTGCAATTTTCATTTTCTTTTTATTGTGTAATCATGACAAGGTTTTGTAACATATATAATATTGCACCTGGACTTAACACAACATAGGGTAATTATAAAGGTCTTAGACAAAACCTGATTGTGGTTTTTAAGCCATGATTTTTAAAAAGAAAACAGGGGGGCCGGTGCTGTGGCGTAGTGGGTAAAGCCGCCGCCTACAGTGCTGGCATCCCATATGGGCGCCAGTTCGAGTCCTGGCTGCTCTACTTCTGATCCAGCTCTCTGCTATGGCCTGGTAAAGCAGTAGAAGATGGCCCAAGTGCTTGGGCCCCTGCACCCATGCGTGAGACCCAGAAGAAGCTTCTGGCTCCTGGCTTCAGATCAGCTCAGCTCTGGCCGTTGTGGCCAATTGAGGAGTGACCTAGAGGCTGGAAAACCTCTCTCTCTCTCTCTCTCTCTCTCTCTCTGTGTGTGTAACTCTGACTTTCAAATACATAAATAAATCTTTAAAAAAAGAAAAAGAAAATAGGAACTTCTACCTTTAGTAAACAAATAATGATAATGATGATAATGACATTGATGATGATAATAATAATAACCTCTCCAAGATGTGTCAACCAAGGCCAAAGGAACATCAGGCAACTTTTAGGACTCAACAAGGTGATCGTAAGTATCTAATGTATTGTCTTTCACTCAATAGAGAATCAATAGAGACTTGTTGCATGCATGCATGCATGAATGTACACTGTGTGCTTTATACTTAGAATTGATAGATTCCTACTTGAGAGGGTAAATAAGAATATTACATCTTGTGAGAGTCCTCCACTCACAGTTCCTGTAATTTCTCTCAACTAACTGCACTGGGATGGAAAGGCTTGTTCAAATGTAATTGCAGCAATTCCAGAATGGCTACAATGCTGGGACAGCTCCATGGATGCTCTATCAGCGAGCCCTTGCCTGTGGCTCCCTCCACAGTTTTCTCAGCTTACTCATCTATGTGGCCTCCCAGAGTGCTACTCAACTCTGGATACTTCCCTGCTGCCTTCCAAAAGGGGGCCTTTGGAAAATAATACCTGATGAGTGAGTGAAGAGTAGAATCTATAATCCTGGATCAAACCCTCTTTACTCTGAAAAAAAAAATAAATCCAATACCTGGCAAAAACTGCCAGGCACCTGCTCATGAACAGCAGTAGCAGCACTGTGGGTTGCTAGCTATTTTTTGCTGAGGGAATTGTTTTAATTTTGCAGGGTATGGCAGACCTGGACAACCATACTCTAATATGCAAGACACAAGCCCTGATAAATGTTATACCCATTGCATGTGGCTTAACAGTTCTTCTCATTTGTTTCTATCAGAAGTATAAAATTTTGAGAGTTTCAGTTTAATTATTGCATGACATGCAGCCCATTTTTTTTTTTTTTGGTTCTGAAACCTCACCTTTTACAGAAAGAATTTTAGGTCATTGCTTTTATAAAGTGACATGCTTTGTTTACAAAAAAAAATTGTCATAAGTGTAAGGCATCCTCCCTGTTTATGGTGGTTACTGCTTTTTTATTTACTTGTTTATTTATTTGAGAGGCCAAGAGGCAGTGACGGAGAAAGCAGAGAAAAAGAGAGAGAGAGAGAGAGAGAGAGAGCGTGCGATCACTCCTCAAATGCCCTCAAATGAAATGGGAAACTAATCTAGGTCTTCCCTATGGCTGGCGGGTACTCAGACACTTGAACTGTCACCACTGGCTGTTGGGATCTACACAAGCAGGAAGCTGGAGTCAGGAGTTGGAGCTGGAAATTGATCATGATGTCTTAACTGCTAGGTCAAACATCCACTCTAGTTACTATTTTAAAAATCAATGTATATCTGATAAATAACTAATAAACCCACATTTCTATGTAATGCAAATATTTACACCATGAAAATGTGTGGAGGAAGAGGAAACAAAGTCAGCAGTCAACAGCTGATCATTGACACATGCTTTGTGGATAAGGGATGAGGAGGTACACAAATGGCTGACTCAGTTAAGACTACTTGATTGTCACAGAGCCCCTTGAAGTCCTGCCTATATACTCTCACTCATATCATTTTCAGTGGATGGATTCAATAGTGGTACCCTGAAAAGCTAAGTCCATGTTCAAACTTCCAGAATATTTCAATGTGATCTTATTTGAAAAAAGAGAGTATTTTCAGATGCAATTAAGATCAGCCTGGATTTAGAGTGGCCCCTAAATGCAATGATGAATGACCTTAGAAGAGAAAAGAAAAGAAGGGGAGAAGACACAGAAACATGAAAGAGAAGGTGATGTGAAGATGAAAGAAAAATTGGAAGTGACGTAACCACAAGCCAAGCCAAACCATCAAATGTTTGGAGTTACCATAAGCTGGTCGAGGCAGGGGTTTTCTAGGGTCTCCAGAGAGAGCATGGCCCTGCTGACACCTTGATTTCAAACCTCTGGCCTCTACAACCATGACAGAATAAATTCCTATTATGTGTGAGCCACTCAGTTAGTGATGATCTGTTATGGCAGCTCTAGGAGACTAAGGCACCACACTACACATGCTGGCTGACCTGACAGGACCTGACTACAATTTGCATTTCTTTACCTGAGGCTTCCTCTGACTGCTAAGACATGCTCTGACCACTTGTTGAACAGGCTAGGACAATGGCCCTTGCTACAGCAGCTCTCACAAAAGGACTGATGGGAAGAGTCTGTGTCTATAGACGCTGGCCTTCTTATGCTTTGGGCGGGGTAACTCTGGCAGTGTTCAGTGTTCACTAGCTTGACAAATGTTGTACTAGCTTCCCTCACTTCCCCAAATTCAATTGCCCACTCCCACAACAGTTTTTGCTTGGGTTATCTGCCAAATAAGCTGCTGGCACTTGAATACTTGTCTCAAGGTGAGCTGATTTGGTGGGGGGACCCCAAACTAAATCATAAATACACATTGTCCTGGGAGCTTCGGGAAGGTACCCATCACAGTGACGTGGCCTCTTGGACATTTTCCTGGGCTACTTTATGAAAGTTGTCTTAATCTGACTTAATACTAACCTTAATCTGCTATAATTAAAAATGATCTCTCTAGATAAGTATTTACCTACCCACAACCTCCTTAAGAAAAGGATTCTAGGCAGCATTAGAATTGTAGTGTCTAATACAAGGGCTCTTTAGAAGTTCATGGAGGGGCCGGAGCTGTGGTGCAGTGAGTTAACGCCCTGGCCTTAAGCGCCAGTATCCCATTTGGGTGCTGGAGACCTGGCTGCTCCTCTTCCGAACCAGCTCTCTGCTATGGCCTGGAAAAGCAGTAGAAGATGGCCCAAATTTTTGGGCCCCTGCGTCCACGTGGGAGACCCGGAAGAAGCTCCTGGCTTCAGATCGGCACAGCTCCAGCTGTTGCGGCCATCTGGGGAGTGAACCAGTGGATGGAATATATATATATATATATATATATATATATATATATATATATATATATATCTGCCTCTCCTATCTCTGTGTAACTCTGACTTTCAAGTAAATAAATAAATCTTAAAAAAAAGAACTTTATGGAAATGTGTATTATGAAAACAGCTATGCAGGGCAGGCATGGTGGCATAGTAAGTTAAGCCTCCCGCCAGCATCCTATATGGGTGCCAGCTCAAATCTCGGCTGCTTCACTTCCAATCCAGCTCTCTGCTATGGCCTGGGAAAGCAGTAGAAGATGGCCCAAGTGCTTGGGCCCCTGCACCACGTGGGAGACGGGGAAGAGGCTCCTGGCTCCTGGCTTTGGGTTGACCTGGCTCCTGCCATTGTGGCCATTTGGAGAATGAACAGTGGACGAAAGTCCTCTCTCTCTCCATCTCTCCTTCTATGCCTGTAACTCAGCCTCTCAGATAAATAAATAAATCTTCAAAAAAGCCCACTAAATTTACCTTTTAATTCCATTTTTCATGAATTTTTTGAAGTACTCTGATATAACATGTCATATTCTCTTGTTCTCTGCACTCCAAAAAGCACATTATGATGATTTGTTAATGTAAAGTATCATAATTAATTTCCACATATTATATTTCAGCTTTCCTATTATTTGTTTTCATTTAGTATGTCCTTCCCTTTTTGATTCCCATAGAGTTATCCTTTGATCTCATTTAAGCAAGCTAATGATAAATCCCCAAATGGAGGAAAAGGTGAATATTTTCTCTTATAATAGTTTTCCCTCAATGCAAAGCCTGGCCTCTTTTTTTTTAACTTTTATTTATTTGAAAGGCAGAGTTACAGAAAGAGAGAGAAGAGACAATTTCCATCTACTGGTTCACTCCCCAGATAACCACAACAGCTTGGGTTGGGCCGATCTGAAGCCAGGAGCCAGGAGCTTCTTCCTACTCTTCCATGTGGGTGCAGGGGCCCAAGGACTTGGCCATCTTCCGCTGCTTTCCCAGGCACATTAGTAGTGAGCTGGATTGGAAGCAGAGCAGCCAGGACTCTACTTGAACAGAGGGCCAAATGGGATGCAGGCACTGCAGATGGCAGCTTAACCTGCTGTGCCACAGTGCCAGCCACCAAAGTCTGGTCTTATATTTAAAAATAGTGTAAGTGGAGGCTGCTTGCTTTATACTTGTTTTAAATGGTTAAAGGGATCTTCTCCAAATGTTGATGAAAGTTCTGAAGCCACTGACTTTATTGTTCATTATTTGCTTCTGAAAATGCTGCAGAGATAGACTAAAGGTGGAAGAAACAAGTTTACAAACAAAAGGTAGAACACTTTATAACAGTTTAAAAATAAAAACTTTTTAATGTAGGTAGGCTCTGGTTCAGCCAAAGTGTTTTAATGTCAAAATTATCTGGAAATAACTGAACAGCCTGGTGTCTGTAGAAAATATTGTATTTGACCTTTTAAAAATGTACTGTCCACACTGATGACTTTTTTCCTTAAAAAACGCAGGAAATTATGAAAAATAAATAGGCTTTTTCATGTTTGTGGAAAAAGAGGGCAACTGACTGTGGAAAATTGTACCAAAGACCTGCAACTAAAAAAATGATTGTTTTGCTCCTTTCCAAAACAGCTGATTCCCTTTAAATTCTTATTAGTCATTTCTTTACAACATATCTCTGGTTTCATGCATTCAATCAAGACATCTTCATTGGAAATATTTTAGGTTTTCAGAATGAACTTGAAAATTCCCTTGCTTATACTTATTATTAAAAACACTATTCAGAGGCCTGCACTGCGGCGTAGCTGATTGAGCATCCACCTGCAGTGCCAGCATCACATATGGGTACACTTTCAAGTCCTGGCTGCTCCACTTCCAATCTAGCTCCCTGTTGATGGCCTCGAAAAGCAGTGGAAGATGCCCCAAGTGCTGAGGCCCCTGTACCCACATGGGAGACCCAGAAGTAGCGCCAGGCTCCTGCTCTCAGATCAGCCCAGCTCCAGCCATTGCGGCCATTTGGGAAGTGAACTAGTGGATGGAAAACCTCTTTCTGTCTCTGTTTCTACCTCTGTCTGTCTATAACCCTGCCTCTCAAGTAAATAAATAAAATCTTTAAAAAAAACCTATTCACTGGAAAATATGAGCAAATTTTATATTATTATAACTTGATAGTGTTTTACTTTTAATCTTTAATAAAAACTTACAGTGGGACAGAAAAGTGATGATGTTTGAATTGAATTCTTAGCCCCATTTTTCCATAGCAAGAAACAAAGTTTTTTTTTGTTTTTTAATCAAAAAGAGGCATTTGCTGACATGTAGATTTTTATGTGACTTTCAGCATTATTGAAAAGTTCAAAGTCAGGGGATAAATATCATAAAAGAAATTCAACTGAGATATTTTGTGTTGAATTCTAAAATCCAGGAACGAAGGGACTGGTTGATCCAAAGACGAATCCTAAGTTAGGATTACATTATTAGGGTCTGCCTCTCTTGGAGCCCCCCTCCTGGCTGCTATGGCAGGAGGTTTCTGACTTAAATAAATCTTTTTGTCTTTTTAAATAAATCTTGCTTTGCTCACTGCCTTGGAAAAAAAGATTCCATTATTGTGTCAAATTTTGGGAGAGGAAACAAATCCCATCATCTAGATTTGATCATAAATAAATAATTTTTCAGTTGACATTATGATGAATTGAATTTGAAGTGGCAGAGAGTACTTTATTAATAACTTCTAGATGTTTTGTTACTTTAACCAGCAATCGGTCCAGTTATCACACAAACAGAAAGGGAAGCCACAGTATTTCTTTTCTGCAGGAGCAACTATTTCACATGATTTTGTCTTTCATTTCTAGACTAATCTACTCTCAGTGTGCCTCTCCCAGTGACTTTTCCATGATTTGTAATGGGTTTTTTGTATGGTTTTATTCTTTTACATTTGTGATACAATTTCAAGTGTAAGGATATAGCACTTCTTTCTAATCATCCTTAGGAGTGCTGGGGACTTTTGGTCAGTGATCACAGGATAATTCATGGACCACTTAGCAATGCATTATATGGTGTTCTTACATAGATCTGCCTAATATGGTTGCTTCTTTCTGTTTTTAGGATTTATTCATTTGTTTGAAAGACAGAGAGAGAGGGAGAAAGGGAGGGAGGGAGGGAGGGAGGGTGAGCAAGAGAGAGCGCGCGCGAGAGAGAGATATTCCATTTGCTGTTTCACTTCCCAAATAGTCTCAATAGCCAGGGCTGAGCCAGGTCAAAGCCAGGCGCCTGGAACTCTATCTGGGTCTCCCACATGGGTGTCAGGGGCCCAAGAACTTGGCCTATCTTTCAATGCTTTCCCAGGTGCATTAGCAGAGAGCTGGCAGACTTGAACTGGTGTTCCAATGTGGAATGGCAGCATTGCACTGGCTGCTTAATCTACTGGGCCACAACGCCAGCCCAGATCTGGTTGCTTCTAATCACTGGGGTCTTGATAGTTGTTTGATTTCCTGAATGGGTGCTGACCACTGCTAGAGTATGTGTGAGAGGCGTGATATGGCAGTAACGTAAAGCCAGCTGAGAAAGCCCTGGGATTTCAATGAAGTAGATTATCAGGAATGAAAGATTTAGGTTTTAAGGTCTCATTTGTGCACTTCAACTGAGCAGCACTCAAGTGGGCCTGGGAATTTACCATTCCTCACTTTGGGTCACTTTACCAGGAGCTGTGTGCTTATCAGCTATCGTCGAACACTAACCTCGGGGCTCTGTATTCACCTGCAGAAGGGGGATCCATGCCCAATCTCATAAACAATGCATCCTTGCCCACAGAAGTTTGCTTTCCACATTTGTGTAGAGAAACCGAGAAAAAGCATGGTTGTCCAAGCTTCATACACAAAAGAGACTGAACCACCTGCTTGTGGGAGGTGGAGACCTCAGGGAATTGAAGCGACAGGTCAAGATTTTCCCAAGGGCTGGGATGTTGTTGAAGTTGTGCGAGAGGCAAGCTTGTCAGCACTCAACACAAAATGTTACACTTTGTAGCATCTCAAGAGCGTATGAGCTGGTATTCACTGTCACACAGGCCTGGATGGGACATTTTCAATGATTCTGTCACTGTTTGCCACTCTTCAGGATGTTTGTGAAGAAGGAAAACACTGAACAGAAGAGCTAAACACTCATGGATGTGGAGTAGGCTTTAGCAGGTTGCAGTGAAACCAGCCTCCCTTGTCAACAACCTGCAGCAAGAGTGTCGGGATGGTGACAGCACTGTTCTGTTGTTACCGGCTTTGATTCTCTGCTGTCATGCCATGTCTGAGCATGGCAAACATTACAGCAGGGTTGTAGAAATAGTTCGTGCACTTAGAATGGTGGCTGAGGAAGTGTTTGTTATAGTGAAAAAAAAAAATCAAAGCACCATGGAGATTTTTCTCAGGGCCACCTGAGTCAAGCAAATCTGCTTTTACAGAGGGAGAGGTTGTATGTGATACCACCACTCAAGGCATTTCCAGACACAAACCAAATGCTAGCTTAGACAAGTCAAATACACATGAATCTTTCTCCCTTTACGGCTTTAAGCTTTATGATATGAAATACATCGATCCTTGTGTTTCCACAAGAGATATTCTGTTTCCAAGACTAATGATTTATGGCAACTTTATAATCCCACTAAGTCTGACCAATGTCTTCTGTATTCCTTGGGGAGCTGAACCCTCAAAGTAGGATTATAAAGAGTAGAAATTGCATCAATTTGTCAGGCTGTGTCCATTGAAGCCCTCCATGACAAGACTCCAAATTATATTTATCCCTAGGATCAGCTGAGATGGACTCCTTTTACATCACCAAAGCCTGGTTATGCTGTCAAAGTATAATTTTCAAAAAGTTAAAGGCATGATTCTCGTAACACATATAGTATGGACACATTGGAGATTTATTATCTCTTTAATGAGGGAATCAGTAACCTGGTAAAAACTAGTTGAAAAAGCATTTTAGTATTTATAGGCATTTAAAAAGGATATTAAAAATAAATGGCTACTACATACAAAATTGATTTATGTCCTATAGGACAATAAAAAATCATAAACTTTGGGATTTTCTTTTCAACTGGATAGAAATTATTTGCACTGTGGCCGGCATTGTGGCACAGTGGGTTAAGTCACCACTTGCTATGCCAGCAATCCATATCAGGGTGCTGGTTTGAGTGCTGCCTACTCCATTCCCAATCCAGCTTCCTGCTAATGTGCTTTGGATGGCAGAAGGTGAACACCTGCCATCCACATAGGATACCTGGATAGAGTTCTGAGATCCTGGCTTTAAATTGGCCTACACCTGGCTGTTGTAAACATTTGAGGATTGAGCCAGAAGATGAAAGATCTCTCTTTCCCTCTCACTCTGTCACTCTGCCTTTCAAAAAATAAATATTTTTAAAATAAAGAATTATTTGCATCATCATTGTAAAAGACTTACAAGTTAGCAGGTAACTTCACAGTATCTGAGTCAGTATTTAATAGTAAATAGCAAAGTCAAACAAAGGTACATTCTTGTAGGTAATTAAATAATTCTTGGTGAACTTATTCTAATATGATGCTTAAAGAACTTTATTTCCAAGGTCTAAACCTTGTGTTAACATTAATAATATGAGCCGAGGTCTCATTATCTCCTGCCTTCCTCCCCATCCTTGCCCAAGTGTGAATTAAGTCTTCTCTGTTCCTGCAAAATATTCACTTCCTGCTCTGTGAATAGGAATTTCCAGAACTCACCAGGAAGGAAGCAGGTAATCTTTTCAGCTGAATGCATTTCTTACTTAACTGGGCACCACTCTGCCCCTGTGGTCATTGTTGCTACTAAGCTGTTCATGGAGATTCTTCAGCCTCTCTCTAGGTCACTACTTGTGGTGCACTGATGCCCTCAGCCCTGCTCAGGTGGGTCTGTATTGTGTTAAATGTTTAGCAATTGACTCTCAAAAAAGGCTGTTATGGTTTAAACAGGATTTGGATCCTGAAACTCATGCAGATGTTTAAATCCCACAAGTTTTATGTTAATGGATAATGGATTAATACCAATGGTTGATGGATTAAGGTGGAGGCTTGATCTAATTATGGTGTCTTGGGGAGGGAGAGTAGGGATTTGGGGAAATTATTGGATTAGATGCTAAGGTAGAGCCTGTGATAAGATCATGGTGGCTTTATAATGAGAAACCACATAGAGGGTATATGAGGAGCAAGTTTCTTCCATCTCTATCTTGACTCACCACATGACCCTCTGCCTCCATGTATTTGGCCACCAGAAACCAAACTAATAGAACCACTGGATCTTGGACTGTGAATCTCCAAAATAAACCTTTCTTCCTAAATAGCTCCTCTCAGGTATTTTAGTTAAAGCGAGAAAAAACTGACTAACATAAAGGCTTTGGTTGATTTGTAACATGTGTCAATTTCACTGGTGTAAATATTTCCACCATGGTCAATTTCCAGTTACCTACATGATATTAACCAGCATGTGGAATTCCTAAAGATGTATCAATTAACTCTGACTGGCAAGCTTGCATAAGTCAGCTTCAGCTCATCCAAGGATGGAGACTGGAAGATGCCTCTCTCCACTGAGATTAACCCTGTTCAAGAACCATGCATCAGTGCTCCTGGGGCTCTTGCCAGAGCTTTAGTAAATAACTCTTGGCATTTTTTTTTCTTAAAGCTTTCCATGTTTCTGTCAATAACCCAGTGGGAAAGTCTCGGTCATTATAAAGAAGCAGTTCCAGTGGGGCTCAGAACAATTTTGTTGCTGACTTCTCCAGCCTGTTCACCATTTGATTCTCAGATGCATCTTGAGAGAATGTGTAAACTTAGGAGAAAAAATGCTTAGAGCTGTTTTATTAAGATTGTGGGAAACAATCTCAGGAGCACTATTTGGGATCCTTAAGCCATTAAAACCTGTTTGAAATGCCCAAAAACTATAGAAGTTTAAATGCAAACAACTCAAATACAAATGTACACTGTGTTCTGTCTTGAATCTAAATGAGAATAATTTATTTGGGGGAAGACTTAGACACCACCTTTTTTTGCCAGAGGGCTGAGAAAGTGTCCCAACATCTATGCCCTTCTATTTCTATCTAATATTCAAACTTTTACCAGTTCTGAATGACAGAATGACATATAGTGCTTTTCCCTATTGAAAGGACTAAATCTGACCAATGTAAGAATTGCCTACCAACATTTATCTTTCCTGAGGGCTGCTCATTCAGGAGCCAGCTTCATCACAAGACCGGGAGCATTTTAGTTCCTAGGACTTCTTCTTGATCTTTTATGCATTGCTTACATGCTGTGACCAGAGCTGCACAGCCTCTGAGCTGTGGACTTATTGCATTTGATACAAAGAGAGTGATAATTTATGATTTATTTTACATACTTCTTCAGAGGCATTTGAACATTTTGCTAGTTTCTGTTATCTGCAGAAGCATGACAAATCAACATTTTCATGGATTTAACCAGAAATGTGCATAGTTTGGGGATCATCTGTTTATTACATTTCTCACATGGACAGTGACCTAACCATGGTCCCTGCTTACCCATTTGAGACCTTCTTTAAAACAAAACAATACTTCTTCCTCTCAGTGGAAGCAACATTGCACTGGGGTATCAGTAGGGGCCAGTGCTGTGGCACAGTGGGTTAAGCCTCCACCTGTGGTGCCAGCATCCTATATGGGTGCCGGTTCCAGTCCCAGCTGCTCCTCTTCTGATCCAGCTCTCTGCTAATGGCCTAAGAAAGCAGTGGAAGATGGACCAAGTGCTTGGGCCCCCTACACCTGCGTGGAACACCTGGAAGAAGCTCCTGGTTCCCAGGTTGGGATCAGCCTAGCTCCAGCTGTTGTGGTCATTTGGGGAGTGAAGCATTGGATGAAAGATCTTTCTCTCTCTGTCTGTAACTCTCAACTCTGCTTCTACGAGCTGGATTGTCTTCCTGTGCTGAAGACAATGCTGATTCCCCATCCGTATGCCTTGTTATCGACTCAACCAGACCTTGGCAAGAGTCCCTCAGAACAGAACTCTTTTTTTAAATTTGACAGGCAGAGTTAGACAGTGAGAGAGAGAGAAAGACAAGAGAGAAAGGTCTTCCTTCTGTTGGTTCACCCCACAAATGGCTGCTATGGCCGGCGCGCCGCACTGATCTGAAGCCAGGAGCCAGGTGCTTCTCCTGGTCTCCCATGGGGTGCAGGGCCCAAGCACTTGGGCCATCCTCCACTGCACTCCCAGGGCCACAGCAGAGAGCTGGCCTGGAAGAGGGGCAACTGGGACAGAATCCAGTGCCCCAACCGGGACTAGAACCCGGGGTGCCAGTGCCGCAGGTGGAGGATTAGCCTTGTGAGCTGCGGCGCCAGCCCACAACAGAACTCTTTTTCACACTCTCTTCTGAAGAAGAGATGCTACAATTGCAGTCCATTTTTTTTTTAGAATTTGTGAGATAAAGCAGACCAGGCATTAGCCAAATGAAGCAGAGAGCCCCACTCCCTGCTCTCATCACAGACCTCTAAAATAATTTCCATAGAAACAGTGTAGCCCATATGTTTTTAAGTTGATTTGTAAAAATTTTCATCTGGAACCTAAATAGCTGCAAAATATATAATTTATGATATATGATAGACATTAATATTGGAAAATAAAGCTTATATCCCCTCTTCTTAATGAATCCAAAGGAAACAAAATATAGTGATGTGATACCAGCCATCACTCATTAAAGACATAAACAAGCTCTTCTTTTAACAGACATTTTATATCTTTTCTTTTTCTCATTGAAGTACTTTGCAGGGTTTTATTCTAATGTAATGTCTTTATGTTTGAAAGAATTTTATTCATCACTGTGTTATACTTCTCTGCAATGAAATATATATATATAATATTATATATGTTTTCATTATTTTTTAAAATTTACTATGACTACTAGGTTCTAAGTTCTTTTTAAAAATAGATTTATTTATTTATTTGAAAGGCAAAGTTACAGAGAGGCAGAGGCAGAGGGGGAGAGAGAAAAGTTGGTCCATCCATTGGTTTGCTCCCCAGATGGGCACAATGACCAGGGCTGGGCCAGGATGAAGCCAGGAGCCAGGAGTTCATCTGGTCTCCCACATGGGTGCAGAGGCCCAAGTAGTTGGGCCATCATCTGCTGCTTTCCCAGGCACATCATCAGGGAGGTGAATTGGAAATGGAGCAGCTAGGACAAGAACTAGCACCCATACGGGATGCCGGTGTTGCCAGCATCACAGGCAGCAGCTTTACCTGCTTTGTCACAACACCCACCTCAATCCTTTGTATTTCAGTGGAAGAGAAGGGCACTGGTATGGGAGCAGTGACAGCATCAGTAGTGGCAGTGCGCTTTGCCTCTCTCTCTCTCTCTCTGCTGTTTTTTTTTTTTTTAACTTTTATTTAATGAATAGTTTCCATGCTGTTTTTAGTTCCTGTCGCCTTATTTGTTTTTAAAGATTCATTTATTTATTTGAAAGGCACAGTTACAGAGAGAGGTAGGGGCAGAGAGGGGAGAGAGAGAAGTCTTTCATCCACTGGTTTACTCCCCAGATGGCCATAATGGCTGGAGCTGAGTTGATCTGAAGCCAGGAGCCAGGAGCTTCTTCTGGGTCTCCCATGTGGGTGCAGGGGCCCGTGGACTTGGCCCATCTTCCACTGCTTTCCAAGCCACAGCAGAGAGCTGGATCAGAAGTGGAGCAGCCAGCACAGGTGCTGGCACTGCAGGCGGTGGCCTCACCCGCTACTCCATAGCACCAGCCCCTCCTGTCAACTTTTCCTCAGTCTTCTGGAAGTGTGATTCTTCCCACTTTGTTCTGAAACTTCTTCCAGGCTGAGTTCGATGCAGATCTTTTCTTTCAGTCATCCTGGGAATCTCCTCAGTTGATTATTTTTGAGAAAAAATTTTCATATAATTTTTTGGGAACATAAGTTGGAAGAGGTTCAAACAACTGAGTAAAATTGATAAAACAAACCCCTTTCCTTCATCTTCTGATTTGTTTTACATCTTTTTTTTTTAAATGGGAATAAAATCATGTCATGCTCTGTTTCATTCTAGCAATAAAAATATTTATCTGCAGATACATGATATATTTTTAAAGATTTTCATTTCCTTCATTAGAAAATGTGTTTTCAATAAGATTTTACTTTTTATGCTTACTAATTTTTAAAATTTGTAATACATTTATATTATTTTAATCAGTTGGGAAAATTAATTCCTGTAACAATGATACAACTGAGAAGACTTTTTTAAGAACTTAAAACCTAGGGGCTGGCGCTGTGGCGCAGCAGGTTAACACCCTGGCCTGAAGCACCGGCATCCCATGTGAGCACCGGTTCAAGACCTGGCTGCTCCACTTCCGATCCAGCTCTCTGCTGTGGCCTGGGGAATCAGTAGAAGATGGCCCAAGTCCTTGTGCCCCTGCACCTGCGTGGGAGACCCTGAAGAAGCTCCTGGCTCCTGGCTTCGGATTGGCACAGCTCCGGCCATTGCAGCCAATTGGGGAGTGAACCAGCGGATGGAAGACCTCTCTCTCTCTCTCTCTGCCTCTCCTCTCTCTGTGTAACTCTGACTTTCAAATAAATAAATAAATCTTTTTAAAAATTTTATTTATTTATTTATTTTTTTTACAGGCAGAGTGGACAGTGAGAGAGAGACAGAGAGAAAGGTCTTCCTTTGGTTGGTTCACCCTCCAATGGCCGCCGCGGTAGGCGCGCTGCTGCCGGTGCACTGCGCTGATCCGATGGCAGGAGCCAGGTGCTTCTCCTGGTCTCCCATGGGGTGCAGGGCCCAGGGACTTGGGCCATCCTTCACTGCACTCCCTGGCCACAGCAGAGAGCTGGCCTGGAAGAGGGGCAACCGGGACAGGATCGGTGCCCCGACCGGGACCAGGACCCGGTGTGCCGGTGCCGCAAGGCGGAGGATTAGCCTAGTGAGCCGCAGCGCCGGCCATCAAATAAATAAATAAATCTTTTTAAAAAAAGAACTTAGAACCTAGGGACTAGTGCTGTGGTGTAGCGGGTAAAGCTACCACCTGCAATGCCAGCAACATTGACATCCCATATGGGTGCTAGTTCTTGTTCCAGCTGCCCCATTCTGATCCAGCTCTCTGCTCTGGCCTGGGAAAGCAGCTGAGGATGGCCCTAGTACTTGGGCCCCTGCACCCATGTGGGAGACCCAGATGAAGTTCCTGGCTCCTGGCTTTGGCCTGACCCAGCCCAGGTAGTGGCCATTTGGGGCGTGAACCAGCAGATGGAAGGCTCCTCTCTCTTTCTCTCTCTCTCTTTCTCTCTCTCTCTCCCTCTCTTTCTCTCTTTCAAAATAAATAAATAATCTCCCTGACTAGAGCCTAGGGAGATTACTGATGCCATGAACAGGAGTGTCAAATTGTTAAGTCAGCAACAGGAGTCACTGTGTACTTACACCCCATGTGGGATCTGTCCCTAATGTGTCATCTAAAGCCAAGTGATGCTATGACTGGTACTGAAACAATATTTTTATACTTTGCGTTTCTGTGTGGGCACAGACTGATGAGGTCTTTGCTAATTATATACTGAAATGATCTTCTGTATATAAAGAGAATTGGAAATGAAAAAAAAAACAACCTGGTGTTAAAATGGAAATGGCATAGAAAATTAATTAATTTGAAAAAAAAATTATGTAGGATCTCTGTCTTTAATGTGCTGTACATTGCTATTTAATGCTATAATTAGTAATCCAATGGTAGTTTTTTCACTTGATGTTGCTATATGGGCAAAATGTTGAAATCTTTACCTAATATATACTAAACTGATCTTCTGTATACAAAGAGAATTGAAAATGGATCTTTACATGAATGGAAGGGGAAAGGGAGCGGGAAAGGGGAGGGTTGCAGGCGGGAGGGAAGCTATGGGAGGGGGGAAGCCATTGTAACCCATAAGCTATACTTTGGAAATTTATATTCATTAAATAAAAGTTAAAAAAAATAAATAAATAAGTGTTAAAAAAGGAAATACAAAGAATCATAAGAAACTACCATGAAAAACTATATGCTAAATTAGGAAACCTAAAAGAAACAGATAAATTCTGGGTTACATACAACCAACCAAGATTAAATCAAGACTATATAGGAGCTGGTGTTGTGGCTCACTTGGTTAATCCTCTGCCTGCGGGTCTGGCACCCGGGTCCTATGCCCAGTTGGGGCGCAGGATTCTGTCCCAGTTGCTCCTCTTCCAGTCCAGCTCTCTGCTGTGGCCCCGGAGGGCAGTGGAGGATGGCCCAAGTGCTTGGGCCCTGCACCCACATGGGAGACCAAGAGGAAGCACCTGGCTCCTGGCTTCGGATCAGCGCAGCGCCGGCCGTAGCGGCCATTTAGGGGGTGAACCAATGGAAGGAAGACCTTTCTCTCTGTCTCTCTCTCTCTCTCTCACTGTCTAACTGCCTGTCAAATAAAAAAAAAAGACTCTATAGAAGATCTAAAATAATAATAATAACAAGATTGAAGCAGTAACTAAAAGTCTCCCATTAGCGGCAAGTCCAAGACTTGAATGCTTTACTACGGAATCCTACAAAACATAAAGAGGAGCTAATTTCAGTTGTTTTTGAACTATTCCAAAATAGTGAACAGGATGGAACACTGCTGTACTATTTCTTTGAGGCCAGCCTCACTCTGATACCAAAATCTTTTAACAAAGACACAACATGAAAAGAAAACTACAGACCAATACCTTTGATGAATGTAGATTCATAGATGCATAAATTCCCAACAGAATATTAATGAATCAAATCCAAAGTGACATCAAAAAGATATATTGCTATCAAGTAGGATTTATTCCAAAGATGCAAAGTTGTATATATATATATATATATATATTTTTTTTTTGACAGGCAGAGTTAGACAGTGAGAGAGAGAGAGAGAGAGTGGTCTTCCTTCTGTTGGTTCACCCCCTAATGGCCGCTACTGCCAGAGCTGTGCCCATCCGAAGCCAGGAGCCAGGTGCTTCTCCTGGTCTCCCATGGGGTGCAGGACCCAAGCACTTGGGCCATCCTCCACTGCCCTCCTGGGCCACAGCAGAGAGCTGGACTGGAAGAGGAGCAACCGGGACAGAATCCGGCGCCCCAACCAGGACTAGAACCCGGGGTGCTGGTGCCGCAGGTGGAGGATTAGCCTAGTGAGCCGCGGTGCCAGCCAAGGTTGTACATTTAAAAATCAATAAATGTCATATTTCCCATTGACAGAATGAAGAACAGAAATCATATAATCAGCTCGATAAACACAGAGAAAGTATTCAATAAGATTCAACATCCATTCATGACAAAAAAAAACTTTCAACAAATTAGGTATAGGAGGAACATATCTCAAAATTATACAGGCTATATATGACAAACAGGCAACCAATACCATACTGAATGGGGAAAAGCTGAAAATATTTTCCCTCATATTTGGAACAAGATAAGAATGTTCATTTTCACTACTCTTATTGAATATATTAATGGAAGTATTAGAGAAATTAGAGAGAGGAAAGAAATAAAGGTCATTAAAATTGTAAAGGGGAAGTAAAAATATCCGTGTTCACAGATGACATGATGTTGTACATGGAAAACCCTTTACACTCCTCCAGAAAGCTGTTAGAATTAATAGAGTGGTTCCATAAAGTTGCAGGATCCAAAGTCAACATTAAAAACTAGTGTTTTTGTCCAGCAACAGTGGTCTTGCTGAAAGAGAAATGACAAAAGCAGTCCCATTTGCAATAGATACCACCAAAGTAAAATATTTAGGAATAAATTTAACCAAAGAAGTGAATGATCTCTACAATGAAAATTATAAGACATTGATGAAAGAAATCAAGGGTACATGCAAACAAAGAAAATACATTTCTTATTCATGGATTAGAAGAATTAATATTATAAAAATGTCTATAGTACCTAAAGCAATCTACAGATTCAATGCGATCTCTATCAAAATACCAATAACATTATTTACAGAATTAAAAAACCAATCCTAAAATTCATATGGAATCACAAAAGACACAGAATAGTCAAAGATATCCTGAGTAAAGAAAATTAAGCTGAAGGCACTACAGTATCTGACTTCAAAGAATACACCAAAGTTATAGTAATTAAAACAGCATGGTACCAGCATAAAAACCAACATATAGATCAATGGAACAAAATAGAGAGCACAGAAATTAATCCATGCACATATAGCCAACTGATTTTTGACAAAGGTGTTAAGAACTTACACTAGAGAAAATAGGCTCTTTTCAATAAATGGTGTGGGCAAAACAAGACATATATCTGTAGAAGAATGAAATTAGATTCTGACCTTTTACCATACAAAACTCTTATCAAGATGGAGCAAAGACCTAAATGTAAGAGTAAAACTATTAAATTATTAAAAGAAAACATAGGGGGTCGGCGCTGTGACGCATCAGGTTAACGCCCTGGCCTGAAGCACCGGCACCTGGTTAGAGACCCAGCTGCTCCACTTCCGATCCAGGTCTGCAAAGGCCTGGGAAAGCAGTGGAAGATGGCCCAAGTCCTTGGGCCCCTGCACCCGCATGGGAGACCTGGAAGAAACTCCTGGCTCCTATCTTTGGATTGGCGCAGCTCCGGCTGTTGCAGCCAATTAGGGAGTGAACTATCGGATGGAAGACCTCTCTCTCTCTCTCTCTCTTTCTCTCTGCCTCTCCTCTCTCTGTGTAACTCTTTCAAATAAATAAATCTTTTTTTTAAAAAAAAGAACACATAGGGGAAACACTTCAAGACATTGGCGTGAGCAATGATTTCTTGGATAAACTCCAAAAGCACAGACGTCAAAAGCAATACTAGACAAATGGGGACTGTACCAAACTCTGAAGCTTCTGTACAGCAAAGGAAATGATCAATAAAATAACAGACATCTGACAGAATGAAAGAAAACATGTGAAAGCTACTTATCCAACAAAGGATTAATGTCCAGAATATATCAGCAATTCAAAAAACTTTACAACAACAAAACAACCAATCCATTTAAGAAATAGGCAAAGGACCTGAATACAGTTCTCAAAAAAAAAAAAAAAGAAAGAAAGAAAGAAAAGAAAAGAAATGCAAATAACCAACATATATTTGAGAAAATTGTTAATATCACTAGCCATCAGGCAGATGCAAATCAAAACCACAGTGAAATATCACTGAACCCCGTCACCTGTCACAGCCGCTGTTATCAAAAAGAGAATAATAAATGCTGGAGACAATGTGGAGAAAAGCAATGTGCTAGTGGGAATGTAAAAGAATGTAGCCACTGTGGAAAACAGTATAGAGATTTGTTAAAAAAAACAACTAGAAACAGAACTGCCATATGATTTAGCAATCCCACTCTTGCATATATATAAAAAATAATTATCTCATTGTATTGAAGATATCTGCCCCACCATAATTATAGCAGCACTGTTCACAATAGCCAAAATATGGAATCAACCAAGGCGTCCATAATCAGATGAATGGATAAATAAAATGTTGTATACATACACAATGGAATACTATCCACTTATATAAAGAGAATGCAATCCTGTCATTTGCAGCAAAATGCATGAAACTGGAGGACATAGTGTTGAGTGAAATAAGCCAGATGCAGAATGACATATACTATGTATTTTCCCTCATATTCAGGAGCTAAAAGTAAAATAACCACAAACTACTCAAGCTGAATACAGAATGTTGACTTCTAGAGATTGGGGGGTGAGGGCTATAAAAGGAGTTTGGCTTAAAAAAATAGGGGAAGTTGGGTATGATTCATTAATTGTGATAAAGATATTAATATGAGGTGTAAATAGGGGATATAGGGTGAGAAATATATGGGAACTCTGTATCACTACCTCACAATTTTTCTTTTGTAAATTTATAAGTATTCTGAAATAAAATGTTTTTTTAAATCACACAAAAATCATCAATGGATAACTCAATAATCTGATAAAATATGAAACTATCTAATTTGCAAAAGATTTTGTGATTCAATCTTGAGTCTAACGATTTTCCAATATCAGTCTTGCTTCTTTCCATTTGTACACTGTTTTGAAATTGTGGAGATTTCCACACCCCAGGGCCATGCGCTGGAGCAAGATTCAAGAAGGAAGAGAAGTTGGCCTTCTCTTTTATGAAGCAGGAAGAGGCAACTGCGGAGGGGTAGTTAGGCTAGGGAGAAAACTTCCATGGGCTTGTTTTCAAGCAGATCACTTCTTTATGTGATCTTTTTATGCCTGTGTTTTCTCATCTGTTTTGGTGGAGGCGAGAACAATATTTATTCCATAGTGTTGTTGTGAAATGTAAATGATGATGCAGTGTTGAGAACAGTGTCTGGCACATAGTAAGCTCTTCACACATATTGTTTTCCATTCTTATTATCTGCATTGATACACGGAAAGAGGAGTGTGGAGAAAATGTGATTTAATTTTATTACTTATTTCCATTCGCCCCTTAGACCTCATCTCAGGCCTGCTTATTATCCCAACATGATTATGAAGAAGGGTTGTTCAATTAGTCAAATATTCTGATTGGTAGATGCCAGTCATGTATTGATTAGCAATTTCCAAAGTTGCACTGTACAATAAAATATGCAAAACATGAACATTTTCATTGCATTTAATCTATTCTGTGATGGATGAGGAGAGTTTAAATGCCTGTTCCAGATTGGGCTCCCCAGGGAGCAGATTGCAAGACAGAAATCAAGCAGGAAGTTTATGAGGGAGAGCATTTAGGGTCAACACAGTGAAAAGAAGAAGGAAGCCCGAGTGGACATGTGACACAGCCTGTACTGAAGTCTCAAGCCCCTCTCACAGGGAACTTTGAGCTGTGGCTGGCTCTCAGAATTATCTCACATTGGAGTGAGACGACCTGGCCTTTACATCTGTACAGTGACCAAGCATTTGATGCAGGCTATCCCTGGAAGGAAGCGTGACCTTGACTGAGATGGTTCATTTGAACAGAAGTGATTCCCAACAGGGGCTGGCAGCTGAGGGCCACAGCATTCCCAACAGCTGAGGAAGTTGTCCTTCCTGCCCTCTGAAGGGCCATCTGCCTGCCACACCAGAGTCACTGCCCAATCATGTTATTCTTTGAGTGTCAGTCAGATATGGCAGACTTGCAGTTTTGTTTAAAGACAGCATCAACCAATCAAATATCTGATAGAGACAATTCCGCAGTGGTTTGATTCCTCATAGCAACAGAATTCAAGTGGTCTATTTATGGCCTGTGAAGTGATGTTGTCTTTCTACTGGGAAAGAATTCTGAGTGCAAAAGTGTCAATGTGTGTGTGTACGTGTGTGTATGTGTGTGCATGCACAGGTGGGTGTCCTCTAGTACAACCCACAGGCACTGTTCTCCCTCTCTCACTTCCTGCAAGCCTTGTCTCCACTCCCCCAACCTTGCTTTACTCTCCTCTGTTACATATTCTTCAATGCTACATTTCATTGTAACAGAAAGGGATGTGAGCCAGAGCCACAAGGAAGTGACCTTCTTGTGTTGTTTTCTATTTTTTTTCTTTTTTTAAATTGTTTCAACCAATTTTTATTTACAGAATATAAATCTCTTCAAAAAGATACATTCCCCATTTAGTCAATCGTAAAAAGTTTTATTAAACAGAAATAAAGCCTAAACATCATCACTTATATTTAAACAGATACAGATCATCAAAAATGTATGAACACAGAACACAAAATGTAGTTTTACTTAAGCTTTTCCATGAGTGAGGCTGTTGTTAAGTTTCTTCACTGACAACCCCATTTTAACCATTGAACAAATTGTACTTAAATTAACAGTAGTAAAAATGCAAAAATTCAAATTTAAACATGAAGATATGAAACAACAAAAAAGAGAACAGGAAGTATCTTCCTTTTCAAACAGATTAACAAGTTCACACTAAGATATTTTCTGAGGCATATCAGAACACCTACATCAAAGGTTGCATTCATTTGAGAGGTATCAATACATGTTCAGTGCTGAGAATATTTGTAGCATTTAAAGTATATACAGAGCAGCATTACACTACTATGGTTCACATTTGAGAAACAGATTTAATCTTTATGCTACAACTTGCCAATTTAACATTATAGCTAATGCAGTGACAATTACTCATTTCATATTTTTTCCTGTGAAACTCAATAAGCAAATTGTCATTTAAGCACATGGAATAATGCCATGTCTTCTTCCTTATAAAAGTGAATTTTAAAATCTAAATACTTCGTATAATGGAAACTTTACCTAGCTGTACAAAAGCTCCCAAATACAGTACAGTCATAAGGTTTCCTTCAGTTAATGTATAGTTATTTTAGTACAGATAAATGCAGGACACTACTCCAGACTATTGGGCAACAAAAATGTCAGTGTGTCACTGCCTGTATCTAAGTACAAGCACACCACAACCACACCATGGCAAATGAATGCCTTCACATGCCCTCCATTGCTTCCCGGGATTCCTTTCCATGTTACAGATACGGTCCGGTCTCAACCTATCTCTGGAAGTTCCTTTATTAAAATTTTTGAAATTTAATGGAACATCTACAGTCTCAATAAGGTAGGTTTTTTTTTTTTTTGGACAGGCAGAGTGGACAGTGAGAGAGAGAGAGAGACAGAGAGAAAGGTCTTCCTTTGCCATTGGTTCACCCTCCAATGGCCACCACGGCCAGCGCACTGTGGCCAGCGCACTGTGCTGATCTGAAGGCAGGAGCCAGGTGCTTATCCTGGTCTCCCATGGGGTGCAGGGCCCAAGCACCTGGGCCATCCTCCACTGCACTCCCGGGCCATAGCAGAGAGCTGGCCTGGAAGAGGGGCAACCGGGACAGAATCCGGCACCCCGACCGGGACTAGAACCCGGTGTCCCAGCGCCACAAGGCGGAGGATTAGCCTGTTGAGCCACGGAGCCGGCCTACAATAAGGTAGTTTTTTCCTCACTTTTCACTAAGTAGTTCGAATATAAAACATAATATTTTAAATTTTTAGAGACACCTTATTAAAATGATTAAAGGTATCTAAAGTACTATTAGTGGGTCAAATATTAACCAAGAAATGACACTGAGAGTATTTTTGAGACTATTTTTTCCTAACTAGAAAAGCTATGGGATTCATAATGAGCCAGATATGATGACACTTTAACCCTGCTGTTTTACAACAGCAATAATAAGAGTAAATGCAGGAAGCACAGGAAAGAAGAGCAGATTTCAGGAGAAAGATCTGGTAAACACTTGAATTTTGGATGCTTCAAACACAAAAGAGTCTGCAGTGCTTATAAGCACTATCATTATTTTCATCCTTTAAGTAATGCAAATCTTTATTTCATTTCTAATTTTACCCAGGAATAAAAACCTAATTCATTACATAATGCATGTTATCAATTTCAGTTTGCAAGTATTCAAGTAATGCAAACGCAAGTATTTTCTTTTGTGGCAACAACACACTTATGGACTGAGCTTCAAAAACAAGGAAAATCCACATAAAATAATTGATACACTCTTCTGCCCAAAGACATAAGAACTAAGACTTAACACTGTAATCACACAAATGGTATGTAATAAGAGAACAAAAAACAAAAAACAAAACAAACAAACAAAAAAGATGGTCCAATATCATCAGTGTCTTCTTTTTAAAAAAGACTCAAAAACAGATTTCCTTAATATGTGGTAGATTCCCAGTAACAGGATATTCTGAAATCTAAGGAACTACAGAAGAAAAACCAGAGTAAGTTCAGTTTTCCCGCTGTTTTTCCATAAATGTTCCTATTGGATTTCTTTTGTAATTTTGCTAGGAGATTTTCTGCCTTCACCTTCTTTCATCGTGATGACCATGTTTCTGTGTGCAGCACATCCCTAAGCATCTTGTGTAAGGCTGGATGACTGGTGACAAAATCTTTCAATTTCTGTTTGTTATGGAAGGTCTTTATTTCACTTTCGTTCCTAAATTAGAGCTTTACAGGGTACAGTATTCTAGGTTGATAGTTATTTTCTCCTATCACTTGGAATATATCTCCCAATTCTCTCCTAGCCTGTAGAGTTTCTGATGAGAAGTCCGCTGTGAGTCTCATCGGAGATCCTCTGGGAGTAATCTGGCGTTTCTCTCCTGCACATTTTAGAATCGCTTCTTTATGCTTTACTGTGAAGAGTTTGACTATAATGCATCATGGTGAAGATTTTTTCTGGTCATGTCTATTAGGGGTTCTATGTGTTTCCTGTACTTGGGTGTCCTATTCTTTCTCCAAATTAGGGAAGTTTTCTGTAATTATTTCACGCAAAAGGCCTTCTAATCCATTCTCTCTTTCAGGAACTCCTAAGACCCATATGTTGAGTCATTTGATAGTATCACGTAGATCTCCAACAGTGTTCTTTAGTTTTCTAATTTCCTTTTTTTTTTGTTTGATTGTAAAATTTCCAGAGATTTGCTTCTAACTTGGGTATTCTTTCTTAACAACCGAGTCTATTGTTAAGACTTTCCACCACATTTTTTATTTGATCTATTGAATTCTTCATTTCCAATATTTCATTTTGATTTCTTTTTAAATCTCAATGTCATGGGGAAAATGTTCATTCATGTCATGTACGGATTTCTTTAATTCATGGGTTTGCTTCTGGTTAATTCTAAGTAATCCTATGATCAATTTTTTGAATTCCGTTTCCAGCATTTCTTCTGTTTCTTCATTTTCACATTCTAGTATTGAAGTGTTGTTGTGTCCCTTTAGAGGCATCATGTTGTCTTCCTTATTCTTGTTTCTTAGTTGCTGCAGTTACTTTTGGGCATTTGTGGAGATGCTATTTTTCCCCCCTTTGTTGGCTTATCTTTGGACTGTGCCTGTGTTGCATAGTATCTGCTCTTTTGGTGAATGCCCTGAGGTGTGTGCTGGGTGTGGCCAGGGAGCTCTGTTCAGTGCTCCAGGGTAAGGGGAGCATCCAAGGTGACACCCAAATTGGGCATGATAATTTTTTTTTAATCAGAGAAGAGGACTAATCTGCTCTGTTGGCATAATCTCATGTTCACCTTCGCTCTCCAAGGAGACTAATGCCTGGTCACTAGCCCCAGTGGGTAAAATATTTGTTCTTACTGCCACAAGAACCACAAAAAGGATCTGTGCAGTTCTCGGTGTGAACATGGATCCCACAGCAATGACCTTGACCAGGGAATCAGGGAGTCCTGAATGTGTGGAGCAGCCCACAGTGACTATCCAAAGACCCAGCCACCCCCTGTGCCCTCACACACAGCCACAGTGTTTTCACAGTCCCAGCACAAGGCTCCCACAGTCACGAGCACCCAGCCCCCTGTCAATGCTTCTAGCCAGACTGAAGTGTATCTGCTTGGCTGGTTGTTGGATGCGTGAACATGAGCTGGCATAGCTGTTATGTATGTCCAAAATGACACCCACCCTCTCTTGGCTAGTTATAGGACACTGGTGCCAGGTGGTCAGGGAGAGAGAAATATGCCTCCCTTTTTTTCCTCCAGGTTGGCAGATATACTGTCCCCCACAGGGTTCCAAGCTGGACTCATGCCAGGATCTTCCCATAGCTTTATCATCAGTGGCTTGGGCTGCTGTAGTCTGATCTCACCTCACTCCAAAGCTGGTGCTGAGGCTCTTGGTTGCTGGGGTGCTGAGTTGGGTGTGTCCACACCCTCCATGTAGATCCACAGTGTCCCTCTAATTTGTGTGGAGTTTCCTCTGCCACTTCCTAGCCAACTCTTCCCTGGCATTAGAATCTCTCCACTTTTTTAAACTCTCTTCCCCTAGATTAGAGCAGTAAGCTCCCTCCCTATTCTGCTATCTTGATTGTCCTGTTGTTTTCCATACATACAGAGGAGTAGCTGAAATGGGCACTTTTGAGGAGAAGGCTTACCTAAATGTCAAATAGGTCCTAGAGCAAGGAGGTCCAAATTCTGGCAGAGGTGAAAGGCATGGCAGCTGGGATTATATGGCAATGACAGCCTGGGGACAGTGGGTTGAACACTGGTCATTGGCCTTCTGGGAAAACTGAGGGGGAGGCCTTTTTTGTACCTGATCATGGTGCTTTGCTGTGCCCAGTGTCTGCTGGGCTGTGGATTAAACTCAGAGCTGGCAGCAGTTTACACCTTCCTTCACCTTCCTTCACCTTTGCATTAACTTACTCCATCTGGGACTTAAGATTTTTTTAAGCCATCGAAAAGCATTTCTCTCACCAGAGCTGCTTGTTAGTAAGGGCCTAAGGAGGAAGGCCAGACATTGTTATTGCACCTATCACTGTTTCTGTCCTGATGGCAGTGTAGGTGATTATTCTTAGAAAACACTGATGGTAAAGTAGAACAAAGAAAATCTCCGAGACCTTGTCTGTAATGAACAGGAAATGGTGGTAGTAAAAGATGGTGTTCAAAGGAAGGGGTCTGACATTGTTTCGCCCACACTGTGACTCCAGTAGGCATTTCTTTTTCTCTACTTTTGGATGCAGGTATTGAAGATTGAGACTTGGGTGGCAAAACGCATGGCTTTTTGACAAGGGAAAAGAAATACTATTTACAGTAGAGTGGAGGTTGTAATGTGGGTTGCAAAGGCAGTATGAGGATACTTCAAATAGTTCAGAGGAAGTAAAATTTATTTTGGTGCAAAATAAGTTTATTTTGGTGCATATATTTTGAAACTCATGCATAGAGGGGGTCTTCAGAAAGTTCATGGGAAATGTGTGTTATGAAAACATTATGCATTGATTACAACATTTAAAAAAAGATTTATTGGTTTATATATTTGAAAGGCAGGAGAGAGAGAGAGAGAGAGAGAGAGAGAGAGAGAGAGAGAGAGAGAGAATCTTCTATCCACTGGTTCACTCCCCAAATGGATGCAAGTGCTGGGGCTGAGTCCAGCCAAAGTCAGAAGCCAGGAACTCCACTTGTTGAAATGAAAAAAATCTAGAACTAACTGATGCTAAATATCAATTGCTTTTTGCTTCTGTGCTGCGCTGCTTGCTCAATGACTTAATGTAGGATGCCCAGCATAAAAAAGGGCGGGGGGGATAATTATACCTCCATGACAGGCTTCACAAACTCCAGGAAGATGGGAAAGCCCAATTCTTAGAAAAACAAAACTTAGAAAATACTTCCTGAAATTAATGGTCTCCCACTTCCTTGTGTGACCACTTCTTTGTGTGACACGTAATCCCCAGACTGCTAAGATGCACCAATAAAATGCTCAAATTTAGGTGATTGCCATATGAAGAATAAGAAACTAGCATACGTGTGTGATGACGGATGTACTTGTTTACTCAAGCATATAAAAACGCTGAGAAGGAGAGAGGCGGGGCTTCTCACCCCCGCACTGCACTATGTTGTATGTGTCGGTGGGAGCCCCAGCCAGCTGGCAATAAAACAATAAATCCTCTTGCCCTTGCATCTGTGACTGTCTTTTGCGGGTTAATTGGGAAAGGTCTCAGATCCCATAATTCAACACAGTCAGGTCTCCCAAGTGGGTGGTAGGGACTCAACTATTTGAGTCATCATCTTACTGCTTCCCCATCAGATTAGTGGAGAACTGGAAAGGAAGTGGAGCAGCTGGGGCTTCAACTGGGGTCCTAATATGGAATGTGAGCATCCCAAGTGATGGCTTCACATGCTGTGCCACTATTCCTACATGAGATTTCAAATTGTTTTGCACCAAAATAAACTTATGTTTCATTTCCATTTTCCACAAACTTTTTAAAGTCCCTTTGTACTTACTGAGTGCCTAGTGGTGCCATACGGTGCAATAAATATAGAAGAGCCAAGGGGGTTGTAGTAGGTACTGCCTGAGCTCTGCCTTTTCTACTTCAGTGCACATAGGCCCCTCTTGTAATTGTCAGCACCTGTCTTTTGTTGCCTTGGGTCTTTCTCTGGCTGTCAGAACCCGCTTGCCTGTGTGTAGAGTAGTCTGGAGTGCTGAGCAATTCACACTCCCCAGGAGCAGCCTTCAGCCATGACACACAAGAGTTCGTGTATAAGAAACTCTGCTCCATCACCTTCTACACTAGCTCCTGGAGATCCCTGCTGGATTAAACTCCAGTTTCTCATAGTAGTATTTGTTGTTTTTCAAGAAACTTTTAAATTCAGTATGTATTTCTTGAAAGGCAGAGAGACAGAGAGACCTCCCATCTGCTGGTTCACTCCCTGGAAGCCAGGATCTCAATTGATTCTCCCATTGGGGGAGGCAGGGATCTAAGTACTTGTGTTATCATCTGCTGCCACCCAGGGTGCACACTAGTAGGAAGCTGGAATTGGGAGTGAAGCCTGCACTCAAACTCAGGCACTGTAAAACGGTATGCAGGTGTCCCAAGTGGTATCTTAACTTCTGCGCAAACCACCTGCCTTGGTCGTAGCTGTTTTAAAAATGGACAACTTATTGACTGCCTTCTCTTTCTCTGTCTCACTTCCCCACTCCTAAATTGGTGTTTTCAGAGATCATCTCCCAGATAAAGCACTTGCATTCCGATCCTGATGTTAAGGGCTTCTTCTGGGGGAACCCAGGCTAAGACATAGTCTTCTGGGCAAAGCAGACAAAGGGAAGCACAATTTGCTCCTAGCTACAATATTTCTCTTTTATTTTCTGGGTGACATTCAGAGTCTTCTGTCATGAAGAAGAGAATTAAGTAAAGAAGTGCAGGGTCTTAGTCCACCCGTACAGGATGGACTGGGTCCGAGGAAAGGTGAGTGGGCCTCTCGCCCGTTCCCCAGCCTCCTGATCCTGGAGACAATCAGACACAGCGGGGAGCCAAGTCTAGTAGCAAGGACTCATTTACTTTGTGTGTAATAGAACCTTTTATAGCACAAAACTGCACAGTCATTGGGGCAGGGCTAAGGACCAACCAATCACTTAAAAAATCACCTTACGGGGGGATTTCTAAAGGACTAGCCATATGTCTATACACTTGTTACTAGTTTTGTTACCTCCCCTGATGTTGCGCAGCCAATTAGTTTTAGTGGTAAACAACTTTGGATTCCGCCCATCTTACTTCCTCTGGGCGCCATCTTATTTGCCCCTCTCTCAGGGCCCGCTGGAGAGAAGGCCGCCGGCATCATAGTTTGCTGTATACAGTAGAGGCAAGAAGTTTTGTGATTTTACTGAGCGTGATCCTCTGTTCTCCATACTGGGCAGACTAAGGATGCTCTGATTCAGACAAGGTAATTGGACTAGGTCTGAGGTCAGGCAGCTCTGCTGGGCAGCAAAGAGAGGCACAACATGAGTCACATTCAAGACCTGTATGGTGGAGTCAATAACTTTAGGTGGAGTCAATCAAGCACATGTTTGATACCTTGATACACAAAGCTCTTTATTAGCTTTTAAAATGCAAGTGAAATGATCAAAATTCACAAAATTGGGATGGCAAACAATCCATTTCCAGGCAGTTACTGACAATTACAAAGTGGCTTCCTTGTATTACTAGTGACAAGCCACTCAGTTTCCAAGTTGTTTATTATAGTGTAACAACTGCACTTTCTGGGTATGGATGTATTGCCTAAAATCACTTAAGCTTTCATTCAAATGTGAGGGAACTTAAAAAAGTTGGAAAAATGGAATTATAAGATAAGTTTACTTTGGTGCAAAAAATGTCCAATCCTCCCATAATTTTTTGTTAATAAAGATTTCCATGAACTTTTGGGAGACCCTTCAAAATTTTATTAGTATCAAAGATTGTCTCTCTTCAGTGCCTCAGCATACACTGAGTTACAATTTTTTAATCTTTTTTAAAAAGATTCATTTGTTATTTGAAAAGCAGAGAGGGGAGGGGAGGAGAGATAGTTCTTCCATCACTCCCCAAATGGCTGCAATGACCAGGACTGGGACAGACTAAAGCCAGGAGCCAGGAGCTTCTTCCGGGTCCTCCATGTTGGGTACAGGGACCCAAGCACTTAGGCCATCTTCTACTGCTTTCCCAGCTACATAAGTAGGGAGCTGGATTGGAACTGGTTCACATATGGCATTTGGATGTTGCAAGAGGTGGATTAATCTGCACACCACACTGTTAGCCCCAGACAGTGTTTCTCTTTAGCCAGAGTTCAGTACATGTTTCTAAAGCAATGCAAAGAAAAGCCATTTTGTTGTGGGCACACTGGCTCAAAGGACTCTTGCCTCTGTTAACACGCTATTAACCTAGCATGGAAACAGAGCACTGAAGAGGATAAATGAGAGATGGGGAAACAGGCAGTTAGCCTAGAGGTTAAGATATTTGTGTCCCAGATTAGGGTACTTGGGTTGAATATCTGGATTCAGCTCCTTACTCTAGATTCCTACCAATACAGACCCTTGGAGTGAGCAGTAATGGCTCAAGTAATTGGTTTCTGCCACACATATGGAAGACTTAGATTGAGTTCCTGACTCCTGGTTTGGGCTGGCCCAGCCCTGGGCATTGCAGGCATTTGGGCAATGAACCAATGGACAGGAACACACACTCTCTCTCTCTCTCCCTCTGCCTCTCAAATAAAAAATGCATATGGCATATACATGTATATATAAAAGGAACACAAAGTGGGGTGTAAGCTTCCCTGCCCATCCTTTTTCTCCTTCCCAACCCCTTTGGCACATAGTCTTGTCTTGGGAAACAGAGAAAAGAGGTGCTGATAGCATCTGTGATAATCTACACTAAAGTCTTGCTCTAAGGGTCCGTGGCAGCCAGCCCATTCAGTCATGCGGACTGGTGATTCATTTCCTTGCCTGTCAGCTGGAGGAAAATGTCCCAGGCATCCTACCAGGCAGGGAGGAGCCTCAGGAAAGAAGATGGTTTTTGAGCCTCTGATCAAATTCTTAACAAGGTGCAGGAAATAGATTCTGTCCTCAACATGTGAAGGATCTCTTCTGTCATATCGCCTTTCATCCAAATAAACAGCAGGTGCACACTATGTGCAGAGAAGCATATTGAGTGTCTAACACTAGTAACACATTAGTGTAGCCTAGGTCATCATGCTCCCCTTACAGAAGGACATCCCTCCTTCTGAGTAACAGTATCAAATTGTGGTAGTGTTTTTTCCTGCTGGGAGAATAATAGACATTTTGATGTGACCGATTCTATGTAACAGGGAACCCTTGCTAACCTAGCCTGCTGATTTCACAGAAAATAATTTGATTTCTGAAATTGTTATTTAAGGAACACACTGATTTTTTTTAAATGAGGACTCCACTTCCTGTATAGGGAGGAGTGAAGGAAAAGTGCTAGGAAATGAAAACCCACTGAAGGAACTCAGAGATCAGTAAGTATTCTTAAGAAGCCACATCCAATACTGGACATAAAGGCTGGCATTAGAAAGAGACCATCTGAGGAAAAGGAATGGGCTGTTCTCCTTGACAACTCCACTTGTCAACAAGGACAGAGCTCATGTAGGGGAAGCTGAAAAGGGACAGTCAGGATGATAACATTGGATAGAAAGGAGACCATGAATTCAGTCTGTAAGAACATGGGGGTAGTGCTGTGTGCAGTGGGTAAAGCTGCTGCTTGTGATGGTGGCATCCCATATGGGTGAAAGTTTGAGATACAGGTGCGCCACTTCCAATCCAGCTCCCTGCTGATGTGCCTGGGAAAGTAGCAGAGGATGGCACAAGTGCTTGGCCCCTGCACTGGCATGGGAGACCCGGAAGAATCTCCAAGCTTCTGGCTTTGGCCAGGCTCAACCCCAGCTGTTGCAGCCATTTGGGGAGTGAACCAGAAGATGGGAGATCTTTATCTCTGTCTCTCTTTTTTCTTTGTAACTCTTTTATTCAAATGAATAAAAATAAGTCTTTAAAAAGAAGAAAAATATGGGCTTTTACACTACTACTGTTATTTAAGTTAAGGTAACCAAAGATGGGGGTGGTGGGGACAAAGGATAGAACCACAAGTCAACCTCTAGAAGAGTAATCAATAAAGAACACAGGGCTTTCTTTGTCACTTCCATCATCAGGTGTTATTTCTTTTTTTTTTTTTTTTTTATTAAACTTTTATTTAATGAATATAAATTTCCAAAGTATAGCTTATGGGTTACAATGGCTTCCCCCCTCCCATAACTTCCCTCCCGCCCGCAACCCTCCCCCCTCCCGCTCCCTTTCCCCTTCCATTCGTGTAAAGATTCATTTTCAATTCTTTTTGTATACAGAAGATCAGTTTAGTATATATTAGGTAAAGATTTCAACATTTTGCCCATATAGCAACATCAAGTGAAAAAACTACCATTGGATTACTAATTATAGCATTAAATAGCAATGTACAGCACATTAAAGACAGAGATCCTACATAATTTTTTTTTCAAAATAATTAATTTTCTATGCCATTTCCATTTTAACACCAGGTTGTTTTTTTTTTTTCATTTCCAATTCTCTTTATATACAGAAGATCACTTCAGTATATAATTAGCAAAGACCTCATCAGTCTGCGCCCACACAGAAGCGCAAAGTATAAAAATACTGTTTCAGTACCAGTCGTAGCATCACTTGGCTTTAGACGACACATTGGGGACAGATCCCGCATGGGGTGTAAGTACACAGTGACTCCTGTTGCTGACTTAACAATTTGACACTCCTGTTCATGGCGTCAGTAATCTCCCTGGGCTCTAGTCATGAGTTGCAAGGGCTATGGAAGCCTTTAGGGTTCGCTGACTTTGATCTTATTCCGATAGGGTCATAGTCAAAGTGGATGTTCTCTCCTCCCTTCGGAGAAGGGTACCTCCTTCTTTGATGGCCCCGTTCTTTCCACTGGGATCTCACTCACAGAGATCATTCACTTAGGTCTTTTTTTTTTTTTTTCCCATGGTATCTTGGCTTTCCATGCCTGCTATACTCTCATGGGCTCTTCAGCCGGATCTGAATGCCTTGAGGGCTGATTCTGAGGCCGGAGTGTTGTTTAGGACATCTGCCATCCTATGAGTCTGCTGTGTATCCCACTTCCCATGTTGGATCTTTCTCTCCCTTTTTGATTCTATCAGTATTAGCAGATACTTATCTTGTTTGTGTGATCTCTTTGACTCTTAGACCTATCAGAGCTATCGATTGTGAGCTGAAATTGATCACTTGGACTAGTGCGATGGCATTGGTACATGCCATCTTGATGGAATTGTGTTGGAATCCCCTGCACATTTCTAACTCCACCATTTGCGGCCAGTCCGATTGAGCATGTTCCTAATTGTTCACCTCCTCCCTTTTTCCACTCTTAGATTTAACAGGGATCACTTTTCAGTTAAAATTTAAACACCTAAGAATAATTGTGTGTTAATTACTGAGTTCAACCAATAGTACTAGAACAACAACAACAACAACAAATACTAAAAAGGATAAAGTATTACATTGTACATCTAAAGTCAGGACAGGAGCTGCTCAGTTCATTGTTGCTTATAGTGTCCATTTCACTTAACAGGTTTCCCCTTTGGCGCTCAGTTGTCACCGATCAGGGAAAACAAATGATATTTTTCTCTGTGGGACTGGCTTAATTCACTCAGCATGATGTTTTCCAGATTGCTCCATCTTGTTGCAAATGACTGGGTTTCGTTGTTTCTTACTGCTGTATAGTATTCTATGGAGTACATGTCCCATAATTTCTTTATCCAGTCTACTGTTGATGGGCATTTGGGTTGGTTCCAGGTCTTAGCTATTGTGAATTGAGCTGCAATAAACATTAATGTGCAGATGGCTTTTTTATTTGCCAAATTAATTTCCTTTGGGTAAATTCCAAGGAGTGGGATGGCTGGGTTGTATGGTAGGGTTATGTTCAGGTTTCTGAGGAATCTCCAGACAGACTTCCATAGTGGCTTAACCAGTTTGCATTCCCACCAACAGTGGGTTAGTGTCCCTTTTTCCCCACATCCTCTCCAGCATCTGTTGTTGGTAGATTTCTGAATGTGAGCTATTCTCACCGGGGTGAGATGGAACCTCATTGTGGTTTTGATTTGCATTTCTCTGATTGCTAGTGATCTTGAACATTTTTTCATGTGTCTGTTGGCCATTTGGATTTCCTCTTTCGAAAAATGTCTATTGAGGTCCTTGGCCCATCTCTTAAGTGGGTTGTTTGTTTTGTTGTTGTGGTTTTTCTTGATTTCTTTGTAGATTCTGGTTATCAATCCTTTATCTGTAGTATAGTTTGCGAATATTGTTTCCCATTCTGTTGGTTGCCTCTTCACTTTCCTGACTGTTTCTTTCGAGGTACAGAAGCTTCTCAATTTGATGCAATCCCAAATGTTAATTTTGGTTTTGACTGCCTGTGCTTTTGGAGTATTTTCCAGGAAGTCTTTGCCTGTGCCTATATCTTGCAGGGTTTCTCCAATGCTCTCTAATAATTTGATGGTTTCGGGTCGTAGATTTAAGTCTTTAATCCATGTTGAGTGAATTTTTGTGTAAGGTGATAGGTATGGGTCTTGCTTCAAGCTTCTGCATGTGGAAATCCAATTTTTCCAGCATCATTTATTGAATAGACTGTCCTTATTCCAGGGATTAGATTTGGATCTTTGGTCAAATATAAGTTGGCTATAGATGTTTGGATTGATTTCTGGTGTTTCTATTCTGTTCCATTGGTCTATCCATCTGTTTCTGTACCAGTACCATGCTGTTTTGATAACAACTGCCCTGTAGTATGTCCTAAAATCAGGTATTGTGATGCCTCCGGCTTTGTTTTTGTTGTACAGGATTGCTTTGGCTATTCGAGGTCTTCTGTGTCTCCATATGAATTTCAGCATCATTTTTTCTAGATCTGTGAAGAAGGTCTTCGGGATCTTGATGGGTATTGCATTGAATGTATAAATTGCTTTTGGGAGGATAGACATTTTGATGATATTGATTCTTCCAATCCATGAGCATGGAAGATTTCTCCATTTTTTGGTATCCTCTTCTATTTCTTTCTGGAAGGTTTTGTAGTTTTCATCGTAGAGATCTTTAACGTCTTTGGTTAAGTTTATTCCAAGGTATTTGATTGTTTTTGTAGCTATTGTGAATGGGATTGATTTTAGAAGTTCTTCCTCAGCCGTGGCATTGCCTGTGTATACAAAGGCTGTTGATTTTTGTGCATTGATTTTATATCCTGCTACTTTGCCAAACTCTTCGATGAGTTCCAGCAGTCTCTTAGTAGAGTTCTTTGGGTCCCCTAAATAAAGAATCATATCATCTGCAAAGAGAGATAGTTTGAGTTCGTCCTTCCCGATTTGTATCCATTTAATTTCTTTTTCTTGCCTAATAGCTCTGGCCAAAACTTCCAGAACTATATTGAATAGCAGTGGTGAGAGAGGGCATCCCTGTCTGGTACCAGATTTCAGTGGAAATGCTTCCAACCTTTCCCCATTCAATAGGATGTTGGCCGTGGGTTTTTCATATATTGCTTTGATTGTATTAAGGAATGTTCCTTCCATACCCAGTTTGCTTAGAGTTTTCATCATGAAAGGGTGTTGTATTTTATCAAATGCTTTCTCTGCGTCTATTGAGAGAATCATATGGTTTTTCTTCTGCAGTCTGTTAATGTAGTGTATTACGTTGATTGTTTTGCGAATGTTGAACCATCCCTGCATACCGGGGATGAATCCCACTTGGTCTGGGTGGATGATCTTTCTGATGTGTTGTTGCATTCTATTGGCCAGAATTTTATTGAGAATTTTTTCATCTATGTTCATCAGGGATATTGGTCTGTAATTCTCTTTCAGTGTTGCGTCTCTTTCTGGCTTAGGAATTAAGGTGATGGTGGCTTCATAGAAGGAATTTGGGAGGATTCCCTCTTTTTCGATTGCTCTGAATAGTTTGAGAAGAATTGGAGTTAGTTCTTCTCTAAATGTCTGGTAGAACTCAGCAGTGAATCCATCTGGCCCTGGGCTTTTCTTTGTTGGGAGGGCCTTTATTACTGTTTCAATTTCTGTGTCAGTTATTGGTCTGTTTAGGTTTTCTATGTCTTCCTGGCTCAATTTAGGGAGGTTGTATGTGTCCAAGAATCTGTCCATTTCTGATAGATTTTCCTGTTTGCTGGCATACAAGTCCTTGTAGTAATTTCTGATGATTCTTTTTATTTCTGTGGCGTCTGTTGTTACGTTTCCCATTTCATCTCTGATCCTATTGATTTGGGTCTTTTCTCTTCTTTTTTTAGTTAGTTGGGCCAATGGGGTGTCAATTTTGTTTATTTTTTCAAAAAACCAGCTCCTCGTTTGGCTGATTTTTTGTAATGTTTTTTTGGATTCAATCTTGTTGATTTCTTCTCGGATTTTAATTATTTCTCTTCTCCTACTAGGTTTGGGTTTGGTTTGCTGCAGATTTTCTAGATCCTTGAGATGACTTGAAAGCTCATCTATTTGGTGCCTTTCCAATTTCTTGATGTAGGCACCTATTGATATAAACTTTCCTCTTAACACTGCTTTTGTTGTATCCCATAGGTTTTGGTATGTTGTGCTGTTATCCTCATTTACTTCCAGAAAATTTTTGATTTCTCTTTTAATTTCTTCTATGACCCATTGTTCATTCAGGAGCATGTTGTTCAATCTCCATGTGTTTGCACGTGCTCTAGGGATTCCTGAGTTGCCAATTTCCAATTTCATTCCTTTGTGGTCTGAGAAGCTGCATGGTATGATTCTAATTCTTTTGAATTTGCTGAGACTTGCTTTATGGCCTAGTATGTGGTCAATCCTAGAGAGGGTTCCATGTACTGCTGAGAAGAATGTAAAGTCCTTAGATGTAGGATGAAATGTTCTGTAGATGTCTGTTAGATCCATTTGGGCTATAGTGTCATTTAAATCTACTGTCTCCTTGTTGATCTTCTGTCCTGTTGATCTGTCTATCTCTGAGAGTGGAGTATTGAAGTCCCCCAGTACTATTGTATTGGGGTCTAAGTCTCCCTTTAAGTCCCTTAACAAGTCTTTTAAATAGGCTGGTGCCCTGTAATTAGGTGCATATACGTTGATAATCGTTATATCTTCCTGTTGAATGGATCCCTTAATCATTATATAGTGCCCCTCTTTGTCTCTCCTAACAGTTTTTGTGGTAAAGTTTATGTTGTCCGATATTAAGATGGCTACGCCCGCTCTCTTTTCATTTCTGTTGGCGTGGTATATCTTTTTCCAGCCTTTCACTCTCAGCTTGTATGGATCATTGTTGGATAGATGGGTTTCTTGTAAGCAGCAAAAGGATGGGTTTTGGTCCTTAACCCAATCGGCCAATCGGTGTCTTTTAACTGGACAGTTCAAGCCATTAACATTCAATGTGACTATTGAGAAGGAGTAACTTTGCCCTGCCATTTGCCAAAGATATTTTCTAATTTCTGGTTTGAGCTTCCTGTGATCTTTTGCTCTGAGGTTTCCTTCCTTTACCTTCTTTCATATTGGTGACCGTGTTTCTGTGTTTCTGTATGTAACACATCTTTAAGCATCTTTTGCAGGGCTGGACGAGTGGCGACAAATTCTTTCAATTTCTGTTTGCTGTGAAAGGTCTTAATTTCACCTTCATTCACAAATGAGAGCTTTGCAGGATATAATATTCTGGGCTGGCAGTTTTTCTCTCTTAGTACCTGGGCTATATCTCGCCATTCTCTCCTGGCTTGTAGGGTTTCTGATGAGAAATCAGCTGTAAGTCTAATTGGAGATCCTCTGAGAGTAATCTGGCGTTTCTCTCTTGCACATTTTAGGATCTTTTCTTTATGTTTCACTGTGGTGAGTTTGATTACGACGTGTCTTGGTGAGGATCTCTTTTGATCATGTTTATTAGGGGTTCTCTGAGCTTCCTGTACTAGGATGTCTCTGTCCTTCTCCAAACCTGGGAAATTTTCTGCTAGTATCTCACTAAAAAGGCCTTCTAATCCTTTCTCCCTTTCCATGCCTTCAGGAACTCCTAGAACCCGAATGTTGGGTTTTTTAATAGTATCCTGTAGATTCCTGACAGTATTTTTTAGATTACTGATTTCTTCTTCTTTTTTTTGATTTGACTGTTTCCTTTCCTGTTCTCTGTCTTCTAATTCCGATATTCTCTCTTCTGCTTCATCCATTCTGTTTTTAAGGCTCTCTAATGTGTTTGCCATTTGATCTATTGAGTTCTTCATTTCATTGAGATTTTTTGCCAGTACTGCAGTTTCCTGTTCCACTAATTTTTTCATTTCATTTTGATTCCTCCTTAATATTTCATTTTCACGGGAGAGATTTTCTATCTTGTCCATTAAGGATTTCTGTAGTTCAAGAATTTGTTTTTGAGAACTTCTTAATGTTCTTATGAAATTTTTGCAATCTGCTTCGTGCATTTGCTCTAACTCTTCATCTTCATAATCTTGCATTGGCGTGTCTTGTTCACTTGGGGGCGTCATAGTGCTATCCTTATCTTTGGTACCTCCGCTTCTATGTTTCTTGCTTGGCATGTTAGAGATAATTTGTGGTGTTTTTGTTTTTTTTTTTTTTTTTTTTTTTCTCTCGTTATACTGTGCCTCTGAGTGAGCTGTCTGTTTTGTTGGAGCCTTAGGGGCTGTGATGGGTGTGGCTAGAGAGCTATGCTTGTTTCTTGAGGTTTAAGGCTGTGTAAAGAGCGACTCTCCCGGATTACTTGCTCCTTGCTGGGACGCGCTCTCTCTCTCTCTCTCTCTCTCTCTCTCTCTTTTTTTTTTTTTCTTTTGACTCAGTTGGGAGTGGAGTTGAGGGTAGTTGAAATCTAGCCTCTGTGGGTATTCGTTTGATTTATGCCTGGGAACATACACAGAGTTTATGCAGCCCTCAATGTGTTCTCCAGTTTCGCTAAAGATACTGAGTTTGGCTGAGCTTTACATATGTAAAATCGCGATGCTCTTTGTTTTGCTTGGTGAGTGAAGGGAGAGGCCTCTGTTCCCCCTCCCCCCAATGTCTCGGACTTCTCAGGTCTTTGTCTTACCGACCTCCGTTCCCGCGCTGGCGAGATTCTGTGGCTCTGGCTCCTCTCCCGCCGCTGCCGCTCGGCTCGTCTCGGTTGGTTTTCCACGCGGTGGGTTCCCTGTAAGTCCTCTGTGTCTCATCCACAGGATCCGGAAGCGTTTCCTCTGCAGTTTTTTTTTTTTGAGTCTTTTCCTGAGGCTACAGTAATTCCACTTTTATGAAAGTTTATTTTCCCAAACTAAGGCACACGTCCTCACTATCCGCCATCTTGGCTCCGCCCCCCATCAGGTGTTATTTCTTTGCTGCATCAATCCTTCTGATCTTTGCACCACTGGGAAGGCATCTGATAAATTGTTATACAGATATGTTATTGGGTATTCAGCATTCATTGTGTTTATATGGACAATTAGCATACTTATATTTAAAACGAGGTCCAAACTTAAAGGACTTACTTATTGTGAGAGAGCATTGCACAATTAAGTCAAAGTCAGGTTTCCTCCAACTCCCACTTTCCCTGGCACAGAGCCACTAGTTGTGAGCTCAAAACACATGAGCCTGTGATTATAGAATGGATGGAAATTATGTTTTTGCAAAAATTAAAAAAATAAAGAAATTAAATAAGGAGGGAGATTGAGGGATGGAGGGAAATGTGGTTATCTTCTTAGAACTGTACCTATGAAATACATGAAATCTGTTCCCTTTATATTAATAAAAATTAAAAAAAGATCTCTCCAGATTTCCACTGAACTATTCATGATGTTACTTAAATAGGTGGAACATAAAATGCAAAACATTATTAGAGAAGGTACAAAGAAATAATAAAGGTGAGAACAAAGGCAAGAACAAATGGCAGAGATACAAAGGTACTTCAAGAAATTGTGGAAAGTGGGAGATCTGGGTGGAGTTCCAAGCTCTGTGTCTCCCCAAACCCCATGGGGTGTGTGCGTGTATGTGTATGTGTGTTTTCCTCTCTCTCTGTAACTTTGCCTTTAAAATAAATAAATAAAATTTTTAAGAGATTTATTTTATTTATTTCAAAGACAGAGTTACAGAGAGAAGTAGGGACAGAGAGAGAGGTCTTTCATCCACTGGTTCACTCTCCAGATGGCTGCAACGGCTGGAGCTGCACTGATCCGCATCCAGGAGCCAGGAGCTTCTTCCAGGTCTCCCATGTTGGGTGCAGGGGCCCAAGGACTTGGGTCATCTTCTGCTACTTTCCCAGGCTACCGCAGAGAGCTGGATGGGAAGAGGGGCAGCCAGGACTAGAACCAGCACCTATATGGGATGCTGGCGCTTCAGGCCAGGGCTTTAACCCGCTGTACCACAGCGCCGGCCCCATAAATAAATCTTTTTAAAATGTGGAAAATCAAAGTCAGAAATAAGTTTATTTGGGTGCAAAAGCGTTTTTAAACTTGTGGATAGCTTAGGCATTGTCCTTGAACTTTTTGAAGTCCCTTCACATGGGAACTTACAAACACCCTCACCCCCAGCCAGTTCTATGCTTGGATGAAGACATCTTTAAAAACTAAAAGTTTTTCCACTGTATAAAGTTTGAATTGATCATCAGTAGAAGACTGGTGGAAGTGTATCAGTGAGAGCTGGCTTCTTGCCAGAGCTTTCTAGGCTATAAGAGATTGTCCTGGAACCCTAGTTCCATCTTTTCAAGTGACCACCCAACATAATTTATACTCCAAAATACTAGATGGGGTACAAGAAATACCAAATTCCCATCCATAATGAACAGATTTCTTTTGTTTTTATTTCTTTTCATTTAATTAATTTATTTGCTCTTTAAAATTTTTATTACCATGAAGAACCTCCCTAAATCCCCCTTCTTCCTTCGTTTCCTTCTTTTCTTTAATTTTTATGAAGACATAATTTCAGTCTACTCCATAATTATAGGCTTAATGCACCATTAACCATGATATTCAACAAGTAAAAAAATAAGAAGACAACAGTTATACAGGAATATAAACAAAGGCTTAAAAACAACAATCAAATCTCAAGATGTCCATTTTGTTCTTATACATTTTTTATATTCTATATTAACTACTACATACCAGAGAAAACATATGATATTTGTCAGTGTGCTTAATGGTAGACCAGTGGTGTTCAATAGAACGTTCTATGACACTGAGAATGTTCTGTATCTGCACTCTGCAATAGGTAGCCACTACCCACATGTTTTTGAGCACTTGAAATGTGGATAGTTTGATTGGGGAGACGAAATTTAATTTTTATCTACTTTTAATTAATTTAAATTTAAATAACCACATGTGACTAGTGGTTACTGTGTTACATAACACAGAAGTAGACTTCTGAAAATGAGAAAATAGAATAATTAGCGACATTTATCTTTAACATTACAAAGAAGCCTGTTAGCCCAGAGTTACTCCTCCTCCCACTGTAGGCATTTGTCCCATTGGTGCAGTCCCCTTGTCCTCTTCCAGTCTCCAGATCAGACTAACAAAGAAGGATTCTTTCTTTTCCAGACAGTAGGCAACACCTCCTAAGACTGAATCCGGTTCTTTTTGGTAATAGTAAGAAGCTACTGTCTTTCCAAAGAATAAAAGCTTTCTTTGAAAACAAAACATTCTCTAGACACTAGCTATGAAAACAAGTAGAGGCCTCTCAAGTAGAAGTAACAGCAACCTTTCCTTCAACTCACCCTAAGAATGACAACATTAGTGATTTGAATACATTAAACGCCAAATCCCCACTCAGGTGGATCATATATATAGATATATACATATTTGTAATTCCTTGCCCTTGGTCAACCAACAAAGGGGAATTGGAACTAAAATCCCATGTGAGCCTCCTTAGAACTTAGAGCCCACTTTGTTGAGACAGGATTAGGCAAGATAAAAGAAAAAGCAAGAAAATGAACACAAACACAATTAGACTAGACGAGCCTTCAAGTCAAGTCATGTGTGATTTCCAATAGAAAAAGATTTAATTATGCCATCATGACCAAAATCACTTATTAAGTACCCATTTATATGTGATGTTGGACTGGGGAGATATACAGCACAAGTCAGACTTGGTCTCAGCCCACTAGACAGAAAACAATGAAACAGTGAGATATTCAGGATGGGAATTAAATACATTAATGAATATTTACATTCAGTGCAAATGTAGTGTCCACAGAGCAAGCTTGAAACTCGAAGGACTAAAAAGCAAAGCTTTGGACTGTTCTTGATGGAACAAGGACATAAGCCTCAGCCATTCTCCCTGATTGACCAGAAGAGATACAGAAACAGAGCTAAGTTTCCACCTTTCCTTGCATCGTGCACTAATGTAGATCACAGAAGGTGTATTGGAAACAGAGAAGGGAAGAGAATGAGCAAATAATGAAACTCCATGCATCTTCACGAATCACTCTAATGGGGCAGGGCAAGGGATTTCCCATCCAAGGCTGTTGAGATAAGAGAAGCAAACTAGTCTGAAAGACCTAGAAACTCACAGGAGGAATCCAAAGGTCTGTACAACCAAGGAGGCTAGAAGTGCAAAGCAGGTATGAGGTATGGAACCAGAATCCAGAAACCAGGGAGGCGAGAGAAAGAGAGTTGAGAAAAAAGGGAGACATTTAGCGTGATCGCTTCTAAAAGTTACAGTGGTTTGATGCTTGGTTTTAGGCTGACACATGCTTTGGTGGTTTGATTGACTTTGGAAAGCTAGATGAGTCAGCGAGGTAATGACAATCAGTGACTTTGTAGGACCCAAATTGGAAGTCCCAGCATTGCAAAAAAATTGTGTAACAGCCAATTAGGAAACTAGAGCTCTAGGATACCAAAGTGCATCTTTGAGAGATTAGAAAGAAAGAGTCAAACTCATAGAAGCAAAGAAGGAAATGTTGGTTGTCAGGATCCAAGAGGAGGAGAAGGGCAACTGTTATTCAATGGATATAAAATTTCAGTTATGCAAGATGAATAAGTTCTAAAGATTTACTGTACAGTATTGCGACTATGGTTAGTAATACAGTATTGTATGTTTCAAAATTGCTGAGAGTAAATCTCATGTTCTTATAACACACACACATATGTCTGATTATGAACAATATAGTATATTCTCACCCTACATCTAATGTCCTCTTTGTGTGACACACAAGGCCCCGTGTGATCTGACCTCAGATTTTCTTTCTACTGCTATTGCCCATCTTCCTCCCCCTCTATCTAAACTCCAGCCTATTCTTATGTACCTGCTGTGTCTCTTCTATGCTCCCCTGGTTGGAATATGCTTCTCTGCTTGCTGGCTGATTCTCTGGCAAATTCATACTGTCTTATGGGTCTTGGTTTTGTTATCACTCCCTCTGGGAAGTCTTTCCTCATCAGCAGGGTCTGGGTTAGCACTCACAGCTCTATACTTCCTCTATCATGACACGTATCACACTGCATTGTGATTGCCTAGGAAGGTGTTTGTACCCATGCTAGGCCGTGAACTCCACCCAGAAAGGGACTCTGTTCTGTTAACCTTTCTTTGCTCAAAGCTTTATGTAACTTAGTCTCTGTATACTTTGGACTCTCAGGAGGTAGTTATTGAAAAAATAAAAACATATAGAAAGTCAAAATATAACCTCATGATGTATATTATAGTTTGATAATGCAATACAAAAATCAGATGGATGAATTTCATAAGAACTTTTTAAAAATCATGAGATTTTTTTCCCTCACCATAGGACCCCAGGATACCTTGGAAGCTGGGAAACTAAATTCCAGGTCCTGCAACTCTCCTGGTTCTGATTCACAGGCTCTGAATGGATTATGCGTTCTTAAAGGCATAATTCTAAACGGCTTTATATGTTTCCAAGAACAAAGAAAATGAATACATCTCCATGTGAATATTTTGCTTGAAGAGTCCAAGATGACTGAATATGGAAAAGACATGCTGACTCTGACCAGGGGAAGACAGCAGGAAAGAAAGCGGAGGAATTGTAATCCCAAATGATAGTTGGAGAGAAGTTTGCAGAGAAAACTCTATGGAAAGAAGAAGAGCGCCATGGAGCAGCACGGAAGTGCAGCTGCACAGCAGCAGCTGGGGAAACCACCCACGAATCCCGCAGCTGGGGGCTGGAGGAGACACGAGGTTCTGAAAGTGAGGTGACGACAGACTGGGCAGCTGGCACCACTGGTCATATTGCCTAGGGGAGAGCCTTCAAGTCCACACTGTCTTTGAGTCTGGCCTAGAGCCCCAGCGGGGGACAGGGTACCCTCCCCGTAGTCCAGGGAAGGAAAAGCATATTTCTTTCTCCTCATTTCAAGACAAGGGTGCCTGGAAGCCAGAGGGGAGAAGGCACCTGTTGCTGTTGATTTCTCAACAATGTTGTAGTGGGTTCGTTTCTGAGAGGAGCAGCGTGGTGGGGGCAAGAGGCGCGGAGTCAACACACAGACCCCGGGAGTCGGGTGAAAGCAGGCTTGAAGGGAGCAGCCTGCAGACTCGTTTATTACAGTTGGTACAACAGCTTATATAGCCAAGACCAGCCAATCTGGTCAAGGGGCGGTCTATACCCCAACCAATCACAGCCTGTTGCCAGGCAGTTTCCAGAGCCATCCAATCACAGCCTGTCGCCAGGCAGTCTCCATTGCCAGGTGGGTTTCAAAGCCATTCCTGACTAACTGACGCTCGCTTGCCAGTGGCCACCTTCGCATGGCCTTCTCATTCCACTACAGGCACCTTCTTTACACAAGTGGAGGCTGTGGAGGCTCTTGCAAATGCAACCAGGGAATTTAAGAAACGGATAGATTTCTGAATGCATACAATTTACAAAACTGAGGCATGATGACATTGAAAACCTAAACAGACCAATAATCAAAATGGAGATGGAATTAATAATGAAGACCCTCCCTCAAAAGAAAAGCCCAGCTAGACTGGCTCTCATACAGAAACCAAAACAGTAAACACTGGCTTGGATGTGTGGAAAAAGGTTACCTAATCCACAGCTATTGGGATGCAAGTTAGTACTGCCATTGTGGTAAACAGTATGGAGATTCCTCAGAAAGCTGAAAATGGATCTACCATATGACCAGCCATCCCACTTCTGGGAATTTACCCCAATGAAATGAAATCGTCATGTGAAAGAGTTATCTGTACCCCCATGATTATTGCAGCTCAATTCACAATAGTTAAGATATGTAATCAACCCGGATGCCCATTAATGGATGACTAGATTAAGAAAATCTGGTACATATACACTATGGAATACTACACAGCCTTAAAAAGAATGAAATCCTTTCTTTCACAACAAAATGGATGCAACTGGAAACCATTATACTTAGTGAAATAAGCCTTCCCCAAAAGACAAATATCATGTTTTCACTGATCTATGGTAACTAATAGAGTACAAAAAAGATTATGTATAATTATTTGCATTGCAATCTGTGTAAATTTATTCCTGTGCATATAATGTTGAGAGCACATGGCTCAAAGACCAAATTAATTTAGTTATTTATAACCACACAAGCAATATTTAAGGGCCGGCGCTGTGGCGTAGTGGGTAAAGCTGCCACCTGCAGTGCTGGCATCCCATATGGCCGCGGGTTCGAGTCCCGTCTGCTCCACTTCCAATCTAGCTCTCTGCTATGACCTGGGAAAGCAGTAGAAGATGGCCCAAGTGCTTGGGCCCTGCACCTGCATGGGAGACCCGGAAGAAACTCCTGGCTCCTGGCTTCAGATGGGTGTAGCTCCCTCCATTGCGGCCAACTGGGGAGTGAACCAGCAGATGGAGGACCTCTCTCTCTCTCTCTCTCTGTTTCTCCTTCTCTCTCTGTGTAACTCTTTCAAATAACTAAATAAATCTTAAAAAATATTTAAATGTTGCATTGGCACTGATTGTATTTCATAGAAAGAAATTATGAATGATTAATTGATAAAAAAACTGCATATGGGTGAAATGGTCATTTATACATTCAATTATTATTTATAGCTATTATCTATATTCCCACTAAACTCAGATCTTTTTGCTTTTTACTTGTTAAACTTATATTTGGTAAAGTATTAAATCTATTACTGTATTGTAAATTTAAAGTATGCCATCTCAAAAACTAAAAAAACAGAGAGAAAGGTAGAGAGAAGGAGAGTGGGAGGAGAGAAGGGAAGAGGGGAATATCATAATGTTCTTAGACTTTCATCTACAAATCATATTGAATATATTAAAAATCAATTAATATTAAAATGAAAAATGAACAAAATAATGAAGCAATCAAAAACTGAAGGCAAAATGGACTAAAATACGAAAAATATTAAAATGAATAAGCTTTAAAAATAAGGAAAGAAGCTGAAAACAAAATAAGACAAATGCAAATTATGTTTTTCACCTATCAAGATTAGTAAAATATTTATTAAATTTTAGTACTGAGCAAATTAGGAAGCAATCACTTTCCTATTTTTGGTAGAATTTCAAATTGTTCTAATTTCTCTGAAGGGTAATATGGTTATATTTCTTTTTTTTAAAGTAGAGGGGTTTTTTTTAAAGATTTTTATTTATTTATTTGAAAGGTAGAGTTACAGACAGTGAGAGGAAGAGACAGAGAGAGAGGTCTTTCATCCACTGGTTCACTCCCCAAATGGCCACAATGGCCGGAGCTACGCCAATCCAAAGCCAGGAGCCAGGAGCTTCTTCCTGGTCTCCCATGCAGATGCAGGGGCTCAAGGACTTGGGCCATCTCCCACTGTTTTCCCAGGCCATAGCAGAGAGCTGGATAGGAAGAGGAGCAACTGGGACTAGAACCAGTGCCGGCACCGCAGGTGGAGGATTAACCTACTGAGCCATGGCAAGGGCCCCTGGTAATATTTCTTAAAATTAAAACTTCAACTGAAGTGTTTTAAAATATTAACATTCCAGTCACTGTTTTTAGCATAGCCAACATAAAAATTTTGGTTTTAAATGCCATTCTATTGTAAATGTAACTTGTGTTTTTGGACAAATAGTTGTTCTAATGCAAAGAAAATAGAAGGTTATATGTTGTACTTTGTAATATCAGAATTTATTAAAAAATAAATAACAAACATTTAAAAAATCATGAGACTTTAAATACAAAATCGCCTGCACAGATAATGGGTAATGGCTGTGCCTTGGGGGAGGGGTTTTAGCAACATGCCCCAGGGAATGAAAGACTTGAATGAATTGACTTCAGAAGGCTGAAGAAAGTGTGGAGGACCAGTTCAAGAAGACAATGAACCTAGAGTGTTCAAGGGATGGTGAGCAGTGCAGTTTGCCTCAAAAGCACTGCAACCAAATAAAAATGGGAGCCTAAGAATGTCTGAGTCACTCCCAGGAAGGCAAGCAAAGATAAGCACAGGAATAAGAAAAAAGAAAACAAACATAAAACAAATAATAAAATGGCATTCTTATACCTTACCATATCAATAACAATCTTAAGTGTAATTATCTAAATGTACCAATTAAGAAACTGACAGAGTGAGCAAAAAACATGATCCAATCATATACTGTTTATAAGAAATTTTAAATACAACAGCATATTTAGGTTGAAAGTAAAGAAATTATGGGACATGTACTCTATAGAATACTATGCAGCAGTAAAAAACAATGAAATCCGGTCATTTGCAACAAAATGGAGGAATCTGGAAAACATCATGCTGAGTGAATTAAGCCAGTCCCAAAGGGACAAATATCGTATGTTCTCCCTGATCGATGACAACTAACCGAGCACCAGAAAGGAAACCTGTTGAAGTGAAATGAATACTATGAGAAACGGTGACTTGATCAGCTCTTGTTCTGACTGTTGAGGAACAACTTAATACTTCAGCCCTTATAGTATTTTTTTTGGTTCCACTTAATACTATTGGTTGAACTCTGTAATTAACACACAATTATTCTTAGGTGTTTAAATTTAACTGAAAAGCGATCCCTGTTAAATATAACAGTGGGAATAAGAGAGGAGGGAGATTACAGTTTGAGACATGCTCAATCGGACTTGCCCCAAACGGTAGAGTTAGAAATGTGCCAGGGAATTCCAATTCAATCCCATCAAGGTGGCATGTACCAATGCCATCTTACTTGTTAAAGTGACCAGTTTCAGTTCATAATTGATCATAATGATAGGATTTAGAGTCAAAGGGATCACATAAACAAGACTAGTGTCTGCAAATACTAACTGATGGAATAAAAAAAGGAGAGAAAGATCCAACATGGGAAGCGGGATACACAGCAGACTCATAGAATGGCAGATGTCCTAAACAGCAGTCTGGCCTCATAATCAGCCCTTAAGACATTCAGATCTGGCTGAAGAGCCCATGAGAGTATTTTAGGCATGGAAAGCCAAGACACTCTGGCAAAAAAAAAAAGATCTAAATGAAAGATCTCTGCAAGTGAGATCCCAGTGGAAAGAATGGGGCCATCAAAGAAGGAGGTATCTTTCTCTGAAGGGAGGAGAGAACTTCCACTTTGACTATGACTTTGTCTAAATAAGATTGGAGTCGGCGAACTCAAAAGGCTTCCATAGCCTTGGTAACTCATGACAAGAGCCTAGGGTGTTTAATGACGCCATAAATAAGAGTGTCAATTTGTTAAGTCAACAACAGTGGTCACTGTGCGCTTACTCCTCATGTAGGATCTCTGTCCTTAATGTGTTGTACTATGTGAATTAATGGTATAACTAGTACTCAAACAGTATTTTACACTTTGTGTTTCTGTGTGGGTGCAAACTGTTGAAATCTTTACTTAATATATACTAAATTGATCTTCTGTATATAAAGAGAATTGAAAATGAATCTTGATGTGAATGGAATGGGAGAGGGAGCAGGAGATGGGAGGGTTGTGGGTGGGAGGGAAGTTATGGGGGGGAAAAGCCACTGTTATCCAAAAGCTGTTCTTTGCAAATTTATATTTGTTAAATAAAAGTTAACAAAAGGAAAAAAAAAGAATAAAAGGATTTCAAAAGTTATGCCATGTGAACACTAATTGTTTTCCATATTTTTACTCATTTAGTTTTGTTTGAAAGACAAGGTGACAGAGAGTTTTCCATCTGCTGGTTCACTCCCCAAATGGCCACAACTGGTGGGGTTGGGTCAGGCCAAAAACAGGAGCTCAGGACTCAATCCAGTTCTCCCACATGGATCACAGGAGTCCAGATACTTGAGCCATCAGCTGCTGCTTCCTGGGGTGCACATCAGCAGAAATGTGGAATAAAATCAGGTCCGGAATTCAAACCCAGGCACTCTGATACACAGTGATACATGGGTGTCCCAAGAGGTGTCAACCTCTGTGCCAAACACTCACCCTTAGTTTTTAAAAAAACAACAGGAGTGACTATTAAAAATACCAGTTGAAAGATGGTTACCAGAGCAGGGACAATCACATAATGATAAAAGAATCAATCCCCTAAGAAGACATAATAATCCTGAGTGTGTATGAGCAAAACATCTGAGCTTCAAACCATGTGAAGTAAAACCTGAAAGGAAATGTGGGTTAAATCCACTAGTATAGTTGGAGACTTCAACACTCTACTTTCAAAAATTGATAGAACTGAGCCAGAGCTGTGGTGTAGTGAGCTAAGCCTCCACCTGTGGCCAGAATCCCATATAGGTGCTGGTTCGAGTCCTGGCTGCTCCTCTTCTGGTCTTGCTCTCTGCTGTGGCCTGGGAAAGCAGTGGAAGATGGCTCAAATGCTTGGGCCCCTGCATCCACATGGGAGACCTGGAAGAAGCTCCTGGCTCCTGGCTCCTGGCTTTGGGTTGGCTCAGCTATAGCCGTTTCAGCTATCTGGAAGACCTTTTCAGCAGATGGAAGACCTTTCTCTCTCTCTCTCTCTCTCTCTCTCTCTCTCTCTCTGTGTGTGTGTGTGTAGCTCTACATCTCAAATAAATAAATAAAATCTTAAAAAAATTGATAGAACTACATTAAGAGATTAAAAAGGGAAAGCTACAGCTATGTGTTGAAGTCGTCCAGAGAAACAGAAACATCTATATAGAAAGAGAATCACTCTATTTGTTCATGGAGATTCAGGAAAGTGGCAGTGCAGTTTAAAGGCTCAAGAGCTGGAGGGATGATGGTGTGGATTTGAGGGTGGATTTGATGGTCTGAGAAGCAGGAGTACTGAGAGCAGGAGAAGATACATGTCCCAACTCTAGCATTTAGTCAGTGGGATCAGAAATCCAACCTGCTGTCTTTTTTCAGACCTCAGTGGACTGGATGAGGCCAGCATATTAGAGACAGTCATCTGTGTTATTCAGTCCATTAATTTAAATGTTAATCTCTTCCAGAAACGTCCTCAAAGAAATACCCAGAAATGTCTAAGTAGCTAACTGGGCCTTCCATGGCCCAGTCAAGTTTTATGACACATAAAAAAATCAACCTTCACTTTGTGAACAACTGAGCCCTCATAAATTTGGCAACTTTGAAGAAATGAACTAATTCATCAAAAAAAAAAAAAAACCCACAAACCCCTAAAACTCTCCAAGATGAAGTAGATGATCTGAATAGACTTTTAACCATTAAAGAAATTAAATTTATAATTTGTCTTCTTTTAAAAAGTAACCTACAGGACCTGATGATTTTGTTGCTGAATTCTGTCAAACATTTATAGAAAAATAAACAATATTTTACACAATCCTTTCCCGATTATGGTTGTTTTAAGCCACGGTGCTTTGGTGTGCATTGTTATATAACAATAGGTAACTGAACTATCAGGTCACTTACCTTCTCTTGTCATGCTCATATTCTGTTTTGTAATCCATGCCAATCCAAATTGGCTCCTTTCTTGTAGAGATGCTATTGTATCAATTATAGAGAATTTAAATTGGTCCATCTGCAATTGTTCAGTCTCCACTCTTGGCCTACAATTTTACTTTACTTACTTTAACCAATGCCTTACTTATATTGCTCTATTATTCCTTTGTCTTTATAGCTTATCCCATAGCCCATGCCGTGTAGAAGAAGCTCCCCAGGACACAGTGAAGTAAAGTACATCTCAAAGCATACTCTGGATACTCTCGTCTCAGATTCCTCTGTCTGTCTGCTCTCATCAGGCTGATTATTGTATTTACAATATGCTGTCATTTATTGCTAACATTTACTGCCTTATGGATATGGACTATGCATGTGCTCTTCTACCCTTTTTTCCCCCTCTGTGCCTGTTGTGAGTTGGAGGCGTCTGCAGCCTGGAACACCTGGGAGGCAATAAGGGAACCCAAGAAACTCATTGCTGGGGTGTCCCTCAAGTCCCAAGATCCCTGGGCAGTGTGCTTTCCTTCTACTGTTCAGAGTCCTCCTTTACTTGACTGTTGTGTTATGTTATACACTTGGTTGTGTCTAGGTGTTTCTTTTAATTGTAAGATGGAAGAGTGGGCCAGAACTAGAAGTTCATAACCATTTATTTTGTTTCTCAATTTACAATTTGTTTAGGACTCAGTAAGAAAGGATTGGATCTGCAAGTTGTGGTGTTAGCTATGGCAACTCAAATGGGGAGGAGAGTTACTCTTTGAAGATTGCTCATGCCCATGACTATCAAGTTGGTATTGGTGTCGACTAGGAGCTGAGCCCAGGTTGAGGGCTATGAGCCTTGGTTCTCTTGCACGTGTACTTTCCCACGTGGGGTGGGCTGCCTCACAGTCTAGTCAGGGTGGTGGTGGGGTTCTAAGGGAAAGAATCCTCTGACAGAATCTTGAAGAGACTGTATTCTCTCCTGGTTCCCAGCTTTAGGTCTGGCCCAGCCCTGACCGTTGTAGGCATCTGAGAAATGAACCAGTGGGTAGGAGCTCTCTGTCTAACCCTGTCTCCTTCTTTATCTCACCATCAAATTAATTGATAATTTTTAAAAACAGAAAGAATTGATAAGTTTTAAAAACAGAAGCCAAGTGGCTTGGAAGATACAGCGGTGGCCATTTTGGAAAATATAATGTGTCATCCTTGGAACCTGGATGATAAAAAGAGCAGACACACTGGTAAGCTGAGGTCAGAGGGGACTTCATCTTCTCCCGGGTAAGTGAGGAGAGCTTGGAAATTATTATTATTGTTATTAAATGTTGCAATTAAGAAAACAAGCTTTTGAATAACTTGTTATGGATTCAAATCCCATCTCTATCACTTTTTCATTATTTGTCATTGGACAAGTTGATCTATATCTCCAAGACTCACTGTATTAATCTTCAAAATGGTGGCAATAATAGTAATACTGCATAGGGTAATAAAAATATTCAGCACAGGGTCGGCGCCACAGCTCACTAGGCTAATCCTCCACTTGTGGCGCCGGCACCCCGGGTTCTAGTCCCGGTCGGGGCGCCGGATTCTGTCCCAGTTGCGCCTCTTTCAGTCCAGCTCTCTGCTGTTGCCCAAGTGCTTGGGCCCTGCACCCACATGGGAGACCAGGAGAAGCACCTGGCTCCTGGCTTCAGATCAGCGCGGTGCGCCGGCCGCAGCGCACCGGCCGCAGCAGCTATTGGGGGGTGAACCAATGGAAAAGGAAGACCTTTCTCTCTGTCTCTCTTTCACTGTCCACTTTGCCTGTCAAAAAAATAAATATTCAGCACAGCACCTGGCCTATATAAAATTATCAAGATATGGGGATTATCAGTTTTCAATGCACATATTGCAAATATATGTATATCAGGTGTGTCCCTAGAATTTTTATGATAAATATATATACAGGAACACATACTATTCTTTGCCGTTAGAGTTGGATTCAGTTATTTTAAATTAACATTTTTATTTTCTTCACAAACTCTTTTGCTAATGAAACCCTCTAGGTATCATTAAATAACTAATCAGACAGGAAGCTCCAGAATAGCATTTGCGGCCAAGATCTTGGCACACTGAGTGGGCAGAGGAGAGGAGATAAGCTCCCCCACCAGAAAAAGCTGTCTGCCTTCATTAGCCATCTGGACACCCATGGATGTCCCACACTTTCTACTACTACCACATCCACAGAGTGGATGCTTCTTAAATGTGCCCATGACTTTCATGGAACTCTTATTAATATCAGTCTCTCAGATAACTCTTGGTTGGCAATTGGCAGCTATTATACATCTAAAAATTTCTCAGTAGGGAAGGCTAGATAATAATAAATCAGATGATATCAGTGACCTGGCTGTGGCAGTGTTTACAGAAGGCCTGCCATCTCATCTGTTTGGGGGCTGATAGATTAAGCAAACGGCTGAAATTCTGATGCTCTGAATAGAACTCCCTGGTTCACCAGTTGCTCTGTTACAGGCCGGGACAAATCTCCAGAGCTCTGTTTCCTATCCTGCAAAAGAACATTCTCCGTTCTTCACCTCTCATTCCTCTTGCTGAGTGGAGAAAGTGATATCTTTACGACCCTACGAGGTAATGCATGATTTAGCATAGCAAAGTAAAGAGCACTTGCCATCATCTAATTTATTTCCTCTCCATTTGACTTCAGACAGAAACGGAAAGGTTGTTTATTTGCAGGAACAATATTTTTATGGCTAAGCTTTGTCAAGCTAGATTTTGAGTCTGTTTAACATAAATTTTTTAGAGTTAAGCCTCAATTCCATCTAAGTTTTCTAAGGTGCAAGTATAATTCAAGTGAAAGTTGGGAAAGGTAAATATTTTGGCAATGTTATCTATTTACTAGCCTCTTTTGAGACTTTGGATGCACTGGGCCAAACATAACCCACAGGAAGGTGCATAGGGTAGCTGCCCTTCCCCTCAGACTTTGCTAAACCACACTGTGTTGACCCTTCGACAACTTCATATGCTGAGATGCTTCCTATCCTAGACTTCCCCTCCCTACTGGCATTATTTTGCATGTCTACACTCCTGTCTTGCTTTGGGCCACTCTCCTCCTACCCAAAAGCAGACCCTGAGATGCAGATTTAGAGGAAGCTCATTAGGGATGGAGAGAGGAAGTGAGAAGGGAGGATGCCAGTCAGGGGGGTATTCACAACCAACACGGTTACCTCTGAGGATCATCTGAGAGAGGGTGTGGAACTTACCTCAGAATTTAAAGGCAACGAATGAGCGTATTTATCCTGCCAACTCCTAACTTTTGGAGTGCTATTCTTGGGAGAGTCAGATCTTTGTCACTTCCAGCCTGTCCCGCAAGTAGGCTGAGCATTGTCTAGTAGCCAGAGAAATCTCTGAGAGTCTCAAAGTGTTTGCAGTATATGAACAGATTGTATTTGCAGATTGCAATAAGAATCTCTTCAATGATGCCACATACGATTTCCTGGGTATTTGATTGGTGCAGGACCAGTCATAGTGAGGCTGCAACACCTATATTCTATTTCCTTTTTCTGTGCTCAGTTAATGCACCTCAAGCCAGGAGCCACGTCAGAATCACTAGGAGTGCTTTCAACATTTATACATCCCAACACCGAGCCTGCTCTTACCTCGCTTTCCAAATCTCATCACAATTGATTCAGCTCTGTCCAACAACACTCTTTATTATCTTTAACTGCCCAAACTCACAGGTTTCAATTCATGTTTAAATTACCTTGTTGGCTTTCATTGACATTTATTTTGTGATTCTGGAAATAAATAAAAATGTGGACCTGTTAATGGATGAGATTTTGAGGTGCCAGAAGTAGTTGAAGGAATAGCAGAAGTTGAAACTAGAAAAGGAGATTGGAACCTGATTCATGAGGCCTTGGAAACTTTGCTAAGGGATGCCAGTTGTGCTGTATATTTCATGAGGAAGTATGGAGTATGGATTTTTAAGTAGTGTGAGCAAATAGGCACAGGAGATAGATAACCCAAGAAATATGGTAGGAATAGTAATCTCTCCTCTCTCTCTCTCTCTCTCTCTCTCTCTCTCTCTGTGTGTGTGTGTGTGTGTGTGTGTTGAAAGCCCTCCAGGTGATTCTGATGTGGCTCCTGGTTTGAGATCCATCAATATACTGGTTGAATGGGGGTGAAGGAGAACCAGTGAAGGTTAGTATCATATGTCAACATGATTAGAATATAGTGCCTAGTTATTCAATCAAACACTGACGTAGCTGTGAAGGTATGTCACAGTCATGAGTAACATCTACAATAAGGTGACTTTAATAAAAGGTAAGTTTGGCCGGCACCGTGGCTCAACAGGCTAATCCTCCACCTAGCGGCTCCGGCACACCGGGTTCTAGTCCCGGTCGGGGCACCGGATTCTGTCCCGGTTGCCCCTCTTCCAGTCCAGCTCTCTGCTGTGGCCCGGGAAGGCAGTGGAGGATGGCCCAAGTGCTTGGGCCCTGCACCCCATGGGAGACCAGGAGAAGCACCTGGCTCCTGCCTTTGGATCAGCATGATGCGCCAGCCGCAGCGGCCATTGGAGGGTGAACCAATGGCAAAGGAAGACCTTTCTCTCTGTCTCTCTCTCTCACTGTCCACTCTGCCTGTCAAAAAAAATTTAAAAAAATAAATAAAAGGTAAGTTGGATGTGCCTAATCCAATCACCAGAAAGACTTTAAGAACAGAGCTGATGTTTACCAGAGGAAGAAGTAATTCTGCCTGAGGACAGTAGTGGCAACTTCTACCTGAGAATTTCTTGCCTACTGACCTTCTCTATGGATTTTGGACTTTCCAGCCTCCACAGTCATGTCAGCCAATACCTTGAAATAAGTGACTTATTGTCTGTCTGTCCTACTGGTTCTATTTCTATGGTATAACCCTGACAACATTCAGATGAAAGATAAAATTTTAATGGGACTGTGGGAATTAAGATGAGAATTGTGTTTAAGACACGTTGGTCAGGCTGGTGTTGTGGCATAGTAGGTTAAGCTTCTGCTTGCAACTCTGGTAACCCATATGGGCACAGATTTGAGACCTGGCTGCTCCACTTGTAATCCAGTTCCCTGATGACATGCCTGGGAAATCAATGGAGGATGGCCAAACTACTTGGGCCCCTGCATCCATGTGGGAGACCTGGAAGACGTTTGTGGCTCCTGGCTTTGGCCTGGCCCATCCTTGGCTGTAGTAGGGATTTGGAGAGTAAATCAGCAGATAGAAGATCTCTCTGTCTCTCCCCCTCCCCCTCTCCCATCTCTCTGTCTGTGTGTCTGTCTCTCTCTCTTTGCCTTCCAAATAAAATGAAAAAAGAAAATTTAAGAAATCCACAATTACTAGTCGTGCATCTTTGGAAATTTATCTAGCCATTTTGAGCCTCACTTTTATCATTTGTGAAATAGAGATCATAATCATACCTACTCCACTGGGGCTGTTGTAAAGATTAAATGAGTTAATGTAAGTGAAATGCTCACAACAGCTCAATAAGGACTTATTAAATGCTAGCTGCTAACATTATAGTCATTATCATCATTATTATTATCTTTTATTCTCATCCTCTTATTCAACATGTAAGAGGCAGCATGACTCAGCACTGCATTCAGAGCTAGGACTATTTTCTTTCCAACAGGCTGATTCTCTGGTCCCCTGTGCAAAATCATTTAGCTGAACAGAGAAACTGAACGCTTTAATCAATTCCAAGAAGTTCCTACATTCATTTCATTTGTTGCACACAGTGTGTTAGTGCCCACGCCAGGATTCTAGAATTTTCTCTTCCCTTTCTCCTTTCCAGCCCTCTCCAACCGGGCAGAAGAATAAATTATGCTTTACATCTCAGGAATGGGAAACAGGGCTTCTGTTGTCTGAGCTGCAGAGCAGGAGAGTGTGGGTGAAGGAGAGTCCTCATCCTGTACTCTGGTGTTACATGTCTGTTTTCCCAAGCCCATTCTCTTCTCAGTGTATTTGTTTTTATGCCTGATTGACATGAAAAATCTGGGGTTTTTGCAATATTCAGATCTGCAGCTAACATATTCTGGAGACTCTACAAACAAGACACAATAGAGTGTGAATCATAGTTGACTACTCAGTGATGCTAACAGAATAAGAATCTACTTAGTCAAGGTTCTTTTAGTTATAAGTAATAGAAACCCACTCAAACTTGTTTATGCCAAGAGGTGGAATTTATTGTGAGAATGCAGGGATAATCACCAAGCTTGAGGGCAGGAAGTAGTGCCAAGTCTCTTTGTGAATTGGAACCGTGAGTAGAAAGCTCTAACAGCAGGTTGAGCGTGTCTGTCTGTCTCACTGCCTATGGCTTCCTCACTCTTTATCATTTGCAGGCTGGCTTCTCCCCATGCATGGTAGGTAATGACCGGCCTGCTGTGCCCACATTTATTGTCTCCCATCCTGCCACAAGAAGAGACTAACCAGCTATTCAGAATCTCATTGTACACTCCAAGGGAGAGTCTGTGATTGGTCCAGTCTTGGGGCTTTGTCTATCTTGGCTCCAATCAGTTGTGACATGAGGCTCAGAATCACATAACACAAAGATGGTTGTCAGGATCCCATCCTTGTGGATGAATGAAACAGTTTCAGAAAAAAATGGCTTAATTTTTAGATGGATAAACATCCTTAAAGGTTTCTTCTTCACATTCATTTCTCTTTTTTGTCTGTATTTTTCTTTTCTCTTGTGGTAGAAACAAATTTGTCTTATATGACTGCAAAATAAGGAAATTCTTTTCATAGTTTTTTTTTAAAAGATTTTATTTATTTATTTGAGAAGCAGAGTTACAGACAGAGAAAGGAAGAGGCAGAGATCAAAGTCTTCCATCCTCTGGTTCACTCCCCAAATGGCAGCAATGGCTGGCACTGGGCTGATCTGAAGCCGGGGACCAGGAGCTTCATCCAGGTCTCCCATGTGGGTGCAGGGTCCCAAGCACTTGAGCCATTTCCACTGCTTTCCCAGGCCATCAGCAGAGAGCTGGATCAGAAGAGGAGCATCCAGGACTCTAACCAGTGCGAATATGGGATGCTGGTGCCGCAGATGGAGGCTTAACCTACTGTGCCACAGCACCAGCCCCCTTTTCACTCTTTTGATATTTTCTCTATTCTACTACATTCATTGAACTTGGCTCATAAATTAGGTCTTAGATGACAAAACGTCAGGATTTTTAAACTTTCTGAAACTAGATTCTAGACAATTAGGGTTTCTGGTAATTCAAAGATAAATTTTGTGGTCATAAGTTTGAATATTTTGTTTATATCACAAACAGTATTGTGTTTTGTGAAGAGCCACATTATCTAATTGTACCTTTTTCTCTTTCCCAGAGATAGCTTGAGGCAATGTTTATGGATTTATTGATATCCTGTGGTCTGAAGAGAGTGGCCAGACTCCCGGTTTGGATTACAATTGCCTCCTTAGTCCAGGATGTTGTAATCCATTAATGGACTAATTGTAGCTTGTTCTTGTGAGTTAGAACCATGAGTTCAGCGTGAACACAAGAATGGAATGAAAATTTCTTAACAATTCGAATAGTGGCAGCAGCAGGGAAGGGAGAATTCCTATATGATGCATCAAATGCTTGGCAGTATCTTGCAGGAAATTGCAAGATGTCCACTTCCTATGGGCATGTGAAGGAATGTATTATGATCCCTGGGCAGAAACCTTGGCAGTTTGGGTATTAGTGTGGTGGGTAAGGATCTGAGAACAGTGCTTGGGACAATCTCAAGGGAAATGACATAGGTTTCCAGATGCAGTCTCTCCTTCATTCCAGTTTAGCCTGTTTTCACTTGGCATTACTAAAAAGCATCATGTTGTTGTCATTTGGCTCACAGGATGGTTTAAATATATCTTCTGAACTCATGCAGACACTTAAAGTATAAACCCATTTGTCTTATGTTGATGGTGTCAGGAGGAAGGAAACTTAATCCAGTTGTGGTGTATAAGAGGTGGGGCTTAGTGAGGGGTCCATAGATCACTGGGGATATGCCATTGAAAGGTAGTTATCACAAAAGTGGTGGTTATAAAACTTTCAGTTTGGGACTCACCCTGCCTCTGGCCTCACCAGATAGCAGAACAATGGGTCCCACCTGACTATGGACTTCCAACCTCCAAAACTGTGGGCCAAAACAAACCCCTTTCCTTCATAAGTAGCTTCTTTAAGGGGATTTTGTTATAGTAATGAAAAAACAACTAATACACCCCAGTATCAAGTTCAGATCATCAGTGTAGTCATGAGAGGGTAAAGTCTTCCACAAGACTAAGAAAATAAGACCTAGAACATAAGGAAGTTGAGTCTCTGTTGCTTTGTACGAGTCAAGTTGAACATCAGGGGCAGGACATCCTTCAACTGTGAAAGTTTCTCATTCACAGAACTCAACTGCTGTCTAGCATATAACATTGATAAAGTTTAGATATTATGCATTCAATGGATATCTTATTTTCTGCCTTTTCTTATTTGTTTTCATTGTTGAAATAACAAGCTTTGAAAATACCACTGATGTCAGAGACATATGCCTTGACCTTCACCACCAGTTCCTAGAAACCCACAGGGAAAGCAGACAGCACAGAGAGCAAGGGCTAGATCCAAAGCAGGATTTTAATTTATGATTTCTGGGACACAAACTGAAATGGATACCATGAGGTATGAGTAGGTGTCACTTCTGCTTAGAAGATTTAAACACACATCAAAGGGGACTTCACGAAGTTGGTGGAAAATAGAATTAAACTGTATGTTTAATTTTAGTGCAAAAAATGAAATCCATATATACAAGGGCCTTCAAAAAGTTCATGGAAAATGTTTTATGAGAAATCTATGTAGGGATTTTGAAAATTTTTACACCAAAAATAGATTTATCTTTCAATGTCATTTTCCATGAACTTTCTGAGGTGTCTTTGTATCTTAATAGTCAAGATAGTAAGTCATGAGAAACAATAAAATAATGAAATCTACTTTCATTTTTAAGTGTTTTTATTAATTTTCATTTTTTTTTCAAAATTTTCATCATTTTTATTTGAAAGGCACGGAGAGACAGATGGAGAGAGATCTTCCATCTACTGGTTCACTCCCCCCAAATACCTATAGCAGCCAGGGCTGGGCGTGGCTAAAGTCAGGAGCCTGGAACTCAGTCCAGATCTCCAACATGGGTGGCAGGGAGCCAAGTAAGTACTTGAACTATCCTCTGGTGCCTCCCAGGGTGTGTGCTGACAGGAAGCTGAAATTAAAAAGCAGAGTAACCAGGAGTCAAATCAGGTATTCCAGTGTGGTATGTGGGTGCCACATGCTCACCCCTGAAATGTGTTTTCTCTGCTAATTCTCCAGCATTACTTTCCTTCACTGTAGTTGATTAGGAGAGTGGTGTATGTGTGGTTGTGTTATTCATTCTTTAAAGAAGTCTTTATTGAACATATGCTGTGCACACATATTATTCTAGGACTTTAGGAATGAACAACACCATACGAAAGGTACAAAAAGGGACACATGACACTATAAGTAAAGGGGCGAGTGCAGAAATTCGCATTTATTTCTCTCTGCCTTTGTCCTGTGCTGCTTGCTTCTTTGTCTTCATAGATCTGAAAGGACATACTGCTAACTTGAAAGCTTGTGACATTTCTCCTGATTCTCTTGTTATTTCTTTGGCAAAAAAAGCTCTTAGAAATTGTCCTCCTGAGTGGAAAACGATGGGAATGTTGCTAATAACATTCCTCTACCGTCTGAGTGTAACTGAATGAGAAAAATCCCACTTTAGTCCTGGAAGCATTGGAATTGATTTTGGTGTGCCCACAGCTACTTCAGTAATTCTCCATTCTCCAGAGCATGAGCTTCAGTAAAGTCCACTGTGATGGCAGCCGTGATGTACGGATCCTCCTTCAGGAATGAAATATTTACTCCAAGCTGGTGGGAGTGCCCCCTGCGCGTAGTTTTCAGCTGTCAGCCTCTTTGAAGATTGTCTCCACTGAAGAAGACTGCCTCACCTAAGATCTTGCCTCCTTCCAGGGGAAGGTGGCATCGAAAGGCTGATCAGTGCACAGGTATGAAGGCCCAACCGATCCCCTGTCCCTTGTTTTTTAACTTGAGGTAACACTGAAAGCCATCTCAGGTCCAGAGCTATATGTGGGGTTGGCTGAACCTTTGTTGGACTTGAGCACAGCTCAACTTCTTTTTCTCATTCTTGTTCCTTGCCCACCATTCACAGAGAACACCTAAAGAAGTTCTTATGAAATATCCCAATGTGCTAATTCCTGTCTCAAATTCTGCTTCCTGGAGGGGCCAGTGCTGTGGCATAGTGTATAAAGCCGCTTTCTGCAGTGCCGGCATCCCATATGGGTGCAGGTTCAAGTCCCGACTGCTCTACTTCTGATCCAGCTCTCTGCTATGGTCTGGGAAAGCAGTACAAGATGGCCCAAGTCCTTGGGCCCCTGCACCCATGTAGGAGACCCAGGAGAAGCTTCAAGCTCCTGGATTCAGATCAGCCCAGCTGTGGCCCTTGTGGCCATTTGGGGAGTGAACTAGTGGATGGAAGACCTCTCTCTCTCTCTGGCTCTTTCTCTTTCTTCCTCTGCCTCTGTAACTCTGCCTTTCAAATGAATAAATAAATCTTTTAAAAAAATTCTGCTTCCTGGAAATCCAAACTGTGACATCAATCCTCCAAAGTACAGCCTGAACTCAGAAGTAGGTAGGGAAGGAACACGGGAAACTATAATAGTGATCAAGAACCTCTTATACCAAAGGTGTGGGAATCAGGTGAAGCAAAATAGGCACTAAGACAGGAAACTGAAGTATTCTCTTGTTCCAGCGTGGGCTTGATGAATGCCTGGGTATGAACATGAGTGTGTGTGAGGCTGTGTGTATTGGACAGTGGTAGAACATTACAAAGGACTTCCTCTCCACAGTGGAATGAAAGGATGGATGTAGGGATGAGTATGGATGTAGCACTATGCTAGAAGAGTTTCTGAAGCTGTTTGCAAGCAGAGAGAACTGGAGGTAAGGATCTCTGAGCCTGCTGGCTGTATGGAAGCTGCAGTCACCTTTCTGGCTGATGCACTTACCAGTTTTGAGCATCACATATTCATTCTGCTGTCATTCCTATCAAAACTATGGCTTCTTAGAGAAGATGAACAGTTCTTGGATGGAATGTGGAGGAATAATTGAAACGAAAGGACTGCTCTGAAAAGTTTCAAGGTCGAACTCAGCAAAGTCTCTAGGCACTTACTGGGCTTGTAACTGCTTCAAGGTCAGTGTCAGGAAGTAGAGGATGGAAGAAGAGTTGAACATGTCTACCATGGAATAGAACATGCTATTGGAAAAGTAGACATTGCCTCCCACCTACTCCTCTCTCCATAACTAGTGTTTAGCACAGCATCCGGGGCATAGTTGATGTGCATGTTTATCGTGTGGATGAATAAGTATACAGAGAGAGTAGATGAGTGTGAGTGCATGAAGACTGCAGAGGCAGGAAAGAATATGTATGTGAGGTGGATTTGGGAAGGCTTCATAAACTTTGAGATGGGCAGAAAGAGCTTGAGGGTAAAGGCATAGAAGTAGGAGTTTGTGGGTGGAAAAAAAGAGAACGATTTATAGAACAAGTTCTGAGCTGGTGACCAAAGAAAGAATGGTTTAAAGGGAAGGTGGGACTTAATAGTGCGAGACCTTGAGGGCTTCCTCTGACCTTCATCTGATGAACTGGTGAAGAACCATCAAGGGTTCTCAAAGAGAGCACAGAATGTAAGTTTTACAAATGGACTTATCTTTATCTTTGTTTGTAGGATTTGTGGGTTTTTAAGGTATCATTCTTCTCACCATCACTATCATCACATTCAGTTAATATGAATGTATTACAAAAATGTTCACAGAAAAAATGAAATTCAAAGATCATTTTGCTTTGGTGTACAACATTCTTGAAATCTGTGTATTGTTTCATAATAAACATCACATTTGGGGCCGACGCTGTGGCACAGCAGGTTAAAGCCCTGGCCTGAAGCGCAGGCATCCCATATGGGCACCGGTTCTAGTCCCAGCTGCTCCTCTTCCAATCCAGCTCTCTGCTATGGCCTGGGAAAACAGTGGGAGATGGCCCAAGTCCTTGAGCCCCTGCACCTGCATGGGAGACCCAGAAGAAGCTCCTGGCTCCTGGCTTCATATCAGTGCAGCTCCAGCCGTTGTGGCCATCTAGGGAGTGAACCAGCAGATGGAAGATCTCTCTTTGTAACTCTGTCTTTCAAATAAATAGAATACATTTTCAAAAAACTAGAAAATATCACATTTAATATTCAAACTATAGCAAACAGTAGCCAAATTCTCTATGAAAATTAGCCAATTCACCCCATGTATTTACCTCCCCTTCCTCCCAACACCAAAATGATGTAATGGAATAAAAATATGTCAACTCATGGAAATGAGAATGATAGGGAGGGTTGCGAGAAGGGCAAATATTTCCACAAATTTCTGGAAGATGAAATATATGCAAGAGTTCACACTAATGAAGCAGGCAAAGGACGTTATAATCGATAGCATGTGTGCTGGGGCCGCAGTTAAGGAGGGCACATCCTGTCTTTCTGAACTGCAGATACAATGGAAGCTGATAAGGGGAAGGTGTGGAAGATTGAGCAGAAGTTTCAATATGAAACAGACAACTCATCCATCCATCTTGAACGTGATACATATACTTCATTGATATTTTTTGTATTTTTAAAACATTATATTTATTTATTTATTTACTCAAGAGGCAGTGACATGGAGACTGACAGATAACTGAGAAACTACAGGGATTGTCCAGTTACTGATTTACTCCTCATATCCTCAAAACATCTGGGGCTTGTCCCACAATCCCTCTTCTTTTGTACATGCCTCCCTTGTGTCCCTCAATTTTGTGCCTCTCCCACAATCTCCTTCTTCCCCATTATTCCTCAGATAGACTCTTCCACAATTACCTATCTCTCCCACAACCCCTGTTTTCCCCATAATTCCTCTTTTGTTCCCATAATTCTCTGTGTCTCTTACAATCCCCGTTCTTTCCCAGAACTCCCAATTCTCCTGCAATTCTCTGCCTCTCCCACAATCTTGTTTCCTATCGTTCCTCATTCCCTCCCACAATTCTCTGCCTCTCCACTCAGCCTTCTCTTCCCCAATATTCTCCATTCTCCTGACATTCCTCTTGCAAGGGTACTTTTAAAAGTTTGCGGGAAAGGGGCCAGTGCTGTGGCACTGTGGGTTAAGCCATGGCCTGTGGTTCTGGCATCCCATATGGGTGCCATTTAGAGTCCCGGCTGCTCCACTTCTGATCCCGCTCCCTGTTGATGCACCTGGGAAAAAAGCAAGATATGGGCCAAGTCCCCAGTCCCCTGTACCTAAATGAGAGACCTGGAGGAAGCTCCTGGCCCCTGGCTTCAGCTTGGCCCAGCTCTGGTTGTTGAAGCAATTTGGGGAATGGGCTAGTAGATTGGAGTCTGTCTGTTTGTCTGTCTATCTCTCTCTCCCTTTCTCTGTGACTCTACCTTTCAAATGAATACATAAGTCTTTTTTTAAAAAGCTTGTGGGAAAATGAATAGGTTTATTTTGGTGCAAATAATTGGGAAATTAATGCATAGTTTTTCCTTAATACCAATTTTTCCATCAACATTTGAAGTTGTCCCTAGTATGTCTATCACCAAAACAAAAACTTAGTCATGTATTTCTCCCCTCCTCCACCCAGTGGGCATTAAAAGAAAATCTTTATTATGAAAAAGAGATACTTAGATAAACAAATAGAATAAAAAAGAAATTTCAGAGATGAGAGTTTGAAATTCAGACAGAGTAAGGTAAATATTAATAAAACTTGTACAAGATACTATGCAAAGGGAACAAGAACATTTAGCAATTAAAAATGTTATTGTGAAATACAGATATGTATAAAAGAGTTGGAAGATAAAGTGAAGAAAATCTTCCCCAATGTAGAATAGCTCTGTCAGGGTTCTACCAGAGATACAGAACTAGTAGAATGGAGGACTGGGGGAAGGAGGTTTTTATTTGTATTTGTATTATTTTTGAATTTATTTACATTTTATTTGAGAGGCAGAGAGACAGAGAGAGAGAGAGAGAGAGAGAGAGAGAGAGAGAGAGATCTCCCATCAATTGGTTCATTTCCTAAATGCCCAAAACAGTCAGGGCTGGACGAAGCTGAATCCAAGAGTCTGGAACTCAATCCAGATCTCCCACATAGATGGAAGAGATCCAAGCACTTGAGTCATTGCCTGCTGCCTCCCAGGGTATGCATTAGCAGGAGGCTGGCATCAGAAGTGGAACCAAGACTCACACCCAGGCACTTCAATATGGGATGTGGGCATCCCAAGTGGTATATTCACTGCTGCTCCAAATTCCTACCCTGAGAGAGAGGCTTATAAAACATACACAACACAGCAATGCACAACACTATTACAGGATGGAGAGTTTGAGTGTTTGTCGAGGAGAAGTACATCAGTAGGGGGATGGGGAGAGATTATTACTGGTAAAATTGATACTTGCTGAACACAAATGAACCTTGAAAACATTATGCTAAATAAAGGAAGCCAGATACCCAGAACCACATACTGTGTGATTCTATTTATATGAAATGTCCAGACAGGCAAATGCAATGAGATCAAATGCAGATTAGTGGTTGCCAAGGGTGGAAGTGAGTGAGTAAGGTAATGGGAGATTCTAGCTAGAGTGCAGAGTTTCTTTTTTCTTTAACAATGCATTTGTTTTTACTCTATATGAAAGGCAGAGAGAGAGAGAGAGAGAGAGAGAGAGAGATTGACAGAGGAATCATCCATTTTCTGCTTCACTCTTCAAATGCCCACAACAGCTAGAGCTGGAACAGGAGCTTTGGAACTCCACGCAGGTCACCCACATAGAGGGCAGGGACCCAAGTACTTGGGTCATCACCTGCTACATCCCAGGGTGCACATTAGAAGGTATCTGGAATCAGGAGTAGTGCTGGTGTTAGAACCCTAGGCATTCTGATATGGAATCTGGGCATCCTAACTTCTGTCTTTTTTTTTTTTAATTAATCAATTTGGTCCTTTTTTTTCTTTTTCTTTTTGACAGGCAGAGTGGACAGTGAGAGAGAGAGACAGAGAGAAAGGTCTTCCTTCTGTTGATTCACCCCCCAAAGGCCGCTGTGGCCAGGAACCAGGTGCTTCTCCTGGTCTCCCATGCGGGTGCAGGGCCCAAGCACTTGGGCCATCCTCCACTGCCTTCCCGGGCCACAGCAGAGAGCTGGCCTGGAAGAGGGGCAACCGGGACAGAATCCGGCACTCCGACCGGGACTAGAACCCGGAGTGCCGGCGCTGCAGGAGGAGGATTAGCCTAGTGAGCCATGGTGCCGGCCAATTTGGTCCTTTATTTCTTATGATCATACAAAGATCAACAAGCATACGAAAGCAGAAGCAAACAAATGCAAATACTGACTCCAGAAAACAGCACCAGAACAGAAGAACTCCTACCCCAAGTGCAGGGTCTATTTTTTGAGGTGTGGAGAATCTTCTGAGTGACCGTGCTGACTGGTGCACATGCATGTGAATGTACTAAAAGTCAGTGCTTTGCACATTTTAAGTGGGTGGATTGTATGGTATGGTGTGTAACTTTTTCTCAATAAAGCTGTTAAAAATAAGGAAAGTTCATGAAGATTAACTGGAAACTCTTTAAGGGAAAAAATGATCTTGTCAGCATAGGGCAATTTTTACAAAAGGCTGTTTAGCCTACACTATTTCCTAGTCTCCTAACCTGCACTGGCTAGCTTCTTGGAAGTTCTATTAGTCGCTTTCCTTTGACTGCTCACAGCAGCCCTGCTGCACGGCTGAACGCTCATCTCAGATCCAACCCTAAAATAAAAATTAAAATATATTACTTAAAGCAACAGAGGTAACTCATCGTGGGAGTGAAATGGGAATATGAATTTATTGTTTGGATGAGGAAGGAAGAAACACACAAGTGAGCAAAATTCTCATTTACCATAGCGGGGAGTCAATAATGTATACATTGGAGGCAGGCGCTGTGGTGTAGTGGGTTAAAGCCTTGGCCTGCAGTGCCAGCATCCCCTATAGATGCTGATTTTAGTCCTGGCTGCTCCACTTCAGATCCAGCTCCCTGTTAATGTGCCTGGGAAAGCAGCAGAAGATGGCCCATGTCCTTGGGTCCCTGCACCCATATGGGAGACTCTGAAGAAATTCCTGGCTCCAGGCTTCAGATAAGCTCAGCTCTGGTCATTGTGGCCATTTGGGGAATGAACCAGAGGATGGAAGATCTCTCTCTCTCTCTCCCCCTCTCTCAGTAACTCTGTCTTTCAAATAAACAGATAAATCATTAAAAATAATGCATATAATGGATAAATCCAAAAATGTTACATGCTCACACACATAATATTTGTAGATATAGAGATTACTACCGAAAACTGGGGGTGGGGGTAGGGGGAAGGTGCTGAAGTTACTTAAAAGTCTGCACAACTGGGAAGGGTGATCTCTTGCCCCTCAGTCCAGCTTTAGGGCACTGACTCATTCCCCATAGCTCTGTAGTCTTTACCCTCATCTCCACTGACCCCATGAATGCTGACCCTCCTTATGTTTCAGTCTGCCAGGCAATTTCTAATCCATAATGAAATTAGCCTTCCTCAAACCCATGCCAATATATCCTTCCAAAAGCAATATCCACCACTCTCAACACTGGGGGACCACTGGCCAGAGATGTTAAAGGGAGAAGTTTCTGCACTGGGGGTGAGATTGGATTAGATTGACCAGTGCTTTGCAAAGTTTAATGTGTACACACAAATCAATGGGATCAAGTGGAGATCTTGTTAAAATGTGAATGTTGGCTCCTCAGCTCTGGGGTCTGAGATTGTGCATGTTGAATAAGGTCCCAGAAGAGGCTCGAGATGCTGGTCTTGGGACCACACTTCGAGTACCAGTGAGGTAGAACACCTCTGAGATCCAGTTCAGTTGTGACATTCCATTTTATCCCTGACCAAGCTGATCCCAGGGGTCCCCACTGCATCCCATCTGAAGTTGCTCTTACAGCTCATGAGTGATCAGGCAATGTTCTCTCTGGAGGTACTGGCAATGCAAGTTACAATGTAGCAGAGTGAAAATCTCTTTTCCCATGTACAGGATAGTGTTGCCAGCTTTAGGAAGCAGATTGGGAGCAGGGGTCTAGGCTAGCGCTTAAGATGTCCTCATCCCCTAGTGAAGGTCCTGGGTTCATTTCCCAGCTCTGGCTCCTGACACCAGCCCCACACCAGCCATTGCAGGCATCTGGGGAGTGAGCCAGTAGATCAGCTTTCTCTCTGTGTCTGTCTGTCTCTTTCCCTCCCTGTCTCTGTGCTTCTCGAATAAATATTTTAAAAAGTAGATCACTTTAATTAACACACAATTATTCTTAGGTGTTTAAATTTAACTGAAAAGTGATCCCTGATAAATATAAGAGTGGGAATAAGAGACAGAGGAGATGTAGAGTTCAGCACATGCTCAATCGGACTTACCCCTAATGGTAGAGCTAAAAACGTGCCAGGGGATTTCAAATCAGTCCCATCAAGGTGGCATGTACCAATGCCATCTTACTTGTTAAAGTGATCAGTTTCAGTTCATAATTGCATAATGATAGGATTAAGAGTCAAAGGGATCGTATAAACACGACTAGTGTCTGCTAATAATAACTGATAGAATTAAAAAGGAGAGAACGATCCAACATGGGAAGCAAGATACACAGCAGACTCATTGAATGGCAGATGTCCTAAACAGCACTCTGGCCTCAGAATCAGCCCTTAAGGCATTCAGATCTGGCTGAAGAGCCCACGAGAGTTTCTCAGGCATGGAGAGCCAAGACACTGTGGCAAAAAAAAAATGACAATGAAAAATCTCTGTGAGTGAGATCCCAGTGGAAAGAACAGGCCATCAAAGAAGGAGGCACCTTTCTCTGAAGGGAGGAGAGAACTTCCACTTCGATTATGGCCTTGTCTAAATTAGATCAGAGTTGGTGAACTCAAGAGGCTTCCATAACCTTGGCAGCTCATGACAAGAGCCTTGGGTGATTACTGATGTCATAAATAAGAGAGTCAATTGTTAAATCAACAACAGGAGTCACTGTGCACTTACTCCCCATGTAGGATCTCTGTCCTTAATGTGTTGTACTATGAGAATTAATGGCAAAACTAGTCTTCAAACAGTACTCTGTGTTTTGTGTGTCTGTGTGGGTGCAGTCTGTTGAAATCTTTACTTAGTATATACCAAGTTGATCTTCTGTGTATAAAGATAACTGAAAATGAATCTTGATGAAGAATGGGATGGGAGAGGAAGTGGGAGATGGGATGGTTGAGGTGGGAGGGAGGTTATGGGGGGAAAAGCCACTATAATCCAAAAGTTGTACTTTCAAAATTTATATTTATTAAATAAAAGTTAAAAAAGTAGATCAGTCAAATATGGAGCATAAAATATGTCTCATCAAAGTTGTTTAATTTCTGGTGAATGTTTTTATTTGACTTATATTTAAATGTCAATTGTGAATTGAAGGTATATAAAACTATTTTCAGAACCTCCCCCCCAAAAAAAAAGACACAGGACAATTGTGCTGGTAAAAAGGGAGAATTCTACAGCATCATATAATTTTTATCTCAACCACTGATAACTCCAGAAGGTCAAATGAATAAAATCTATAGATTATTACCATAATGGTTACTATTAATTTTATTATTATTTTAAATAGGAACCATGCTCAATATGGTTTTTTAAAAAAATTTATTTATGTATTTGGAAGTCAGAGTTACACAGAGAGAGGAGAGGCAGTGTGGGGGGTGTCTTCCATCCGCTGTTTCACTCCCCACTTGGCCACAATGGCCAGATCTGCTCAGATCCGAAGCCAGGAGCCAGGAGCCTCCTCCGGGTCTCCCATGTGGGTGCAGAGGCCCAAAGACTTGGGCCATCTTCTACTGATTTCCCAGGCCATAGCAGAGAGCTGGATGGGAAGTGGAGCAGCCGGGTCTCAAACCCGCGCCCATGTGAGATGCCGGCGCTTCAGGCCAGGGCGTTAACCCGCCACACCACAGCACCGGCCCCTCAATATGGTTTAAAAAAGTTACTTTGTGGGCCTGTGCTGTGGCATAGTGATACCAGCATTCCATATGGGTGCTGCCTCAAGTCCCAGCTGCTCTATTTCTGATCCAGCTCTCTGCGATGGCCTGGGAAAGCAGTGGAAGATGGCCCAAGTCTCTGGGCCTCTGCACCCGCATGGGAGACCCAGAAGAAGCTCCTGGCTCCTGGCTTTGGATGGTCCCAGCTGTGGCTATTGCAGACATTTGGGGAGTGAATCAGCCAAGGGAAGATCTTTCTCTCTGTGTGTTTTCTTTCCCTCTGCCCCTCTCTCTGTGTAACTCTGCTTTTCAAATAAGTAAGTCTTTTAAAAACGTTATTTTGTACAGAAAGGTGTGCAATAAAATGCAACTGTTAGGCCATTTGTGGAAACACTTGGTTTTCTCTTCTGATGGCTTTCAGCTTTGAACTATGCCACTGTGGCTTAGTGGTGTGTCTGCACCTTCAGTGCATATCCAATGGCACGTGCTGTGTGTGGCCAAGGAGCTCTGGTGGGAGAGAGTCCCAGGTGACACTCAAGTTGGGTGTGGTAGATCTCCTCTACTGTCAGCAGGGGGACAGTATGATCCTGTCTGCTGGTGTAATCCACAGCCTCATCTCCTCTCTTCCAAGGTGATCAATGCCCACCATGGCTACAACTCCCACCCACACAGGTGCATGAACCATGTAAAGGATTTGTGTAGCCCTCAGTGTGAGTATGGAACCCTCTACAATGACTCACTCCAGGCTGTCAGGGACCTCTGAGCCTCTGAGGCCAGATGCAGCGATTGCCCAGAGACCCAGTTACACTCCACACCCTATCATGCAGTCAGAGAATTTCCACAGTCACAGCATGCAAGGTTCCCACAGTAACAGGGGCAGGGGATCCACCCTCAGCCCTGTGTGCCTGCCCCATCCACGGAGACAGCTGAGATCTTTCCAGTGCCAGCTGCTTGTGGGTGCTCTGCCCTGGCAGTTTGAGCCACAGAGCCCAGTCCCTTGCCAACCTTCCAGGCCAGACTCAAAGTCAATGGGGAACATGGAATTATCTGACAAAATCCCTCAGTCGTGCATGCTTGAGCCCCCACTGCCTCTACTGGTGTTAAGATGGCGCTCTTCCTCTGCTGATCGCTGGCCTCCTTGTTGGGGGATGGGGAGGAAAAAATGTGCTTTTCTTTCACGGGACCCGCTAGGGCTCCAGGCTGGACTCAAAGTCAGTGTGGTTTGCAAGGTTCTCGCTCAGGCAATATGACTAGTAACTGGGGCCGCAGCAGTCTCCTCTCACCTAATTCTCAGAAGCTGCTGTCTGCTCCAGCCCCTACCTGCAGGAGTCCAGAGTGGTGTCCCCCACTTGCTGCTTTGTGTTTGTACTGTCCCTACTGCTGCATGGCATCTCTCTTCTTTCTGTAGAATTTCCACTGCAAACTTCTCTCCAACTTTCCCCTGGGAATGTGCTTCCTCTGCCTTTTTTTTTCCCTGTTAATTTCCCCTGGTGAAAATCAGCACATCTTTTCCCTAAAGAGCCTTGTTGGAATCTGTCGTATAGGTTATCTATTGACTCCCTGCTATGGTAAATGAAAATTTTGTTTACTTCTTTGTTTCTTCTGGACTCATCCTACCCATAACTTCATGTCTCTATTTAAGTTCCACTATGAGTTACTTCTGTAGCTTTATGTAATATATTTTAATTTTAATTTTATCAACCTGAGACAAAGTACAGTGTCCTTAACGTCTCACTTTTTAATGAGGATCTTAGGGATGCTAACCTTCTTTAATTCTCCCACAGGTCTGCCTCCTGACTCTTGCCAACATATACTTATTTATACTTTCCTGTGCATTTGAAGGTTCATAAGAACTATGAATTCAAAACTCAGGTAAATAAGTCCTTGTTTTATCTGTGGGTTGATTCTATAAGTGGAAAACAAAAATCATTTACATTATTGTAGTTATGTAAATATTGGTCTCTCTCAGGTGACGTTGTATACTATGATTTTTTTTTCTCCAAACCTATTTCTCAAAGTTTCTAGAGTTGTCTTTTTCTTGCTTAATAAGTTGCGTCCTCAACCTGAGAGCTACTTTACTGGTTGAAAGTGTCAGAATCAATACTTTATTGTAATTTCAAAATAGCTAGAACAGAGGATTTTGAATGTTCCAAGCACAGAAATGATAGGTTTGAGGTGATGGATAGGCCGATTTCCTGATCTGATCACTTTACATTGTATACATGTATCAAAAGAACCTTGTACTCCATAAATATGTTCAATCATGATGTGGCAAAAATAATGTAAAGTACTCTTTAAATTATCAGAAAATTCCCAGGTCTTCTTTTCTTACCTTCATATGGCTTTTGGACCTGTTTGCATTTTTTTTTTTTGTCCCTGACACATCCTTGCTTCTGGTTCTCAGTGAGCCCTGAGCTCAGGTTGATTCAGCACACAGGATAAGAAGGAAGAGCTGGCTCTTCAAAGCCTGCTCTGGAGTAAAAGACCAACAAAATTTTGACTATTATCCAAGTGCTGAAAGGTCAAGATTTCCTTCTCTCACATCAGTATTTTTTAAGCTTCAGTTCACTACTCAATATTGGGTCATAAAATCAATTTACTGGGTCACAAACAACACGTTCAACAAGTGAAATGAAATAGGATGGACAAACTTTACCACTTAAAGTAGATTTTAAGTATTTAAAAAATAACACACACAAGTCTATATTTGTATGTGTGTTCTGGTTGCACTTCAAATGGACATTTTGCTTACTTTCCTGTAGGTTGTTAACAAGAGGCTTGAACATTCCTACCTTGCATGCTGAATCTGTTTCCCTTTGGGCTTGATTTCTGGTTTGGAAGTTGCCCTCCTTACCCGATGTGTAACTCTCCTGGCCACTACGGAGCTGGGTCTTCAGTGCGTGTAATGGAGCTTCAGAATTTGCTCCTCTTTTCTGAGATGTGTCTAGAACTCAGCTCGACTGGGCCTCTTGGTGGGAAACCTCTGCTCTCCCTCAGTGCCTTTCCTGGTATACTGACAACAAGAGTAGATCATTTCTTGGCCAAGTTATCTTCAGAAATAATCATGAACTAAAATGCATAATAACGCTGACTAGAAAAGACATGGAGAACAGTGAGCAATTCTCTTGGACTCTGAATATATTATGCCACTAAAAAACAAAAGAAGTAATCAAAGTAAAAAATTGCAGTACAAGAAAACACAAAAGTTGCTGATTAATACTTTTTAATTACATTACTGTCATTTGGGGCAGAAAAGGTGGTGGTGAGGGAAAGAACACAGGAATGACAACATTGATTCTGCTACTGTTCTCCGAATTCATTTCCTTTAAAACACCACGTTGATTGAAAGATAAAGAATACAAAGTGTTATGTGGAATTTTAAGTATGTATTATAGCATTAAGGCTTAAAAGTAACCACAGCAGCAAGAGGTTTTTTGGGGGAGGAAGGCCCACTGACTTGCTTAGAATTACCAGTGTGTAGGGCAAGAGCAGCAGACTGGACCAGCTGGTGTTATTGTTTTTCAATTAGCTACAAACAATGCACCCCTTTATTGCCTGTACCTGGAAGTGACCTTTCCTACTGCCCTACCTGTGGTATGCCAAATTCCAGGAAGAAAAGTCACTCCCACTCTTTGATCACTTCTTTTGACAATGCTTTTCAAGGCGTTGAATAACATTAGGGAAACAAATCTGTGAAGCACAACACAATGATTCTTGCTCATAGCCCCTCATTTTCTTTGGCTGGGCTCTAAGCCAGAGAGCATGTTTATGGGCTTTTCTTGGCTCCAAGGGACTGCTCTCAGCAAGTGTGTGTGGGTATAGGGTAGGTCACAAGGGGAAGGAGAGTAGGCATTGGTGGAGTGAGGAAAACACACTGAGACAAATTTGGCTATGCAGTCTTCATGGGATGCACCTATGAAAAAAACAGCAATGAATTTCAAAAATGTTTTGCACTAAAATAAACTTATCGTTTAATTGCGTTTTCCCACAAACTTTTTAAAGTACCCTCGTGTATAGGAAGTGGAAGGAAAGCCCTGAACATTCTAGAATACTCCTAAGATAAATTACAGCCATGTGTTATATGAGGACACTTCAAAATGTTTGGGGAAATGAAATTAAAAGACAATGCACAGGGCAGGCGTTTGGCCTCGTGGTTAAGGTGCAGTTTGAGACACTCACATCCCATATCCATATGCTAGGGTCCCAGGTTCTCCCCTTCCAGTTTCAGCTTCCTGCTAATGTGCACCTGGGAAGCAGCAGATGGTGGCCCAAGGACTTGATCCCTGCCATCTAAATGGGAGACCCAGATGGAGTTTCTGGGTTGTGGCCTTGGCCTGGCCCAGCTCTGGCTGTTGCAAGCTTTTGAGGAGTGAACCAGTGGATAGGTCTCTCTCCATCTCTGCTTTTGAAATAAATCAAATAAGTAAATTTTAAGAAGTTTTGTTGCCCGGTGCGGCACGGTGGTGTAGTGGTTAAAGCCACCACCTGCAGTGCCGGCCTCCCCTATGGGTGCTTATTCGAGTCTTGGCTGCTATACTTCCAATCCAGTTTTCTGCTATGGCCTGGGAAAGCAGTGGAAGATGTCCCAAGTCCTTGGACCCCTGCACCCACGTGAGAGACCCAGAAGAAACTCCTGGCTCCTGACTTCTAATTAGCTCAGCTCCGACCATTGCGGCCAACTGGGGTGAACCAGCGGATGAAAGACCTCTCTGCCTCTCCTCTCTCTGTGTAACTCTGACTTTCAAATAAATAAATCTTTTTAAAAAAACAATAGATCTACCATCAACAAATTAAAAAAAAATGACTTCTGGAGTGTGGTGATGAGAACCTTGTAGGGCCAGCTGGATCGCTCCCTCCAGTCAGTGAATTCCTTTTGATAAAGGGCAGGCAAAGACACCTTGGACTGACAAAAGACTGGGTCCTGCTTTTGCATGATAGGCATTAGGTTTCTGTTTTAAAAGATAACCCGATTTGTAACAAACTCTCTGCAGCCCCCTTGTGTGTGTGTGCCTATGTCCCTGCACGTTCCTACGGCCCTCCTGAGGCACTGCCTCTCTGCTTCCCACCTCCGTTCTCAGTTGTTTTTCTCTGTTACAAAACCTGACTCAAAATGCTCCCCCCCACCCCCCGTTCTCTCACCAGAGCCACAGATCCATGTGGTTTGCCTCTGCTCTTGTTTTCCTCACTTCTCACAGGGGAGAACATGTGAGGCTGACTCACCGTGCTGTCAACATTATTATCAACGTGCCTCTTCAGTTGACTTTCCTACCTGTCTAAAAGGCCAAGGTCCACACTTAGCACGCATGTGGCTTACCAAGTTAAGTCCACCCAGCCTCGTCTGGCCTTCAGAGCCCAGTGGGGGGGAATCCTTCCATAGAGAACAAGATACTGAAATTGAAGGAACAGCTTGGTGTTAATAAAATCGTTTCAAACAGTAACTCTCTGGCTTCCAACCACCTTTCAGTTTTATTCTGAGCTCACCATTATCTCACCTAAATTCCATATAAGAACTGGTCTGGGTTTCTTGATTCCTCCTCTTGTTTTAGACACATGTGGCTTGCTCTGTACCCCTGGGCCTGCTTCTGGCTTTAATGCCAGCTTGCCCTCCATGTCCCCTTCAACTTCAGCTAGTGAAGAAGATCCTCTATCGTTTTTCTTTTATTTTCTTAAATGATTGTTTTAAAAAATAATTTGAGAGGCAGAGAGAGCTAGAAAGAGACAGGCAGGGGGAGACAGAGTTCCCATCTGCTGGGTCACCCCTCAAATGCCCCCACAGCAGCCAGGGTTGAGTCGGAGCTGAAGCTGAGAGCCAGGAACTCAATCCAGTTCTCCCATGTGTGCCGGGTACCCGAGTATTGGATAGATCACCTGCTGCCACCCAGGATATGCATTAGCAGGAAGTAGAGCCGGGAATCAAGCAGAGGTGCTCTGATATGGGATCTGAAAGTCCTAACCACTAGGCAAAACACCCACTCCCCTCTTTAGTTTGAGGCTGGACCTTTCATGCAGTCTATGAGGGTTCTTCAAAAAGTTTAGGGAAACATGTATTATGTAACAACCATGCATGAACTTCGTGTTTTATTTTACAACAAAAGAAATATTTTTTAATTCTATTTAATTCCAGGAACTTTTGGGAGCACCCCTCTATGACTTCAGCCAAGTGTTCTCTGTCCTTTCTCTACAGCTCTAAGTCCGTAACTGTGTGATTGTCCATATGACTTGAATAGCTCACTGCTCAGCACTGTAGATATCCACAGCTAATGGACTAGAAGCCAACTGAGGGGAGAGTTTATATACATCTTGGATAATTTTATGTCCACTGTAGTGTGCAGCATGTATTCTTGAGCATAATGTGTACACAAGGAATTTGCTTAGCGAATAAAAATAAAGAAGAAATAAGAGTACAAAATAAACCCCTGCATTAATGTGAGTAAGTGTGTGTTTATGAAGCTGTATTTTCTGTGCTGGCACTGTGGTACAGCAGGTTAAACTGCTGCCTGCAATGCCGGCTTCCCATAAGGGTACAGATTCAGGTCCTGGCTGCTCCACTTCCTATCTAGCTTCCTACTAATGTGCCAGAGAAAGCAGTGGAGGATAGCCCAAGTATAAGAAAAAGAGGCTGGGTCCTGCACTGTGGCATAGCAGGTAAAGCTGCTGCATGTAATACTGGCATCCCATATTGTTGCCAGTTTGAGACCTGGCTGCTCCACTTCCAATCCAACTCCTTGCTAATGTGCCTGGAGAATCACTGGAATATGGCCCAAGTGCTTGGGTCCCTGTACCCACATGGGAGACCCAGAATAAACTCCTGGTTCCTGGCTTTAGATCAGCCCATCTCTGGCTGTTGCAGCCAACCAGAGGATGGAAAACCTCTCTCTCTCTCTCTCTCTCTCTCTCTCTAACTCTGTCTTTCAAATAAGTAAAATCTTTTAAAAAGGGGGGGGCTCTCTCTTGATCTCTCTTGACCCTCTCCCTTACTCTCTTGCCCCCACCCTAGACCATTGGGCTTCCCCCACCTGACAATAGACCTTTCCTCTAACACCAGTGTTTGGTGTGTTTTGTGGTGGCCTTACGTTGGTGCCATGACTCAGATCCAAGCTCTTCCATTGACTCTGCTCTCCCCTCAGGGATTTTAGCTGCTTCAGGATCCTGGACCCTGCCAACCACAAAGCACACCCCTGGACCTCATTCCATGCCACCAAAAACTCTGTGATCTCCATCCACACACCAGCCTTTCAAATTCCTGAGCTCTGATGGACTTTTTCCAGTGGACTCTATTGTATTCAGTACTTTGGGATGGCTCTGTAAGCAGATGGAGCACTATAGGTTCCAACTGAGAGAAAGTATGGTTAATCAAGGTTACTAAGAGGAGAAAGTAATTCAAATCAATTGGTAATTTAAAAAAACAGTTAAAGATTTTAAGAAGCTATTACTGAAACTGCTTTATTGTTTTATCTTGTATGTTATGTTATACGTGTATATATAATGTATGTCTACACGGGAAAATTTATTCAAGAGCTCTGTTTTAATTGGCTTATAGATAAAATAATGCTCACAAATTTAAACTGATAAGTTAATTGAAGATACATTTTGGTTTGTGTGACCTGAATCTGTATTGGATGTTTTAAATTCGTTGGGAGGAAGAAACTAAAACTGCTTAAGTCATTCACATGTTTGTACTTGAGTATTCTGGTTAAACAAGTTACACCGTGTTAGATATTTAAGAGATGTCTCCAAATACATGTATTCTTGTCTTAAAGTTTATAGCAGGATGAGGCTGGCACTGTGGCGTAACGGGTGGAGCCGCCACCTGCAGTGCCAGTATCCCATTTGGGCACCATTTCGAGTCCTGGCTGCTCCACTTCGAATTCAGCTCTCTGCTGTGGCCTGGGAAAGCAGTGGAAGATGGCCCAAGTCTTTGGGCCTCTGCACCTTCGTGGGAGACCTGGAGGAGGCTCCTGGCTCCTGGCATTGCATTGGCACAGTTCCAGCCATTGCAGCCATCTGGGGAGTGAACCAGCAGATGGAAGACCTCCTCTCTCTCGCTCTCTCTGCCTCTCCGTCTATCTCTGTGTAACTCTGACTTTCAAATAAATAAATAAATCTTTAAAAAATTTATAGAAAGCATTGGACTTTCTGGTAAATATTTTCATAGGCTGTTATTTAATGGTTGAAATTACTTGCTAAGTTTTCATTTCATATTGTTATTGTCAGTAAGTGATCTGGAAAGCCTGATTGCTCCATCGTTTCTCTATTCTCTTTAAGATGGGAAATTGATTCTATTCTGAAGGACTCTCTAGGATATACAGTTTGATCTTTAGACCTTATAAAAGGAATGGCTAACATTTTCTGTAATAATAACATAGCCAAAAGGAGAACTTAAACTATAATTTCACAGTTAGATTTACTTTGCCATGGGCACAATAAACAGGCAAAACCTCCCTTTCAGACCAAAGGAAGGGAGAGAAAATTTTACTAGTGACTTCAAATTTTATATATAACATGGTCATCATTTTGATGTTAAAGTGAAACATAACCTTCCTCATGGGCATTGTCTACCTCACAGAAAAATCACTATCAGAGCATGCCTGTGACTGTAGGTTTTTATTTAGGCCACTAAAGATTAGAGATGGGACTTGAGTACCCCCTTGACTTGCATCCTCCTGAAGGTTTCCTCTGGTCTACTTTAACAGAAACCAGGAAGAAGAGGAAGCTAGGCAGCAGAAGCAATGTAAAGATAGGGGCAGGCAAATTAAGGCTGCTCTATACGATGATCTGTCATCAAGGAGACCCACAGGCCAGTCCACTGCAGTGGCTTCCGATGTGGAAAGCCTGGGCTTCAGCAGAAGTCAGTCTATGAAGAGCCCTGGAAGCTGTGCCAGCCAAGAGTCTGGTTACTGGAAATGGAACTGCCCTGGAGTTGAAGGACTCCCAGTCAGACCTGCAGATCTTGTTGGCTCTAAGCTGAAAGGCCCTTTACTCAGCCCAGTTTCCAAACTAACCACCGCAGAGGAGGGGATGGCCAAGTAGGGTCAGCAACATTGCAGGCAGAACTGTAAATTTCCTGTTAGAGATGCCACCTGCCTTCACCCGGCCAGCTCTCCTCCCAGGCCAGCTCGGTAATGGAAGTCAACAGGGTGCCTTCCTAAGGAGGCTCACACCTCCCTTATGATGTACTCCATGTGAAGAGATAGAAAGGTCTGGGCCTCATAACTGGCAATGCCTTAAAGCCCACCAGATTATTATCAGGCCCCTTCTGTCAGTTTCTATTTGCCTCTCAATGGGAAAACTTGCTCGTGGTTTAGACAGCACCTTTCTTAGGTCCTCTAATAATGACTCCATCCTTTGTTCTAGACCGTGTCTAGTCCACTTGGGGCCTCATTCCCTTGTAATCATAGCTTCCACTCTTACACCAATGGCTCTACTCTCAATCTGTGTGTACTGATGGTCCTCTCCCCCACTTAACATTGTATGATTGTTTAGAATTTTTCTACAGACAAACCCCTCTACCTGCAAGAGATGAGTGGCCTTTCTCCCAGTCTTAGTTGGGAGCAGCTTCAAACCACATCCATCAAACAGTCTTCACTAGGGCCTAAAGACCTCCCTCATTTCCTCTCCTCTATAAAATCCTCTCATTACTTGGTTAAGGCCACTCCTAGGACCATTGGCTGCTATTCTCACCCTGGTCTTTATACTATCTTGTCTGTTTAAGTGTTTACAGGAGGTGATAATGGAACGAGCCAAAACCTTCACCAACCAGGCAGTCAACCAAATGCTGTTACAGGGATATACTCGGCTCCCTACCCATGAGATTGCAGCTTGAGACATCGTCTCACGCCAGCAGAGAGTAACTCGGCACCCCCATGTCAGCTGGAAGTAGCTCTAAAGACATATCAAAATCCCTCCACCCCTGCTAGACTTTTGAGGCTGATGTAATCACATACAACACTTGCTTTATAAAAAACAAAAGGGGGGGGGATGTTAGTAAAATGGCACAGTGTTATCTGTGGCATGATCTAGGCCCTGGATACCATCCTCTGTGCTAGCCCTTGCCACCATTGTTAGAAGCCAGGTGACCAAATGGCCCAATCACAGGTGTCAGCTCCACCCCCACCCTAGCAGTTTTCTACTCCTATATCCCTGCCCCCTGCAAAGGTATAATAGGACTTGCTTCCTGCACATGTGCTCTCTCTCTCTTGATCTTTCTCTCTCGATCCCCCTCTCTCTCTTACTCTCTAAGCCTGTTGGGCTTCCCTACCCAATAATAAACTTTTCCTCTAAAAAAATAAGAGGGGGTGCAGAACAGAGAGGAGACAGAATACAAACTTGCAGCCAAATGTATTCAAAGAAAAGAAATCCACATAGATCGACCAACTGCCAGCATGTACACAGACTGAACATGTGGCGGAGGGACAAGACCCCCAGTAGGTTGGGCCTTTTCATATCTTAAGTGGGCTAGGGGTGGGGGTGGGGAGCAGTAAGCGAAGGTGAGCTTCCCCATATATGTTCTTCAAGTTTGGTCTGCCCTGGCTTCCAAACCTAGGGAAGACTGCAGAGGGTGGGGCAGAGAACAATTGGATGTGAGACTGAACTGGTCTCTTGAAAGAAGGCAGGGGTAACCAGAACCTAAAATGGTTGACGATTATGTTCTTGTTCCATCACCAAGTGTTTGGGTCCCTGCCACCTATGTGGGAGACTAGGATAAAGCTCCTGGCTTCTGGTTTTAGCCTGGCCCAGTCTTGGCCATTGCAGCCATTTTGGGAGTGAGCCAGCAGATGGAAGCATTCTCTCTCTCTCTCTCTAACTCTGCCTTTCAAATAAATCTTTCTAAAAATGAAGCTATATTTGTAAACCTTCCATGATTTCATAATATAAAATAAAGCCTTTCAAAACAACTTTAAAAAGACAAAGACTCCAATGGATAATTTGGAAATGACATAAACATATTTTATATGTTTACTAGACCTTTGTGTTTCTTCTTTTGTGGAGTGTTTTTTTTTTTCTTGATTATCAATATCCATCAAGGAAATTCGAATTAAAACAATAGCAAGAAGCCACTTTTTAGCCTACCCAAATGTTAAAGGTTTTTGTTTTTGTTTTTTTTTAATGTGGAATACGTGGAGTGGGCATTTGGCTAAAATGCCACTTGGGATGCCTACATTCCATATTAGTGTCTGCTTTGGCTCCTCTACATTCAATTCGTGCTAATGTGTGTTCCGGGAGGAAGCAGATGATGTCTCAAGTACCTGGGTCCCTGCCACCCATGTGGAGACTCACAATGAGTTCTGGACTCATGGCTTTGGCCTAGCTCAGCCGTGGCTGTTGTGGGCATTTGTGAACCAGTGGATGGAAAGTCTTTCTCTGTGTCTCTGCATTTCAAATCAAGTGCAAATAAATAAATAAAAGTCCTTTTAAGAGTGTGGAATACCTAATGTTGGGAAGGGGTCTATATGGGTTTTCATATGCTGCTGGGGGACTGTAACAGGAGAGAACTCTTTGGAATGGCAGTTTGTATCAGGAAACTTAAAATATGCATATTTTACAATCATTTTGGAAAACTGTGTGACAGTATCTACTGAAGCTGAACATACGCCATCTTTATGATCTCATAATTTCACTCATAGGTACATATCCAACAGAAGTGTGCACATATGTTCACCAAAAGACATGGACCAGAGTGTTCATAGCAGCACTATTCATAATAGCTCCAAATGGGAATGTACTCAAATGCCCATCAACAGTAAAAGGGATAAGTAAGCGTGGCATATGCACACCACAGAGTATCATCCACCAGTGAGAATCAACAAATGATTGCTATACCCAGCTACAAGGATAGATTACACAAATGACATAATGTTGAGTGAAAGGAGCTACATTTAAAAAACGAGTACATGTCATTTGAATGATCTTGTTTGTATGGAGTTTAAAAATATTGAAAGTAATTTACTGTGTGAAAGGTCAGTATAATGGTTACTTTTGTGGTGGTCGGGAACTGACAAGGTGGCTTCTAGGGTGCTGGGAATATTTTTTGATCTGCATATTGGCTATTGGTTCCATAGTTGTGTTCCTTTGACTATAATTCATCAAGTGAAGCACTTATTTTTTGTGTGCTTTTCTGTATACATGTTGTGCTTCAGTAGAAACTAGTTAAAGTTCGCAGGCTCCTTGACCCCATAATTTCACAACTAACACTTTATCCTGGTGAAATAATGATAGGTATCCACAAGGAATGTACATGCAAGGCTTTTCATTCAAAATGTTACTTTAACAGTGAGAAACTGGAAATAATAGAAATGTCAAACAGCATTCAAGTGATCAAATATATTATGGTAGGATATTTACACCCCATGTTTCTGATGACCATATAATGACATGGAAGATATGATTTCATATCAACTGAAAAAATGCAGGATGCCAAACTATACAAAAAATGATTGCAGTTTTATAAAGAAATATATTCATGGTCAATGCCAACACTGGCTATTTTGGAGTGATGGGTTTTCAGGTGGTTTTATTTTCTTCTTTGTACTTTAATTTATATTCTAAATTATATGCCATGACTACAGAATGATTTTATAAGCACAGAATATATTTAAAGTTTGTATAAAGTCTTGACCAAAGAGGACTCTGTCATCTCCAGTACATGCTTTTTCAAAGCATATGAAAGTAGAAAAGCCAAACTGGAAACTGTTCGTGTGCCCTGATGCTCAAGTCAATTTTCTTTCTCCAGGACAACTCACTCCAATAAAAGCCCATGGAAAAAATCTCACAAATCCTAGAGGAAGTTAACCTCTTTCCTGAATAGCAAGTATGACCTAGTGGCAAAAAAATAATAAAATAGGAATTTCCAGGGAGTAGGAAGCCAGATGAGAGGAAGAGAATTTTTTCCCCTTTCTTAGATTTACATTGAAGTTACGGTTCATGGCCTAGGAGAAAACACTATTGTAACAGATGCCAATTCTGTTTTGCCCTTAAAGGTTCAAAGTTGGGAACTGGCTGTGGAGGGCAAACCCTGGGTGATCATTTTCTGTGTCTGTTGTCCTTGGGAAAGATGACCTGATCCAACCTACCTCCTTGATGCCAATCAAAGAAAAGGGTGGTGGGTGGTATTTCTTAGACCAGAGCACAATGACTTTTTCACCTGATCTCAATCATAAGCAAAATAGCTTTTGACTAAAATATGAGCTCATCTTAATTACAATAACTCCCAAATATCTTTACAATCAGCATCCAAGGCAGCACACCATACCTAACCTTGTTCTAGTTCACAAGAGTCTATCATATATTTTAAAAATGGCTGGAAGTGGGGAGTTTGATGCTTTCAGACAAGAAGTGGTGATGGGGAGACAGACATGTTGATTGTCCTGATTTGATCAGAACAGATTGTGTACACCTAAATGTATTAGAACACCTCATTGCAACCCAGAGGCTCATGTTATTATTCTGCAATCAAAAATGTTTTTAAAATGTTTAAGGGGATGGAAATGTCAACTACTCTGGTCATTATACAATATATACACATAATGAAGTGTCACACCATACCCCACAAAACTGTACAATAAAAATAAACAAAATGAACTTAAAATAATAAACAGTAAAACAAATCATTGATAGCATTCTTTAGAGAAATTTTGCTGCTGGTTCAGTATTGCTCAGGTAGTAAATTCAAAATAGATCTAAGAACTCAAAGCAAGTGGTTGGTGTTACTCTAGTGGCTCAGACGCTGGTTGAAATGTCCTAGTTGCATATCAGAGTGTCTGGGTTTGATGCCCAGCTGTGGCTTCTGACCCCAGCTTCCTGCCAATGTGGACTTTGGGTGTCAGGAAGTGATGGCTCCAGTACTTGGATTCCTACCTCCCATGGGGATAGACCTGGACTGAGTTCTTGGCTCTTGGCCTCCTCCCCCCACCACCACTCCCTAACCATTGTGGGCATTCAGTGAGTGTACCAGTGGATGTGAGTGATTAGGCAGGAAAGCAGTGAGCCAGGAGGAGCCGAGGCCATCAGTTCCTCCCTGCAGCCTTGACTGCATGGCAGCCCTACCTGTACCACCCCAAACTCCCCACCCCTTCCAAGCAATGAAAAACTGCAGCTTCTGTAGTTTCACCACTTGCAACTGGTGCTGGCTAAAAATAACCAACATAGCTGCCCACAATGATCTTTAGCTCATTATATGGTTACAACAATGAACTTACCATGGCCGACACTCCACTCCCATCATGCACCTGATGCAATGGCATTTCTAAGTTTTACGAAAAAGGGCAAGGGCATGGACAGTACTCAATATTCACCCCAAACTCTGCCTCCTTTGAAACTTTCAGTTAAGCTCTGCCCCAAGCACCAGCCCCTTTGCCTCCAGTTCATATACAGGATGGAACCAAATCTTGTGGAGTCCAGCTCTCCCTTGAGCATGCCCACGTTCTTTCTTGGATGTGTGCTTTCGCTTTGCATGCAAATAAATCCTGCTTCTCTGATGACCTTTACCTGTGTCTCATCCTTTAATTCTTCCCTTGCATAGGAGACAAGAACTTGGGCCCAGCCACCCCATGACAGGATCGATTTCTCTCCCTCCCTCTCTCTCTCCTTTTCTCCTTTTCTAGCTGTCCCACTGTCTCTGTCTCTCAAATAAATAAAAATTAAAGAAAAAACTCGTGGTAAAATTGAAATGAAAGTATTTGTGTATATACTTTATTTTTGTCAAGGGTAAGCCTGAAGTGTGTCTTTATACCTGTTGCTAGCATCACACTCCCAGTTCAAGTCCTTCGCTTTTGTCTGAACAGGAGCTGCTGAGGGGAATGCTGTAGGCTACGCGTCTTCCTCTCTGCTTTCAAACACAGAGAAGGTGACTGAGCTGTTCAGCCCCACCTTGCCTCCTCCTCTTTCCCTGTTCTGCCTCTGGGCCTCTCATTCCTTTCCATGCTGCTGTGCAGGGATGCTGCTGCTCCCCAATCTGGGCTCCTCCTCCTCGGTCAATGACAAAGGCAAGCCCAGTGAGTGAGCAGCTTTCCTTGTTCCCACCACTAAGACCGGGATTTAATCCAAGGCCCTTCTTTAAGGATTCAAAAAGCACTAACACAGATGTACTTGTTATCCTCCCTGTAATCCTTTGAAGTGGCAGAGATTGTGGACGTTTATAAAAGGCAGAGATGATGCAGGCCCTGCCCTCAAGTTGACTTAAGCGTATTATGTCTGTATCTGGCATTCTGTCAACCAGGACTTACGGTTAATCAGCAGATCTAAACATCAAAGTAGACTAGATAAAAAATCCATGTTATTCATGTAACCCTAAAGTCACTTAAGAATCCAAAAGGGTTGTTGGAATTATCTGAGAGAAAAATTGCTGTATTCATCACAGCTTTAATATTTTGTATGGGTTTTTCAATTATTTATTTTTTAATTAATGTATTTGTTTTTATTGTGATATTAATATACAGAGAACAGAGTTAATGTAGTTCATGGATTCAATCACTGATACTTCTCTTTCTCCCTTCTCCCCCTTTACCTTTTTTTTTAAATTTTTAAGATAATATATTTTAGTTTACATTTATAGCAAAAGGCTTAATGCAGCACTAAATAATGAGTTCAACAAGTAAAAAGTAAAAATTTCAGCAGGAATATAGGCAAGGGCTATAAAAACAATAAAATGAAAAGGTGTCCATTTCACTTATATACAGTAAATTTCACAATAATATCAGACCATTAAAACTCTAGTAGTACATAATTCTTAACAATTTTTGACAACAATATAAAACAAAATTCGATAAAACTATATTTGCAGCCATACTGACACACACAGGTATTTTCTTTTTTTATTTTATTTTGGTGTTTTGAGTTTTTTGGCATGGATTTTTTTTTAATTTTAATTTTTTTTTTGACAGGCAGAGTGGACAGTGAGAGAGAGAGACAGAGAGAAAGGTCTTCCTTTTGCCGTTGGTTCACCCTCCAATGGCCGCCACGGTAGGCACGCTGCGACCGGCGCACCGCGCTGATCCGATGGCAGGAGCCAGGTGCTTATCCTGGTCTCCCATGGGGTGCAGGGCCCAAGGACTTGGGCCATCCTCCACTGCACTCCCTGGCCACAGCAGAGAGCTGGCCTGGAAGAGGGGCAACCGGGACAGAATCGGTGCCCCGACCGGGACTAGAACCTGGTGTGCCGGTGCCACAAGGCGGAGGATTAGCCTAGTGAGCCGCAGCGCCGGCCTAGGCATGGATTTTTAATAGTCCAAATCTTTGAGAATTTTAAACCCCAAATGCCATATTCTATTGCTTGATTAATGAGAATACCAATGAACTTTGGACCTTTAAAAATTCAAATACACATGCCTTGCCCCAGATACTCTCAATCAAACCCCTTCAGTGTGACCCAGGTATCTGTCTCTCTGTATCTTTCTTATTCTCTCTCCCCCCTCTCTTCTCTCTCTCTCTCTTTCTCTGTTTATATATATGGCATACTCATTTTAATTTGTTGTTACAGAATTTTTCAAACATACACAAAAGTAGAAAAAATAGCATTTCCCATGTATACATCATTCAATTTGAACACTCTGATGTTTTAGTTTTAATTCTTCTCTATCTCATTTATCCCATTCCTTCCTCTTTTTATCTGTTTGCCGGAGTATTCCATTTTATTTTTTCAATTATGCATTTTTGTGGGAGTACAGTGAAATACTTCAATACATGTATATAGTGTGGCATGATCAAACCAAGGTAGTGGGGCTGGCACTGTGGCATAGTGGGTAAAGCCATTGCCTGTGGTGCCAGTATCCCATATGGGTGCTGGTTCGAGTCCCGGTGGCTCCACTTCTGATCCAGCTCTCTGCTATGGCCTGGGAAAACAGTTAGAAGATGGCCCAAGTCCTTGGTCCCCTGCACCTGCGTGGGAGACCTGGAAGAAGCTCCAGGCTTCTGGTTTCAGATCAGCCCAGCTCCAGCTGTAGCGGCCATCTGGGGATTGAACCAGCAGATGGAAGACTCTCTCTGCCTCTGCCTCTGCCTCCACCTCTCTGTACCTCTACCTTTCAAATAATACATAAATAAATCTTTAAAAAAATCAAGACTTAATAAAAAACGTTTTTGAATGGGGTGGGCATTTAGCAGAGCAGTTAAAAGCTACTTGGGACAGCTGCATTCCATACGAAAATACCTGGTTTGAGTCCAGGCTCCTCCATTTCCTGTCTGGCCTTCTAGGTGGGAGGCAACAAGTGATGACTCAAATACTTTGGTCCTGGCCACCCACATGTGAAGCCCAGACTGAGTTTCCAGCTTCTGGTTTCAGGGTGACCCAGTCCTGATTGTGTGGGCATTTGGAGGGTGAATCAGCTGATGGAAGATCTTTCTGTATCTTTTCATCTTTCAAATTAAAATAATATTGAATTATTAAAATGCTTTGTTAATATGTAATTACTCTACATATTTTCTGAAGTATGATATGATATTTCAATACATTTATACAATGTGCACTGATGAAATCAGGGTGATTAACATTTCTCTCTTACATTATGTTTGGCTCCTTGGAGCTTCTCGGTTAATTACTTATAAAATATACCATAGTTCATTGTGAACTATAGTTACCCACTGTGCTACAGAACACCATAACTTCCTCTTTCCACTAAAATGGATCTTCTTAGCTATTATCCAGCCTCCATCTGTCCCTCCTTTCCCTACCCTTTTCAGTCTCTGGTAATCACCATTCTATATTGAGATCCCCACTTTCTTGTTGTTGGAGTATTTTAAAAGTGAAAGCTAAATTTCAGATGATTTCTTCCAAATATATGTCCAGTTTGTCTTTTTAGACACAGACATTTAAGAACATATGATTATATTATGTGAATATCACTATCATAACAGAATATGAAACTTGATATTATTGTATCACACATATCACAATCACAGTTAACAATAATTCATCATTATCTGATATCTAGCTTGTATTTAATTTTCCCCAGTTGTCTCAAAAGTGTCTTTCATATTATAAAGCATATAAAATCAGAATCCATACAAAGTTAACACATTGTGTTTGACTTATACAATTCTCATGATTCTGCTAAACCACAATAGCTCTTCTTCCCATTCTTACCATAATGTAGACACTGATCTCCACCTAGCAGTGCTCAGAGATATTCTCTTCCTTCTGATAGCCACATCAGAGTCTACTAGGTGGATGTACCATATTTTATTCAGTTCTGCTTCTGGTGAAGAATATTTGAGTTGTTTGTACTCTTTGGATAGTACAAACAATACTGTGATAATTGGCCTGGTGCACGTCTTCTTATATATTTTTGCCAATGTATCTTGGGTATAGATTCCTAGAGTTAGGACTGTTGGATCAATTACTCCATATTTAATTTTGTGCTATCATCAAAAGATCAGCTTCCAAGTCTTGATGTCTTTATTTCTCATGGTTACCAGAATCTGAAGACTGTGCACATCCAAAGAGCCATTTTCCTTACAATTCAGCTTTTTGACATTATTAAATTACATGTCTTATATAGCTATTTGATTAAACATTTCCTAAATTTTTTATGCCTAAAAAATTTGTGTTTGTATTTCAAAATCCACAAGCAAGAGCCCATGGGACCCTCCTCCGCCACCGTCCTCACTTTACTGTGTCACAACTAAGATAATTGCTCCCAGGAAGCCTGCAAGAACAACTATTATTCTGCTTCAAAGTTTCTGATTGAAATAGAATGATTCAGCAAATTTCGGGGAAGAAGGCTACTCTCCTAAACTATCTTTTATAAATTAGATTCATTATTGACAGCAAACACATTCAAACAAAGCAGCAGTCAGTATAATCTGACATGTAAGTATAGAAGAATATAAGAACAGCCATAATTATTTAAATACTCAAATGAAAATGAACAAGTTGTGATGGATAAGTGGTAGTCTGAGCAATCAGGAACACCAATATGCATGTCCACATCTTCATGTGAACTTATCTAAGCTATTTGTGTACTGCTTGTGAGGCTGGGATGAGCTTGGCCAAATCACAGATAAATGGGTTAAATAGATAACTAGACAGAGTAAGGGACCTTGGCAAGAGCCAGCTCTGGCTCTCCTTCACCTGGTGCTAAGTATTTGTGGTGACTCTTTCCAACCAAATGCTGGTGACTTTTGGGCATGTGGGAGAGAAATATTCTGGTGTAAGTTGATTTCAGCTAGCAAATGGTATATTGATTCTTTTCCAGTGTCATACTTCCCAGAAGTCATATGGAAATGCTGCTTAGACACTGTACATGTGCCATTCAACTAAATGTGGATTTGAAGTCAGGGAGACCTGGGTTTAACCTCAAGATCTCAGCAGCTGTGTGACCTTGTCTATGATTTAAGCTCCCTTAATTCTTTTTCCTCATTAGTAAGATGGAGATAATCATGTATAGCTGGGGTGTAAGGTGAGGCTTAATACTATGTTCTAACTTGACTTCTGGTAAAATGAGGAGAATTTTCAATGGAATAACTGAAGTTCCCCTTTGCACTCTGCTTTTATATGGATAAGATCCCCTGGGCAAACAGTTCTCCTTATCACACCATTCTTATCATAGGGACCAGGCATAGCTCCAACTTAACCCTTAGTAGGGGATTTCGGTTCCCTGCCAGCTCTTGGCATTATTCAAACAAAGGAATTACATCCTTCCATGTGGACCAGGGACACCCCATCCTATACTTGACACAACAAATCGTGCTTTCTACAGTCCCTGCTTGTCTACTCTGTTCTTTAGTGCAACTCCCATGTGGTGCCACATAGTAGAGTCTCCTCCTCCCCTGGGCTATGTATATATGACTCTAACAAACTGCTGTCAATTTGTCAGTTTCGTCTGTTCATTGTCAGGTCTCATGTGTTCTTCCATCCCTATAACCCACTTTCACCAATGGGATGAATAGGAGGCTATTAGAGCAATTTGTCCTGGGACTATTGTCAGGAATAAATGGAATTAAGTGAAATACTTGGGGGTAAAGATGGGCATAACTTCTCAGGATGTGCTGAAGTGTTGAAGAGAAGAGAAAGAACAGACTCCGCCCTCTAGATATTCAAAGCATAGTGGAAGACAGACATCATAAAGCATTGCAGTTCTTGATTTATTCATGGCAGTGAAGATGTAAAGGTGAAACCAGGGTTCTCTGTAGGCCAAAGGAAGGCATACAAATCAGTAGCCTTTATGACTCCATCTGTAAAATGTAAATGATCAATCATGCCCACATCATAAGGAAGTTTTGAAGATTTAAATAAACAATGCATAAATCCCTTATCCTAGTTTCTGGCACATAGTAAGGTCTTAATAAATACTAGATTGAGTTGAATTTGAAGGACTAATTGGCAGTACTATGTGAGAAAAGTATTTTACACAATGTGAAAGTTCCAATTTATTTCTAGAAATTGTCGCTCTTGTTTTTTCCAAGAATATCTTTTCTACGAGAAAACAGCCAATTAAGTTGAGCAGAATAATGCTATTTCTTTATAGTAAGCAGTTCCACAGTGTAAATGTTCATACCACTGACATGTAAGTCCCCAAAGAATCTTACAAAAACACAAGGAAGTCAACCATTTTGCCCACCCTGCCACATTTCTTAGGCAGTTAGGACTTGTTGACTTCATGGATTTTGTTTGTTTGCTTGCTTGCTTGTGCCATTTTTTTACAGGCAGAGTAGACAGTGAGAGAGAAAGAGACAGAGAGAAAGGTCTTCCTTTTTGCCATTGGTTCACCCCCCAGTGGCCGCCACGGCCGGTGCGCTGCGGCCGGCGCACCGCGCTGATCCAAAGGCAGGAGCCAGGTGCTTCTCCTGGTCTCCCATGCGGGTGCAGGGCCCAAGCACTTGGGCCATCCTCCACTGCACTCCCGGGCCACAGCAGAGAGCTGACCTGGAAGAGGGGCAGCCGGGACAGAATCCGGCGCCCCGACTGGGACTAGAACCCGGTGTGCCTGCACCGCAAGGCGGAGGATTAGCCTAGTGAGCCATGGCGCCAGCAAGAACAAGTATTTTTTTTTAAAAGATTTTTTTAAAGAAATAATTACAATCAGAGTATAAACAAAATTGAAGCAACAGCAAAAACTCAAAAGATCAGCAAAACAAAAAGTTGGATTTTTTTTTTTTTTTTTGACAGGCAGAGTGGATAGTGAGAGAGAAAGACAGAGAGAAAGGTCTTCCTTTGCCGTTGGTTCACCCTCCAATGGCTGCTGTGGCCGGCGCATCTCGCTGATCAGGAGCCAGGTGCTTCTCCTGGTCTCCCATGCTGGTGCAGGGCCCAAGCACCTGGGCCATCCTCCACTGCACTCCCGGGCCACAGCAGAGAGCTGGACTGGAAGAGGAACAATCAGGACAGAATCCGGCACCCGGAACTGGACTAGAACCTGGTGTGCCGGCACCGCAGGCGGAGGATTAGCCTAGTGAGCCGCGGCGCCGGCCTGTGCCATTTGTTTTGCTTCTTTTCTTTTTGTAAACGCTTCTCTTAGGCATTGCATCATTTTATTAATGAGTAAAAATATAAGTAGTGTCCAGAGAAGCATGTGATAAATAGCATGCCTGTCTTATGATGCCTGCTCTAAGATGACCCATGAGAAGAGAATTTTATTTATTTTATTTTTTATTGTGAACTTCGGTTTCATGGCTGCTTACCTTCTGCCTTTGACTGTTTATGCCACTCCCACTGATCAGGTGTAAGGGCAGGATGATAAAGGAAAATATTTCCTCCTGTGTCACCAGGCAGTGTCTGTTATCTCAGTTCTGTCCCAAGCTAGTACTTCTAAAATGTCTCCTAACCACTGGGAGTTACAGTTTTTCTCTTCTGTGGCATCAAGTGTTGGACTGACCTCCCAGACACCTCATAATTCTAACAGGCTGCGAGTGGGAGGATCAGTTAGGCGTATGGAGTCTGACAGATCTGGTTTGAAATTTTGATTTGTCACTCATTAGCTCAGGAACCTAGATAAGCACTCCCTGGGGGTCAATTTCCTCATCTTACATAAGTTTTACACGCTTGTTTTACTAACGGTTGTTATGAGGGCTGACTAATACATACAATCCACCAGTAGATTGCCTCTATGTTCAAAATAATTCCAGAATCTGGGAGCAAGTGTTTAGCCAAGGGTTAAGACACCTGCGTCCCACATCGGAGTGCTTGGGTGCAATGCTCCAGCTCCTGATTTCAGCTCCCTGCCAACGCAGACCCTGGGAGGCAGCAGTGACAGCTTCAGTGGTTGGGAGTCTGCCGCCTATGTGGGAAACCTGGATTGTGTTCCTGGCTCCCACTTCAGTCTTGGCTCAGCCCCAGCCACTATGGGCACTTGGGGAGTGAACCAGCACCAGCAGATGAGAGCTGTATCTCTCTTTCTCTCTCTCTCTCTCTCTCTCTCTCTCTCTCTCTCTCCTTGTCCCTCCCTCACCCAGCAAAATAAATAAAAACTAAAAATATATATAATTCCAGAATCTGTTCAAAACTCATTGCTTCCATGCCACCATCATCTCCTGCCTGGGTTATTCAAAAAGCTCCCTAGTCTCTGTAGCTTCCATTTTTGTTTTTAAGATTTTTAAAAATTTACTTGAAAGGCAGGGTTACAGAGAGAGAGAGGGTGAGACAGAAAGAAGTCTTCCATCTACTGGTTCACTCCCCAGAAGGCTACAATGGCCAGGGTTGGTTTGGGGTGAAGCCAGGAGTCAGGAGCTTCATCCAGGTCTCCTATATAGGTGCAGGGGCCCAAGGACTTAGGCCATCTTCCACTGCTTTCCCAGGCCATAGCAGAGAGCTGGATTGGAAGTGGAGCAACGGAGACACAACGGGTGCCCATAAGGCAGCAGCTTTACCTGCTATACCACAACGCTGGCCCCTGTAGCTTCCATCTTGTCCTCAGCCCCAGCAGTCTATTTTCAATGCATTAACCAGAATGACCCTTTTCTAATAGACCAACCCATTTCATCCTTCTGTCGAAAATTCTCTAGCAGTTTCTTGCTTCACTCTGAGTGAAATTTCAAATCCTTACCGGAGTGGATGAGGCTCCACATGGGGAGACCTCCCGCTGCTTCCTCTCCTGTGACGCCTCCATTCTAGCTACACCAGTCTCCGCTATGTCCCCTAAATCCTGCTGCTTCAGATGGCCCATGGGGGCACTCCTGTACTTTCTTTGGGTTTCTTCTCAAATTTTGCCTTGTCAGAGGGGCCTTTTCTAGCCATTCTCTTTTAAACAGTATCCCCATCATTCTCTATCATCTTTACCCAGTTTTATTTTATAGCAGTCATCATCATTTTCTGTCTCTCCTGACAAGAATGTAAGTTTCATGAAGGCAGGTACTTTCTTTCTTCACTGAGATACTCTCATCCTTTAGAATTGTACCTGACACATAGAAAACACTCGACAATTATTTTTTTTTAACTTTTATTTAATGAATATAAATTTCCAGTGTACAGCTTATGGATTACAATGGCTTCCCCCCCCCCCATAACTTCCCTCCCACCCGCAACCCTCCCCTCTCCCGCTCCCTCTCCCCTTCCATTTGCATCAAGATTCATTTTCAATTCTCTTTATATACAGAAGATCAATTTAGTATAAAGATTTCAACGGTTTGCACCCACATAGAAACACAAAGTGAAACATACTGTTTGAGTACTAGTTATAGCATTAAATCACAATGGACAGCACATTAAGGACAGAGATCCCACATGAGGAGCAAGTGCACAGTGGCTCCTGTTGTTGACCCAACAAATTGACACTCTAGTTTATGGCGCCAGTAACCATCCTAGGCTGTCGTCATGAGTTGCCAAGGCTATGGAAGCCTTCCAAGTTTGCTGACTCTGATCATCTTTAGACAAGGTCATAAAAGACAGAGTGAGGATAGTAACCAATGATCCTAAGAGTGGCATTTACCAGGTTTGAACAATTATACAGCATTAAGTGGGGAAGAGGACCATCAGTACACACAGGTTGGGAGTAGAGCCATTGGTGGTAGAGTAGAGGTTATGATTACAAAGAAATGAGGCCCAAGTGCACTAGACAGGGCCTAGAACAAAGGACAGAGTCATTATTAGAGGAGCTAAGAAAGGTGCTGTCTAAGCTACAATGAAGTTTTCTGATTGAGAGGCAAATAGAACCTGATAGAAGGGGCTTGATAATAATCTGGTGGGCTTTAGGCCTTGTAAGTTAAGAGGCCCAGACCTATCTATCTCTTCACATGGGGTATATCCTAAGGGAGGTGTGAACCTCCTAGGGGAAGGCACTCTGTTGACTTTCATTACTTGGCTGGCCTGGGAGGAGAGCTGGCCAGGTAAAGGCAGGGGGCATCTCTAACAAGAAATTTACAGTTCTGCCTGCAATGTTGCTGACCCTACTTGACCATCCCCTCAGCTGCAGTGGTCACTTTGGAAGTTGGGCTGAGTGAAGGGCTTTTCAGCTTAGAGCCAATAAGATCTGTGGCTCTGACCTGGGCATCCTTCGACTCCAGGGCAGGTCCATTTCCAGTGATCCAACTCTTGGCAGAGCTGCCAGGGCTCTTCACAAGCTGACTTCTGCTGAAACCCAGGCTTACCACATTGAAAGCCACTGCAGTGGACTGGCCTGTTGGGTCTCCTTGAGGGCAGATCACTGTACAGATCAGCCAGTAATAGGCCTGCCACCCATTGCTTCTGATGCCTAGCTTTCTTTTCCTCCTGGTTTGTGTTAAAGCAGACCAGAGGATGCAAGTCAAGGGAGTGCCCGTTTCCCATCTCTAATCTTCGGTGGCCTGAACTACAAGTCTATAGTCACAGGCATGTTCTGTAGTAGTTTTTCTAAGGTAGACAATGGCCATGAGGAAAATTATATTCTCACTTTAAAACTTTCTTTCCCTTTGGTCTGAAAGGGAGGTTTTTTCTACTTACTGTATACTTTGCTGATGGCGAAGTGAATCTAGCTATGAGATTATTATTTAAGTTCTTATTTTGGCTATGCTATTGCAGAAAACTGTTAGCCATCTCTTTTATAAGGTCTAAAGATTAAATTGTGCATCCTACAGATTCCTTCATAATAGAATTAGTTTCCTACCTTGAAGAGAATAGAGAAATGAAAGAACAAGTTGGGCTTAGAATAGAGAAATGAGGGAGCAAGTCCTAGATCACTTGCTGACAATAGCAATATTACATGAATACTTAGCAAACCGTTTCAACCATTAGATAACAACTTAAGAAAACATTTACCAGAAGGTCCAATGCCTTCTATAAATTTTAAGAATCATGTATTTGAAAACACCTCTTAAATATCTAACATGGTGTAGTTTGTTTAGCCAGTAAACTTAAGCACAACCATCTAAAATGTTTTTAGTTTCTTTCTACCAACAAGTCTAAAACATATGATACACAGATTCAGGTCCCACAAATTAAAATGTATCTTTGATTGATTTTAGCAGCTTAAATTTGTGGACAATCTTATCTATAAGCCATTTAAAATAAAACTCTTGATAAAATTTCCCCATGTGGACATACAATATGTACACACATATAATATAGCATAATAGACCAATATAGCAATTTTAATAATAGCTTTTAAAATCTTTAACTCTTTTTGTAGATTGCCAATTGATTTGAATTGCTTTTTCTTCTTAGTAACCTCAGTTAACCATACTTTCTCTCAGTTGGTACTGTTAATACATTATTGGCTTCATCTGTTTACAGAGCCATCCCAAAGTACTGAATACAATAGAAGTGGCTGGAAAAAGTCCATAGGAACCTATAGGAGGACAGCTAAACACAGAACCAACAACGCTTTAGTTTTATGAGCAGCAGATCATATATAACTGTGGATGATAAAAGACTTTAAGTCGCCATGTTTAAAATTATAAACTCATCAACCAACAAGAGACACTTGCTTACTTCACAGTATTTTTGAAAGCACCTGTAGGATTTTACAAGTATTTAACCCTTTAAGCCTCTGGGGCTTTCTCATTAAGATAACTATCATGTCTAGTAACACAAGATCATTAGACTTTTTAATTCTCAAACATTTGTATTAATAGCATTTTCCATTATAGAAACTTAAAGTCTGGTACCACATCACATCTTGACAGTACTTCTAATATACTCCAAATAGACCGATTAGTTGGTGTCTCTATAAGATGAGAGACATAGGTCCTTCGATTTTTTCAGTTGGGCCCAAACTGGAAAAACCAAAGTCCAGGATTTACTGGAAATTTTAGAGACCAGATTGTTTGAGACTTTGATTTTTTGAATGTCTGTCAAGAATGCCAAGAAGGCTCAAAATCCAAAATATCTGGTTGAAATAAGATTTCTTAAAATCATGACATAACATAGACCAAATTTGATCATTGTTACAAGGTGATTATTCAAATTTTTGAAAATAAGCACATATTTAAATAACCCATAGCTCTTAATAAAAGTTCAGCTGTTTTTGAACAATTAGAATTTAACAGATATCAAGAGAACATAATAGATTATTTTAACACATTGCTTTAACAGAGCATCAGAGTTTAATTCTATGTCAAAGAGAAATTGAGCTTCCTGTGATCTTTTGCTGTGAGGTTTCCTTCCTTTACCTTCTTTCATATTGGTGACCATGTTTCTGTGTTTCTGTGTGTAACACATCTTTAAGCATCTTTTGCAGGGCAGGATGAGTGGCAACAAATTCTTTCAGTTTCTGTTTGCTATGAAAAGTCTTAATTTCACCTTCATTCATAAATGAGAGCTTTGCAGGATATAGTATTCTGGGCTGGCAGTTTTTCTCTCTTAGTACCTGGGCTATGTCTCGCCATTCCCTTCTAGCTTGTAGGGTTTCTGATGAGAAGTCTGCTGTGAGTCTAATTGGAGATCCTCTAAGAGTGATCTGACGTTTCTCTCTTGCACCTTTTAGGATCTTTTCTTTATGTTTCACTGTGGTGAGTTTGATTACAACATGTCGTGGTGAGGATCTCTTTTGGTCATGTTTATTAGGGGTTCTATAAGCTTCCTGTACTAAGATGCCTCTGTCCTTCTCCAAACCTGGGAAATTTTCTGCTAGTATCTCACTGAAAATGCCTTCTAATCCTTTCTCCCTCTCCATGCCTTCAGGAACTCCTAGAACCCGAATGTTGGGTTTTTTAAGAGTATCCTGTAGATTCCTGACAGTATTTTTTAGATTTCTGATTTCTTCTTCTTTTCTTTGATTTGATTGTTTCCTTTCCTGTTCTCTGTCTTCTAAGTCTGATATTCTCTCTTCTGCTTCGCCCATTCTGTTTTTAAGGCTCTCTAATGTGTTTGTCATTTGATCTATTGAACTCTTCATTTCATTATGATTTCTAGTCACTATCAGAGTTTCTTGTTCCACTAGTTGTTTCATTTCATTTTGATTCCTCCTTAATATTTCACTTTCACGAGAGAGATTTTCTATCTTGTCCATGAAGGATTTCTGTAGTTCAAGAATTTGTTTTTGAGAACTTCTTAATGTTCTTATCAATTTTTTGAGATCCGCTTCTTGCATTTCTTCGATCTCATCATCTTCATAATCTTGAATTGGGGTGTCTTTTTCATTTGGGGGCGTCATAGTTTCTTCCTTGTTCTTGTTAGCTTGGTTTTTGAGTTTGTTGTTTGGCATGTTGGAGATATTTGGTTTCTTCACTGTGGTGCTTTTTCTTGTTACACTATGGCTCTATATTAAGTGGACTGTCTGCTTTCAGTGGAGCCTTAGAGGCTTGAGATGAGTGTGGACTGAGAGCTGTGTTTGGTTCCTCGGGGTTGAGGGTGTGTCAAAGATGACACTCCCAGGTTAGGTGTGGTAAATCTCTCTTTCTTTTTTTGATTTAAAAGGGAAGTAATTCCGCACAGCTGAAGTAATTGGAGGTAGTTAGTAGGCAAATGATATACCCACAGGAGCCAGAGATTGGAAGCTCTTTCCCAAGGACCACACAGGGAATCTCTGCTGCCCTCAGTGTGAGCTCCAATTCTCCTGCAGTCTCCCACTGGGTTGCCAAGTTAGATGCTAATCTCCTGTTATTTCACCCCTCCCCCCAGAGTCAGGTTTTTCTGCTAGACTCAGGGCTGGTGCAGACCTGAGGTCGCCCTGCTTATGACATATGTCCAAAATGGCGCCTGCTCTGTCTTGCTCGCCTTTGAGAGGTGAGCGGAGAGAGAGAAACTTGTGTCCGTATCAGTCACTTTTTTTATTTTTTTTTCTCTCTCTTCTAGTTAGCCTGGTGAACTTTTCCCCACGGAGTTTCAAGCCTCGTTCCCTCTAGCCTCCTCTTTCCGCTTGCCTGCTGGTATCTCGGGCTATGGAGGTTTGGCTCACCTCGCGTTCCAGCGCTGGTGCGTTGAGTCTGCCGCTGGTGTCCCGAACTTGGGCTCCCACGCTCTCCACGCAGGTCCACTGTGAATCACTAGTTCTGGAAGAGTTTCCTCTGCTGTTTCATCCCCTGCTCTTCCTTGACCCTGCAGTATCTCCACTTATATTAAACTTTCTCTCGCCCCGGACTAAGTGTGCTCCCTGCCTATTCCGCCATCTTCAGAAAAAATCTCGACAATTATTTATTGATTAAATTAATAAGCCATATAAAATTTCAGCCACTCAACACATGTGATTTCCCCACATCCCTCTTAAAATACGTTTGGTATAATCATGTTACGTTATTTGATTAAAACACAATACAAGACAGACTCTACTTTCAGCTTTAAAATGCCAAGAACTTCGAAGTCAACACTTCTGGGGACGGTGCTTTGGCGTAGCAGGTTAAAGCACCGGCGTGCAGTGCCGGCATCTCATATGGACGCCTGTTCGAGTCCCGGCTGCTCCACTTCCAGTCCAGCTCCCTGCTACTGTGCCTGCGAAGTCAGCAGAGGATAGCCCAAGCCCTTGGAGCCCTGCACCCACGTGGGAGACCCTCAGAAAGCTCCTGGCTCCTGGTTTTGGATCAGCTCAGCTCCACCCATTGAGGCCATTTGGGGAGTGAACCAACGGATGGAAGACGCCCCCCCCCTCCCTTTCCCTCTCCCTCTCTGTCTCTCTCTCTTTTTTTTTTTTTTTACAGGCAGAGTGGATAGAGAGAGAAACAGGGAGAAAGGTCTTCCTTTTTGCCGTTGGTTCACCCTCCAATGGCTGCTGCGGCTGGCGCATCTCGCTGATCCGAAGCCAGGAGCCAGGTGCTTCTCCTGGTCTCCCATGCGGGTGCAGGGCCCAAACACTTGGGCCATCCTCCACTGCCTTCCCGGGCCATAGGGGCAACCGGGATAGAATCCGGCGCCCCAACCGGGACTAGAACCCGGTGTGCCGGCGCCGCAAGACGGAGGATTAGCCTGTTAAGCCACGGCGCTGGCCTGTCTCTCTGTCTCTACCTCTCTTTGTAACTCTGTCTTTCACATAAATAAAAAATAAATCTTTTCAAAAAAAAAAGAGAAGTCGTCACTCCTGTTCTTATCAGAAGAAAAATCTAGATAGGCTGAAAATCAGTAATTTTTCTTGAACTCACTAGGGAACTGAGTTTGTAGAACAAACTGTGATGCTGAAATCTGTACAGACAGGTGCATCTGGAGAGTCACAGCTGAGATCTGCTAACCTGCACCAGCAGCCTCTGGAGACAGAAACTGTCAGGAAAATACACATGGTGATTGTGCTGAATTGCTGGAGGCTGAGCGTGGACTAATAATGAAAGTAAGTAATTCACAAGGCCCCAGTTTTAAAGGGGCCACCCAATTTTGTGGGTTTTACCTTCACCAATCCCCTAGATGTTCCTGGTGAATATTGCAGAAATATCTTTGGTGGCCTGGCAGGAGGATGAGAAGCATAATCATTGTGAAATCCTCTCTCCGTAATAGACTCTTCCTCTCCACGAGAAAAGACAGCTCTAAAAGCTTTATCCAAGCTGGGGAACCGGCACTCCTCTCACTCCGGCCAGCTCCCTCCAGCCTCCTGTCTCACTCAGTGGGAAGGAATTCAGTCATCAAGGAGCAGCCCTTCAAGGATACAGTCTGCAGCCAGGAAAGGAGTGTGGGCGGGGAGAACAGCTATGCCACTGAAGAAATGCTTGTGAGGGTCACATCTCTGAGACGCTGAGACATCGACTAAACACCAAGACAGCTCCTAAAACACTGAGATTTAGCCACAAGATTACAGAGCACTCTCCTCCCTCATACTTACCGAGGGCTCCACATCCACAGGGCTCCAGTGTAATAGCGGATAACAGCCTAAAAGGCTGCAAGACTCTGTCTGATGAGGAGTTCTTTGGGAAGCACAGAGGAGAGAAGGGAGACAAAAACTAGGACACCAGAGGATTTTCAAAACGTCTGGAACTCATGGCAGATTTTACACATATCCCAACATCCACCAAATGAACATGAATCCTCAAACTACAGTACTGTTTCTCTTAATTCCTGTTCCATGATATAGCATATCTGCTTCTCAACATCAGATTGCAAGTAAAACTCAGTCTAAAGAGGCAAAACAGTCCTCAGAAACAAACTCTGATATGATGCAGGCTTGTAATTATCAAAAAAGAACTTAAAATAATTGTCATTACTATGTTAAGAGCAGATGGGACATATAAACAGAGAGACAGAAAATCTAAGAGTCAAAGGAAATACTGAAAATAAAAAAAAAACACAAATGAAGGATATCATCAATGGAATCATCAGAATTGACAAGGCAGAAGAAAGAGTCATTGCACTTGCAAATGTGATAATAAGACATTCTCAAACTAAAATGCAAAGACAATAAAATCTCGAGGAAAAACAGAAAGCAACATCAAAGAACTGTGGGATGATCTCAAATGGTATCATACTAATGTAATTGGAATACCAGGAAAAGAGAGAAAACAATGGAAACATAAAAAAAAATTTTAAGTCATAATAGCTGAAAACTTTTCAAAATTAATGGCAGAAATCAAACCACAGATCAAGGAAGCTCAGTGAACATCAGAAATAAAAATACCACATCACTCAAAAAAAAAGTCTACACCTATGCACTTCATTTTCAAAGCATGGAAAGTTCAAGACAGACAAAAAATCTTGAAATAAGCCAAAAAGATGTATGTGAAATAAGTGATGGAGTAGGAATAGAAAGGCCTTGCCTAAAAAGGAAGAAGAACACTGGGTTTCTCATTGGAGAAAAGCAAACAAGAAGAGAATGGAGGGAATGTTTAAAGCATTGAAAAAAATCTCACCAATCTAGAATTCTTTATATAGAGAAATTCTTTTTCAAATGTGAAGGAGAAATAAAAACTTTTTCAGACAAACAAAAACTGAGTGGATTTATTGTAGTAGACTTGCCCAGCAAGATATGTTAGTAGAAGTTCTTCACGCAGAAGGAAAATGATATGAGCAAGAATTTGTACAAATTCATGTACAAAAGGAAGAGCATTGGAGAAGGAGTAAATGAAAGTACAATGAAATTTGTATCGTTTTAGTTGTAATTGGTCTAAAAGATTACTATTTGTTTAAAGTAATAATAATAACAATGGATTGAGTGATTACAGCAAATGAAATTTGAACTGAAATAAATAATAGCACCATTACAAAGAGTGAGCCGGGAGAACTGGACCCACTCTGTCAGAAGGTATCGGCACCATGCTTAGAGCAGTGTGGTATTATTTGAAGAGGGACTAAGATTACTTTAAAATGTATATTGGAAACCTGGGAACAATTACTGAAAAATTTTAAAAGAACTGTAATTGAGATACTAAGAGATGAGATAAATTGGAATTATAGAAAGTGCTCTCATAAAAAGAAAAGACAAAAAAAAAAGAAAAAGAAAAAGAAAAGAAATGTGATGTATAGAAAGCCTAAAAAAAAACTTCTACTCTGAAAGACACTGTGAAGAGAATGAAAAGGCAAGGCACATACTGGGAGAAAATGTTTTCAAAAAATGTTTTCTTACTCAGCCATAAGAAAATAAACAATCCAATTAAACAATGGGCAAAAGATCTGAGCAGACATTTCATTAAAGCAGATATGCAGAAGGCAAAGATTCATGTGAAAAGGTATTTGTTATTTGTCAAGAAAATTAGGAAAATGCCAATTAAAACAATAATATGATCCTGCCACATAACTACTAGAAAGGCTAAAATCTGAAATCTGACAATACTTCCTGGTGGCTAGGATAAAGAGCAACAGAAATGCTCATTCACTGAGGGTGGGAATACAAAATAGTACATCCATTTTCTAAAAATTTATTTATTTATTTTCATTTTATTTGAAAGAGAGACAGAGAGAAAGAGATTTTCCACCTGCTGCTTCACTCCCCAAATGAGCAAAATAGGCAGGGTTGGGCCATGTTGAAGCCAAGAACCAGTAGCTCCATCTGGGTCATCTACGTCGGTAGTAGGGACTCAAGTACTTGAGCCATCATCTGCTGCCTCCCAGGGTGCACACTAGCAGTAAGCTCGATAGGAAGTGGAGGAGCTGCAAATCAAATCAGACATTCTGGTATGGGATGTGAGTGTCCCAAGTGGTGACCTAACTGACGAGCCAAACAGCCATCTTGGTACAGCCATTTTTAAAAAACAGTTTGGCAGTGTCTTATACAGCTAAACACAGTCCATACAATCAAGCAATTGGTCTCTTAGGTATTTAGCCAAATGAGTTGAAAATTTATGCCCACATAAAAACCTACATGTGAATGTTTACAACAGTTTTATTTATGCATAATCACCCCTAACTAGAAGCAGCCAAGATGTTCTTCAATAGGTAAAGGAATAAGCAGACTATGGTACAGCATTATATTACATAATGCAATACTACTGAGTGATAAAAAAGAATGAGCTATCAAGCCATACAAAGACTTGAATGAATCGTAAATGTATATTGCTTTGTACAATAAGCCAGTTTGCACAGTTATGTCCTGTATGATTCCATTTACAAGACATTCTGAAAAAAAGTAAAACTTGCGAGACAGTAAATGCAGGGATGGAGAATCTTTTTTCTGACAAATGCCATTTTGATATTTATAACATAATTTGCAGGACATACAGAATTATCAACTTAAAATTAGCCTACTAGAGAGGTATTAAATCTTGAGTCCCACCTACAGTTGCCTTGGCAGGGCCAGAGCAAATGATTTTACTGGCCTTGTATGGCCAGTGGGCTGGACATTACCTGCCACCCATGACACAGGTCAATGATTGCCAGAGGTTCAGTGGAGATATAGAGCTAGAGGTGGGGAAAGATTGAATAGGAGAAGCACAAGGGGACTTTTTATGCAGAGAAGCTATCCATATGAAATGCAATGATAGATATATGATTCTGTGTAATTGTCAAAACCCACACAACTACAGCCCAAAGACAGAAACTTAATGTATGCAAATTTAAAAGAATTAGGAGGTAAATGGATCCCAAGATGGAATGCAGAATGTGATAAAAGTAATCTAATTCTGTTATAAATGTATTAACCAATGTAAATAAAGGGATGAGAGAATGTACAACTTAATGACTAGAGTCTATAGGATTAAAGATAAAAGAAACTGCACATAAGTACTATACTCTAGGTGATAAAGTTGTTTCCCAAAGGAGTATGTGTTAGCAATTCAGAAGCCAATATATGTGTATACTTGGATTGACTTGAAACAATAAGTAAATCAACCCTAGATGGTGGGAGCTCATGGTTGGATTGGAAAGGTTATAGATAAGCAAGGAGAAGAGATTAGAATGATCCACATGGTAATGAATTGGAGTTGGAGACATCAGTATGAATTCATGTTTAGCTTAATACATATACAGATGTATGCATAGTTATAGACATGTATATATACAAAATTAATATTCACAAATATTTTCCTCATGCAGTCAATTTAGAGGGCTCAGAAGCCAAAACACCCCAGGTATCAATGATAGCATCCAGTGCCCATATCTCAGTTTTCAATACCATTCTCCAATAAAAGGAAGCAGGGCTCCTTGGCAAAATGGCTGATCTTAGAAGTGAGGCAGGAACTATACTGATGATCCTGGAACATTTTGTAGTGCCAGAAAATAAGATTCACAATGAAGGAATTACATTGAAGAAACAGATGAGCCAGCTGAAAGAGTTGCTAATGACCAAAGCTGAAATGATTTGAGGAACGAATCAAGTGGTATTGGACAATAAGTCAAAGTATAAAATAAATATTCATGAGTTCATTCTGACAAAAATAAGTGATTGAATAAGTAAGTTAATGGGTGAAAATAAACAAATATCCCATGCAAAAAATTCCAAATAATGTACGTAGATAAAAGAGGTAGAGAATTTCCATTCCTTCAGTAGGGACTTTCTTTCAAAGAGAGCTGTATGGAAAGTGGGTGGAGAGGAGAAGAAAATTTACTGTGGAGAAACCTGACGATCACTGCCTCAGCCAGAAGATCAAAGTCAACATCAACAGTGATAAATCATGTTGATAGTATGTACCATTGACAAGATATGATATGATGGATATAGCACTTATCTCTGTGGTCATCTTCCCCCAAACAAATGTAACTCCTGTCTACTCATGAGAAAAAGATCAGAGAAATGTGAATTGAGGAACACTCTTCAAAATATCTGACCACTATTCTTCAAAACTCTCAAGATCATCAAAGGCAAAGAAACTTTGAGAAATTGGCATGGCTCACAGGAGCTTAAGGAGGCATAATGACGACATTATTGAGGTATCCTGGATGGGATCCTGGGAAAGAGAAGGGACATCAAGCACATTTGAACTAAGTAGGGACTTTAATAAAAATATATGTCTCTAAAACACAAGAAACAAAAGAAAAAAATAGACAAATGGGATTATATCAAAATAAAAAGGTTCTGCATGGTGAAAGAAACAACACACTGAAGAAAAAAGCTACAGATAGGGAAAAAATATTTGCAAGACATACATATGGCAAGGAGTTAATATCCAAAATGTATAAGGAACTCAACTATATAGAAAGAAAACAAATAATCCAATTATATAATGGGCAAGGGCCTTCAATAGACAGTTTTCAAAGAAGGCACACTAAATAGTCAACAGATACATGAAAAAATGCTCAAGAGCACTAATGATTAAGAGTTTGCAAATTAAAATTACAATGAACCATCACCTCATTCATTATAAAGGCTATTATCAAAAACATGAAAGATAACAAGCATTTGCAAGGATGTGGGATAAAAGGAATGCTTGTACCATGTTGATGGGAATATAAGTTAGTGTAGTCATTACAGAACATTGCATGGTGATTCCTCAAAAATTAACACTAAAACTACTTTATGAGCCAGTAATACCATTTCTGGGTGTTTACCCAAAAAATTTTATTTGTTTAAAGGTTTGTTTTGAATAAATATTTATTTATTTTAATCTACTTGAAAGGCAGATTGGCAGAGAAAGGGAGAGGGAAGGGGAGAGGGAGAGGGAGAGAGAGAAAGAGAGAGGGAGAGGGAGAGGGAGAGGGAGAGGGAGAGGGAGAGGGAGAGGGAGAGGGATAGGGAGAGGGAGAGGGAGGAGAAGAAGAGAGGGGTATCTTTCACCACTGGTTCTCTCCCTAAATGCCTGCAACAGTCAGGGCTGGGCCAGACTGAAACCAGGAGCCAGGAGCTCCATCAGGTGTCCCTCATGGATGGCAGGAACCCAATTATTGGGCCTTCATACAATGCCTCTCAGGATGCATTATAGGAAGCTGGATTGGAAATAGAGCAGCAAGAACTCTAACCAGCATCTTAAGTGGAAACAGCCAAAGTGTTCAACTGTGGTCTATATAAAAAATGGAATGTTATTCAGTCTCAAAAAGGAAATAAAGTTTGTCATTTGTAACAATATGGATGGAATTAGAGAATATGCTAGGTGAAATAAGTCAGGCACAGAGAGACAAATACTGAATGTTCTTACTTATATGTGGGATCTAAAACAATGGAACTCAAAAAACGGAACGTATAATGGTGGTTACCACAGGCTGGAGGGTGGAGTGGGGAGAATGGGTAGGTGATGGTCACAGGGTATGAAGCCCTGATTAAAGTATAAGTTGTGTTTTGTTTTTGTTTTTTAACTTTGTGAACCATTGCACTGTGTGATGAATATAGTGAATAATAATACATATTTCGAGGTTGCTAAGAGAGTACATTCCAAATGTTCTTACCACAAAAAAGTATTTGCGGTAAACCATATGCTAATTCACGTGATTTAATTATTCTACATTGTGTTCATAAATCATAATATCACTCTGTATACTATATACAGCTACAATTTGTCAATTTACCATTAAGAAATAGATTTTTTAAAAAAATCAGTGTGTCAGTATTGGTGCACCAACTGTGACAAATGCGCTGTTAATAGTAGGGGGCACTGGGACTAAGATGTATGGGGACTCTCTGTACTATCTTCAGAACTTTCCTGTAAATCTGAAACTATTCTAAAATTTTAAAAGTTTTGTTTAAAATTGCAATGCCAAAATAGAATATTCATTTATTTTAGAGATATGAGGCCTTTTTGTTTGAGTATAAAGGAGCCTGCTCAGGAATCTATTGCTAGGACAGAGAATTGGGAATTCAATGCTCTGGTATTATTCACTAAAGCCCAGATTTTATCAGCAAAGTCTTCCCATTTTGTTCCTCTGCCTTTATTAGCATTTGCAACTCTCCCAATTTAGCATCCTTTGCAATGTCATTACCATGCTGGTTATTTCCTCTTCCAGATCATTAAGTTAAAATAGACCAACTCCGACACCACACCCTGTGGCAGTTTTGAGACCTTGTCCTCAAATGGCTGCAGAGCTGTTAAGTTAGAAACTGGCTAAATAATAATTATGTGCAAATGGCAATTTCCTAACTTAATTGGTTGAATTTCATTCTGCAGGTGGTGATATTAAAGCAAACACTTTCCTGCTGTCCAAACAGACACACTGTGGTTCTGAATTCTGATGGAAAGGTAACCAAGTGAGTTTGTTGTGGTATATTATTTGTCACTCCCCAGGGCGAATTGTTTATATCTCAGAAAGCTGATCATTATCAGATGGAAATTCCCATGACACTCCTTTATCACTTTGTACTACTTTCTTATATGTGGAGTGTGTTTGTTTTAGGATTCCCCATAGCAAAAACTAAATCAGATGTCTGTCACCAACTACAGATAGTCCCCAATATATATTGGCTTGATTTACATGAAGGCAATGCACACTCAATGCAAAATGTACTCCGAATGCTGAATGTGGATCTTTCCATGGCTAGCGCTGTGAGGTCATATCCTGTATGGCGATGCTGGTCAGTGGCAGAGAGTGCAGCTTCCAGGCAGCCCGGTGGTCCTAAGAGGGATCTGCTGCTACTCTACAGTGTTCTGTGCTGTGGAGATGAGATGAGCTCTGGGTTACAGGATTCCTTTCATTCCAAACTTAATGAGTTCACTGTCATGTGACACCATCACAGAGGAGGAGCATCTGTACTTTCTTCCTCTGCAGGTGTCCAGTTCATTGAATTATCGCAAGGGTTGTATGCTGTCAGAATCGGGACCCACATTAAGAAACAGGAAATTACCAGCACCCCCAAACTCCTCTTGTGCCACCAGGCAGGCTTCACCTGCCACCGTCCAACATCAAAGAGTAACCACCATCCTGATATTGAAATCACAGATTCACTATTGCTGCTCATTTCATGTTCTAAATAAATAAATTGAATCATACAGCATATACTCATTGGGGTCTGCCTTCTTTTGCTCAACGTAATGGCTGGGATATTCATCCATTTGCTGCACGTAGTCGTGGACCATTCATTCTCATTTCCACTGTGGACTGTATAAATACACCACAGTTTGTTCATCTGTTCAACACTCGATGTGCATTTTGGGAAGTTTCTAGTGTTGAGGCTTTTAAAAATAGTACTGCTGTTTAACATTCCAGTGAATGTCTTTTGGTAACCATGTAAATGCATTTTTGTTGAGTATTGTTTAGCTTTAGTAGATACATTAGGCAATGTATTATTAAGCAGTTGAAGCTTAAATCAGATAAACCTGGCTTTGAAGTTGGACTCTGGTACTTACTAGGAACTTGGACAAGAGGGTGATGGAGAGGAGGACTTATGCCCCTTAGTTTCTGTTCAGTTTCCATGGCAGCCCGCAGGATGGGGACCATCTAGCTGCAAGCATGTCCTGATCCTCACCTCTGTTAATCTCTCAAATGTGAATTCAAACAGTTGCTGCCTCACAGAGTTGTTGTTCAGATTAAAAGAAAAAAATGCATGGCCCAAATCTGATAGTGTTTGGCACAGAGCAAGCACTCCATAAATGCCAGCCACTGTTTTATTTTTTTTATCAAAAAGTTGTTCCACACAATTTAACCTTCAAACAAAACTGAAATAAACATTATTTACAGAAACTTTTTAAACTTTGTAAGATCCTGACAAAGAATGTGTACAGACCTACAAATACTATTCTTCAAATCTCTCTACTGAGCCACACACCCACTGTTGTTTCTCACTCACATTGTTAACACAAGGACATGCTTGCAACTAGATCTTCCCCATCCCACAGGCTGCCATGGCAGCCAAACAGATAATAAGGGGAATACGTCTTCACTTCTGTCACAGTTCCCTTGTGGAAAGAACTAAAGGATATTTGCTACCTGAGACTCACTGCCAAGTTTGTAGCTGCTTTGAACTCTTTATCTATTCTAGATCATTCAGGCCCAACTCTTATTATTAAAAATATATTTCACGGTATTATGCAAACAATATGTGGTGGTTCATATAGAAAATAAAACATCACATGTGACAGATTCTCATGATTTCTTTGTGTAAAAAAAGAACAATTTTTCTTTTCAATAAATATTCTTCATGCTTTTCATAAACATATGAGAAGCATCAATAAGAAAATGAAGAATATTTGTAATCCTATTGCCTAAAGAATTCTGGGTATTCTTTGCCCTCTTAAATAATGTATCAATTACAAAAATGTTAGAAAAATAAAGCAAAGCAACCAACAAATTCCTGTGAAGTTATCCTCTTGATATATACAACAAAATCTCAACAGAGTTGAGAGTTCTGATTCCGTTATTTTTTCTTTTTCCCTCCTCTCTTCTCCTCTCCTCTCCTTTTCTCCCCTTCTCCTATTCTCTTTTCTCTTCTTTCTTTCCTTTCTTCCCTCTCAAAAAATATCATCATGTTATAATACTCCCAACGTTAAAAAAATCTTTTATAGACATATCAAATACTTGATATTTCAATAAATATTCATCTAAAATTTAACTTTTAATAACTGAATAACATCCCATCTTGTGAATAATTTGCCTAATTATTCTGCAGTTTAGATAATAAAAACGTCCATGATATTTGGGGCTGGGCATGGCTGAAGCCAAGAGCCCAGAACTCAATCCAGGTCTCTTACAGGGGTAACAGGGACCCAAACACTTGCTGCTACCCAGGGTGTGTATTACAAAGATTCTGGAGGTGCAGCAGTTTAAAACCCTGCCCTGAAGCACTGGCATCCCATATGGGCGCCGGTTCTAGTCCCGGCTGCTCCTCTTCTGATCCAGCTCTCTGCTATCGCCTGGGATAGCAGTGGAGGATGACCCAAGTCCTTGGGCCCCTGCACCCGTGTGGGAGCCCCGGAGGAAGCTCCTGGCTTCGGATTGGCACAGCTCTGGCCGTTGCGGCCACCTGGGGAGTGAGCCAGCAGATGGAAGACCTCTCTCTCTGTCTCTACCTCTTTCTGTAACTCTGTCTTTCAAATAAATACAATAAAATAAATATTTAAAAAAAGAAAGATTCTGGAATCAGGAGCAAATCTGAGATTTGAACTCAAACACTTCAGTATGGGATGTGGGCATCTTAAGCAGCATCCTAACTACGATGCCAAACACTGACTTATAATGAACATTGTACATGAACTTTTTGAAGATGCTCATATGCATAGATTTCAAAATAAACCTTTAAAGTATTCATGAACAATTTTTTGCATTTCTATTTCCTTGGGATGATTTTATAGAAGCAGAATTACAGATTCAAAATTTATGTGTATCAAAACTTTTTGAGACTCATGGCCAAATTGCCTTCTAGAAAATGTACACCATTTTAATTTCTACCGTTAGTTTATCTGAGGGCCATTCCAGGCCTCTGGCAATATTGAGAATTATAATTTTAATTTTTCAATATTTATTTATTTGAAAGGCAGAGTTAGAGAGAGAGAGAGAGAGAGAGAGAACACTTCCATCTGCTTGTTCACTCCCCAAATGGCTGCAATGGCCAGGTGTGGGCCAGTCCGAAGACAGGAGCCAGAAGTTTCTTCCAGGTCTCCCACATGGGTGCAGGGGCTCAAGGACTTGGGCCATCTTCCACTGCTTTCCCAGGCACATTAGCAAGGAGCTGGTTCAGAAGTAGAGCATCTGGGACTCGAACTGACTCTCATATGGGATGTTGGCATCACAGGCAGCAATTTAACACACAGCACCACATCACCAGTCCCTATAATTTCAATTTTTACGAATGTATTAGTGAGGCCAGTGCTATGGCACAGCAAGCTAAAGCCACAGCCTGCAATGCCAGCATCTCATATGGGTGCCAGTTTGAGTCCTGGCTGATCCACTTCTAATCCAGCTCTCTGCTAAGGCACCTGAGAAAGCAGCAGAAAATGTCGCAAGTGCTTAGGCCCCTGCACCCAGATGGGAGACCTGAAAGTAGCTCCTGGCTCCTGGCTTTTGCCTGGCCTACCCACGGTCATTATGACCATTTGGGGAGTGAACCAATGCATGGAAGACCTCTCTCTCTGATTTTTCCTTCTCTCTCTGTAACACTGCCTTTCAGATAGATAAAAGTAAATCTTAAAAAACCCAAATGTATTAGGTAAAAAATATTTCATTATTTTTTTTAAAATATTTACTTATTTATTTGAAAGTCAGAGTTACAGAGAGATATCTCCCATCTGCTGGTTCACTTCCCAGCTGGCCACAATGGCCAGCAGTGAGCCAGGCTGAATCCCATGGCCAGGAACTCCATCTAGGTCTCCTACATGTGTGGCAGGGGCCCAAACACTTGGGCCATCTTCTGTTGCTTTCCCAGGCCATTAGCAGGAAGCTGGATCAGAAGTGGAGTGGCTGAAAATTGAACTGGCTCCCATTTGGGATGCCAGTGTCACAGGCTGAGGCTTTATCCAACTATGTCACAATGGCAGCCTCTCATTGTTCTTTTGTTTTTCTTTAACAGTGAGGTTGAATATTTTTCAGCTATTTTTCATTTTTATTTCTTTTATGAATTCATTTTTATGCCCTTTGTTCATTTTTCTTGGATTTTCTTGTAGAGTTATTGGCTTTTTTCTGTCTTATGGGGCATTTTTTAATGTTTTTAGTCTTTTTTAATATGTTAAGGGGCTAATACTGTTTTTTATTTATTTTAATATATTTTCTGATTCATTATATGACTTTTATGATGTACTTGAATATGTAGAAATTTAATTTTTAAGCCAAGAACCAAGTCTTTTTATGTAATCATATTAAATTTTTACATTATTATTTCTTACATTATTTTTATACTTAGAAACCTATTGTCAGTCAGAAATCAATGGAATTATCACAGTTTCTGCCTTTTAAAATGTTGGCTTTCTTCTTAACTTTTTTTTTTTGACAGGCAGAGTGGACAGTGAGAGAGACACAGAGAGAAAGGTCTTCCTTTGCCGTTGGTTCACCCTCCAACTGCCACCGCAGCCGGCGCACCGCGCTGCTCTGAAGCCAGGAGCCAGGTGCTTCTCCTGGTCTCCCATGGGGTGCAGGGCCCAAGCACTCGGGCCATCCTCCACTGCACTCCCGGGCCATAGCAAAGAGCTGGACTGGAAGAGGGGCAACTGGGACAGAATCCGGCGCCCCGACCGGGACTAGAACCCGGTGTGCCGGCACCACAGGCGGAGGATTAGCCTATTGAGCCGCAGTGCTGGCCTCTTCTTTTGACTCTGATTCGTCTGGAATTTATCTGAGTTAGGAGATTATGAGATAGTGCTCCAGTTTATTTCCTTCAAATAGGCAATTTTCCAAAACCCCTGAATAAATAAAACATCTACTACTTTCTTTGAAGAAAATGTTAATGGACTTATTTGAGAGAGAGAGAGCAAGTTTCTACCTGCTGGTTTCACTCTCTAAAGGCCCACAATGGCCAGAGCTGAACTGAAGCCAGGAAGCTGGCAACTCAATTCAGGTCTCCAACATGGGTGGCAGGAACCCAACCACCTGAGCCATCACTGCTGCCTCCCAGGGTCTGCATTAGCAGGGAGCTGGAATCAGAAGCCATAGTCTGGAGTTGATCCCAGGCACTCAAATGTGGGAAGCAAATATACTAACCCAGTCGAATGCCCACTCCAAAATATACAGCTCTTCTTGGTTTATGATACCTTTTTTATTACCATATTTGACGTTACAATCTACGTTAAGATGGGTTTTGTGGTTATCTATTTGGTCCCATCAATCTGTCTTTTATTTGTGCAACACACATTTGTTGAGTATCTGTAACTACCAGGTCTCAGACTCTGTTGCAGGCACTGGGACACATAATGCTACACAAGATGCTGTAAGTCCCAGAAGGACAAGAACCATGTCATTGTAAGTGTTAGCACCACATTGATTCTCACTCAAGTCTTCTTATCATTCCCTTATTTCTTTCTTTTTATCTATTTTTTTTCACATGCTTCTTGGTATTCAGTTAATTTAGAAGCCTTTGGAATATCAGGGACTAGTCTTCTTTTCCCACTCACTCCTCCATGATGTTTTTTTCTAGGGCCAGATGGACTTTAAGGATTTCATGGTAAAACTAGTCAAGAAAATGTTCTGCTCATTCCCTCCCACCACAACTTAATAATGGCATAGAATCTCTCTTTTCAAGTGCAACTGTGGTTAATGAGAATAATGAATCTGCAGTCAGAAAACCTGGGTTTGAATTGTGATTATGTACTAAGTTCATTGCCTTTGAAAAATGTCTTTACTTTTTGGAATCTCAGCATCCTCATCTTTACAATGGAGTTAATAGTACATATCTTAGAGGAATCTTTCAGGGTAAAATGAGAATAGATGTTAAAGTCTTTGGAAACTGTAAAGTATCATGGAGATAGAAATCATGATTTCTATTTTCAGTCAAACCAAAGAATAAACAGAAAACAAGGTTTATATCTTGCTGTCTTTCTCACCCCCCACCCCCCACCCCACACACTGCCTCTTAACACTGCTTATTTAGTGCTTATACTGAAAGGAAGCCCTCAATAAATATTTATTGAGTACATAAAGAAATTCCCCTGCTCAGGTAGATGCTATTCTAATATAATCTAAGGGAAACACTTCCTGCCCAGAAATCCTAAGCAAATAACTAATTATTTGCTATGGACTTCAAATGCCTTTAGTAGCTTATAAATATATGTTGATACCCCAGAGTTTGGAAACCATCTTAAATATTTCTTAAAAGAACAGAAAGTATCTACAAGATAACACATTAAGCCTTCGATATTTGAGAGCGATATTTCCCTAAACCCTCGCAAATCTCCCAATTTGCCAATATTACATTGGTATATGCTTTCCATCATTGAATACACCAAAATGGAACTGAAATGTTTATGATTAGATTTTAGGTGATTCTATAAATCTGCTGGATCATCAGTCTTCAGTCCAACTGGCTGGCCATTGTTTTTTTGTCAGGAGATGGTCTTTCCTGTTAGTCCCATGGCCTGCCCTGTAGACAGGCCTCAGAGAACTTCCAGATTTGCCTGATCACTGAATCCAGGAAGGACAAAGCTTCTAAAATGACATCCATTCTCAAACTTGAATCTTTTCTACCAGGAGAACAATATAAAAACCTGAACAAAATTGATGAGGCCGGATAAATAGCCAGTAGGTTGAGGATACTTGAAAACTCCAGCTGGGAAAACAATGAGTATGGTGAACTCATTGGTCTTGTCAGTTTTTAAAAAAATATTTACTTATTTATTTGAAAAGCAGAATGACAGAGAGGGAGGGAGAGAGAAAGAATCAATCTTCCATCTGTTGGTTACTCCCCCAAATGCCTAGAACATCGAAGACCCTAGCCAAAGCCAAGAGCAAGGAAATTCATTCAAGTCTCCCCATGTAGGTGGCAGAAACCCAAGTACTTTGAACCATCATCTGCTTCCTCCCAGGCACATTGGCAGGGAGCTGGATCTGAAGCTTGGAGTAGCTGGGACTTGAACCAAGAATTCTGACACGTGTTGTCATTTTCTCAAGCGGCAGCTTAACCACTGTATCACAATGCCCATCTGTTTTGCCAGTTTTAGTTTCATTTTAAAAATGAGGAACACTAGAACTTAGAAAGATTTATTAACTTGCTCAAAGTCAAGGAGCTGGAAAGTCCAGGCATTCAAACCTTGTTGGAATTCATATTTCACATCTCTTACTACCTTGTTTCATGGCACTGTGAGACTCTTTTGGACTTTTTTTTGTCTGTTAGGTACTTAATAAAAGCCCAGATAAATTCAGAAGTTGTGGGGCATGATTTAGATTTGCTATGTAATTAGAAAGTGCATTTTATCTGCTTCAAATATCTCTGTGAACAATGGGAAGGATTAAGCATCTGGTAAGCAATTAGGGGTCTGTACAGCTGAGCCCCACACTGAGCAAGACAGGCTGGCCAGAGGCCACGAGGGAGGGACCCAGGCACTCAGTGCCAGCTCTGTCTGGTGACTTAGTGATCCCAGGGATTCTGATCCTTGTGTTTCTATAGCATTCCCATTCCTATGTTTGGTACTTCTGCATCTGTCAGCAGATACCTAGTCATTTCCAATCTTCATGCTGCTGGGAATTTGCTCTGAAGAGAAATGCACAATGAGGAGGAACTTCCTGGAGCCCTATCTCAGAAGCTCTAATTTTGTTACTGAGGTTCTAGAGGGTTCTCTTTTCTGCCTTTTCTCACCACCTCCTTGCCCCTTTGAAACACCAAAATATGCTTCTCCATCATAATGCCATCTGTCAGGGTGGCTTCGTCTTCCTTTTCCTGCTCCCTTAATTGGGGTACAAGAGACAAGTCCATTTGCCTATCAACCCCAGGTCTCCTCTGGGAGCATCAAACCCTTTCAAGAATTCCTCCCATTCAAACTTGGAGTCACAGGTCTCTTCTAAACATTGCAAAGATTATTTCCCCACAGGACACCTGGTCTTTGTTGTAATTCACCAAGTACACATTCTGGCCAAATGCTAAAAGGTCAGTATTAAAAATTATACTTGGTCAAAAGTGAAAGCAAAGCTGAAAATCATCATTATAACATGAACTTCTAGGTCATCAATATGCATCTGAAAATATATGAAAATATTTATTATCAAAAACCTATGTTTACGATTTTTAATTTGTTTTTAACAGATTCAATACAGTTTGTAGATACAGTTCTAAGAATATAACGTTATCCCCTTACTCCTTCACACCTTCCTCCTCCTCTTTCCCTCTCACTCTCCTTCCTTCACCCCTTCTTTCTTTTTGTAGTTTTTGAAATAACATATTTTACATTTATATTCCAGTAAAAAGGCTTAATGCAGCACCAAATAAGAAGCTTAACAAGTATAAAAGCAAGAAGACCCTAGTTTAGTGGGACTATAGGCAATGGTTACAAGTAATAATTGAATGGACAAATGACCATTTCAGCAATGTGCAGTCAATTTTAAAATAATGCCAACTATTACAGGATTGATATTGTAAATACATGTGTATTCTCAGATACTGTCAGCTGCTAGATTGCTTCTGTGGTCACCATAATGTACATTTGTGATACCAAATGGATGCTAACTTTAAATAAGTTTGGTGGATAAGTGAGATATTTTGAAGCTTGTTGTGTCAATACAGGATTTTACTGGGGCAAGGATGCCTTGCTTTCTCTCTGTTGGTAACTAGTTGGTCTAGAATGGAATTAATGTTCTTCTCAAACTCATCAACTAATACTTAATATGGTTTAAACTGTCAATCTACATTCCAACTTATTTAACTACTTGAAAGTTCTTAATAACTGTTTTGAATATAAAATTAATAGCTTTCATATCATCATTAATTATACTAATGTTTAACTTTTGTGAAGATTAATATGCATTTATACTTCATCAGTTTGAAAGAATTTCAATATATAAAGCACATGGGGGGATTTTTTTTTTTATCTTCAGGTTACATTTGGAATGCCTACTCCACGTTACAACTAGAATTTGAATGTGAGCAATCTGATAATAACAATCAGAATGACATGTCTTGTTCATTTCACAGATGTTAGGTTGACTAAATATGAGAGAAATCTACATCATTACATGATCATTGACTATTCATAAATATAAATATACCAGAAATGATATTGGTGTTTAGTTATTTTGGAATTCCAAGGGCCAAGACTGATTCAGAGTTGCCTTAATACTGAGACTAAAACCTAATGTTAGGTGAGTCCTTAGTTTCCAGCTTATAAGGTTTTTAGGAGAGGGTTCAAACCAGCCCTCCTCTGACAGGCCATTCCTTCTACTTGACCTTAAACTTCTGGCTAACTGCAGTTGTACTATTTCCCATCTTTCATGGCTTCTCAACAAAGGTCTTCTCCCTGTCTTTCCATTTCTACATGACTCAGTCACTCATAGTCACGCATCCAAGTTTCCCTGAGCTTGGACAATGTGGCAGGTCGTGTGCTAGGTCCAAGAGATACAACTGAGAACAAAACATCACCTTATCTCAAGCAGCCTCTATTTATAGAGGTGGAAAGATGAATACACATTGGATTATTATGATAGTGTGCAATTTATGCAGCGAAGAGGAGAGTACAGGGTGCTGTGAGAATCATGAAATGTGGCACCTAATGTAGCCAAGTCAGCAGAGAAGACTTCCTGTGTGTTCTCACTAAACTAATCACTTAAGACTGGTTGGAAAAGAATCAAGAAAAAGTCAAACCAAACCCACGCATTGATATGGCTCTCATCCCCCTTGCTTAACCGAATCAGTACCTTGTAAAACCATGTGATGATCTTCATATAAAATCCAAAGGTTCTTTTTTAAAAAAAATCATCTAAGACTTTTAACCATAACCATTTTCCTATCTGACCATAACCATTTTCCTGATACTCATTCTCCTGGCCTTCATTTCCTCATCTTCTCCTGGTTCTCCATATCTTTGTTGACGTATTTTTTATGCTTCCATTCCTGATCTCATTTTCTTGTCCCTCTTTTTGTGTATGGAAACTCACCCAAGACTCAGCCCGTGGCCCTTAGAATTTTTTTCTCTATGTGGGAAAGTTCATCAATGTGCAAGACCCTTAAGTCTCTGGTCTAAAAATTCTCGCATTTAAATCTCCTGTACCATACTTCAAACTACCTGTGACAGAGCCCATTCTTGGTCTTCATGTCTACCTCACTTTTATCATGGTCCTTCTTCTGTAGGAAGAGAACAAATATCAGGCATTAACTCTTCAGTCAGAGTTTGTTTTCTCCTTCTAGTAATGGTAGTAGTGGTTTCATTTTAAGCTTCATTGCAAACTATAGAATATAGATTGTATCCTTAGTTAGAATTTCATATCCCATAAGCCATGTGAAATAATATCACTGAAGTCATGTATTAAAAAAGTTTTTATGTATTATGGTCAATTAAAAAATAAGAAGGCTACAAAAAAGTTTGTGCAATGTCTTCTTTTTTTTTTTTTTTGACAGGCAGAGTGGACAGTGAGAGAGAGGGAGACAGAGAGAAAGGTCTTCCTTTTTGCCGTTGATTCACCCTCCAATGGCAGCTGCGGTAGCGCGCTGCGGCCGGCGCACCGCGCTGATCCGATGGCAGGAGCCAGGTGCTTATCCTGGTCTCCCATGGGGTGCAGGGCCCAAGGACTTGGGCCATCCTCCACCGCACTCCCAGGCCACAGCAGAGAGCTGGCCTGGAAGAGGGGCAACCGGGACAGGATCGGTGCCCCAACCGGGACTAGAACCCGGTGTGCCGGCGCCGCAAGGCGGAGGATTAGCCTAGTGAGCCATGTCTTCTTATTTATAAAAAAAGTACACTGTGTATGTGTAGCAGGCATCCTCAAAAACTCATGAAAATGTGTATTATGAAACAAAAATGCATGAATTTCAAATTTTTTTTATTAAACTTTTATTTAATGAATATAAATTTCCAAAGTATAGCTTATGGGTTACAATGGCTTCCCCCCTCCCATAACTTCCCTCCCGCCCGCAACCCTCCCCTTTCCCACTCCCTTTCCCCTTCCATTCATGTAAAGATTCATTTTCAATTCTCTTTATATACAGAAGATCAGTTTAGTATATATTAGGTAAAGATTTCAACATTTTGCCCATATAGCAACATAAAGTGAAAAAACTACCATTGGATTACTAATTATAGCATTAAATAGCAATGTACAGCACATTAAAGACAGAGATCCTACATAATTTTTTTTTCAAATTAATTAATTTTCTATGCCATTTCCATTTTAACACCAGGTTGTTTTTTTTTCATTTCCAATTCTCTTTATATACAGAAGATCGATTCAGTATATAATTAGTAAAGACCTCATCAGTTTGTGCCCACACAGAAACGCAAAGTATAAAAATACTGTTTCAGTACTAGTTATAGCATCACTTCGCTTTAGACGACACATTAGGGACAGATCCCACATGGGGTGTAAGTACACAGTGACTCCTGTTGCTGACTTAACAATTTGACACTCCTGTTCATGGCGTCAGTAATCTCCCTAGGCTCTAGTCATGAGTTGCCAGGGCTATGGAAGCCTTTAGAGTTCGCTGACTTTGATCTAATTCCGATAGGGTCACAGTCAAAGTGGAAGTTCTCTCCTCCCTTCGGAGAAGGGTATCTCCTTCTTTGATGGCCCCGTTCTTTCCACTGGGATCTCACTCACAGAGATCTTTCATTTAGGTCTTTTTTCTTTTCCATGGTATCTTGGCTTTCCATGCCTGCTATACTCTCATGGGCTCTTCCGCCAGATCTGAATGCCTTGAGGGCTGATTCTGAGGCCAGAGTGTTGTTTAGGACATCTGCCGTTCTATGAGTCTGCTGTGTCTCCCACTTCCCATGTTGGATCTTTCTCTCCCTTTTTGATGCTATTAGTTAGTATTAGCAGATACTTGTCTTGTTTGTGTGATCTCTTTGACTCTTAGACCTATCAGAGCTATCAATTGTGAGCTGAAATTGATCACTTGGACTAGTGCGATGGCATTGGTACATGCCATCTTGATGGGATTGTGTTGGAATCCCCTGACACATTTCTAACTCCACCATTTGCGGCCAGTCCGATTGAGCATGTTCCAAATTGTTCATCTCCTCCCTCTCTTTTTCCACTCTTAGATTTAACAGGGATCACTTTTCAGTTAAAATTTAAACACCTAAGAATAATTGTGTGTTAATTACTGAGTTCAACCAATAGTACTAGAACAACAACAACAACAACAAATACTAAAAAGGATAAAGTATTACATTGTACATCTAAAGTCAGGACAGGAGCTGATCAGTTCATTGTTGCTTATAGTGTCCATTTCACTTAACAGGTTTCCCCTTTGGTGCTCAGTTGTCACCGATCAGGGAAAACAAATGATATTTGTCTCTTTGGGACTGGCTTAATTCACTCAGCATGATGTTTTCCAGATTGCTCCATCTTGTTGCAAATGACTGGGTTTTGTTGTTTCTTACTGCTGTATAGTATTCTATGGAGTACATGTCCCATAATTTCTTTATCCAGTCTACTGTTGATGGGCATTTGGGTTGGTTCCAGGTCTTAGCTATTGTGAATTGAGCTGCAATAAACATTAATGTGCAGATGGCTTTTTTATTTGCCAAATTAATTTCCTTTGGGTAAATTCCAAGGAGTGGGATGGCTGGGTTGTATGGTAGGGTTATGTTCAGGTTTCTGAGGAATCTCCAGACTGACTTCCATAGTGGCTTAACCAGTTTGCATTCCCACCAACAGTGGGTTAGTGTCCCTTTTTCCCCACATCCTCTCCAGCATCTGTTGTTGGTAGATTTCTGAATGTGAGCCATTCTCACCGGGGTGAGATGGAACCTCATTGTGGTTTGTTTTTTTTTTTAACTTTTATTTAATGAATATAAATTTCCAGTGTACAGCTTATGGATTACAATGGCTTCCCCCCCCATAACTTCCCTCCCACCCGCAACCCTCCCCTCTCCCGCTCCCTCTCCCCTTCCATTTGCATCAAGATTCATTTTCAATTATCTTTATATACAGAAGATCAATTTAGTATAAAGATTTCAACAGTTTGCACCCACATAGAAACACAAAGTGAAACATACTGTTTGAGTACTAGTTATAGCATTAAATCACAATGGACAGCACATTAAGGACAGAGATCCCACATGAGGAGCAAGTGCACAGTGGCTCCTGTTGTTGACCCAACAAATTGACACTCTAGTTTATGGCGCCAGTAACCATCCTAGGCTGTCGTCATGAGTTGCCAAGGCTATGGAAGCCTTCCAAGTTTGCTGACTCTGATCATATTTAGACAAGGTCATAAAAGACAGAGTGAGGATAGTAACCAATGATCCTAAGAGTGGCATTTACCAGGTTTGAACAATTATACAGCATTAAGTGGGGAAGAGGACCATCAGTACACACATGTTGGGAGTAGAGCCATTGGTGGTAGAGTAGAGGTTATGATTACAAAGGAATGAGGCCCAAGTGCACTAGACAGGGCCTAGAACAAAGGACAGAGTCATTATTAGAGGAGCTAAGAAAGGTGCTGTCTAAGCTACAATTAAGTTTTCTGATTGAGAGGCAAATAGAACCTGATAGAAGGGGCTTGATAATAATCTGGTGGGCTTTAGGCCTTGTAAATTCAGAGGCCCAGACCTATCTATCTCTTCACATGGGGTATATCCTAAGGGAGGTGTGAACCTCCTAGGGGAAGGCACTCTGTTGACTTTCATTACTTGGCTGGCCTGGGAGGAGAGCTGGCCAGGTAAAGGCAGGGGGCATCTCTAACAAGAAATTTACAGTTCTGCCTGCAATGTTGCTGACCCTACTTGACCATCCCCTCAGCTGCAGTGGTCACTTTGGAAGTTGGGCTGAGTGAAGGGCTTTTCAGCTTAGAGCCAATAAGATCTGTGGCTCTGACCTGGGCATCCTTTGACTCCAGGGCAGGTCCATTTCCAGTGATCCAACTCTTGGCAGAGCTGCCAGGGCTCTTCACAAGCTGACTTTTGCTGAAGCCCAGGCTTACCACATTGAAAGCCACTGCAGTGGACTGGCCTGTTGGGTCTCCTTGAGGGCAGATCACTGTACAGATCAGCCGTTAATAGGCCTGCCACCCATTGCTTCTGATGCCGAGCTTTCTTTTCCTCCTGGTTTGTGTTAAAGCAGACCAGAGGATGCAAGTCAAGGGAGTGCCCGTTTCCCATCTCTAATCTTCAGTGGCCTGAACTACAAGTCTATAGTCACAGGCATGTTTTTTGCACCAAAATAAATTTATCTTTCAATTCCAGTTCCCACAAGCTCTTTGAAGTACCCTTGTGTGTATATGGATCTACAAGATTTGAATATAGTTTGAGTACTTCCCAAGGAGTCATGTGTTGGAATTTGCTCCTCAGTGTGGTGGTGTTGGGAAGGTGGTATGCCTGACGAGATGTTCTTAGGTCATTTGTGATGTATTCCTTGAAGGGACTAGGGTTATTCTTGTATGATCCCTGAACTCTCATGAGTGGATTGTTATATGAGTGAGCCTGATCCCTGAATTGCTCTCTGGCTTTTGTTTAATGCTGTGATCACTTCCTCTTGAACATGCTCTCATCAATTTGTTGTCATCTGCCATGAGGGCCTCACCAGAGCCAATGCAGGTGTCATGTCCTTGAACCTCCAGAACTGTGAGCCAAGTAAAGCTCTTTTCTTTATAAAGTGAGGCTGCTGCTAGAGTAATGGAAAAGAGACTAATACACACACAATACACACACACTATATTATGTGTATATGTATATGTATATGTGTGTGTATATGTATAGTGTATGTTAGAATCAGTGCATGTATTAGTTATCTATTGCTGCTTAACATAGTGGCTTAAAACTATTTCTGTGTCTCTCAGAATGTTGGCTAGGTCTGCAGTTTGAACAGTTGATGGGGTCTGCAGGATCTACTTCCAGGATTTCTCATTCACATGGCTGTTGGCAGGAGGCCTCAGTTCTTCACCATATGGAACACTCCATTGGGCTGCTTGAATGCCCCCATATGGCAGTCGGCTTACATCAGAGACAGGGTGATGAGAAAAAGAGGGAGAGAGGAGATAAAGGAGAAAGGGTGAGAACTGCAATACATTTTATGACCTAGTTTCAGAAATTACACACCATCACATCTGTTAACTAGAATACAGTCATTAATTCTTACTCTCAATAGGATGGGGATTAGGAACTACCATTTGAAGAGAAGCATGCCAAAAACTTTATGGACATATGTAGAAACTACCTTAATTTGAGGGAAGGCATCAGTAACAGTAAATGAAACATTTTCCTTCATTTTTGGTTATTTTTATTTTTTTAAAAAATATAATTGAAAGAGCAACAGAGAAGTGACTTTGAGAGACAGACAGAAAGAAAGAGGCAGAGATAGAGTTCATTCACATGCTTGTTCACTCCCCAAATGCCCACAACAGTTGAGGCTGGGTCAGGACAAAGCCAAGTCTCCCACATACTTGAGCAGGAACCCAAGTACTTGAGCCATTGCATTTTGTCAACCAGGCTCCACATTAGCAGGAAGTTGGAATTGGAAGGAGAGGTGGGACTCAAACCCAGGCACACCAAAATGGGATATGGGAGTCCCAAGTGGTGGTTTAACCACTCGTGTACTTCATAAATGCAACATTTTAAACAATGAATATCTGCATTTGAAAATTTTTTACACAGGCAATATATTAAAATAATAAAAAATTTTAGATGGGAATTCCCCAAATGGTATAAGGCTGATGTTCTATAGCACTGAACACATTTCCTGAAATGTGTTCTGAATGTGTTCTCAATTTCCTGTTCTCAATGGAGTTACATGAGATGGTTTGGCTAGAAATGATTCCAAGACACAGAACTCCTGAAGTACATATTGTTATTATCCTTCATTTACAAATGATAAAACCTAGGCATAGATAAGTTAATTGAGGTTAACAAGCTGCCAAGGTCATAGAGTAAATAAGTGGTGTAGATGAAATTAAACCCTAGGCAGCCTAGTTCTATGTTCCATGTTCTTAAACTAAATGAAACATCCATAATACATATGGGCCTTATAGAATCACATTGCAAATTGTACAAACAACAGCTCAGAGAAATGAAAGAGCCAAAACTGGTCTAGTGAGGGAAAACTTCACAGAAGAGTGGGACAGGGAGCTGGGTCTTGAAGGAAAGGTAGGGTAACTGAGGGATAGAAATTCCAAATGAGGGATGCAGTCTGGCAATAGTCCACAAATGAGTTGGAGCCTTGCCTTTCCAAGGATGTCCCAATGAGAAGAATAGTCTAGGTAAGTTGATGGCATCCTGGTGAGTGGTATGAATTAAGGCAAAATGAAGTGAGGTAGGAGTTAGCAGTGAGATGCCAGATTCAGATAAACCTCCGCTGGTCCAAGCCCCTCATCTTAAATATGGGCAATTAAGGCCTGTGGAAGAAAGTGATTCATTCACTCCCCAAACTTATTTTGCAGTCAAATGCTCTACCCCTGAACTATACCCCCACACCCTACCTCAAACTTATTTTGCTTATTACCTTCTGTTAGGGATTCCAAGAATGTTACAGCATTTTTTTTTCTTTTAAAATATCTTATCATTGTATTTTTACTGTTAGAATTTTTTTCTAGGACAAATAATAAGGGAGCCCTTTCTATAATGTAGCATTGCAGGCTACAGCTTACTACTCCATATTAATAGAAGTTATAGCCGGCACTGCGGCTCCATAGGCTAATCCTCCACCTGTGGTGCCGGCACCCCGGGTTCTAGTCCCGGTCAGGGCGCCGGATTCTGTCCCGGTTGCTCCTCTTCCAGTCCAGCTCTCTGCTGTGGCCCGGGAATGCAGTGGAGGATGGCCCAAGTGCTTGGGCCCTGCACCCACATGGGAAACCAGGAGAAGCACTTGGCTCCTGGCTTCAGATCAGCTCGGTGCACTGGCCGTAGCTGCCATTGCGGGGTGAACCAACGGAAAAAAGGAATACCTTTCTCTCCATCTCTCTCACTGTCTACTCTGCCTGTCAAAAAAAAAAAATTGAAGTTATATACAGTCCTTGTGCTAGTGTAAGTCACCAAAATCAAAGAAGACCCATTTACCAAATTACCCAGTATACTCATGTTGTTGTGGTGAGATTGATTTGTTTGTTTATTTAGTACATGTTCCGAATACAAAGAGATTTTCAAACCAGGTATACAAACTTGTCTCCAAGGATTAAGCAGTTTAAAGTCTATTAAAACTTGAAAATCACCCAAACTGGATATTTTCATCAGACATTGATGTGCTATTGCTCTCAGAAATCATTTTCAGATGGAAAGTTTTGAAGTCTCCAAATAACAAAAGAGACCCTATTTGCTTTCCTTTCTTCTGATTATCAGCCTATGTTGAAATGAAGCACTCCCAGATCTGGGGTCAATTCTCTACAGTATGAAGTAGCCATTTCCTACTGTACTCTTAGATGACCTTATAATGTTAATTGTCTGGAAAGGCTGGATGAAGCAATTCTTTTCCTTTGATGACTAAACATAACTGGTGGATTTTAAATGCCCCCCCATCACCATGTTTTTCCCCAGCAAGAATCCAAGGAGTTTTTACTAGATTATTTGTAGTTCCTTAGTTCAGCCTGAAGATCCAAGGTGATTCCAAGTATGCATACAAAGACCTGGAAACTAAACAGGATGTATTTACCTTGCTGAGTAATTCCCCTGCCTTTATACAGGTGCTCTAGTTCTTTCCAAGAATGAATTACAGTTTATTCTTTCTGTCTCCTGCCCACCTCCTTCCTTTTTCCCTCCATCCATTTCTGTCTCCCTTCTTTCCTTCCTTCCCAGCAAGGATATGAAAAAAATATGCAATTATCGTGGGCCAATCAGGGAAAAGAACTTATATGTGACAATTAAAGACGTCAGGTCATTAACAAGGCAATTCATCTACCCAGTGATGCCGCTCCCCACGGGTCATGTCTTCTTAGTAGACAATGTGGGCAAAATGATCTTAAGGCATCCGTGAGGACTCTCATATAAGTGCCCATGGGAGTGAATTCACTGGCTGCCTCTACTTGGAAACAGTGTGCTCTCCTGACCTGGGGGCCTCCTTACCCAGCCACAGTGTTGCCCCCCCCGCCCCCGCAGGTGACTCACCTGGCTCAGCTTTGTCCTCTTCCCACGTCCTGCCATTTGGAGGGCCTCCTGTTCACACATGCTTGTGATTATTGGCCTATTCTTGCTGAGTTTCCTTCTCCCCATCCTGAATCTTTCAATCAGCCTTAACTGTCCCCATTTTGTATTACATTTTCTTGGACTTCTTATTGAATGCCATTTACTGCACATTTTTCTGCCTCTTTGATTATTCTTCAGTTATACTTCCCATCCTTTACAACTTTACTAGGGAATTTGTTTTTGAAAAAGAAAATTACCCTGCTAATGGAGATTAAATTGCAGGGATATAAGACACACATTTAGCAAATGTTTCCTAAAGACAGCACGTATGATTTTCCTCTCTCTATACATTTCTTATTGTGGTTTTTTAAAAACCACAACTTTATTTTAGAGTGAAATTATGCTATAGATGCTATATTAAGAGGGAAGAAAGCTTTAGTTCAATACCTGGTTGTTCAGTTATAAGTTCTGTCACCCATTAGATTTCTGCTAATATAATGTTATCTAAAAACCAACACCTAAAATCTCAGCCGTTTATAACAGACATTTTCCCCACTCTTGTGTCTGCACGTTGGTGGGGACAGCAGCAAGTAGGTGCATACAATTTTAACACCGACAAGGGGTGGGTACTAGCAAGGAACAGGTGGAAGATGAGGTCCCAGAGCTGGGTGGGTGGCAGGTTTACAAGGGCCTCATCCAGCAAGCAGATAATGGGGAACCCTAGAGTTTTTAAGTAACTGTCATGGTTTTGTTTTAGAGGATACCATGCAAGTATGGATGTAACCGGGCTACAGTCTACTTTTTTTCTTTTTACATTCTAACCTTAGGACTAGCTGCACATTTGCAATTGTAAAAAAAATACACCTTCATTCACCTTTTTATATTCTGATTAAAAAAAGCTCGTTCCAGCACATACATGGGATGCTGGCACTGCAGGCAGCAGCTTTACCCACTACACCACAGCACCAGCCCCTCAGGGCCCAATTTTAACTGATAACATGGAGAAAAGGCTGGGCTTAGGTGCCCACCTGTAAGGCTTCATAGGAGCTGACAAAAGAACTGGGGAATCTGTGAAATAGGTCCTTGGCCATAAGGATGGTGCCCAGAGTAAAGACACTGGAGAATCATTCTATAAGGCCAATATTGCAGCCTACTTCATGTAGAGAATAAGGAGAGGAGAGGCCATGGTGAAGCCAGTATTCCAAGGCCACCTTGGAAGAGGGTAGTGTAGCCTTGGAAAGAGCAGGTGGATACAGGAGAAACATGAAGGAAAATAAGGCCTCTGTATTCTTCATAGATTTCCCAGGATGAAAAGGGACAGGCAGGCAAACTTGTTTCCTTAGCCATAGAATTCATTCAGAATGTAGAAGACGTAGCTAGATGATGATAATAATTAGAATTAACATTAATGATGTTGACAAAGAACAAAGAGTGGTTACCTTATTCGACACTCACAATAACCCTGTGGTATAGGTACTACTGTATTACTATCCCCATTATTCAGATGAGAAACCTGACACCCAAAGTTAGTGACATCCCAAAGACACACACCTCATAAATGGTAGACTTGAAATTTGATCCCAGGTATGCCTGGCTTCTCTTCACCTTGCTTGGTAAAGCAGTTGCTACCTCAAGGCTATGCTGATAATCAGGTAGTGCAGACTGGCATAAACCTACAGGGATGATTTCACAAATCATTTGGATCATATAATTCAGTGCCTTTCTTTTATATAATCATCACTTGACTGATGGGTTGAGTGCAAAGCTTCATGATAAACATGTTCCTAGCCAATAAAGTTAATTCCTTAAAGCAGTAGCGCTTTTCACTCAATTCACAGAATCTTTCCTATGCATCTTTATATTTGCTCTTTACAGAAATGCTACAGGGTATGCAAGCTGGATATTATGATCACCACCTTTTAGTCCAAAGATCAGCAGACTTTTGCCTTAAAGGACAAGATTATAAAAATTTTATGTCTTGGGAGCCATATGGTGTACGTGGCACCCCTCAGACTTACTGCTATAGCACGAAAACAGCCATAGCCAATACAGAATTGATTTAGCACAGTGAATTCTAACCATACTTTATTTACAAATAGATGACTGGCTATATTTGATCTGGGGGCCATAGTTTGCCAACCAAGATTAACAAGTTTCCATCAAAGGTAGTTAAATGATCCTCCTGTTAGTCACAAAGACAGACATGAGTGTGTGTGTGTGTGTGTGTGTGTGAGAGAGAGAGAGAGAGAGAGAGAATGTGTATAAATGTGTGTGAGAAAAAACAGAAAAGCCAGAAGTTCCTGCTGTTAAATGAGGGAAGAAACCTTAGAAGCATGTCTTGAAAGCAAGACATCCCAGGGGAATCTTCATAACCTGGCGCTAGGGGCCCATCTGGTCCAATAATATTGGAGGATAATGCCCAAGGGTGGAATCTCAGGCCTGAGAAGCCTTCGACTTGGCAATATCCCAGAAGAAATGGGGGAGCAGTAGGAAAAAGTGCACCCCCTACCCATAAAAACCCCAGTCATTGTGCAAACAGGTACTCAGTTTTTCTGTTGAGCTGCCTACCTGACAAGGTATACACGTTTGTTAAACTTCGTTGGCTTGCTTACAAGCCAATATCTATTTTTCATCTGAATTCTTTTCTTATGGGGAGACAGGACCTCTGTTCTAGCTGTGCTGGTAACACTCCCTACTTCACGTAGCTTGTAGAAATGGCAATGGAAACTAAGCCTCCTGCTTGCTGCATTGTCAATAAATATTTATTTTAAAATGTTTATTATCAATATATATTGACAACCTACTCCATGTTAAGAACTGTTCTCGGTGGTAGGTGTCAGGGAGGTCCCTGCTCCCATGTAGTTTGCCTGTTTCAGGGAGACAGATGATAAACAAGTAAATGAGGAAAGGGAGTACCTTCAGAAAATGAAAAATGACATGAAGAAAATTAAAAAGTGATAGAGGACAACTTTAACCACAGAATTAGAGAAAACCAGTCTGAAATCGAAAACATTGACTGAAATCAGAAGGAAGAGAATAATTTAATTGCACAGCAATTTGGGGAAGATTGTTCCAGGTAAATGGAATAGCCAGTGGAACCAACGGTTGTAGCTAGAGCAAAGGGATAGAGTGGGGATTGGAGGCGATAGGATCTGGCACATAGAAAGATAAGGGCAAGAATAATAAGCTGTGGCAAAGGACTTGGATTTTCTTCCACAGGAAGTGGAGGCCAGTGCTTCCATGACGAGAACATGCTGTCCTTAAGTCGCTTTGTGTCTTCTCTGCTGCCCAAACACATGGCAGATGCTCTCGCAATATATTGATTGATTGATGGGTTCTTGTCACTAAAGTTCCTTCAGGTCATGAAAGACTCATCAACATGCTGGAATCATTAAAGACACTTGTGAGGAGATATAGTTAGTAAATCCTCTTTAACAGTCAGATTCCCCAAAGCCCTTGTTTAACACTTTTGTCCAGGAACAGCATTAGCAGCTCTTTGTTCTCTCATGGGGTGGTTCTGGGTGTCATCCAGACCATCTGCTCTGGCTCAGGGTCCCTGTCCAAAGATTCTCCCATTACTAGCCAAAATGCCCCACTAGCCAGGAATGAGATGTCTCTGACACCAGAGTCCCTTTGTTGGGATGAACCATCATGGTGGATTAAGAGTTTTATGGTGATCACTTCCAATTACACAACTGACTAGCTGTAGGAAAGCTTTTCTGTCTCTGTTTGCTCTCCTGTAAACTCAAAGAATTGTTGGACTGGTGAAATAAAATTATGGATATTAAAGACCTAGTACTCTGCCTGGGCCATAGAGTGCCTGGTGAAATTCAGCTCTCTTTCTTTTCCAAATGCTCTTGTGTTTAATGATTGTGGCCAAGTCCCATTGAAAGCAGGGATTCACTCAGAACCTTAATTTTATTAGGAATTTAAAACTACTACATTAGTCAAATTTTCATTACTATATTGAAATATCTAACAGAGTAACTTTATAAGGAAAACAGAGCTATTTTGGTTCACAGTTCCAGATATTCAAAGTTCAAGGTTGGGTAGGCTCCTTGGGTTCAGCATCTGGTGATGGAATTTTTGCTAGAAGAATTCCAGGGAGGCTCTGGGCAGGGAACAAACATGTCTGTCTATATCTCTCTGTGGTCTCTTGTCAAGCCACCAGGATTCATGGGGACTGCACCCCAATAAATCCAATTTAATAACCTCCCAAAGGATACATAATTTTTAGCACCTATATGACTTTATTTATTTTTTTTTAATTTTTATTTAATGAATATAAATTTCCAAAGTACAGCTTATGGGTTACAATGGCTTCCACCCTCCCATAACTTCCCTCCTACCCGCAACCCTCCCCCCTCCCGCTCCCTTTCCCCTTCCATTCACATAAAGATTCATTTTCAATTCTCTTTATATACAGAAGATCAGTTTAGTACATATTAGGTAAAGATTTCAACAGTTTGCCCATATAGCAACACAAAGTGAAAAAAGTACCATTGGAGTACTAATTATAGCATTAAATAACAATGTACAGCACATTAAAGACAGAGATACTACATAATAGTTTTTTTTAAAAAAATTAATTAATTTTCTATGCCATTTCCAATTTAACACCAGGTTGTTTTTTTCATTTCCAATTCTCTTTATATACAGAAGATCAATTCAGTATATAATTAGTGAAGACCTCATCAGTTTGTACCCACACAGAAAGACAAAGTATAAAAATACTGTTTCTGTACTAGTTATAGCATCACTGCACATTAGACAACACATTAAGGACAGATCCCACATGGGGTGTAAGTACACAGTGACTCCTGTTGCTGACTTAACAATTTGACACTCCTGTTCATGGCGTCAGTAATCTCCCTAGGCTCTAGTCATGAGTTGCCAGGGCTATGGAAGCCTTTAGAGGTCGCTGACTTTGGTCTTATTCCGATAGGGTCATAGTCAAAGTGGAAGTTCTCTCCTCCCTTTGGAGAAAGGTACCTCCTTCTTTGATGGCCCCGTTCTTTCCACTGGGATCTCACTCACAGAGATCTTTCATTTAGGTCTTTTTTTTTTCCATGATATCTTTGCTTTCCATGCCTACTATACTCTCATGGGCTCTTCAGCCAGATCCAAATGCCTTGAGGGTTGATTCTGAGGCCAGAGTGTTGCTTAGGACATCTGCCATTCTATGAGTCTGCTGTGTATCCCGCTTCCCATGTTGGATCTTTCTCTCCCTTTTTGATTCTATCAGTTAGTATTAGCAGACACTTGTCTTGTTTGTGTGATCCCTTTGACTCTTAGACCTATCAGAGCCATCAATTGTGAGCTGAAATTGATCACTTGGACTAGTGCGATGGCATTGGTACATGCCACCTTGATGGGATTGTGTTGGAATCCCCTGGCACATTTCTAACTCCACCATTTGCGGCAAGTCAGATTGAGCATCTTCCAAATTGTACATCTCCTCCCTCTCTTTTTCCACTCTCAAATTTAACAGGGATCACTTTTCAGTTAAAATTTAAACACCTAAGAATAATTGTGTGTTAATTACAGAGTTCAACCAATAGTACTAGAACAACAACAACAACAACAAATACTAAAATTATTAGAGAGCATTGGAGAAACCCTGCAAGATATAGGCACAGGCAAAGACTTCTTGGAAAATACTTCAGCAGCACAGGCAGTCAAAACCAAAATTAACATTTGGGATTGCATCAAATTGAGAAGTTTCTGTACTTCAAAAGAAACAGTCAGGAAAGTGAAGAGGCAACCAACAGAATGGGAAAAAATATTTGCAAACTATACTACAGATAAAGGATTGATAACCAGAATCCACAAAGAAATCAAGAAAATCCACAACAACAAAACAAACAACCCACTTAAGAGATGGGCCAAGGACCTCAATAGACATTTTTCGAAAGAGGAAATCCAAATGGCCAACAGACACATGAAAAAATGTTCAAGATCACTAGCAATCAGAGAAATGCAAATCAAAACCACAATGAGGTTTCCCCTCACCCCGGTGAGAATGGCTCACATTCAGAAATCTACCAACAACAGATGCTGGAGAGGATGTGGGGAAAAGGGGACACTAACCCACTGTTGGTGGGAATGCAAACTGGTTAAGCCACTATGGAAGTCTGTCTGGAGATTCCTCAGAAACCCTACCATACAACCCAGCCATCCCACTCCTTGGAATTTACCCAAAGGAAATTAATTTGGCAAATAAAAAAGCCATCTGCACATTAATGTTTATTGCAGCTCAATTCACAATAGCTAAGACCTGGAACCAACCCAAATGCCCATCAACAGTAGACTGGATAAAGAAATTATGGGACATGTACTCCATAGAATACTATACAGCAGTAAGAAACAACGAAACCCAGTCATTTGCAACAAGATGGAGCAATCTGGAAAACATCATGCTGAGTGAATTAAGCCAGTCCCAAAGAGACAAATATCATTTGTTTTCCCTGATCGGTGACAACTGAGCACCAAAGGGGAAACCTGTGAAGTGAAATGGACACTATAAGCAACAATGAACTGATCAGCTCCTGTCCTGACTCTAGATGTACAATGTAATACTTTATCCTTTTTAGTATTTGTTGTTGTTGTTGTTCTAGTACTAGTGGTTGAACTCTGTAATTAACACACAATTATTCTTAGGTGTTTAAATTTTAACTGAAAAGTGATCCCTGTTAAATTTAAGAGTGGACTTTATTTATTTTTAATTTTGTATTTATATGAAGTAAATAGATTTCATGTATTTCATTTCATATGTACAGATTTAAGAGCATAATATTTCCCACCCTACCCTTTCTCCCACACACACTCATACCTTCCCTCTTTCTTCCTTTTTTCTTTTCATTTTTTTAAGAAAACTTTTATTTAATAAATATAAATTTCGAAGGTACTTTTGGATTATAGCAGTTTTCCCCCCATAATCACCCTCCCACCCACAAACTATCTCATCTCCTACTCCCTCTCCTATGCCATTCTTCATTAAGATTCATTTGTAATTATCTTTATATACAGAAGATCAACTTAGTATATACTAAGGAAAGATTTCAACAGATTGTACCCACACAGAACACAAAATATACAGTACTAACTGAATACTAGTTTTTAAAATTTTTTAAATTTTTAAAATTTTTTTTTAACTTTTATTTAATGAATATAAATTTCCAGTGTACAGCTTATGGATTACAATGGCTTCCCCCCACCCATAACTTCCCTCCCACCCGCAACCCTCCCCCCTCCCGCTCCCTCTCCCCTTCCATTTGCATCAAGATTCATTTTCAATTCTCTTTATATACAGAAGATCAATTTAGTATAAAGATTTCAACAGTTTGCACCCACATAGAAACACAAAGTGAAACATACTGTTTGAGTACTAGTTATAGCATTAAATCACAATGGACAGCACATTAAGGACAGAGATCTCACATGAGGAGCAAGTGCACAGTGGCTCCTGTTGTTGACCCAACAAATTGACACTCTAGTTTATGGCGCCAGTAACCATCCTGGGCTGTCGTCATGAGTTGCCAAGGCTATGGAAGCCTTCCAAGTTTGCCGACTCTGATCATATTTAGACAAGGTCATAAAAGACAGAGTGAGGATAGTAACCAATGATCCTAAGAGTGGCATTTACCAGGTTTGAACAATTATACAGCATTAAGTGGGGAAGAGGACCATCAGTACAGACAGGTTGGGAGTAGAGCCATTGGTGGTAGAGTAGAGGTTATGATTACAAAGGAATGAGGCCTAAGTGCACTAGACAGGGCCTAGAACAAAGGACAGAGTCATTATTAGAGGAGCTAAGAAAGGTGCTGTCTAAGCTACAATTAAGTTTTCTGATTGAGAGGCAAATAGAACCTGATAGAAGGGGCTTGATAATAATCTGGTGGGCTTTAGGCCTTGTAAATTCAGAGGCCCAGACCTATCTATCTCTTCACATGGGGTATATCCTAAGGGAGGTGTGAACCTCCTAGGGGAAGGCACTCTGTTGACTTTCATTACTTGGCTGGCCTGGGAGGAGAGCTGGCCAGGTAAAGGCAGGGGGCATCTCTAACAAGAAATTTACAGTTCTGCCTGCAATGTTGCTGACCCTACTTGACCATCCCCTCAGCTGCAGTGGTCACTTTGGAAGTTGGGCTGAGTGAAGGGCTTTTCAGCTTAGAGCCAATAAGATCTGTGGCTCTGACCTGGGCATCCTTTGACTCCAGGGCAGGTCCATTTCCAGTGATCCAACTCTTGGCAGAGCTGCCAGGGCTCTTCACAAGCTGACTTCTGCTGAAGCCCAGGCTTACCACATTGAAAGCCACTGCAGTGGACTGGCCTGTTGGGTCTCCTTGAGGGCAGATCACTGTACAGATCAGCCATTAATAGGCCTGCCACCTATTGCTTCTGATGCCGAGCTTTCTTTTCCTCCTGGTTTGTGTTAAAGCAGACCAGAGGATGCAAGTCAAGGGAGTGCCCGTTTCCCATCTCTAATCTTCGGTGGCCTGAACTACAAGTCTATAGTCACAGGCATGTTCTGTAGTAGTTTTTCTAAGGTAGACAATGCCCATGAGGAAAATTATATTCTCACTTAAAAACTTTCTTTCCCTTTGGTCTGAAAGGGAGGTTTTTTCTACTTACTGTATACTTCGCTGATGGCGAAGTGAATCTAGCTATGAGATTATTATTTAAGTTCTTATTTTGGCTATGCTATTACAGAAAAATGTTAGCCATCTCTTTTATAAGGTCTAAAGATTAAATTGTGCATCCTACAGATTCCTTCATAATAGAATTAGTTTCCTACCTTGAGGAGAATAGAGAAATGAAAGAACAAGTTGGGCTTAGAATAGAGAAATGAGGGAGCAAGTCCTAGATCGCTTGCTGACATTAGCAATATCACATGAATACTTAGCAAACCGTTTCAACCATTAGATAACAACTTAAGAAAACATTTACCAGAAGGTCCAATGCCTTCTATAAATTTTAAGAATCATGTATTTGAAAACACCTCTTAAATATCTAACATGGTGTAGTTTGTTTAGCCAGTAAACTTAAGCACAACCATCTAAAATGTTTTAAGTTTCTTTCTACCAACAAGTCTAAAACATATGATACACAGATTCAGGTCCCACAAATTAAAATGTATCTTTGATTGATTTTAGCAGCTTAAATTTATGGACAATCTTATCTATAAGCCATTTAAAATAAAACTCTTAATAAAATTTCCCCATGTGGACATACAATATGTACACACATATAATATAGCATAATAGACCAATATATCAATTTTAATAATAGCTTTTAAAATCTTTAACTCTTTTTGTAGATTGCCAATTGATTTGAATTGCTTTTTCTTTTTAGTAACCTCAGTTAACCATACTTTCTCTCAGTTGGTACTGTTAATACATTATTGGCTTCATCTGTTTACAGAGCCATCCCAAAGTACTGAATACAATAAAAGTGGCTGGAAAAAGTCCTTAGGAACCTATAGGAGGACAGCTAAACACAGAACCAACAACGCTTTAGTTTTATGAGCAGCAAATCATATATAACTGTGGATGACAAAAGACTTTAAGTTGCCAGGTTTAAAATTATAAACTCATCAACCAGCAAGAGGCACTTGCTTACTTCACAGTATTTTTCAAAGCACCTGTAGGATTTTACAAGTATTTAACCCTTTAAGCCTCTGGGGCTTTCTCATTAAGATAACTATCATGTCTAGTAACACAAGATCATTAGACTTTTTAATTCTCAAACATTTGTATTAATAGCATTTTCCATTATAGAAACTTAAAGTCTGGTACCACATCACATCTTGACAGTACTTCTAATATACTCCAAATAGACTGATTAGTTGGTGTCTCTATAAGATGAGAGACATAGGTCTTTCGATTTTTTCAGTTGGGCCCAAACTGGAAAAACCAAAGTCCAGGATTTACTGGAAATTTTAGAGACCAGATTGTTTGAAACTTTGATTTTTTGAATGCATGTCAAGAATGCCAAGGAGGCTCAAAATCCAAAATATCTGGTTGAAATAAGATTTCTTAAAATCATGACATAACATAGACCAAATTTGATCATTGTTACAAGGTGATTATTCAAATTTTTGAAAAAAGCACATATTTAAATAACCCATAGCTCTTAATAAAAATTCAGCTGTTTTTGAACAATTAGAATTTAACAGACATCAAGAGAACATAATAGATTACTTTAACACATTGCTTTAACAGAGCATCAGAGTTTAATTCTATGTCAAAGAGAAATTGAGCTTCCTGTGATCTTTTGCTGTGAGGTTTCCTTCCTTTACCTTCTTTCATATTGGTGACCATGTTTCTGTGTTTCTGTGTGTAAGACATCTTTAAGCATCTTTTGCAGGGCAGGATGAGTGGCAACAAATTCTTTCAGAAAATTTCCCAGGTTTGGAGAAGGACAGAGGCATCTTAGTACAGGAAGCTTATAGAACCCCTAATAAACATGACCAAAAGAGATCCTCACCACGACATGTTGTAATCAAACTCACCACAGTGAAACAGAAAGAAAAGATCCTAAAAGGTGCAAGAGAGAAACGTCAGATCACTCTTAGAGGATCTCCAATTAGACTCACAGCAGACTTCTCATCAGAAACCCTACAAGCTAGAAGGGAATGGCGAGACATAGCCCAGGTACTAAGAGAGAAAAACTGCCAGCCCAGAATACTATATCCTGCAAAGCTCTCATTTGTGAATGAAGGTGAAATTAAGACTTTTCATAGCAAACAGAAACTGAAAGAATTTGTTGCCACTCATCCTGCCCTGCAAAAGATGCTTTTCTTTTCATTTTTACAATGACATATTTTCTGTTTAGTTTACAGTCAGAAGCTCAACCCTCCACTAAGTAAAGAACTCAACAAATAGTACATAGAAAAACCACTGTTTTTCAAGAGTATAGACAAAGGCTGTAAACAATAATCAAATCTCAAACTGTCAGTTTTGCTCATAGATGTTACATTTATTTGTACTCTACCACAAGTCAAGGAAAACATATGATAATTGTCTTTTGGGGACTGGTTTATTTCACTAAGTATAGTGGTTTCCAGTTGCATACATTTTGTTGCAAAAGTCAGGCTTTCATTCTTTCTTATGGCTTAGTAGTATTCCATAATGTATATATGACCCTTTTTTTGATCAGTTGTTGGACATTTAAGTTGATTCCAGATCTTTGGTATTATGAATTGAGTTTCAATAAAAATGGAGGTACAGATAATTCTTTCATATGCTAATTTAATTTCCTTTGGGTAAAGTGCCAGGAGTGGGATGGTTAAGTCATGTGTTAGATCTATTTTCAGATTTATGAGAAATCTACACAATGTCTTCTAAAATAATTGTAATAGTTTACATTCCCACCAACCATGTATTAGGGTACACTTTTACCCACATCCTTACCAGCATTTATTGTTTTTTGGGGGTGATAATCATTCTAACTGGAGTGAGATGAAACCTCATTGTGGTTTCGATTTGCATTTCCCTGATGGCTAGTGATCCTGAGCATTTTTCATGTGTCTTATGGCCATTTATATTTCATCCTTTGAAAATTGCTTCTTCATGTCCTTTCCCCATTTCTTAACTGGATTGTTTGCTTTGTTGTTGTTGGGTTTCTTGAGCTCTTTATAGATTCTGGATAAATAATCCTTTATCAGTTGGATAGTTTGCAATTATTCATTCCCATTCTGTCAATTGCCTCTTCACTTTGTTGAGTGTTTCCTTTGCAGTACAGAAACTTCGTAGCTTGATGTAACCTCATATGTCTATTTTTGCTTTCATTGCCTTTGCTTTGGAGTCTTTTCCAAGAAGTCTTTGTCTATGCTAATGTTTTGCAGAGTTTCTCTATAGTAATTTAATTGTGTCAGATCATATATAGATACTTGATCCATTGAGTTGACTTTTGTATAAAGTTTAAGGTAGGGGTCCTGTTTCATACTTCTGCATGCATAGACTCATGTTTCCCATCACCATTTGTTGAAGAAACAGTCCTTCCTCCAAGGATTGACTTTAGCTCATTCATCAAAAATTAGTTGGTTGTAGATGTGTGGATTAATTTCTGAGATTTTTATTCTGTTCAATATTTTTGCTAGTGCAAGTCTATTTTTATTATCAATGCCATGTTGTAAGTCTTGAAATCTGGTATTATAATGCCTCCAGCTTTGTTTTTGTTCTTTAAGTTTGCTTTAGCTGTTTGGATTCTCTTGTGTTTCCATATGAATTCTAGCATCATTTTTTTTCAAGATCTGAGATTAATGACATTGGTATTTTGGTTGGGATCACATTGAATCTGTAAATTGCTTGGGGTAGTATGGACATTTTGATGATATTAATCCTTCCAATCCAAGAACATGGAAGATTCTTCCATTTTTTGTATCTTCTTTCATTTCCTCTTTAATGTTTTGTAATTTTCCTTGTAGATATCTTTGCTATCCTTGGTTAAATTTATTACAAGTTATTTCAGTTTGTTGCAGCTATTGTGAATGGTACTGATTTTACAAGTTCTTTCTCAGCCATGCCATTGACTATGTATACATTGGTTATTGATTTTTGCGTGTTGATTTTCTATCCTGCAACTTCACCAAACTCTCTTGTGAGTTCCAATAGTCTCTTGGTAGAGTCTAAGTTTCCCTATAGATAGGATCATGTTGTCTGCAAACAGGGATAATTTGACTTCCTTCTGTCCAATTTGTATCTTTTTGATTTGTTTTTTCTTGCCTAATGGCTCTGGTTCAAGCTTCTAGGACTATATTGATTATATACTTCCAGAACTATATTGATTATATCTCCCAAGCTTATATTGATTATATAAATCAATATATTGAGTTACAATGGTGAAAATGAGCATCCTTGTCTGGTTCTGGATCTTAGTGGAAATGCTTCCAACTTTTCACCATTCAGTAAGATGCTGGTTCTGGGTCTGTCGTATATTGTCTTGATTGTGTTGAGGAATACTCCTTCTATACCCAGTTGGTTTAAATTTTTTTTTTATCATGAAAGGATTTTGTATTTTATCAAATGTTTTCTCTGCACCTATTGAGCTAATCATATGGTTTTTATTCTTTAATTTGTTAATGTGATGTATCATATTTATTGATTTGCATATTAATATGCATAACCGGTATAAATTCCACTTGAGCCAGAGGAATGATCTTTCTTATGTGTTATTTGATTCTATTAGCTAGTATTTTGTTGAGGATTTTTGCATCTATGTTTGTTAGGGATATTTATCTATAGTTTTCTTTCTCATATCTTTTTCTAGTTTTAGAATTAAGATGATGCTGGCCTCACAGAAGGAGTTTGGGAGGATCCTTGCCTTCTATTTTTTTGAATAGTTCGAGAAGAATTATAAATAGTTCTTCTTTAAAAATTTGGTAGAATTTAGCAATAAAGCCATCCGGTTCTGGGCTTTACTTTTTGGGAGGGTCTTTATTACTGATTCAATCTCTGTCTTGGTTATTGACCTGTTTAGATATTCTACGTCTTCATGATTCAATTTTGGTAGGTTGTATGTGTCCAGAAATCTATTCAGTTCTTCTCAATTTCCCAATTCATTGACATTCAGCTGTTTGTAGTAATTCCTGATGATTCATTCTATTTCTGTGGTATCTATCTATTGTAACATCTCCTTTTCATGTCTGATTTTATTAATTTGGGTCTTCTCCCTTTTTGGAGAGGGGTTAGTTGTGTCAATGGTGTATAAGTTTGTTTTTTTTTTTTTTTTTAGTTTTTCACAAAAATCATCTCTTCATTTCACTGATCTTTTGTATCATTTTTGGTTTCAATTTTGTTTACTTCTCTAATTTCAATCATTTCTTTCCTCCTACTACTTTTAGGCTTGCTTTGTTCTTGTTTTTCTGGGTACCTGAGATTCACTGTTAAATCATTTATTTGATGCCCTTTCAATTTCTTGATGTAGGCATTAATTGCTATAAACTTCCCTTTTAAACCTGTTTTTGTTGTATCCCATAAGTTTTGATATATTGTGTTGTCATCTTCATTCATTTTCAGGAATTTTTTATTTTTTTATATTGCACTTTTTCTTACTTTTTATTTAATAAATGTAAATTTACAAAGTGCAACTTTTGCATTGTTGTTTTCCCCCATAACCTCCCTCCCATCCGCAGCCATCCTATCTCCCACTCCCTCTCCCATCCCACTCTTCATCAAGATTCATTTTCAATTATCTTTATATACAGAATATCAATTTTTTATTTATCTTTTTATTTGTTCTATGACTCACTGTTCATTCAGGAGGATGTTGTTTAGTCTCTATGTGTTTGCAAATTTTCTGGAGTTTTTTGAATTGTTAATTTACAGCTTCATTCCACTGTGGTCAGAAAAGGTACATGGTATCATACATAGTAAGGTTTCGTTTTTTAAAATTTGTTGAGGGTTGCTTATGGCCTAGCATATATACTAGCATATAGTATCCTAGAGAAAGTTCCATGCATTGATGAAAAGAATGTGAATTTTCCAGATGTGGGATGAAATGTTCTGTAGTTATCAATTAGGTTGAATTGGTCCATAGTGTAGATTAGCTCTGTTGTTTCTTTGTTGATTTTCTGTCTAGTTGATTTGTCCATTGATGAAAGTGGGGTGTTAAAGTCCCTCATTAGAATTGTATTGGAGTCTATGTTTCCCTTTAGATCCATTAACATTTGTTTTAAATAGCCAGGTGTCCTGGGGCCAGCGTTGTGGTGTAGTGGGTAAAGCCCTCGCCTGCAGTACCAGCATCCCATATGGGTGCCGGCTCAAGACCTGACTGCTCTACTTATGATCCAACTCTCTGTTATAGCCTGGGAAAGTAGTAGAAGATGGCCCAAGTTCACTATGACTTTGAGATGAGCAAATAAATCTTTAAAAAAAATAGCCAGTTTTCCTGGCACTGGGTGCACATACATTTACTATACTCACATTTTCCTGTTGAATGGATCTCTTAATCATTATATACTGCCCTTCTTTGCCTCTTTTAACAATTTCTGTGTTAAACCCTATATTATCTGATATTACAATGGCTTCTCCTGCTCTGTTTTGTTTTCCATTAGTATGGAATAACTTTTTCCATCCTTCCAGTTTCAGTCTGTGTATATCTTTCTTGGTGAGGTGTGCTTCTTTTTTTTTTTTCAAAAATTTATTTATTTACTTGAGAAACAGAGTTTGAGAGAGAAGGAGAGAGAGAGAGGTCTTTCATCTGCTGGTTCACTCCCCATATACACTCCCCAGGTAGCTGCAATGGTCACAGCTGGGCCCATCTGAAGCCAGGAACCAGGAGCCTCCTCCAGGTCTCTCACAGGGGTGCAGGGGCCCAAGCACTTGGGCCATCCTCCACTGCCTTCCCAGGCCATCAGCAGGGAGATTGCTCAGAAGTGGAGCACCAGGACTTGAACCAGATCCCATATGGGATGCTAGTACCACAGGAAGAGGCATTACCTACTACACCACACCATCAGCCCTGAGGTGTGTTTTTTGCAGGCAGCAAATAGATGGGTCTTTTTTTTTAATCATTCAACCAGTCTATATCTTTTAATCGGAGAATTTAAGCCATTTACATTCAAGGTTATTATTGAAAAGTAATCACTGGGTCCTTTTTCCCTATTGTTTTCTTTTGATTTCCTTTGTACTTTTACTAGGAGATTTTCTGCTTTCACATTCTTTCATAATGATGACTTTCTCTGTTTCTGTTTGTAGCACATCCTTAAGTATCATTTGTAAGGCTGGACGAGTGGTTTCAAATTCCTTCAATTTCTTTTTGCTTTGGAAGTTGTTTATTTCACCTTCATTTAAAATTGAGAGAATTTCAGGGTACAGTACTCTGTGTTGACAGTTCTTTTCTTTTGGACATGGTCAATGTCTCTCTGTTCTCTGCTAGCCTGTAGGGTTTCTGATGAGAAATTAGCTGTCAGTGCAATTGGAGACCCTCTGGAGGTAATCTAGCATTTCAGAGGTTTTACTTCTAGACATCATAATTAGATTATAACCACTATCTTAGCACCATTAAAGTAAGACTTTGGGGACTAAGCTCCTCAGTTTGAAGAGACAAATATTCAAACCATAGGAAGTACTAAAATATTATATCAAAGCTTAAAGAACTTGAAAATGTAGTAAAGCAGTTGACCATCTCTGAAATGACTACTCATTCAGAGAAAATTATTGTGGTGTGTACCAGGATGCTCTTCCACCCCAATCCTCCTTCAGTGAATGATGGGTTGCCCCAACCATTGTAAGGGCTTTTTGACAGTCAGCTTTCTGTCTCTTCCTTTTCATGTATTAAAGAGTAGTTTCATCAGGGCCACTCCTCTCCCGGATGGTCCACTTTTGACATTCATGGTCTCATTTGGGAGAATCCTGAGGCTCCACAGTTTCTTGAAAGGGAGAGACATGGCAAAAGACAAGAAACACATGTGTATGTCTACATGAAGTGGCTTTTACTTCTGTCTTACCCCATCTTTTTCCTGTACTCAGTCCTGCTGTCATCTCCTTTCCACAGGTGTTAGTCCTAAGATCATTCACTAATCATTCCTTAGTCATCATTGTGGCTGTTAAGCTCCATCCCATAGTCTGGTGTCCAGAAAATCTAACCTGCAACAATTAGCATTCCTGTTACCTTCTATTAATGAATGTGATGCTCATGTAAAGTACTTATTTATGATTGCTAGCATTTATGTCCTGTATCTATCTGAAAGGGTGGATGATCCATGTACTACTTACAAAAAACTTTTCTTCTATGAAGTTTAAAAAGGACACAGAGAACTCAAACACTTAAGACATATAATTTCTGCAAGTAAAATAATTTTATTAGATCTTTGATTACTAAATACTTAGTACTTAAAAATGAATGACATGAGATGTATAACAAGTGAGAAATTAATTATAGTGATCTGTGACTTTATGTATCATATCAGTATTCAAGGGAAGAAGAAGGAAATACTGGCACAGTGTGGTTAATTCAGGGTCACAAAAGTCAAGAAATATAGAAAAGTATAAAAAAGATAGCATACCATATTTGTTAGAATACCAAACAGCTTGGGAGTTTAAAAGTTCTTTTAAGTGAAATGCATTTACATGGCAGTTTGTGTCCTTAGCAGAATATGTCCTTGGGACAATTAGTCTTAGAGAGGTTAAGTGAGGGTGGTTGTGGTGATTAAATGAGAAAATGGATGGATGGTACATGGTAAGTGCTCAACAAATGATAGCTGCTGCTGTTGTTGTTATTCAAAGTGGCATCTGGCTAGCAGTCCTCAGGGAAGCTTCTCTTAATATCTAACAAAAATGCTAATGAAAGCCTACAGCGAAAAAGCAAAGCTCTCAACGCAGAAAATAAGACTGGTGTGTAATGTAATACCAGAACTTTAAAGAAACTGGAACTAACTACAAGACCACAGAGGCTGAATTTGGACATAAAGGCAACTTCATGAAAGACAGAAAAAATATTTTGTGCTTCAGTCACTAGAGTTTCAGTTACCCAGAGATTTGGGACTGGAACCAGCCAGAAACTTGGGGCATCTCTCTTTATCCTGAGTATGAGAAGAGACAGCATGGCCACTGGCAACAGAGGGGTAGGACATTATTTACATGCTGACATTGTAGGAAGACCCAAGCAAACAGTGGATGCTGGGAGTGGTAGTTTTTCATGTGACATAGCTCTGAGTACCAAAGCACCAGACCATGCCATAGGAAGAAGCCACATCCTCACAAGGTACAAAGGTATACAAAGTGAAATTTTGCCTAAATTCCATACATGCTGTCATTTTGTTGTAATTGGAAGAAGGATATTCTACAGCTAGCCCTGAGCAGTGTACAGGACCAAGGACTAACTAAGATAAATAAAGAAAAAAAAATCAACAATGGAAGCTGTGAAAACTGTAAAACAAGGGGACAGAAATAGTATCTAGAAAACTCAGAATACCAAATTCTGATAATTAAGTGAGCCCAGAGAAAACTTCAGGAAACTAGGAGAGGCCTTCAAAAAATTCATGGAAAATGTATATTATGAAAAAATTATGCATAGTTTCAAGCTTTTTTGCATCAAAATAAAATTACCTTTTAATTCAATTTCTCACAACCTTTATGAATTTCTCTTCAAGGTCAACTCTTGCAACAGAGCATAGGAAGGCACAGTCTTCACGTGGATTTTAACAATCTAAGGACAATATATTTTTTAAAAAAATCTGATTATAAAATAAAAGTCAAAAATATTCCAAAATGAGAAGCAATATGATTTTTAAAGTTGAGGGCTTTAAAATTCTTTATTATGCTTTTAATAAAAACTGAGATGGTTGATGGGAACTATTAGTAGGGAGTCAACAGGCACAGGAGACCTAAATAACATTATTTCATCCCTCATTGAGATTTTTTAAAATATTTATTTATTTATTTATTTATTTTGACAGGCAGAGTGGACAGTGAGAGAGAGAGGGAAACAGAGAGAAAGGTCTTCCTTTTCTGTTGGTTCACCCTCCAATGGCTGCTGTGGCTGGCACACCATGCTGATCTGAAGCCAGGAGCCAGGTGCTTCTCCTGGTTTCCCATGCAGGTGCAGGGCCCAAGCACTTGGGCCATCCTCCACTGCACTCCCAGGCCACAGCAGAGATCTGGACTGGAAGAGGAGCAACCAGGACAGAATCTGGTGCCCCGACCAGGACTAGAACCCGGGGTGCTGGCACCGTAGGGGGAGGATTAGCCTATTGAGCTGCGGCACTGGCCCCCTCATTGAGATTTTAATACAGATTAGAGTGTAAGTTATTCATAAAAATAACTCCCAAAGGACTAATAGTAGAATTAACAGAAATTATTAACAATGAAGCAAAAAAGGAAACCAGAAAGAAGAATTTAAACTATAACAGTATAGAATATGATGATAGAGGTCATATTAGAAATAACAATACACTTAAGTAGGTTGAACTAGTGAACTTCAAAATCTTAAGTACCTAAATCTTATTTTTAAATGAAATATGTCTAATCCTAAATTATGAAGCTGTACTTTTTTAGTTGCATTTGTCAGCTGTAAAATCAACCAATGAGGGAGTGGCTGTTTAGCAGGTAAGATGTCTCCATACCAGGACCTGCGTTGTGGTGCAGTAAGTTAAGCCAACACCGTCTGTGATGTCAGCATCCCATATTGGAGTCCTGGTTCAAGCTCTAGCTGCTCTGCTTCTGATCTAGCTTCCTGCTAATGTGCCTGAGAAAGCAGTCAAGTAAAACCCAAGTACTCGGGCCCAGATGTAGGCTGAGTTCTAGGCTCCTGGCTTTGTCTTGGCCCAATCCCTGCTGCTGTAGCCATATTTGGGGAGGTGGGATGAACAGCAGATAGAAGATCTCCCGCCTCCGTGTGTGTATGTGTGTGTCCCTTTCTCTCTGTTGTTCTGCCTTTCAAATAAATAAATCTTAAAAAATGATGTCTGCATCTCACACCCAGGTACCTGAGTTTGAGTTTTGGTTGCACTTCTGATTCCAACTTTGTGCTAATACACATCTATGGAGGCAGCAAATAATGGCTCAGGGGACTGTGTTCCTGCCACCCACATGAGAAATCTTGATTGAGATTCTAGCTCATCATTTTGGCTAAGCCCAACAAGACTGATGTAAAATCCTGGGTAGTGAACCAGTGGAAGGGAGCACTCTCTATTCCTCTCTCTCTCTATCTCTCTCTGTGTGTCTTCTTGCCAATTTAATTCAATAAATTAAAATATTCTAATTTAATTAATGAGATCAAAGTTAATTAAATGTAGCAATCATGGTGGTATATACCAGCATCTTGAATTTTAGGTTTTCCTGAAACTTACTCTTTAGTTGAATGCAATTCTAATCAAAGCACAATGCAATTATTATTTTGACTTGAGAAAGTGAGTGTTAAGAACATTTTTCATTGTTAAAAATCAAAAGAAAAATAAGAAGTCAAGGAAGAAGGAGTATGGGAGTGAAGGAGGGAGGAGGGAAAGCAACTATGGTTATCTTCTCAGAATTGAATGTTTGAAATACAGGAAATCTGTTCTCTGTTTTCTCTTCATATTAATGAAAATTTTAGAAAAGAATATTTTAGAAAAAAGAAGAGAAGATCAACAACAAAGATGTAAAGAGCCTGAGAAATGTAGAGCTACTATACCAGATACTAAGGTGTACTAATAAACTCTAATAATTAAAGTCCTAGAATATTAATAGAATTTTAGAAAATCAAGTATGTGTGTATGTGTTTATATTATTTTAATTTGGAAAAGATTTCAATTCAACTCAGTTGGGAAAGCATTGATTCTTCAGTAAATGATGTTAAGCCAGATGGCTAGCCATTTGCGAAATAGATCAACAAAATTAATTTCAAAGGTATTAAAGATTGAAATTTTAAAAGTTATGTCACGAACGTAAGAATAGAATAAAGAATAGAACAGAATATAGAAAATAATAAACCCTTGTGGTGGAGAATCACTTTACAAACATGACTCTAACGGCTTAAACCTGAGGAACAGTGCTGAATTTAGAATGTGGCCAAACTCATTCATTGACACATTGTCTAGAGCTGTCTTTGCTCTACAAAGACACAGTTGAGTAGGTCCCACAGAGGTCATTTGACTGACTTTATACGTAAAATGTTTGCCTACTCCTGACGGGCATTTAGTCTAGCAGTTAAAACACTGGTTAAGACACCGGAGTCTTATATCCAAGTACCTGGGTTCTAGTCCCATCTCTGGCTCCTGATTCCAGTTTCCTGCCAATGACAGAACCTGGGAGGCAACAGGTGATAGCTCAAGTAACTGGGTCCCTGCCCAGTTAGGAGAGTTTGATTGAGTTCCCGGCTCCCAACTTCAGTCTAGCCCAGTCCCAGTCATCGCAGGCATTTGAGGAGTAAAGCAATGAAAAAGAATTCTCTCTCTCTCTCTCTCTCTCTCTCTCTCTCTCTCTCGTATGTATGCATGTGTGTGTCTTTCTGCCTCTCAAATAAGTAAATCTTTAAAGAGTAATAAAAAATGCTGACCCTTAACATAAAACATAAAGCCATAAAGTAATTTTATGTGATCAAATATAAAAACTCTGGCACAGAAAGTAGCTTCATAAATAATAAAGAACTTGAAGAATATTTGTAACATATGGCATAAACTGGTTGTAATATGTGATATCATATATATACACATATATGTTATACAAAACAATCAGAAAAGTGGTACACTAGTAGAAAAAGACAGAAACAGGCAATGCACAGCTCAAGCACCATAAATAGCCAACGAATCAATGAAAAAGAAAAAACAGTAGTTTTAAAAGAAATGAATTTAAAGTTCTTTTTAAAAAAAAAAAACTATTCGAAAGGCAGAGAAACAAAGAGATCTTCCGTCCACTGGTTCACACCTCAAATGCCCACTACAGGCAGGGCTGGGCCAGGCTGAAGCCAGGAGTCTGGAACTCTCTCTGGGTCTCCTACATGGGTGGCAAGGACTGAAGCACTTCAGCCATCATCTGCTGCTTCCCAGGGTGTGCATTAGCAGGATGCCATCAGAAGTGGAGGTGGAACTTGAACCCAGGCACTCTGACATGGAATGTGGGAATCTCAAGCAGCAGTTTAACTACTGTACTGAATGCCCACTTCGGAAATGCATTTTTTAAAATACTACAAATAGATATTAAGCAATCCAAAAGAAGGAAAATACTCCTCATAGGCCAAAATTTGGAAAAACAGACTCTTAACGGGCGGGTGTGAAAACTGCAGGGGAATTGGCAGCAAATAGGAAAAGCTTTAAACATTTACACAGTCATCCCCAAGTAGCAACGGGGAATTGGTTCTAGGACCCCTACTCCATAGGATAGCAAAACCTGCAAATGCTCAAGTCCCTTGCATAAAATAGCATAGTATTTGCATAGAACCTGTGCACATCCTTCCGTGTACTTTAAATCATATACAATGCCTAATAAAATGTAAATGCTTTGTAAATCGTTAACCTGTATTGTTTAGGGAATACTGACAAGGAAATAAAGTCTTTGTGTGCAGTACAGAAGCAATAGTGTGTGTGTGTGTGTGTGTGTATTTTTGATACACAGTTGACTGAATTCCTGGATGTGAAACTTTTGTGCGGATACTGAGGGCTGGCTGGGTCTCTTTGGATGAAATAACTCCACTACTAGGATTTACTAGAAGGAAGCAATGAAGGAGAAGTGCAAAGATCAAGTTCTAAGGATGTTTGTTGTAGGACTTGATATAATGGTAACACATGGTAAGTAACTTTAAACATTTGCTGAAGTAAATGATCAACTCATAGGATAAACTGTTCTAAGCTATTAAAAATTATATTGTCATACACTTTTTGAAAGTAAAAATGTTCAGGATACATTCCCAAGAATAGAAGATTGGTTAAAAAACAATGAATTCATTGTAATTGCATTTTTGAAAAGAAATTCTCATAAACATCTCTGGTAAACATCGGTTAATATTAGTTATAGCTGCCTTGTGGGATAACAGATGATTTTTATTTTCTCCTCTTTGCTTATTCATATGTAAGTGTTTTATTGAGCTGTCTGATCCCTGTGGGGTACAAAGAGGAAATGGTTTTCTCTTTCTCCATTCTCAGCACTCACACCCACAACTGTGCCTTACGAAAAGTTCCTGCCTGCTGGGTCATAGACTCCTTAAGGACAACTTGGGATGATTCTTTAACTTCACTCCCAGATATTAAGAATCTGAATGGGATGGGAGAGGGAGTGGGAGATGGGATGGTTGCGGGTGGGAGGGTGGTTATGGCGGGGAGCGCCGCTATAATCCAAAAGTTGTACTTTGGAAATTTATATTTATTAAATAAAAGTTAAAAAAAGAATCTGTCTGTTTCATTTGCCCTTCAGAGCTTTTTGCTTTCCCTAGAGCATGCCAGGTTTGTGGCTTGAGCAGTATGAACATGGTGTGTAGGGTCCTGGGGAGGCCTCTTCTCAGCCCCTCACTCTTCCTGCCACTGGTCTGGTGTGGGCAAGGGGGCAAAGAGGAGGGAATCAGGAAAACAGCCAATTACTTGGCTGGCAATCTGCTCTTGGTTATTGCTGCTTCCTTGATGGGTCCTTGGTAACCTCTGTGTGACAGGTCTAAATGCCCACTTTCCCCAGGGACAATGAGATGTTTACCATCTGCCTCTTTTTTGAGCTCTTCCAACCCCCTCCTCCTCTCCAGCCCTGCTCAACTGCTTCCAGTTAGCTCTGCTGTCTCCTCCATTGCTCTCCTAGGTTTAGAAAGGGTCGGAAGTGTGTCAGCAAGGTCCCAATATCCACCTCTTCCAGGAACCCCCAATGTGTCTACTGGAGATGCCCTTGGAGCCCTTGACTTTCCAGGTGCTCTGTTCAGCTTTGTTGAAGGGAAACACTGCGAAACACAGGGTAGTTGGGGAAGGAAAGGACTCTCTGGCCCACCTCATGCTTCCAAGTCCCTCTGGTAAACTGAATGTGATGGAATTGTTAAGATCCGAGTGGAGGCCGGCGCTGTGGCTTAACAGGCTAATCCACCGCCTTGCGGCGCCTGCACACTGGGTTCTAGTCCTGGTTGGGGCGCTGGATTCTGTCCCGGTTGCCCCTCTTCCAGGCCAGCTCTCTGCTATGGCCCGGGAGTGCAGTGGAGGATGGCCCAAGTGCTTGGGCCTGCACCCCATGGGAGATCAGGAGAAGCACCTGGCTCCTGGCTTCGAATCAGTGAGATGCGCTGGCTGCAGCAGCCATTGGAGGGTGAACCAACGGCAAAAAGGAAGACCTTTCTCTCTGTCTCTCTCGCTCTATCCACTCTGCCTGTCAAAAAAAAAAAACATCCGAGTGGATTTTTTTCTTGGAATATTATAGGAAGTTCTTTGTGAAGAACACACTGATGAATGATGGTATGAGATGTGAACATGTGGGCAGTTGAAATTACTTGCTTTGCCAGCTATCAAACAAATTATAAAATTATAACATAATTTTGACCAGAAATATTGAATGATAAGTATAATAGAACAGAGAGTCCTCAAACAGATTCTAGCATTTGGAAGACATTAGTATATGCTAAAGGAGATATCACAAACTAATGGGAAGTGATGACATATTCAATAAGTGTTGAGAAAATTGTTTGGGAAAAATATTGTATTATATCCTCAACTCATATTATACACCAAAATAAACTTCAGATGTATTTAGAATTAAAAATATAGCCACAAAGACCTAAAAGATAAAACACATAGTTTTCTTATATTGAGAAAATATTTCGTAATCTAAAAGCATTGCAAGAAGATATAAAGACAAATGATTAATTATTTTATGTTAAGTAAACAAATAAGCATGCAAATATTTTATAAGTATATTGAAAACTCCATCAAAATTAGAGACGAATGTGATATGTTGAATAAAATCTGAATAATAAGAGAGACAATAGGTTACTATACTTAATATAAAATACAGCAACCAAAGCATTAATGTCTCCATAGAAAAATATGCCAACATATGAATAGAAATGAAACATGTACACATGACCTCAAATTACATCAGAAACAGAGTTGACAATCTTAGCAATCGAATAATGACAATCCCCAAAGCAGTGAGATACCTTTGCACTTATAACACAAGGTTTTAAAAATGTACAAAGATGATGACAATGTAATAAGATGACTGTTTTGATCCTCAAAGGAAGAGACAGTAAATTGGCTTAGCCTTTTAGGTAAACAACTGAGTATGACATAAAGAATCTTAGAACTATCAGTTAGTATTAGCAGACACTTGTCTTGTTTGTGTGATCCCTTTGTTTCTTAGACCTATCCAAGCCATCAATACTAACTGATAGAATCAAAAAGGGAGAGAAAGATCCAGCATGGGAAGTGGGATACACAGCAGACTCATAGAATGGCAGATGTCCTAAGCAACACTCTGGCCTCAGAATCAGCCCTTAAGGCATTCGGATCTGGCTGAAGAGCCCATGAGAGTATTGTAGGCATGGAAAGCCAAGATACCATGGAAAAGAAAAAAAGAAGAAGACCTAAATGAAAGATCTCTGTTAGTGAGATCCCAGTGGAAAGAACGGGGCCATCAAAGAAGGAGGTACCTTTCTCCGAAGGGAGGAGAGAACTTCCACTTTTACTGTGACCCTATCGGAATAAGATCAAAGTCAGCGAACCCTAAAGGCTTCCATAGCCCTGGCAACTCATGACTAGAGCCTAGGGAGATTACTGACGCCATGAACAGGAGTGTCAAATTGTTAAGTCAGCAACAGGAGTCACTGTGTACTTACATCCCATGTGGGATCTGTCCTTAATGTGTTGTCTAATGTGCAGTGATGCTATAACTAGTACTGAAACAGTATTTTTACACTTTTTGTTTCTGTGTGGGTACAAACTGATGAGCTCTTTACTAATTATATACTGAATCGATCTTCTGTATATAAAGATAATTGGAAATGAAAAAAAAACAACCTGGTGTTAAATTGGAAATGGCATAGAAAATTAATTAATTTTTAAAAAAAATATTATGTAGGATCTCTGCCTTTAATGTGCTGTACACTCTTATTTAATGCTATAACTAGTACTCCAACAGTATTTTTTTTTTCACTTTGTGTTGCTATATGGGGGCAAACTGTTGAAATCGTTACCTAATATATACTAAACTGATCTTTTGTATATAAAGAGAATTGAAAATGAATCATGATGTGATTGGAAGGGGAGAGGGAGCGGGAAAGGGGAGGGTTGTGGGTGGGAGGGAAGTTTTGGGAGGGGGGAGCCATTGTAACCCATAAGCTGTACTTTGGAAATTTATATTCATTAAATAAAAGTTTAAAAAAAATCTTAGAACTGCTGGCCCTCTTCCACTCAGCTATTCCACTCCTAGGAATCTATCCCAAGGGATGATGTGCAACACAATGTATGGATGCACAACACAACTTATGTACAAGAATATTAAATGCATATTTCTAATCATCGAAAGTTGCAAATAAACTACTCTCCTATTTGAGAGAAATCAAGATCTCTCCATTGGATAGTTTTAGTATCTTTGGGTATTCCAAATATCCCATGTCTTGGAGAATTTTAACTGACATGATGAAGTGCTTATGTTAAAAAAAAAAGCTGACTACAGAACTATTTATAGCATGATTTAAATTTTTTTTATAAACATGACTCTGATTATGTTAGTGCTTATGCCTCTTAGATTGTGCTTTTTCCAGACAGACAGAAAGAGACAACCTTCCTGAGGCATGACAGTTTCAGTCCAAAAGGAAACAGAAGGGATTCAATGCTGCATTACAGTTACAATGGTCACCCCCACCCTCTTCCCTCTCCTTTCTCAATTCATCCATTGTCAAAAGTTTGTATTTAATGGCCAGCGCCATGGCTCAACAGGCTAATCCTCTGCCTAGCGGTGCCAGCACACCGGGTTCTAGTCCCGGTTGGGGTGCCGGATTCTGTCCCGGTTGCCCCTCTTCCAGGCCAGCTCTCTGCTGTGGCCCGGGAAGGCAGTGGAGGATGGCCCAAGTCCTTGGGCCCTGCACCCGCATGGGAGACCAGGAGAAGCACCTGGCTCCTGGCTTCAGAGCAGCGCGGTGCGCCAGCCGCAGCGCACCAGCTGCAGCGGCCATTGGAGGGTGAACCAACGGCAAAGGAAGACCTTTGTCTCTCTCTCTCTCACTGTCCACTCTGCCTGTCAAAAATTAAAAAAAAAAGTTTGTATTTAATTACAGTAGATTCAAATACTCAATTTCTATTTTCTTAACTAATATCTAAATAACAACTATTTAGTCTTACATTGTTTACATTTTACAAACAGCTAAATTGAGGTATAATTGACATACGATAAACTGCACATATTAAAGAGTGCAATCTGATACGTTTTGACATATTCCTCTGCCTGTAAAACCATCACCACAATCAAGATAATGAATATAGCATGGTTGGAATTTTATTATGAAAACATATGGCCTGGAAAAGAACTATGCCACAAAGCTCAGGTTATTTGTATGTAACAAATTTCCTTTTACTCTTCTGAACGTGATTTCACAATTTCTTCAAATGTGCATGTGGTACTTTCATGAGTAGAAAACCCTGGAGGAAAAGTCAGTGCCAGTGATGGTGGTTGAGTGGGAGAGGGGTAGTTCAGGAGATTCTGCCTTAAAGAAACCAAAGAGAAATTCTTAGTGAAGAAGGCTCAAGGGGCAGGCGCTGTGGCACAGTGTGTTAAAGCCGCAGCCTGCAGTGCTGGCATCCTATGTGGGCACCGGTTCTAGTCCCGACTGCCCCACTTCCAATCCAGCTCTCTGCTATGGCCTGGGAAAGCAGTGGAAGATGGCCCAAGTGCTTGGGCCCCTGCACCCACATGGGAGACTGGCTCCTGGCTTTGGATTGGCTCAGCTCTGGACTTGCAGCAATTTGGGAAGTGAACCAGCGGATGGAGGACCTCTCTCTCTCTCTCTCTCTCTCTCTCTCTCTCTTTCTCTCTGGATCTACCTCTCTTTGTGACTCTGTTTTTCAAATAAATAAAATAAATCTTTTTAAAAATGAAAGAATGCTCAAGATTTCCAAGTCTCGTGTATCAGATGATTAAATTCTCACAAAACAAGTCTAGCACTGTGTGTGTGGCTGTGTGTATGGGGGAAGGGGTTAAGCTGATAGTAAGAGAAACACATACCTTCATTAAGAGCTACATAGGAATAGAAGACTACTATTTGAAGTGGTCCCTATATGTCCACTTTTTGTTGTTGTTACATTTTGTCAGTAGACTAGGGGCTGATGAAAAATGAATTGTGGGGCTGATTAAAAAGAGAAGTTAAGTAAACAAGCAAAGACTTATGGATACTAGATAGGTAAGGGATGATTTATTATTGGAGACAAAATTGTTAGTTGGAATATAAATTAGAAATGCCAGCTGTTTTTATAAAAAATGCAGAGGAGTAGGTGTTTAGCCTAGTTAAGATGACCACATCCCACACTGGAATGCTTGAGTTTGCTATCTGGCTCTGGCTACTCCTTTTCCACTATTAATGCAGACTCTGGGAGGCAGCCATGATGGTTGAAGCAGTTGGGTTCCTACTGCTCCTGTAAGAAACCTGGATTGTGTTCCCAGCTCCTGGTTTTGACACAGCCTAGTGTGACTGCATGGGAATTTGAGGAATGAACCAATGGATGGGAGTACTCTCTCTCTCGCACTCTCACTCTCTCTCTCTCTCTCTCTCTCTCTGTCTCTCCCTCCCTTCCTCCTTCTCTCTCTTAAAAACAAATTAAAGACATTTAAAAAGCAGAAGTTATGTTTAAAAAATTACCACTGCTGTTTTGGAGACATGGTTGATTTTGACCATATTCCATGTTGGATTATCACATTTTATTTCTCTCTGCATCACAAAAAATAAAAATAAAAAGCTGAAGATATGTTAAAAATAATTATTATTAGTTTTGATATATGGCTGATTTTAGTCATATTCCAAATTGGATTATGGCATTCTTCTTCAGCTAAGTCTTGACCTAGTATCATTTAGTTCACATTTTTTTAACACTCCCAGTGTTACCCCATTGCATCGTTACAATATAGCAATGAAAGAAGCTCCTGTATTTCAAAGCAAATGCCAGTAGTGACTGCCCTAGAGTAGGTATTCTATAAATAGGCTGAACAGAAGACCAAGCATCTTTGTGCATCTAGTCATATATAAAACAGTGCATCATTGAATAATGGCTGTGAGACTCTTTCACATAAACACTAATAAGTAAAGGCAGTCTTAACATTGTCTGTAATAGATACTTGGGACAAAAACAAATTTACCAGTATTCTAGTGTCTCTAGAATGGAGGAATATCCTACTTAGCCAAATCAATGACAAATCTAGTGGTGTCGTCAGTTCTAGGCAGATCAGATGACAACTGCAAATGGATATTATTTATTGAAAATTTCCCATTGCATTATACTTGTTTGCTTCTGCATCTTCACATTTTATTAAAGTCACTAAATAAATTGGCATATTTTTCTTTGCTCTTGGAATGTTCTAAAGTTCCTGAGAGTCATTACTTTTTAGAGAGCACATGAAATTATAGAACTTGTTTATCAGCACCAGGTATTTCTTTTGAAGGTTGAGCATTAGAGATGATGTGTATTTATTTCTACCAATTATGAAAGCTAAAAGGAAATTGTCAAGGACTAATATTAAACAGTTTGAATGTATTTGCATTAACCCTAAATCTAATATTCAGCAAACTTCCTTTCTGGCACATTTTTAATGCTTTCTCTGCTTTCCTCACTTAAGCAATCCTCATAATTTAAGAGTCCTTACCTTGAGTTTGTATTTTGAAAGACAATGACCTATTGTTGATTAACAGAGTATTTCTGTGCCTGTTTTCAGACCTAAATTTCATATTTTTTTCTAAAGCAGCCTCACTTCTGTTGCTAGCAGTGATATCTCATTGATGGCACTTGAAATTTCCTGTGCCTCAGTTTCCTTACCTATAAAAACATAATATGTCTGGCTTTATCCTATAAAACTTTTCAGGAATTCAATATGACTTTGTATGGGAAAGCACTTTGAAAAAGAATTCAGAACAAAACAAATGTAAGAGAGTTTTCTTCTCAGAAGGGCAACTCAACCAAATGCAAACAATGAGGGTTTTCCCTTCTAGAATGTTGCCATTGGGCTTCTGGCATCATTTCTTCTAAGTGATTTGATGAACACTTCTGGTTGAACTGGTTTTACTTCCATCATAGTTTAGAATCCAGTATGCAGTATTCACTTCTAGTCTCAAAAGTACTAGATCCCATCCTCCTGTCCTCCACCATGAATGAATACTTGGGGCAAAATGGCACCCACGATTCTGAGAGATCTAAGATCCTTTTGAAAATTTCATTGTTGGAACTCAGTAGTTCCCTTTTGAAGGAACAAAGTCATCATTAGTTATTTGAGAACAGTTTCTTTGTTTAGTCTGATTTCATTCCTGATAACTTAATTGTTGTACTGATTTGTTTATAATATCGAAATTGCCTCTCAGCTCAGTCAGTAATGATTTATTTTGATATTACAAAAAGTCATTAAAGGTAAGATAATACTCCTTCTTCTATTACTTCACTGCTTTCCTAAAGATAATTGCCTTAGGATTTATAGTTCTCCTGTTCCTAAAATAAGAACATTTGCCCACACAAAACTATTTGCCTAGCTCTAATAAAATATTATCTACATAGACTTTTTTTCTGGAGAAAAAAGTATGCTGGAATGCTGAACATTTTCACACGGGATTTAATCTGTACTGCAAACTACAGAGATCATTACAGTGAATACAAGAAGTCACTACAGTGGAAAGAGTAGTAGGATTAAGTGTTTGGGGATAGAATAACCAGCAAGTAGACGGAATAGTGAGGATTTTGCATGAAGATTTGCATCTAAGCTTCTTTTCTTTAGTAAAGGCAGTTGGAAGTGCTTCTACATAGATACACCAATAACAGAGTTACCAAATTACCACCCCCATTGATTGGGGTAGCCAATACTTCAAAGGCCCCACTTATATCTCCTTAACTATGTTGTTGCATGCTAGCTCCACTCCAAATGCCAGCAATTTCATTTTTGCCTGAGGGCTTTCTCTGGTTCCTTGAGCCAACTTTGCCCTTGCCCATGGTAGGCCATAAGTGCCAGGAACTTAATGCTACTTGGGAGTAATCTTAACTCAATGACTTGTGGAAATGGCTGAATATCCCTTAGCCCCTTTTGCCCCTTGAATGTGGAACATCAAAGTATCTGTTCTAGGCTACTTTCCAAAGGACCTCAGTAGGATTGAGCTTACATTGCCCCCACTGGTAACTTCATAGCAATGCTCCTTTTATT